>NC_052507.1:15397592-16013618 GCF_014356525.2 Nilaparvata lugens
ATCTCTTGCAGTCGTTAACTATATCTATAATAATTATATAAAGTAAAGAGCTGGCTTATGCACATATGGGATAGGAAAATTATGTTTGACGCATCATCACGTCTGAACTTCTGGACTAATTAACTTGAAATTTTGCTTATAGATTCTTAATTAACCAAGGATAGTTATAGGCCTATTCTCAATTCTTCAAAATTTCATTATGTCAAGTTTTAAAATAGATTCTTGCGAAGCACGGGTTCTTGCTAGTAATATAATATATAGAGGCAGGTAAAAATTGAAAGATCATCAATAGCCAAGATTGTGGAAAGTTTTACATCCAGGCACACCCAGTTACCAAACTTATTATGTATATTATCAGAGGGCAAAATAAAGTGATTTTACACAGGTGTATGTGGTGTTATATATATTATTATTGTATGGTTTACAATACACACTAAAACCCAGCTTTTCAGGAAATGCATGCTATCACTGCTGTGGTGGAATTTTCTAATTTACTAAAGCCAGCAGAGATTAGCTTAGAGGAAATAAAATTCATATTCAAGTACCGTATTATAATTATTTCTTATTATTTGATTTCGGTCATTATTAAGATGCAACGTTTTCCTGTACAGTACAAAACCTATCACAGAAAGAAAGTATTAAAATTCAAAAATAAATATTTTCCTTGCAATATTCATCGATAAGAATTTCTTGAGGTGTCAAGAACGGATATGTTAATTTGAACAAAAACAAAAACTGGAAATGGAAACTTATTTTGTACATAAGATCTCAGTTGTATTTGGTCAGTGCACCGGTATTAGCGTAATAGGGTTATCTTATTAAATCCATAATTTATCAGTTAACACTAACAAATCATTCTTCAAATATTACTGTCTATCACTTTTTCATTTGAAATCATGTTTACAGACCACAGGTGCTTTGCTGTTATTGTATCTATAATTTCAGGTAAGATATATTTAGATAATTGTCGAATGCTGAATGCTCTATAAATACCGTAGCTGGTAGCCGAGGTACCGGTAATACTTATTTCTGAAACAAAATGTACAAAAAATTAAGAATTTGTTATTGTAATTTTAAATTTAAATAGGCTACATATGGTGATTTTCTATATCTCTTCTACTACCAAGTTTTTTTAACATACACGAAATACCAAGTGGGGTAACTAGGTTACCCCAACAAGATTTCTATTTTATATAATTATTTTATATTTTTTCCCATTAATTCATCAATCAAATGCATTACAAAATCTATTAAAATGATTAAAAATGAGTTTCTTCTGTTGATAAAAAGGATTTCAATTAAAAACTGACAGGCCAACAAAATTGAGCATCCTAGTATATTGTTGTAGGGGAAATGTTGTTAAATAATTAGGTAAATTATGGTTATAGCGAAGCAATTTCTTCTAATTTAGATTTTAAGTTATCATTATGAATCAGGTTTGGCAATAAAATAAAAATTGAACATTAAATTGATTACGCACAGGCCTTTGTTGCCTATGTAAGCTCTTTTCTGTCTGATACAAGATTTTTATACAAGAATAGAATTGTGATAGCTCAAGAGTTTTATTGTTTAGTATAGTTCTATATTCTGTTGTTTGATTTAAGTATATTATATCGTTTCTTGAATTGTATAAACTTTATTGCTCAAGATTCTATGTAACTGCTTTGAATTGTATTCTAGAAGGAAAATATAAATTGAATTGATATCTTATGTATTATGATAATGGATATAAGATATACCAAAATATTGCTTGAATTGTATTTTAGAAGGAAAATATAAATTGAATTGATATCTTATGTATTATGATAATGGATATAAGATATACCAAAATATTGCATGACATGGAATACCAAGTAGGGTAATAGAATTACCCCCAGGATATATCTGCTAATATTTTCAAAAAATATAAGAAATGAAATGATTCTATGAGATAAAATAACTAAAGTGATATGTTTTTAGTTTAAGTACTCAAACCTCAACGTTTCCTATGGAATACATCAACATTATATCTACAAAAAAATAGACAAAATGTGGGTTGGGGTAGTCCAATTACCCCGCTTAGTAATAGAAGGGATATACTGTATTATTGTACGATTGTTATTAAACATACTGTATCATGAAATAGGCCAAATTCAGTTACAGGTGTGCTCTTTTCTGGACAATGGTCAACAGCAAACTTATCTGAGGAAGTTATCAGGTAATATTATTATAAGTACGATTATTGATAAAATTGGAAAATCAAAGAATTCAATGATACAGTACCTTACAGACCTACAACTATGTACCGTTCAGTTACGACTATCAATTCTTAATGCTTCATACTAGACACTTCAATATCATAAGAAATGAATTTTATAGTTAACGGTCTTGTATGAAATGTTTTTTATTCATTGGAAACCATTTTTACCTATTTGAGCTCCTAGTTAACTTGGTTATTGGAATTTAAAAGTAGGGTGAACAAAATAATATTGAATAGGAGTTGCTAAATTTTTTTCAAGTTTTGAAATTATATTTGCAGCCTACATGTGTACATTGTCACAAACCACATGTGAGTCTTGACGTCTCCTAAAACAATTTCGGTCTGCTGAGTCTTTTGTTCTATTTATCAGCGGCTTGCTGCGGCATTGATATCCTTAATTAAATCTGTTCGCTGCATGAGAATCCATTGATTATAATACTATTCTATTGCAGATCTAAACAATCAATTAAGACAAAATCCTGCCAGATTCTATCGGCACCAAACACAATCTATTTCCAGAAGAAGTCAGGAAGCAACAAACAAATTCTAACACCAAACACAGCAGTTGATGGTAATGCAGAAGTGGTGCACATTGAGTGTGCTGATGGAGCAAGAGAGAGTACCTCTTGGCAAGGAGAGCATTACATGGTCTGCTATGATGGGCAGTGGTACCCTCCCAATAATGTGTGCATTAGTGAGTGTTCTTTCAATATTTATTATTCATATATTAATGATGTCTAATAATGTATTCTGATAGCATGATAGGGCTACTTGAATGTTTAAGTATAGAACATTACCAGTACTGTATCCTGATTATGTATTTTTAGCATTTTGTATAAAAATATAATAAAGGTGCTAGTAATTTTCTTCAACTATTAATAATCTAATATTCCATACTCAATTATATTCAGACATTCTCGATCCTATATGTAGATGTAGTCTCTATTTATTTATAAATAAAAATTAGGAATCCAATTAGGTACCCTTTCAAAATTGTCCAATAATTGTGATCATTAATAATTGTAACATAATAATATGATTCTATTTTATCATATGAACATAAATAAATCTCAATTTATACTATCATATCATTTCTATAATGACATGAGTTATGGAAAAATCTGTACCTTATGGTAGTTACCAACAATTCATCAAAAAATCTGTAGCCTAATGTGTCCGTCTTGCAACGGACAGAAATTGAAGTAGGTCTACTACAATAGTGTTCTGGTCTCTGATAATTTTGACATCTTAATTATTAATCTGGTCTCTGATTATTTTGACGTTATAGGTGGAGAAAAAATTCAATGAATTATCAGCTTATCACAAAATACTGCGCAGTATAGACAATAGAGGTAAAAGAGAGTTTTGTTTTGTACCTGTTGAATCTAAAGAGTTGTTGAATATATTAATAAATGTATGACGAAGTTTGGAGAGAGTTAAAATATATGCATTGAAGAGAATAAGAAAATTTTATTTAATGAGTTATGTAATGAATTATAGTAATTTTTATTCAAAAGAAAAACTTTAGAAAATTCTAAGTTTTGAATTTTGATAGCTGTATTGTGTAGCTGATTGTTGGGGCTTTACAAAATAAGTGAGTAGTAGCCCTATAAGAGAATGGGACTGGAATATATGGTTCCCAGTCTCTAAAATGTGTTTGGAAAATAATGACTCTTCAGTGTTGAAAGGTGTAAGGGAAAATTAATAAAATAACAAACGCTAATTTTCAGAGCTCTGTCCAGCATGGAGCCTTCTGAACTCTGAGTTTAGTTGCACACTGAATGATAAGGCCGTATCTTGTGAAAAGAACATCAGAGCAGGCACAGTAGCCAACCGAACATGCAAATTAGGCTATGTAGAGCAGTCCAATGCTCCCCTGAGTATTTGCAAAGATGATGGAGAGTGGAGCCAAAATTATCTTGATTGTTTTACTGGTGAGTTATTTACTATCCATAATTTGATTGCAAGATTATTCACAGTTGGCATTGAATCGAGGTCGTTTTCAAGACTGAATGAAATAAAAAGAGATTATTCTAGAGTGAAAAATGATAAGAAAAGTAGTATTTGAAGTAGATGCCTACTTTTGTTTTGATTGATCTTTATAATAAGTGAGTTTCTCGAATGCACGCTCGTATCATGCCCAGCAGGAAGTATATAGAATTATTATTATTAAACGAAAATCCAAATTAAATGCTACAATTCTCCCCGAAGACTTCTGCTACTGCAAATATTGACAACAGGATAAACAGCCAGATTCGATGAGCGTTACTATTCAAAAATTATTTGTCAGCCCGGGAAACAATAAATACTTTTTGAATAGTAGCGCTCATCGAATTTCCATCTGGCTGTTTACCCTGTTGTCAATATTTGCAGTAGCAGAAGTCTTCGGGGTGAATTGCGGCATTTAATTTGGATTTTTGTTTAATAATAATAATTCATTCAATAGCATTTGAATAATTATTGCAATATTTCAGTAATTTCCATCTGTAGTATATAGAGTGTTACATTCTACACACTCTGTGATCATATCAGCGGAGTACAAGCATTTTTTTCCTGAAAAACAAACGATTATTTTATGTGAATTTTCCAAATGAATTAATTTTTATCTCCATTGTATTAAATGGTGACCTAATTTCAGATTGTGGTGAAACGGACCATCATTATCAATCAAATGATACTCAATATGATACTTCAGTAGCTTTTCCTTGGAAAGCTGGGCTTTACAAGAAGAAGAGTGACTCTGATGATTTCGAATTTATCTGTAGTGCTACATTGGTAGAAACACAATACCTTCTAACAGGTCAGTACGGTATTCTTTTCTATTTGTGTAAAATTCATAACTTGAGAGTAACTTTGCATATACTACTTTCTAAAGTAGATTACATATTAAGTTAAATATATACCAAATTGAAGATGAATAATGCACTGATATTACGTATTCGCTCTTACCAAATTCAAAAAATCCTAGAGATCCAAAAGAGAAGCGAAGTATTACACATATTTTCAACACTGTCATAGGCCTACTGATATAGATAAATCACACTTTTCATAATTTATTGGTCTACTATAAAATTTAATTTTTTGATTGTGCATGTTTTGTAATAAAAAACCGATAAATTCATGTGAATTTTTCAAATGAGATCCTTTTTATCTCCATTGTAGGTTAAATTGTGACTAAATTTCAGATTGTGGTGAAATTGTCCACATGTCTTATTAAATTATAAAAATTAACTTTAAAAATGATTATATAATTTTTGTATAAAATATATTTTCATTTGTTAGTTCTGCATTTCAAAATTGTGATTTTGATAAATGTTTGTTGCAGCCGCTCGTTGTGTGACTGATAGCAATGGAACTGTTATAAGTGGTGAATTGCTAAGAGTCGGATTGGGAAAGAGTTACATAGAATGGAATGATCCTCGCGATATCCATGCTCAGAATTTGGAAGTATGCTTTATTATATTAATCCCTTCCTGATCACTATTTTCAGATTGATCTAATACAGAATTTTTTTATTGGTCCATGTAATTTTTATTAGTCTTATAGCCCTAAAAAGTCTTAGAAAAGAGAAATTTTCAAAATGGAAACTTGTGATATATTCTAACAATTACTTATCCATTATAATTATTGAGTAATTATTATGAATAACGTCTTTTACACAATTATGAGGATCTAGTATGTTCAAACAGTAAGAAAGCAAACTTCAATTTTAACGTTATTTTTCATTCAAATATACAAGTAAAGGTAAATACTGTGAACATTTTGAATATACGGTAATAAAAGTTACATATAGAATCCATCACATCATCTCTACTACTCTGTGGGTGAATTAAGTTTGTGAATAATAAGTTTTTTGATTAATTTATACTTTGTGACTACTATAACTAACAAAAAGATTCAGTCTTTTGAAGTCTCCTCTCAGTAGAACTATCTTTTATAAATGATAGTTATTTGTAATATTTTTACACTAATGAAAAAAAATTGTTGAAAAATTTGCAGGTGTACAGAGCAACAGACAAGAAAGATCATAAAGAACTAGCTGGAGATGAATATTTAAAACTGAATAAATCGCTTGAATTTCTCGAACCTTTGTCAAAAATATATTTGAAAAGAGGAATTGACCTGAGTTCCTTTGTTCGGCCAATATGTACTGTCACGAGGAAGCGATATACACTAGGATTAAAGTATACCCTGGGGGTAATGGAATATGTGAATGGAACGGTAAGCTATAATTATTACTATGTGCCGGTTTCCGAGCTCGGGATTAAGCCAAGTCCAAGACTTTAAACAGCTGGAGTCAGAAAATTGGCTTTCCAAAACGGGGCGTAGTCGCAGTCATTGTCACAGTCATGTTTGAATTGAATTTCGAAAAACTAGAAAATTGAACGTAAAATAGAATGGAGAGAAAATAGTATGAAGTTTCAGCTATTTTGAATTATTTGAGAATGTCTAATTTCGTCAAGGAAAAACGTTTCCAATTATAGAAATGAGAAAATAAAAACTAAGACTACGCCCCGTTTTGGAAATCCAATGTTCTGACTCCAGCTGTTTAAAGTCTTGGACTTGGTCCCGAGCTCGGAAACCGGCCCTAAGAGTACTTTTTGAATTATATAGCCTAGTTTACTAGCCGGCAGGCTCCTTTTGCTTGCTATAGAGTTTGGGTGGTGGAAAATTTTGGTCTTTTTACAATCTTTAATCGGGTGAAATAAAGATATTCTTCCCTAATTAATCTAGTAGAGCATAGAGAGATTCAAGGTAAAAAGTAATCCTTTGATTATGATGCAACAGAAATGTCAGTTATTCCAGTTTGTTTATTCATCTATAAAAACTGCTAAACATACATTTCATCTATAGCGTCAATCAGTTATTTATATCTCGAAAACTATTTTAACTAAAACTTCCTGTAAATCGAGTACCTATAAATTTTTCTAGTCTTGTCATACATGAAAACTATGGGAAAAATTATGTTGATGAGTCATTAATGAGTGGATAAGCAAGTGAGTCAGTACCATTTTGCTATGATATAAAATATACATAGATTTATTTTTCACCAATATTGACAGATTAGAAGTATTTCTTAAACAGGAGGATCCTGACATTGTTATTTTCACAGAGCATGGCTTAAAAATAAAGGAAATAAATCAAGTTAGGATTCCAGGCTATTCACTGAGATCAGAATTTTGTAGAATAGCTCATAGAAGTGGTGGTGTATGTATATTCACTAGCAATGCTAAACATACCCAAACTTATGAACTGGATTTTGTTAAGAGATTTTCTGTTGAGATGGATTTAGAGGTGACGGGACTAAGGTTAAAAATTGATGATCGATTTGAGGTAGCAGTGTTAGGTATCTATAGGTCACCAAATGGAGACTGGCAAAAATTTTGTGAGCTGCTCCATACACTTTTGGAAATTACAACCGCTCGTTTCACAAATGTTATAGTAGTAGGAGATTTCAATACCGATTTTGCCAGGCAGGATAAAATGACAGAGGATATTAGAGATATTATTAATATGAATAATTTAGAAATTAAGGTCCACGAATATACAAGAGTAACTCGAACTTCACAGACAATTATTGATAATATCCTCACAAATATAGAAGGTTGTAATGTCAGGTTAGGTAGCTCAGATCTATCAGATCATAACTATCAAATTTTAGATGTTAAGTTGCAGGGCCAGAATCCAAGCAGAAAAAAACTTTTGTGAAAGAAATTCAGCAATATGAGCTAGGAAATATAAATTGTTTGAAGCAGGAACTGCTTCAAGAAAATTGGAGTAGTGTTTATAACAGTTGTAACCTAAATTACAAATATAAGCAATTCATTGATACTCTAAGATTTCACATTAGTGTATGCTGTCCAATAAAAAAAGTCAAAGTAAAAAGTAAATTAAACAAAGTAGATGAATGGATAACTGAAGATATTCTTACTCAAAGAAATATTGTTAGGGAAGCTTATGAGGAATTTAAATTAGTGAGGGATGTTCCGAGTGAAGTCAAATACAAATGTCTAAAGAAAAACTATGCAAAAGAAGTGAGGAAAGCTAAGTGTAAGAAAACAGCTGAAATATTAACAACTAGTACCAATTTTAACTCTGCTGTTGGGAGGTAATTAATAGAAATAGGAGAGCAGCTCAAAAAGATACAGTTACTAATGTCCCTAGGATAATCGATGAACATGGAAATTATATGGATGATAGTATAGACATTTGTAACTTTTTCAATAAGTATTATCAACAGGTTGCATATAATCTCCAAAAGTCACTGAACACTAATACTTATAATACAACTACATTAAATGCTGAGCCAATTGAAAAGGTATTTAAATTTCATCCATTATCAAGAGATGAGTTGTCAAGAATAATAAAAAATTTGAATAACAAAAAAACAGTAGGATTGGATGGGGTCTCAAGCAAAATTTTAAAAGAATGTGAAAATGAATTACTGGACCCTTTATTGCATCTCCTTAATACTTCACTAGAGCAGGTATTTTCCCTGATGATCTGAAACAAGGAAAATTTTGCCAATTTTCAAGAGCGGTGATTCTGAAAGAGTTGAAAATTATAGACCCATTAGTATTCTAAATGTAATAAGTAAAATTTTTGAAAGAGTAGTTTTAAATAGGCTATTGATGCACCTGGAAGAAATTAATTTCATATGTGATGAACAGCATGGGTTCCAGAAAGGGAAATCTACTAAGACTGCAATAGTATCCCTTGTTGAAAGACTAATAGATATAATAGATTCAGGTGAGAAGGCAGCCGCAATATTTCTTGATTTATCCAAAGCTTTTGATTGTGTGAACCATAGAATATTATTGGAAATACTAAAAACTGTAGGTGTGAATGGTATAGAACTAAAATGGTTTGAATCATATCTCATAGGTAGAAACCAGTGTGTTGAGCTTACCAAGGTGGATGGGAATGAAATAGTAAAAATTAAATCTCAAAAACTGGAGGTCCAGGCTGGAGTACCTCAAGGCTCAATTCTGGGTCCCTTACTGTTTCTGTTGTATGTGAACCAATTACCAAAAGAGTTAAAAGATCACAGAGCTCTGTTGTTTGCTGATGACACATCGCTTATCTTTAACAATTATTTATTAGATAGTCTAGAAATAAATGCTTTTACTGGAGTACAGTCATTGTCCAATTCTTGAAGCAAAGGCAATTAACAATAAATAGTAAGAAATGTCAATTCCTACAATTCAAAAGTAAATATAATTCAGTAGAGGATAGAGAAATAAATGTGTTTGTAGAGGAAAATGAATTAGACCAAGAAGAGAAAGTAGCATTCTTGGGAATTTTATTGGACAGGAAATTAACATGGCATCCTTACATTGAGAGGATATGTAATAAGATATCATCTGGGGTATTTGTCCTGCGGCAGCTTGCTAGGCTGAATGATAAAAAACTACTGTTAACTGCTTACCATGGACTTATACTATCTCATATTAGGTATGCTATTTTAGTATGGGGTAATTCATCTCAACAAAATATGGACAGGGTGTTTAAGATTCAAAAGAAGGCACTCAGATGTATAGAGAAAGTGAATAGGTTAGACTCTTGTAGGCCTTTATTTAAAAAGCTTGGTCTATTAACTGTGCCATCTTTGTATGTATATGAAGTTGTAATGCATGTGAAAACGAGTGGTGTGATCCAGAATTCAGATGTTCATGAGTATAATACGCGAAACAGAGCAGATTATCATATAATGGGTCACAATAGTAGGTTATTTGAACAAAAACCAGATTATATTGGTAGGAAATTTTATAACAAGCTACCTCAAATCTTGAAAAGTAATGATGATTTGAAGATTTTCAAAAAACAATTAAAAAATATTTAGTTGATAGAGCTTTTTATAGTGTACAAGACTTCAAGCTGATGCAAAAAAAAATTACTAAGATTTGAAGTAAAGCATTAAAAATTTTATTATTTGGAGGAAATTTGTACCAATTTTATACCCATCATAACTTTATTTGTCCATCCCAGTCTGTTTTCTCTTCAAGTTTAGTAACTATTTCGAAACATAACCTCAATTGTCTGTCTAGATGATGCATCAGTTAGTTCTCCAATTTTGAGGTTATTTTTTTCCTGATGCTTCTCTTTCTCAGCTGGTCTGTCTACGGTGTAACAAAAGCCACAAGAAAGCCACACCTTTTTGTAAGAGTTGAAATGATCATTATGGTAATCTAGAAAATGTAATAATTCTTCAAACTATTATTTTTCTCATATAAAACATGAATTTGTTTCTTTTAGTCTAGTGTATGGATTTAGTTGCTCCAGAAGTGTTAAACTTGAGCCAAAATCTCATTCATTCACTCATTTAATCTTAAAAATAAAAATTGTATTATTTTTCTCCATTAATTTCAGTTTTTAAACATGAATATTGTTTCTCTTAGTCTAGTGTATGGAATTAGTTACCCCAGGAGTATTCAACTTGAGCCAAACATTCATTTAACATACCTGGTTTTTGCTACCCCATTCCAGGGGGAAACTTAGACCACCATGTTTTTTATATTTTTTCAGGTGAAAAATTGTTCAAATAATTTTTTTATTACATGAAACAATAAGTCAAGATACAGACCCAAGTTTTGCACTAAGTTTCAAATCTGTAAATTGATTGGTCTAGATTCACCAGGTGTTTGAATTTTAAAAGTGGCCTAAGTAACCCCGTTTTACGGTATTCATTTTTAATATTATTGTATACTTTCGATCTTATCACAGTACCGTACTCGACCACTAAATTACTATCTATACACAGTACCGTAATCGATCAGGATAAATTGATACTATATAATTCTCCATTTCCTCACGATTCATACTAAGTATCCATCTATTGACTATTTGCTTGAGATAGTTTATTTAATTATTTACGGGATTTTCAATAAATTCTGGTAGCTTAGAGGAAAGCATATTACTGATTTTATAATGCAAGGATGTTGTTGTGAATGTTTTATTCAATATGGTATCTTATTTCATTATTTATGTCTGTATCTAGAATAATACTCCCTGTATTTTCTTATGGTAACTTGAACGTTCAAGTAAAAGTTATAGTTTTAGATCAATTTTCACAGTAATCATTACTAACTCGAGGCCAAAACTTGGAACAACCCTTTGTCTTAAAGTATCACTTTCATCTGTTGCAGCAGTTCTCCCGGAATCTCTTTACGGCACTTCTGTTATGTACTACGATGAAACTGAAAAAGTCTTCAACATGTGTGGTGTTCTGATAGGCATTTATGATTCAATTAGTGTTTTTCAAGGAGTGATAAACAATGAAACTGCAAATGCTATCATTGATTATTACTATAATTTTATGACTAGAGTTGCACAGATGAATAAAGGCAAAGCAAACCCCAATTAACAATCATTGAAGAATGTCATGGATTGGAAAATCTTCTGAGTTCACTGATTTGTTAAGGAGAGAAACAGTTTGGTATCGGATTTTCCAAATTGATTATTATTAAAATAATGATTTTATATAATATATAACTATAATAATTATCTATAGAATGATGCGGTACATTTTGCACTGTGAAATTGGATACCGTACATAATCATTTGAATATTGTTGAAAATTATATCCTATAAAAGATTATATTATAATAGTTGTACCGTATTTGTTAAGCTTGGCTTCAACAATAGTAGTCAATCATCCATCTTCAACTTTCTTTCAACTGCTGCAAATTTGAGAGTTTCTTAATTTATTTATTTAGCACTATTTAAGAGTAACTTACTGAGTATTTTGATATTGTGAACTTTAAAAAATATTGTAAACCTAGTTACTAGAAACTCAACTCTTATTCTAGCTATGAGTATGTAGGTTGGGTAACTCCCTATGGTTTTGGGTAGGTACTCCCTATACGCTGAATTGATATGCGTCGATAGACTTCACTAAAGTACTGAATGGTTATTGTGAGAGTGAATTTCGATAAGTATTTGTTTACTGGATGTTGCTCGAATCAGAATTTCAATGTTGTATTCGATCTAGTAAAGGTATATTTAGATCTAATTATTCACGTATAATGATATAATATCTGCCAAGGATACGACTCTGGTCATATGTTTGTCTTCTTTACAATCCAATCAATAATAAAAGTCAGGAAAATATTTAAAATGAGTGTTATTTTTTATGTTACCTTCATTTGGTATTTTGTCTAAGCTCATGATATTACACAAAATATCGGGGACCGAGCTTCGCTCTGGAGTACAAAAGCATAAAAAGTTTATCACGAAAGAAGAAATTATAATAACATTCATAGTTCATACAGAAATGTTCCCAGAGGAATGCAAAAATTTCCCTCACAAAGGCCCGATTGCACAAAAGCCGGTAAAGTTTTAATCCTGATTAATTGCACGTGAACCAAATCAGAGAAGACCATTTCAAAAAGATGGATCTACTGGAATTAATCAGGATTGAAAATAACCCGGCTTTTTTGCAACCAGCAATAAGTACCTGATTGAATGATTACAAAAGTTCAACAGCTGAGTCATAATTTTGACACAGTCCCACACACTCACTCCCATCATCAAGAGACGACGAAATAATTATTATCAGCTATTTTTCCAACATTGAATAATAATAATCTTTTTAATGTCCTTCAGCGAGTTTTCCCAGGGATGAGACCTAGTGCAATCCAATTTTTATATCATAAACCTACTATGTTCTGAATTTCGTGAGAATCGTTAGAGCCATTCTCGAGATCCGGTGAAATACAATAGTATATTTCGCACCTAGGGTCGAAAATGTACGTTTTCCGGCTCGAGATCGCGGTTTTCAAGTTCGAGACGAAGTCGAGAACTTGAAGCGTTCGAGAGCCGGAAAAACATTTTTGCCCGTGTTGCGAACGCTATTTTTGCCACACCCAAAAAAAAACTTCCAATATTTATAAGAAATTGAAAAATTAATAAAATTCAAACAGCCTATTTTGATAGTTTGAATCTTGGTTATGACAACTTTTACTGTCAATTAATTTCAATGTTACTAATTAATAATTTACAATAGTGACCATATTTTTATACTATTAATATTTCGAATAATTGTTTGAATTTTTATAGCTCGCGCTTTGCGCCCAGTGCAATATCTCATGGATAGATGGATGAATAGAATTTTCATTACTATTTTGAAATAATGTGATGAAAAAATTAAATAATTGCATATTTCACAGTTTTGTCTCAAAATATATCTAAAAAATTGATGAAATTTAAATTATGGTAACTAATATAAAAAATAGCTAATAAAAGTCGAAATTCATCGACTAAAAAAAATGTCATTGACCGAGATTCGAACCTAGATCGTGTTTGTAACTCACTGAGCTCAGTTGTGTTACACGCCTTAACGCTCTCGGCTATTGGGTATTGTTGAAGGAAGAGGCCTGACTGATAACTCTTAGCATACACGTAATACTGTAAACTAGACTTCTAAAAAAGTTTACTTTACTCCTAAAAAGCGTACAACCTTTGACTATAGAAAGAAGGTTGTTCTTTCTATAGAAGAAGGTTCTTTCTATAGTCAAAGGTACAACAGACTTTGGCTCATGACTATATTATTAAAATTAATATTATTATCTGTTTCACAATAAAATTTTCACTCTGAATTAAGTCAGGTAACGTATGTAGGCTACTATAATATAGTGTATAGCAGCATATTAATTTGAAGCCGGTTTGCCGGCATTTTCACAACAAAATATTGCTCTGAAATCATAGAGAAAACATTCGAAGATTCAATCTTGAGTGGGCCTAATGTTTCTCTATATGGTTCAATATTAAAGAAAAATTATCTAAAAGTTTTATAATGAATTACGGAAAAATTACTAGGAATTTTTTAGTCAAGGCTGAGTTTCACCAGTAGGCTTACCTTAAACTTCAGATCTCTGCTGTATTTTCTTGTTATTATAGTTGATTGTATTGCATTAAGAAGTGGAATTCGATAATAAAAAAGAAACAATTATTACTCTACCTCACTTTTAAATATTGATACAATTATTGTACTTTGATTTCAAATTCGATTCTTCACTTTTAAATACTGCGATACGTACCTTTCTGACAATGGACAATGCAGCCATTGTATTCATTGTTTGATATCAAAAACACAATAAATATTAAATTATTAAACAGTAATTTATAAAATATATTATAGACATAATACCGCGATTCACGATACATAATTATATAGATTATTACAGTCTATGATTATGACTTTTGTGAGATCGGGATCGGACACGATCAGCTGTTATTCAAGGTCATTTTACAGCCCTAGGGCCGTAAAGTTTTACCGGCCTGGTCGGAAAACAATCACTTTCGGCCTCCATATCACGCACGTAAACCAGCTCATTACATCCAAGTGTGGCGAAAACATATAAACATCTAAACATTTTAACATCCAAACATCTAAACATATAAATAGAAATTGCTTGTTTAATAGTATAGGATAATAATGCTAATGTATGTTATTCTTACAAACTACAAACCATATCTTATTTGAATAATGTGAATCCTAAAAATACCCCAATACGAAATATAATAATATATGTTATTGTTATTATGGCTCCTCCTGAGATCTGGATTCATTTCAACTCTCACTTCTTAAAATCCTGATTTGCTTTTTAAGCACATTCATTCTTACTTATTTCAAGACCTGACATAAACTGTTCACTTTTGCTTTGAAGTCTTGATGGGAGAATTCAAAGGGAAAATTAAATTTTTGAGAGAATTCAAAAGGAAACAGATATGGGGATCTATCCTAAAGAAATATATCAGGGATGAGAGAATAGCACTGCAATAGCAATGATAAATAATAATAATGAGCTAGACAGTGTGACGTGGTGTTGTAGCACCATAAAATACTTTTGAAATAAAATAACTGAGCTTTAATAGAATTGTAAAATGGAAAGAATAGATAGCCTAGTCAAGGTACCGCTCAAGTAAAATCGAATGTTATTTATGATAAAGAGTAATCATGTTATCTATTAAGCGATAAGAGAACCATGCAAAATTGTAATTAAACAATAATGAGAATTCTTTGGCAGTGAATAAAATTATAAAGCGGCTTGTTTATTATTGGTAGATTATAAAAAATAAAAGATTGCATGTACATTTGAGGTTAGAATCACTTGTTTTGATTTAATACATCATTTGATCTAGGATCAATCGACAGTTTTTTGAATTGATACCTAACAAATCAGCTGATTGCTCAATGAACTATTGCAAATTGAATTATAATTTTTACTCATAAAATATATATTATATATACTAGGGAAGGTTTATGTAACCATATATTACTGATAATCAGTCACCGGCTATCTTTTTGACTTCCTTATTGGTGTTCCTCAACAACTTCACGGAAGCAGCGGTAAGAATTATTGGTCATCAGTCATTGAACCCTGTGGTGATTAAATATATTTGGAATATTCATGCATCTACTACTGAGCTAGAGCTGCGGTTTGAACCCAGCATATTTGCGAGCTGGACGGCCTTGACTTTTTGCAAATTTATTTGCAAAATAGGGATTTTAGCAACCGCTCCAGTACATATCAAATATACCGCACCACATATGAATGGTTGGCAATTCACCCCATTACATAATGGCACCACAAGCGTGAGGCTTGATGAAAAGCTTACCTACTCAACTCTACTATCAATGCTGAATAAAATCATTAATAAAACTAATAGCTGCAAAAAGCATAATCTGAAGTTGATTCAACAAGGTAAGGTATCTGATGATCTATTGTAAGTTTCTGGCTAAAATAATTGAGTTGCTCATCAAGTCGAAATTTTTCAAGCTGCATAAATACAGACAAACTGTATCACACAAGTTTGATAACACAATTCTCAATAATAGAGAAAATTTGGATGGAAATTTCCATAAAATTTATTGCAAAATTTTTGATCTTGATCTTTAAACCTAAATATTGTATGCTGACCAGGGTTATAGGTTATTTTAAATATAAGAATATTATTGATATTAAGGAAGATAAGACCCTACCTAAAATTTTAAGAGCCATATTAGGAGCAAATTCCTCTGTGTTTACTGCCATACCTGAGTCACTCTGACGGTCTATGTCTCTGTGTTTCATGTACATGACACTTGAAATTCGTAGCATCGCACAATTTTATCTGAAACAAGCACTGTCAAGGCATCCATTTTAATATTCCTGCAATTTGGTAGTACACTTGGCAACTTATTCGAAGTATCCCACATATTTAATATCGTCACTATGAACCAGTCTCCAGCTAACTCACAAATTTCCTACTTTAGTGACCATCCCCAAAACCCTATGAACATGACACCAACCGATCAACAACCCCAGGATAATGCAGCGGAGACCCCACGGGAGAGAGAAGGAGGCAGTGTATGCTCCGTCAACTTCGACCCACAAAACCTGGCCCAATTGTCCTCCACTGGGATTGATAAAGCTGTCGACGCCA
This sequence comes from Nilaparvata lugens, assembly GCF_014356525.2. Taxonomy (NCBI): domain Eukaryota; kingdom Metazoa; phylum Arthropoda; class Insecta; order Hemiptera; family Delphacidae; genus Nilaparvata; species Nilaparvata lugens. Next base: position 15,414,259 of record NC_052507.1, read on the forward strand.
TGAATACTGATGAGAGTCCAGCTGGTGGAGATGAGGGAGTGAGGGCGTCCAACCCGGTACCGACGTCTCCACAGACCGCTCCAAGCATCGCCGAGGGAACAGAGAATGCCGCCACTCAATCGCCATCCGATGTGGCCAGCCAACTGTCATCTGTCACCACCAACCTGGGAAAGTGCAATACTACATTAGACTCTTCAGTCGGTTATGCTACCAATCATAGGATGAACGATTCCTATAGTGAATTTAAGCTCATGCTCAACCAAGTCATGGCGGGATTGATGAAAGATATACAAGCAAGCCAGGATAAAGAGGCAGAAAATATCCTAGAAATCATCAAAGAAAATATCCAAGAAAATATCAAAACGGTCAGGCAGGATGTCAAAACTATAGACAAAAAATTTTCTAGCTTCAAGGAGGAAATGAAAAATATGATAGACATTAAAATAGATATGCAATCTACCATTATAAAAGAATTAGAAACCCGTATAGATGAAGTCACCTGTCAAGTGAATGAGCGGTTGGATGAGCTACCCAAAGAAATTGAAAAACAAGTAGGCATATTAGGCAAGGAGCTAAGTACCACTATCATGGGAGTCACAATGGAGAAAGTATTGGAAAATAAATGTGAGATAGAGTCAAAGGTGGAGGAAAATAATAATAAAATAGGAAAGATAACTAAAGAACAGAGTAACATGCAAACATGTATAGCAAACCTAACGGAAGAAGGAGTAAAATCAAGGGAGAGATATGGCATGTTAGAGAATGTTGTCCATAGGTGGACAACAATTAAAGTTAACCAAATTATACAGTGAAATGAACGAAAATAGAAAAACTACAGATAATAAATGGACCGCAAATGAAGAACGAGTCTCCAGAATAGAGACACACATAGAAAACATCCCAGCCAGCAGAATGCATTATGCGCCGACTGAACTTATAAATGGCACTCAGCTTTTCCAAAACCTTGGAAAATTTGATAACTCCTACCGTCACATGCAACCCAGACCATTTGTGGATCAAATAAGAGCCATTCAGGAATTGATACCCACCTCTTGGCTAGTATGGCGTTTCCAATTGTCCAGTTTACTACTCGGTGAGCCGCTAATGTTCTTCCATAGCGGGGGGCCGAGATCTTAAGAGCGTGGATGATTTCCTCTCCCAGTTCCTGCAACAATATTGGAGCAAGCATAAACAGATGGACGCACTATCAGAAATTATATTATGCACATATGATAGTGTTAGAGCCAATGATGTTGGCGTCTAAACACGTTACTTAGTAGCTCAGAAAATAAAATTGTTACCTTTAAAGGCGTCTCGTTTGGGTATGGCGGGTTCACAGTGGACTGTAAGAGCGGTCTCCTCGTTCTGGTAGGCGGTAACACGTTCAGATAATCAGGATTCACTTGCACTGGCGATGATAAATACATGGGCCCATGTTGTGGCGAAGAGATTACACAAAGAAGATCCAACTCTAGATATTTAGCGGAGTACTCTAACAATAACTTTTCCTAACTAGTCGCGGTAGTAGTTCAAATTCAAACAAGCGAAGCAGTAATACACATTTGACTTCTTTAAAAGGAGAAACAACCGAGAAACGTCAGAGCACCAAACTTCCTCAAACAGTTACAAAAACGGAAGAGAACTGGTAAGCAAAAAGGGCGGGGGAAACCAGAGGGAGAACAGTGCTATCTACATATTGAAATAGGCGATCTTAGAGCGGCTGATGGCAGTGGCATGCTAGATGGCCGTGGGTGAGCGTGGTCAATTCAAATGGCTTGGCCAATACATACTCCCCCCCAAAAACGAACAGTTTTTAAATCAGGTGAAGCAGCAACAAACACTGTACATTACGGCAGGGCGGTCGGCAATAACTAGATGGCGGTGGGTCTGTGGTCTTGAATACAGTGAGCGGAGAAGTCCAGAGCGATGTGGTGTGAACACGGGAGCGTGACATGAAGACAAGCGGGGCGGCACAGCACAAGTTGCGGAATGGGTGTAGACATGAACTGTGGTGCGGTCATAGAAGTAGACAAGCGGGGCGGCACAGCACAAGTTGCGGAATGCACGTAGACATGAACTGCGGTGCGGTCATAGAAGTAGACAAGCGGGGCGGCACAGCACAAGTTGCGGAATGCGCGTAGACATGAACTGCGGTGCGGTCATAGAAGTAGACAAGCGGGGCGGCACAGCACAAGTTGCGGAATGCGCGTAGACATGAACTGCTGAGCGGTCATAGAAATGGAGCTGAGCGTCAACAGAGGTGCAGAAAAGCAGCAAACAGCGGTGCGGTCATCAGGATGTTGCGGCAGAGTGGCAGAGTAGATAACACAAGGCGGCGATAACGAAGCGATGCAGACAGTCACAGGTGCAGTCAATAGAGGTGCGGTCATCAAAACAGCTAAGTGGAGCAAAGCAGCAAACAGCAGTGCGGTCATCAGGATGTTGCGGCAGAGTAGATAACACAAGGCGGCGATAACGAAGTGATGCGGACAGTCACAGGTGCGGTCAATAGAGGTGCGGTCATCAAGATGTTGCGGCAGAGTAGATAACACAAGGCGGCGATAACGAAGTGACGCGGACAGTCACAGGTTATGCGGGTAAAACCAAACTATTTACAATAACATTGTTAGATTGTTCTAAATGAGGCGGTGAGTCGGAGGCGGCAGAAGGTGGAGGTGGCAGAGCAGAGCGGCGGGAGGCGGCAGATCGGAGGCAGCGGGAGGCGGCGAGTCGGAGGCGGCAGAGCGGAGCGGCGGGAGGCGGCAGATCGGAGGCAGCAGAAGGCGGCGAGTCGGAGGCGGCAGAGCGGAGCGGCGGGAGGCGGTAGGTTGGAGGCAGCGGGAGGCGGCGACTCAGAGGCGGCAAAAGATGGAGGTGGCAGAGCGGAGCGGCGGGAGGCGGCAGATTTGAAAGGCAGTGCCACAACATACCTTCCTTCAGAGGTGCGATAAATAGTGAATTGGTACAGTTTCTTTCAGTAACCTTCCATTTTGTGCGGTTCATTAGTGTGCATAGATATTCTTTTGACCATTGGCTCCAGAAGAATTGCGTCATTTGGTTACAATGTCTCCAACGGCGAGTTGATAGTATTTCTTTAGTCTCTATCGGTTGCGGTGGTGTGGTCAGGGGTCCACCTACTAGGAAATGGCCAGGTGTTAGAACAGAAGTGGCTTCTGCGGGCTGTGAAGACAGTTCAGTTAGCGGTCGGCTGTTCAAAATGCTTTCTATGCGGGTGAATATTGTGTCAAATTCTTCATATGTGAGAACCTTGTCTCCAATACAGCAATACAAGAGTGTTTTAGCGGATTTGACAGCAGCTTCCCACAGGCCTCCATGATGGGGTGCGTAAGGAGGGATGAATTTCCAATTTATGCCATAGTTGGACAGAAAACAAGTGACATCCGAGGGTAGTGATTCCAAAAGCTTGGCCAATTCATGCATTTTTCTAGCGGCGGATACAAAAGTTTTGGCATTGTCAGAGCATAGTGTATGAGGCATACCTCGTCGGGCAATAAATTGTTGTAGTGCGGCGATAAAGTGGTTGACCGACATAGAAGACAGAAATTGGAAAATTCAACGCCATGGTTGTTATAAATAATCATACAGAAATAGAAAAATAGGTTACCAGATTGAAATTTACAATCGAAAAAGTTCAGATTAGCGGTCAGAACAGTTTAAGTTGATGGCCGAAAAAGTTCATATTTAACAAGAAATAGTTCAAGATCAATGTTCAAATCAATAGTTTGTAGATCAATATTCACAATTAATAAAAGATAGGCGGTAATTCACTACGTTTAGCGGTAAGAAAACACACAGTTAGCGGTAAAAGCTTGTAGCTTACTGTTAGGCACTGAAGTTCAAAACCAAAAAAAAAAAACTTTTTAGGTTATGTCGAACTGGGTATAAAAGTTTGATAGTTAACAGCTCGATAGTCGATATCATAAGTCACTAATCGATGTTTTCAGATTTTGATACAAGATGGTGGTCGAAAGCGTCTGAATCGAAAATTTACGATTTTCCAAGAAAACTCACAAAGAAACTCTCAGAAAAAATTGAAATAAGCGTTTTCACTGTTCGTAGGTCGCTTTTCCTCCAACATTTGGCTGCGGTGGACCAGGTTTCATATGTGGCCGCGGAGGATCAGGTTTCTTATGTGGCCGCGGAGGACCAGGTTTTGTGTTAGAGACAATGAGGTTGGCGTCTAAACACATTACTTAGTAGCTCAGAAAATAAAATTGTTACCTTAAAAGGTGTCTTGTTTGGGTATGGCGGGTTCGAAGTGGACTGTAAGAGCGGTCTCCTCGTTCTGGTAGGTGGTAACACGTTCAGATAATCAGGATTCACTTGCACTGGCGATGATAAATACATGGGCCCATGTTGTGGCAAAGAGATTACACAAAGAAGATCCAACTCTAGATATTTAGTGGAGTACTCTAACAATAACTTTTCCTAACTAGTCGTGGTAGTAGTTCAAATTCAAACAAGCGAAGCAGTAATACACATTTGACTTCTTTAAAAGGAGAAACAACCGAGAAGCGTCAGAGCACCAAACTTCCTCAAACAGTTACAAAAACGGAAGAGAACTGGTAAGCAAAAAGGGCGGGGGAAACCAGAGGGAGAACAGTGCTATCTACATATTGCAATAGGCGATCTTAGAGCGGCTGATGGCAGTGGCATGCTAGATGGCCGTGGGTGAGCGTGGTCAATTCAAATGGCTTGGCCAATACATACTCCCCCCCAAAAACGAACAGTTTTTAAATCAGGTGAAGCAGCAACAAACACTGTACATTGCGGCAGGGCGGTCGGCAATAACTAGATGGCGGTGGGTCTGCGGTCTTGAATACAGTGAGCGGAGAAGTCCAGAGCGATGTGGTGTGAACACGGGAGCGTGACGTGAAGACAAGCGGGGCGGCACAGCACAAGTTGCGGAATGCGTGTAGACATGAACTGTGGTGCGGTCATAGAAGTAGACAAGCGGGGCGGCACAGCACAAGTTGCGGAATGCGCGTAGACATGAACTGCGGTGCGGTCATAGAAGTAGACAAGCGGGGCGGCACAGCACAAGTTGCGGAATGCGCGTAGACATGAACTGCGGTGCGGTCATAGAAGTAGACAAGCGGGGCGGCACAGCACAAGTTGCGGAATGCGCGTAGACATGAACTGCGGAGCGGTCATAGAAATGGAGCTGAGCGTCAACAGAGGTGCAGCAAAGCAGCAAACAGCGGTGCGGTCATCAGGATGTTGCGGCAGAGTAGATAACACAAGGCGGCGATAACGAAGCGATGCAGACAGTCACAGGTGCAGTCAATAGAGGTGCGGTCATCAAAACAGCTAAGTGGAGCAAAGCAGCAAACAGCAGTGCGGTCATCAGGATGTTGCGGCAGAGTAGATAACACAAGGCGGCGATAACCATGTACATTTGGCGAGCACCAAACTTCCTCAAACAGTTACAAAAACGGAAGAGAACTGGTATGCAAAAAGGGCGGGGGAAACCAGAGGGAGAACAGTGCTATCTACATATTGAAATAGGCGATCTTAGAGCGGCTGATGGCAGTGGCATGCTAGATGGCCGTGGGTGAGCGTGGTCGATTCAAATGGCTTGGCCCATACAGATAGTAGAAATGGACAATCTTATACTGAGTTTTATACAGATTTTATAAATAGAAATTCTCAACTGGACGAACCTCTAGCCGACTCATCACTGGCTCACATATTATTCAAAAAACATCCTTTTAGTATCCGCATGACATTAGCTGTGCCACCTATCTCTTGTTGCAAAGAATTGATACAACGTTTGCACCGCATTCAATCAGCTACTTCTGAGCCAAATCACATAAATAGTCGAGCAGGAAATTCTGCTCAGTCTCAACAAAGTAAAAATAATTTCAGAAAAAATTATAATAATGAAAATCATTTAGCAAATGCTGGAGCAAATGTGCAAAGTGCGAAGTATGCTGAGAATACCAACAGAGGTCAATCATTTGATAATAATTGCAGAAATAGGTTTCAATACCGAAACAGTAAACAGTATTACAAAGGAGCACATTATGATAACAGAGATCATCTGAATAGAATGACCATTACAACAGTGACGAGTGGTCTAGTGCATAATAATAATAATAATAATAATAATAATAATAATAATAATAATATAATAATAATAATAAATTTGTTTTATTGACCAATAAATACATTTGTACAGTACATTTCAGGCCTTGTCAAAAGTTCAAGATTACATGATGTAAGTCACTAGCATAAATACATTTTTCGTCAACATCTTATTCTTAATAAAACTTGAATGAACATTTTCAATAACATCAGTAGGTATGCAAAATATTTCGAAACATTACATTTACACAGCATATAGATAAATAGCAATTCGTAATATATTAAAAGAGAAACACAAAGACTAACACTACAACTAGTACTACTATATAAAGTCATAACATAGTAATCACAATACTATTCTTACAATGTAAGTTACATTTATTCTAAGTGGAAAACGTTATATGCTATCAATTAAAACTCTTCAGTAGAGTAGTAAGCTTTTCTTTTAGCATTTGTGAAATGGCAACTTTAAATTTTTCTTGAGGCAGGTTCTTAACTTCAATTGGTAGTTATTGTAAAATAACAACTGTAAATAGGGGTAGCTTTTCATGCTCTTACTCAATCTGAGATTTGGTTTCATAATTTTTTCCTATTCCTAGTATTGTAAGCATGATATTCATTATGTTTGTGAAAGTTGTTAGAATTCTTCTTTACACTTATCAAATTGGAATATATATATAGAGATGGCAGAGTCAGTATACCCAGTTTGATGAAGTGAGGCTTGCAAGTTTCTCTTGGGGAAAGGTTCAAAATAGCTCTAACTGCCCTTTTCTGCCATATGAAAACTTTTTTATGTGTTGGGCAATTGCCCCACATTCTTATCCCATAACTAAGATGAGAATGGAAAAGTCTGTGATAGGTCATCAACAATACTTGCAGATTAACAGAACTATTTAATCTCTTGAGGAGGTATGTTACCCTTGAAAGTTTTTTACAGAGACTATTCACATGTTCCTCCCAACAGAGTTTACCATCCAATATTACACCTAGTAATTTGACAGGCTTAAGATTATTGTGGTCAGAGTATGCCCTAATGTGAATGTTATTTTCTCTGTTTTCTGATCATTTATTCTAGGTCATTAGATAAATACCATGATTTTGCCTGATTCAAGGAAATGTCAAGTTTATCCTGAAGTTTTTCGATTTCAGCATCTGATTGGATTATTGAGGTGTCATCAGCATGCAATACAGAAAGACTGGTATATTGAAGCTGAAATCATTCACGAAAACCAGAAAAAGGAAAGGCCCAAGGACCGATCCTTGAGGTACACCTGTATTTATGTTCAATACATCAGAGCATTTACCTGCACACTTTACCATTTGTTTTCTGCCAACCAAATAACCTTTCAATAGCTTTAACTCTCTATCTACTAAACCATAATGTTCCAGTTTTTTGAAGAGAATCACATGTGAAACTCTCTCAAAGCTCTGCTAAGGTCTAATAGGGTTGCCCCTACTGCACATTTATTTTCAAAACATTGATGTACGAAGTCTACAATTTTCTCACAGCGTCTATTGTAGAGTGACCTGGTCTAAAGCCATATTGATGGGGATTAATAAGCCATTGAAAATGAAATATTCATAGAGTTGCATTAGCAGACAAAATTCTATTATTTTACTGATGATAGGCACAAGAGCAATTGGTCTGTAATTTTCAGGATTTTTGGATCTCCTTTTTTCAAAACAGGTGTAACACTGGACACTTTCAAACAATCCGGAAAGTAGCCATGACAATAATAAAATTTGTAATATATGTTAGAGGAAGCAAGGTTGAGTCAATTATTTCTTTGATCAAGTAATTAGACATTCCAAACACATCCTCACTACGAGAATTACTCATTCTATTAACAATGGATTTAATGGTTAACTTATCAATTGTCTTAAGTTTAAAATTGTGTGAAGGCTTTGGAGCATTAATCAGAAAATTTTGAAATGACGTATCAATTTGGTCCTGTCTATCATCCAACCTTCTGGTTGGTACATTAATATGATATACTGTAGACTTATTAATATAATTATCAGTAAGATTTTTCTGGTTGAATAGTATGTCTATCATCAAAGGATGATAAGTAATAAATGCTCTGAATAAGATCAATATTAATTGATTCACTGACTTTATTTGCTGCAGACGAATATTGCTTAGTACCAAGACAGCTCAAACTGTATATCACGAGATGAGTTAGGATATAATAAAAACTTCTAAGATTTTGTAGGCTGACATAAAACATAAAATATATTCCCATACAATATGTATATAAAATATTCTTATATCTATAATTTTTGTTAAATAAATTCCTTAATGTTTCAATAATTATCACAAGGTTTATTAGTATTCACAGTGTTGTGAGCTGTAAAAAATAGATATATCTCATACTAATATATAGACTTCAAGTCGGTTCAGAATTAGACAAATTGAAACCTGTTCAGTATATAGATTTACTAGAACATACTTTGATCAATGAATAATGATAATAATTAATAAAAGTGATAATTCAATATCTCAGGGTTTATGGGTTCATGCCGTGCATGGAAATAAGCTTCCTACACAAATCAAATAAATTCATAGAAAGTTCTTATAAACTATATGATAGTATTCAACATGTTGTGAATTTCTTAAACTTGAATAAACTCATATAGCGCTTTCATCAATTCCCCAATTCACTGGTAAAGGCCTTCTTAATAAATGAGCTCATAAAAGACAAATTTTGCACACTCACTATAACAATGTTCTTGAAGGTCTCGTAGAATAATTAATAATTATCTTCAATAATCAATTAGGCAGGTCCTTTCGTCTCCACTTTGGCTCGTGTATGGTCCAGATTTCTTTCAAATTTCTATCAGCATTAAAGATATTTTTACGGGAATAAATTACAATTAAGAGCTCTTTAGCACATTGAGTTCACAAATAATCAAACATTAATTACATATACTTGACATTTAAAAGGGGATTGGCTTGATGATTTTAAAAATTAATAGGAAGAAAGAACCCTAATCTCCATGTGCTCCTCACAGATCGAGATCACAAGCCAGAGAGAGTGATTTCCAGAAAAAAATTCATCTCTTCCTTAAACGATTTATAAGTTTTCCTCTGATTGGCTTTCTAATCTTAGTAAGACATGATGTAATTGGTTCTTTAAGATTCAGGGTTTTCCTAACTTAGTTATACAAAGATAAATAAAAATTTCTAAATAAATAAGTTAAGTAATAGTCTGAGAGTATTCTAATAAATAAATCTCGATATATAATACTATAATACAATATACGTTTAATTTTTTATGTGAACTTTGTGTACTCTTGGTTTTCATATTTTTTTAAAATTTCAATAAATACTCGAGTAACAATAATAGTTGTCCTCATCTATTTGCATAAACCTTCCCTAGTATATAATATATATTTTATGAGTAAAAAACTATAATTCAATTCGTAGTCTTAGCTGATTGAGCAATAAGCTGGTTTGTTAGGTATCAATTCAAAAAACTGTCGATTGATCCTAGATTGATTGATGTATTAAATCAAATAAAGCATTCTAACCTCAAAATGTACATGCAAACTTTTATTTTTATAATCTGCCAATAATAAACAAGCTGCTTTATAATTTTTATTCCTGCCAAAGAATTCTCATTATGGTTGAATTACAATTTTGCTTGGTTCTCTTAATAGATAACATGATTTCTCTTTATCATGAATAACATTCGATTTTACTTGAGTGGTACCTTGACTAGGCTATCTATTCTTTCTATTTTATAATTCTATTAAAGCTCAATAGTTTATTTCAAAAGTATTTTGTGTTGCTAAAATACCAAGTCACAAATTCTAGAAGCATAAACTGATTCCGTTTCATAAACTATTTTGTAAACACGTTCACATCAAATCAGAATCAGCTGACTTAAAGGTTATTTAACAGCCCTAGGGCCGTAAAAATTTTACCGGCCTGGTCAGAAAACGATCACTTTTGGCCTCCATATGACGCACGTAAACCAGCTCATTACATCCAAGTGGGGTGAAAAGTAAGTTATACTTTCCGTTATAGTATTATCAAAAAGCACAGGTCAACCCTTATTACTATTACGAGAATTGTAAAAATTCTTAAGGTGAGAACTAACTAGTGCATCCATTTTTAATTAATTAAGCCACACAAAAAAGTGTAATGTTCAAGTCATTGGTTAGGTTTTTGTCGTCAAGTGGTGTTGCGAGCAATCTGACATTGCAAACTAATTTACGAGCTATGATGAGCAGTTCTAAATACTATAAAATTAATGGAAAAGTACATGTGGTTACTGCTTCTACAGATGGGTAAGTTAAGACAACTTAATTAATCTCAATTTATAAGCTAAGTTATATGATTTTTAGTTTGTCTTGTTGGAAAGAAAGAGGAACGTGAAAAACTGTTGACTGAGGTGAGTAAAATACTTCAATAGTTTAGACAGTTAGTTAATAGGTATTAGCCTATCTGTATAGTTCTTATTTACTTGTTAAAATAATGGCTAATTAAGTGATAATCAAGCGACCATTCTCCTGGAAATATTCGGGTACCTAGCTATGAAAAAGTTTTGAAGTTTGTGTTGCTTAGAAGCTATGATCGGGCTGTCTGAATTTTGAAGATTGCTAAGGGTACAACTCAGTGAGGATAGAATGTATCCTAACATTCTATACTCAGAATGATAGAATGTATACTCTCTGGTACAAAAACACACTGAAGGCGGAGCGGGGTGTGACGTGGTGTGGTCAGAGCGTTCATGCAAGATACACACAGCAAGTGTCAAGGTGCTAGAAAAAAATGGCGTTGTCTAAGTCTAAGTCTGCACGTTTAGCGTTGTCTAAGTTTGCACAGACATTACTTTGTGAGAATAATTACTTTTAGTATTCGTTATTAGCCAAGGGAAAATATAAGTCAAATTTCCCCCACAAAATTTACTAGATGTGAGAGAATTGATGAATTTTTAAAATGTCATAGAAATATGAATGAACTGGTTGAGAATAGCTTTACTTCTGATTTCAAAGTGCTATAGATAAATTTTCTCTTTTGAATAATCAAGTAATACACATTACAGGGGAATTTGGGCTAACATTAAATATACTAGTGTACTAGATGGTGGGAAAATGTAGTAGAACAAGTAGCTGCATGATCAATGTACAGAGTAGACCAGATTGGCACTCGCACTGTGAGGATATGCACTGGTTTCAGTATTTCGAAAATTTTTCCATTTCATAAGCTTTCAAATGAGTATAAATTCGTAAAGGTAAGTTTCATGATAAAGTGTTCAAAACTGCTGCTAATATCTGGAATGAACACCTTCAAAATGAGGAAATTCACAAACAGCATGCATCAATTGGTGATCTTAAGGGTGAAATCACCTGATTTCTCTGGCAATATTCACAAGTTTTAATCAACATTTTTACATTCTACAATGATATGACATTTTCAATAACTTGCATTATTTCCTGTACCATAAATCCTGAATAAAATAGCAAGAAGTGTATGTTTCAGCCTATTTTCAGTATAGTTTTCAGTGTTCTTCCCAGTTAATTGGCATAATTTATATGTATCAACTTTGGCTAGTAAAGAAGTGTTCGCGTTCATTATCATGAAATTTGCCTTGATTGAGTACTTGAACATGTTATTGGTGTATGTATGGTGTGGATGCAATCCAAGAGAGGCAGAGAGAGTATACAGGAGACGTTTTCCTGACCGAAAACACCAATCTCATAACTCGTTTTTAAGATTGACAGATGTCAAGATGGTAAGGGCTAGGATCAGTTTCAAGGTACGAGAGGCCCGTTTTAATTTCTGAAGCTTTTGAGAATCTTATTCTAAAGTATTTCGAGCATAATCCTCGATCCAGATCCAGCATCTGGCGGGCAGCTGGGATGTTGAATGTTTCAAGAATGATAGTTTATCAAGGAGAATAACTCCCGACCATTCCATGATACCCCAGATCAAGAGTTGAATAAACCTGATACTGTTTCTTGTATTCATTTTTGCCTTTGGATCTTAGCAAAAGATTGTGTTTCAAACATTTTATCGACAGATCACAGATAAAAGTACGTTCACATGAACTAATGCTGTAAATTTCCACAATACACATACATGGACCTTTCATTTTCCCTGCAAGAATAAATGGTGAAGTTTTCATGGACTTTCTGGTCAATGAGCTTCACGAATTGATGGAAGACGTGCCTCTCAATTCGAGGCAGAATATGTGGCTCCAGTTGGATGGCTGCCTCCCTCATTATGCTAGAAACGTCCGTGGGTGGCTTGATAACAATTATGCTGGCCGGTGGATTGGCCGAGGTGGACCCGTAAGTTGACCACCACGCTCGCCTGATCTTACTCCAATAGACTTCTACTTTTGGGGGGTTGTGAAAAGTAAAGTTTACAGAGAACCTGTACAGACCAGGGAGGAACTGATTATCAGAATTCGATTGACGTTTAAAGTAATGAAGACTTGTTCCAACAAAGTGAGACGGGCAACTCGAAGCTTCATGAACGGCAGCAGAAGTTGCATAAACAGAAATATGGAAGCTATTCTGAATTCCTGTAAGCAGTGAGCATGATTTTATGTAACTAGATTACCATCTGAAATTATTCCCATCAGTTTTTTTAATTCTGTCATTCAACTTCTTTGAATTATTATTCTATGGATAAATTTTGTTGGATCTTGTAAAAGTGTATGATCAATATTTTATATAGGATTTAGACTATATGCTTCAGAAAATAATGCAATAATCGGGTGACTCCACCCTTAAGATCACCACTTGATGCATGCTGTTTGTGAATTTCCTCATTTTGAAGGTGTTCATTCCAGATATTAGTAGTTTTGAACACTTTATCATGGAACTCACCTTTACCAATTTATACTCATTTGAAAGCTTAAAATATGGAGAAGTTTTTGAAATATTGAAACCACTATAATTACCCTGAGAAAAATCGAGAAAAACCTGTTTGAAATTTGACTTTAAATTTGAAGAATAGCATTGTTGAAGCCCTAATAAAAAATCTGGTGTGGCGCACTCACACAACTTTCCTTGCCGTTATGAAAACTGATCACCTGACACTAGTGCACTCGCGCATCTCAAGTCTACTATTCAAAGGTATGAGACAGCTGGTGATAGGTCAATAATGCTGGAGAGACACGAGGTCTGCTATCTCTCCGTAGTGAATGATTTAATAAAACCAACAGTTTGCAATTTAATAATAAAATCTTAATAATAAAAATAATTAAAAATTTGATAATGAAATTTGTTTAAATTGTATATGAAGGCTGATAATTATTGAGAATCTAAAATCAAACTTTGCATAGATGGGGCAAAGCTCCTGAAACTTTTACAAATATAGGACTATATATATCCTTTTACAGGATGAGAGCATACGCGGTTTATATCAGCAACGCTTACAAGAACACCTCATGCTAATTCCAACGGCAGAAGACATTGAAACGGAGTGGCTCAATATAAAATCTTGCATGCAGAAGGCTGCTACTGAAGCACTTGGGAAGAAGATAATGAGAAGAGGTAGAAGACAATTGCGAATTTGGAATCCCGACATAGAAGAGGCTATTCATGAAAGCAGAAATCATATCTCATTTGGTTGCAGAAGAAAAAAACACAAGCAAGGATAGAGTACATGAGACAACGTAATTTTGCAAAACAAGTTGTCAAGCAGGCTCAACAGGACTCATGGAACAGGTTTGTTAATGTTATTGAGACAGATATACATGGCAGGCAGCAATGTGCGTATAAGATCATGAGATCAATGAATAAGGTTGAGCGAGACAATGCTCCTTTAAACATTATATCGGATGAGGAAAGGATCACTACAAGGCGCTATGGTACGATGAAAATAGTCAAACAAATTATGATGCCGAGGCCGACCCAGTCATCAATAAGTCAGTGGACCCAATTACAACTGAGGAATTGCAGTATGCCTTAGATTAAACGGAGAGCTCTTTAAATATTCTGACGTTATTCTTTATATTTAAATAACGAGTAGCCTACTGCTTGGCATCAGTCGGTAGAGCATGAAATATTTGATATAATTATAAAATTAGGTCGTGGTTTTTTAATAGGATCAGTCTCATAAAAATCTTTATAGGCCCAGGTATGAGCTTCCCCTATAATTCTTGTAATTCATTGAATAAATATAATATATATATATATTATTAAATATATATATATATATATTATATATATATATATATGATACTTATCCTATAGTATTGAGGAATTAAAATAAATTGCACACCATAAACAATTTGATACATATATTAACAAATATTGCAAAAATAGATCAAGGCAAAAATATAAAGAGCGATAAAAAATAATATATAAAATAGAACAATAATTGAAATCAGTAAAATATCACAGGCTAAACTTTATACTCTAGATTTATGGCACGAAACATTACCATGTGCCTTTATCTTAAAATCATATGCATCCTTTTGCATGTAGCTGCGATATGAGCTTGCTAATACTTGTCGACTTGGACAATTCTATTAAAAATAGGTTCCTTAAATCAGCTTGATAAATTGGCAACCAATAATCCAATATATATTAAATTTTCTAGTACCTAGTAGATTTCTTTGTATTGAATATATATTTTATCTCAGGGTGCAAGATTCAGCACCTGATGGAATAAGTAGAGCAATTCATCTAGTGAATTAGAGCTACAACAAACTATCGCAATTATATTGCAAAAATTACAGATCATATGAATATGTTTTAATAGCCTAGATTTATACTTCTTTGATTTTTAGAATTTTCTGAAATGTACTGATTCATATTTCCTTTAATGAATACCTTTAATACTATATTTACTTGCGCAAGTATTTTTTATTAATTCTTAATTTGTAAGAAAACCTTTCGATGAGCTAGCTTTGATTATTAGATAAATTCGAAGCACTAGGGCGCCCATCACTAATTCAATTTTTTCACTCACGTGTCGAAATCTTCTATAAGCCGCTGATGTCGATCCAACTCCTGGTGGTCCTGGACTATAGTAGCCGGAATCGTCTCTTCCAAGGGGTTACAAAAATTATTTGAAATTGAAAATGACTTCTGCTTATAAGAGCATCACAAAGTCTTTAAGAAATTTAATAATTCAAATCTAACTTTAGCTTTTACAAGTTATAGCAAGGTATTACGCTCTAAAATATTTAGGGTCCTCTCATGGTGGCATTGGCAGGCGAGTGAAGGTTCTCCTTTCTCAATTTTACAATTCTTATTTCCGACTTTCAAATTTACATAAAATTTGAATATCCTAGTCCTCCGCCATTTAAGGTTCAAATAGACCGTACTAAAATATTAAATTATTACTTAGGTTGTATGTTAATAATTCTTTGCCTTCGGGCCATATCATAACATAGACTATACAATAATTTTACATAAATCCCAATCATTTATAGAAATATATATAAATATTTTTGAATTGGCATACTATTGCCGCCTATTAACTGCCATTATGCGATTGGTGCATGCAAATTATTTCAGTATTCATGCGCTTGGTAACCTCCTATTTCCTGGATACACTTAATTATTTTTATTAGGTTTTTTTTTAATATGCTCTCTACATGCTAGTTAATATTCTATATACTACTATTATTTCATGCTTCCTAATAGTTTGCCACGTGACCATTTGTTCTTTCAACTTGCATACCATTTTACTGCAATAGATTTCTGCCAAGGGGTTTGGTCAGATTCCACGTTGCTGGCTCGGTCGATCGTTAGGTCGCCGATCACTGAATGTATATACCTAACCTCAATCTTCCAAAACTTTTATATAAATATTATATATTAGCAAAAATTATTTCAATTCCTTTTTAGGTTTTTTGTACCGTTTAGCCAGAACAAGCTGATGCTATCTAATCTTTATTGTTATCTCAATGGCGATATTAGCCAGTTACTTTACTCAGACCTATTTGTACTTCAGCTAGGGATTTTTACATCTACCCAAATTTTAAATACTTTACACGCGCCCCTGGATTTGAATTCAAAATATTTGAGAATCACAATGTTTTTAATGAAAATCCACCCTTCAATACATCGATATATTCCATACTTTATTTATAAATTATACTCTCAAACTTTTATCATAGTTTGCAGATCTATCTGCTGCGCTTTCCTTAGACTTCTATCAAATACAATAACAAATTCTCCTCATCAACACACAAAAAATATCATAAATATAATCCCCTAGACACATTCCTCCTTACAACACTTAGAACATAGTATTTTTAAATTCGCCGCTCACAGGGCCGCCAACCTAACTACACACATTTCTTGATTCTCATAATTGATTCCTTTCAAACAATAATTCGATGTACAAAATTTCTGGGCTTTATTTTATAGTAATTCTAGGTCTTAATATAAATAATTTTCTATACATTCAGGTACAATACTTTTCTTTTGCTAATGGCTCTTTGGTTTTGGGTAACTAGCATTCACTTTAGGTTTTTTAGGGTACAAACATGGCATAACTAACGGTAATAAATATAAAACATATAAATAAATATATTAACATTGATAAATACATAAATAACAATAATAAATAACATTTTGGGTTACAATGCTTTTCTTTTTATAATCATATGTTGAGCGCTACATTCGATTCGGGTGGCTTTGCTCAGCTGGCCGCTGTCTATATTCATACTGCTTATGTCAGAACTGGTTGTCGAATCTTGCAATTAACCTAACTGCTACATTTTTTCTCTTTAAAGGTAATTAACAAATTTTAAATATTCTATCCCCGCTTGTGTCCTTTTTTATTTGATGTAACTAATTTAATTACATAATTAAAAATTATTCTTTTGCTTGTTGCAGGCTTCTAACGGTTGGAAGGAATCGAAAATCTGATTTGTTGACACGAGGTTGCTTCATCAATATTAAATTTATTAAGAAAGGTCAGTAATTGGCTTGATAGTGGTGTTTTCCTTTGACTTCTTATCATATTATTTCAAATTCGACGATATAGCATGTAGAAATTTCGTGGCTTTCCCGTATCTTTTGGCTTTCTGCTTGTAGCTATACTATAGGCCAGTTGGGTTATCTGCTGTCCAGTTTGTTGATTGTTGAGGCTGTCCTAATTGATAATTTTTTCATCATAAATTTAAAACCCTTGTATCTGGTATATCCTTTCAAACAATTCCAAGCTTCATTAATGGTAATACCTTTTAATCTGTTCTTTTCCCAATCATCCTGCAGTCTTAACTCAACCTTCCTTTCATTTTCATTTAACATTCTCGATTTCAGTTTGTCATAAATCATTATGCCCACAACAATAAACATTTTTATAATATTAAATTTCCAATTATCAATAATAGATTCTTTCAATAACAACAATACAATATTTTCCATCCTATCCACAACACAATCTTTTATTAATATCACAGCCATTATAACGAACATTAAACACCATAACAAAACATTTATCATCTTTTCAATAGTATAATATCCAGGTACTTTCACTTTCTTAATATTATTTTTTAATTCTTCCAATCTTATTAGCCACCGTCTGTTCTTTATTAGTTCCCACAAATAATCCAATTTATTGTCCGCGCATGAATCCATAGTTGCTTTGTTACCAGTTCCATTTTGGTTCCAATTATTTGATTCCTTTTTTCGGTCACATCGCTGATTTGCCCTCTTGAAGCGTATGTGCCGCGGATGCATGCCGTCGGCGGTCTGTCCTCCCCATCCTGGATTCGGTCCGGTGTCCTCCTTTGCCTCTTGAAGCGTGCATGCAGCCTCCATCGGCGCGCGCAGTTCCTCCGTTTCTTCCGCCTCCGGGCCTTATGATGCATGCCTCTTTTCTCCTGCATGTTGTCCTCCCAGTCCTGACGTCGGTCGAGTGTCCTCCTCGGACGTTTCCGTCTCTGGGCCTTGCGGTGGTCGCTCCTTTTGTCCGGTAGTCCGTCCTCCCTGGTGTCATCCTCTTGGTCCTCTATCCTGGGTTCCTTGGGGTGCCTTGGTGGGGTCAAATGATGCGCTGGTGCGGTGGCGGTCTCCTCCTGGCGACTGTTTGTGTTCTCTGGCGGTGATTGGTCTTCGGTGGGAAACAGGAAACTTAATAGAGGTTGATGCTTGCGGGATGTTTTAATTGCATGTTTGGCGGCGGTTTTTTGTTGGTTTAATCCTGTTGCATGTGCTAATGTATAATTTGTGCTTACTTGTTGAGGTGGCGGTTTGTAATTTCTGTTGTAATTATTCTGAGTGTAACCATTATTTGATTTTAATCGGTCACGGCCATCATAGTGATTCCTGCGGTTGCTCTGCTGTGGGCGTAATGGTTGGTTGTGCGATTTTGAAAATTTTCATTATTCCAGTTACCATTTTGCTTGTGCTCATAGCGGCGTTCAAATTGAGGGGCAACTCGGTAGCGATCATATGATACCGGTTCATAATTTTGGCTATTATATTGATTACTTTTTGAGTTATGTTGATTTTGTGTGTATCTTTGGTCTGAACGGTGGTTTGACATTGCCATCACAGACTGTATGCCATATAAATGATTTATTAGCTGTTTGCAATCAGTAATGGGTTGTGTGGCGAGTGCCATTCTAACTTGATACGGTAGTTTCTTCAGAATAATACTTGCCAATGCTGATTTGTTAATGGGCTCGCTCAAATTGAGAATTTTTAAACTGTAGGGCAGTGACGAAAGTGGTACATGTACCGTCTAAGTTAGGGTTGAAATCGCATGATATGATGTCTGCTAGCATGTCCAACTGTTTACTTCTGCTCCAATACTGTTCCAGGAAGACAGCTACAAACTCATCCAATGATGTAAATTCACGGGCACTACTCCGAAAGAACATCAGGGGTTCGCCAATCAATAAACTAGTCAAACGAAGACGCCACATGCTCCAAGAGGTAGGTACAAGAGTTTGTACTAATTTTATCTGATCAATGAATGGTTGAGGTTGCAAATGGCGATCAGTATTATCAAATTTACCCAGTCCTTGCAATATACTATGTGAGTTGATGTTATCTGCTTGAATTCCTTGAGGTCGTTGTTGGATATAATTTCTAATGCTGTTATTTTTTCCTGTGCCATCTGCCATTGACTATTATGTGTAATTTTATTAGCATTTACTTCTTGATCTAATTGAGTCAGAGTGGATTTTTGAATTAATAGAGTTCTGTTTAAAGCTTTACAGGTTTCTGTGTTTTGATTGATGCTACCTTGCAGTTGGTTCATTTTTGTGGACATATTAATCTGTTTATTTTGTATTTCTTTAATACTGTTAATATTTTTATCAACTGTAGTCGTTAAATTTTGATTGGCAACGGTAATTTGTTTGTTGATTTCTTGATGGCAATCGGCCTTAATGTTATTTGTTAAATCCTGAATGGGTGTAGTGATTTGTGTGGTGAGGTTATCTATCCTTTTGTTTAGTCCACAGGTAACCGTATCCAACCTTTCCGATAATCCTGCCGTAATTTTATCCTGACTTTCTTTCTGTAAATTCATCATTGCTTTTAATTCTTCCCTATGATTCTCTACTTTAGTCTCAATAGTATCCAACCATCGTTCTACTGATTTTATAGCGCCTGCTGTCTCTTTCATGCCCTGTTCCACTGTTTGCTTATTTGCCTCTTTTATTGCCGCATTCTCTTTTTTAATCTCCTTCATCATGTTATCCATTGTGTTTTGTAACATAATATTGAACATACTGCTAGTTTGTTCCATTATTACCTTGTTAAATGGATCTAGCTCTGTGACTGAAAATAGACTTTGTTTGCTCAGATGTGACTCGGCCTCTGGAGATGCGGGTTCTGCTGGCTGCTCCTCGCCCCCTTCAAAGTTGATCTCTGCTATCAGTTGATTCAATGGTGTGTCAGCAGCGTCGATTCGAGTGGATGATAGAGGTTGCAGACCTTGTGGATCAAAGACTATCGACCCGACACTTCCTGGTTCCCTTTCTCGTGGCGTATGGGCATCTACCATGGTGGGGTTTGATGTGCTGGGAGTCGACAAAGTGGGATCTGTGCAACCGCCGTACATATATGAAACTTCAGAGTTTGCGGGAGTGTGATTCATTGTGTCAAATATGATAAATGCTAATTAAAAAAAGTGCTGAATAATATGTGAAAATGCTTAAAAAAGAGACACAAACCGGGACTTACAGTGAAACAGTTATGTGCAAAGTGTTTGGATATCCAAGAAGAGGTATTTATACTTAAGTTTTTTATAATGCTCTAGCGCCCCCAATATTGAATATTGATTCCTGACTAGTTTACAGACTGTGACTTATTTTCCAACCGGCTTATACATATATATCCTTGACTAGAAAGTAATAGCAGTTTAGGCTTATAAAATATAATATCTCTCTATAAAATATATTTTCTACAATAACAATAATATAAAATTTTCTTTAAAACATATAATTTCTCTTTATTTAAAGCTATTGATTCCCCAAAAAGAAATACAAGTTTACTTCGCCTGTTTTCCTCAATACTTGTATATCTATAGTTTCATTATCCATCCACGACAAATTTTAATATGACTAGACTTGTCTTTAGTTATTATCCTCAATATGGGTCTTGACTTAATTACAAATAATTATTTAATGAGCTCAGCTCTCACCATCAGTCCCACGTTGGTACGGCATGTTTCTCTGACGTTATTCTTTATATTTAAATAACGAGTAGCCTCCTGCTTGGCATCAGTCGGTAGAGCATGAAATATTTGATATAATTATAAAATTAGGTCGTGGTTTTTTAATAGGATTCAGTCTCATAAAAATCTTCATAGGCCCAGGTATGAGCTTCCCCTATAATTCTTGTAATTCATTGAAAATATATATATATATATTATATATATATATATATATATATGATACTTATCCTATAGTATTGAGGAATTAAAATAAATTGCACACCATAAACATTTGATACATATATTAACAAATATTGCAAAAAATAGATCAAGGCAAAAATATAAAGAGCGATAAAAATATAATATATAAAAATAGAACAATAATTGAAATCAGTAAAATATCACAGGCTAAACTTTATACTCTAGATTTATGGCACGAAACATTACCATGTGCCTTTATCTTAAAATCATATGCATCCTTTTGCATGTAGCTGCAATATGAGAGCTTGCTAATACTTGTCGACTTGGACAATTCTATTAAAAAATAGGTTCCTTAAATCAGCTTGATAAATTGGCAACCAATAATCCAAATATATATTAAATTTTCTAGTACCTAGTAGATTTCTTTGTATTGAATATATATTTTATCTCAGGGTGCAAGATTCAGCACCTGATGGAATAAGTAGAGCAATTCATCTAGTGAATTAGAGCTACAACAAACTATCGCAAATTATATTGCAAAAATTACAGATCATATGAATATGTTTTAATAGCCTAGATTTTATACTTCTTTGATTTGTTAGAATTTTCTGAAATGTACTGATTCATATTTCCTTTAATGAAATACCTTTAATACATGCGCTTGGTAACCTCCTATTTCCTGGATACACTTAATTATTTTTATTAGGTTTTTTAAATATGCTCTCTACATGCTAGTTAATATTCTATATACTACTATTTATTTCATGCTTCCTAATAGTTTGCCACGTGACCATTCGTTCTTTCAACTTGCATACCATTTTACTGCAATAGATTTCTGCCAAGGGGTTTGGTCAGATTCCACGTTGCTTGGCTCGGTCGATCATTAGGTCGCTGATCACTGAATGTATATACCTAACCTCAATCTTCCAAAACTTTTATATAATATATTATATATTAGCAAAAATTATTTCAATTCCTTTTTAGGTTTTTTGTACCGTTTAGCCAGAACAAGCTGATGCTATCTAATCTTTATTGTTATCTCAATGGCGATATTAGCCAGTTACTTTACTCAGACCTATTTGTACTTCAGCTAGGGATTTTTACATCTACCCAAATTTTAAATACTTTACAATATGGAGGCTTGTTCTTTGAATTACGATTTCTACACCTGTTGAATGAATGCTGGAGGAAGTATTGTATCCCAGAAGAGTGGAGGAAAGCAGAGGTTATTTCTCTTTTCAAAAAAGGAAGTCGGAATGACTGTTAAAACTATAGAGGAATTAGCCTTCTGAATGTGGGATATGAAATTTATTCCAAAATAATCAACTGCCGTGTAAAAACAATAGCTGAAGCAATTCTGAATGAGGAGCAAAATGGATTCAGGAAAGGAAGATCTTTCTCAGACAATGTTTTTGCAGTGAAGAGAATCATTGAGAAAAGGCGTGAATATAATTTGGAAACGCATATGGCTTTTATCGACTTTGAGAAAGTGTTCGATAGAGTTGATCGGATTCGGCTTTGGGAGATTCTGTGGAAGAGAGGATATCCAAGGCACCTGGTTGATATTGTCAAAACCTTATACCGCGATACAAAGATAATTATAAATACAGGTAAGAATAGACTAAGAGAAATTAATGTTAATCAAGGAGTTAGACAAGGGTGTAGTTTATCGCCTACTTTATTCAACATTTACATTGACGACATTTTTAGAGAATGGAAATACAGAGTAGATTTAGGTATTGAATTAAGTGAAGACGTTTACCTGAACGCACTATTGTTTGCGGATGACCTCTGGATAATACAAGAAAATGAGGATAGCCTCCAAAAGTCAGTCCATGTACTAAATGAAATATGCAAGGGTTATAATTTCAGGATTTCTCAAAGTAAGACAAAAATTATGGCATTCACTGGCAAGTATCCCACACGATCAAAGATAGTTATTGATAACAAAGTATTAGAGCAAGTGTCACAATACTGCTATCTTGGTTGTGATATCAGTTTCAAAGATGATTTAGATGTTGAAAGGAAAATCGGAAAATTCCAATCGATATGTGTGGTAACATCAGCAGAACTTTAGGGAAGAAAGCGAGGAAAGAAACTATAATGAAGTTCTACATAGTGGTGGCTGCCCCTGTTCTCCTGTATGGAAGTGAATCATGGATCACCACGAAATCACAGGAGAGCAGGCTGCAGGCAGCAGAAATGAGATTCCTACGCAGAACGAAGGGCTGTGACAGACAAGACCACATAAGAAATGAAGAAATAAGAAGAGAATTGGGTGCCTTCAACATGAATGAAAAAGTTTTTCAGGAAAACATTTTTTTCCGATCATTACTTTTAGAGATATGAGCGACTGAAGTTTGAATTTTTGGGACAGAACATTTCAAATTCGGTTTGATATAAATCCATGAGATTTAGAGGATGGGTTCTTCATGGTATTGTTGATCTAGTAAAACAAAAATTCTCTGAAAATATCAATTTTTAAGATAGTCATTCAATTTACCAAAAATAACTCAACTAATAGTTTTTTTTGGCTATTTTTAGTAAATTGAATAACTATTTTAAAAATTGATATATTAAGAATTTTTTCTACTAGATCAACAATACCAAGAAGAATCTATCCTCTAAATCTCATGGATTTATCTCTTACCGTATTTGATGTATTTCATGAGAGTGGGGGTAATGATCGAGTAGTAAGTACAGTCCTGTTCGGCTCCTTAAAGTTTTGTAGTTTTCGATGGGTTTTTGAAGTTAACTTATTCATTATTCGGTACTATCGTCTTCAGTTTTTTCTTGTGCGTGCAGTGGTATATTCCGTTACTCAACTGGACTTATCTGTGCGTGAGTATACACTTTTTTTGTATGTCGGGCACGCCAAGAAATCTTAGATCTAGACTTCGTTCCGATTCTACTAACAGAGTTTTGAGCCCCTTATCTTTGAACTTTGCACGACCTGATAAGACCATGGCTCCGAAAGCAGATCCCGTCGCTACTGATGTTTTCATCAATAGGATACTATCGAACAATGATTTTATCGATACCTTGGTATCGAAGATTACTGATCGACTCAAAGGTTTTATCGATGAGGCAATTTCAACTGCGCTTAAAATCACTAGAGAGGAGATCTCAGATCTAGCGGCGAGCGTATCTGCTCTCAAAAAGCGGGTGATAAAACTCGAGTCTGATTTTCAACATCGCACCGACGATATAGAACAGTATCAGCGACGTACGAGTCTGAGGGTTTTCGGGATACGGGAAAGACCAAATGAGGACACCGATCAACTGGTCCTTGATATTTTCAAGACTAAGCTGCAGCTTGATGACTTTTCTCTGGAACGAATCCAGCGCTCGCACAGAGTCGGAAAGAGGCAGCCTCCGGATGCGAGCGGCACAGTGCGTCCTAGACCAATCATTGTGCGCTTTTCTGGCTACAGGGAGCGTCGGCGAGTGTTCGAAAGGAAGAAGATGCTGAAGGGGTCCAATATCACAATAAAAGAGGATCTAACAATGCTTCGATTGCAGGTCTACAAGGCGGCAGCGGCGAAATTTGGCTTTTCCAAAGTGTGGTCCAGTGATGGAATTGTGAAATGGGTTGAGGGAGAGGGTGAAGGAAAGCGGATTCGTTCCGCTGTTAGGCTCTCTGATCTCGATTAGCTACTATTGTTGGGTTTTCAACACCCTCTTCACGTTGACTGTTAATGCACTCTGTATTCATGAATATTTATTTGAAATATTAAGACTTTGCAAATGAATTTATTCTTAAAGATATTACAGTACATTCTAGGATGTAAGTTAATAATTTTTCATAATTTATTATTCAATCTTTTTGTTTATTTATTTACTATTTATAACTATTTTGAGTAATAGTTACTGTTGCAATGATTGGTGTTATGTCTCCAATGTCATGCATATTCTGTGAAGTCTTCTAAAACTTTTTTCCCTTTAATACCGTACCGTTATAATGAAGTTGAAAATATGTTATGAATGACTTTCCAATTATACTGATCATATAATGATGTATAATTACATAAATATATTCATCAGGTGTATATACGATAAATAAAAAATCAGGTTTATAATTGGATTTGGCTTTTCCAATGCTATCACTCTATATTTTCCCTGATTTGCATAAATAGCATTTCTTAGCGACCAGTATACAATTGTTGCTTTTTAGTTATTGCTCTATGATTAATTATTGTGGATCTGTAGCTTATAGT
This sequence comes from Nilaparvata lugens, assembly GCF_014356525.2. Lineage (NCBI taxonomy): Eukaryota > Metazoa > Arthropoda > Insecta > Hemiptera > Delphacidae > Nilaparvata > Nilaparvata lugens. The sequence continues at coordinate 15,439,378 of NC_052507.1, forward strand.
TTCTCATGTTGAATTGCAGCATATTTTATATTCTTTCCTGTCGAATCTGAAGTACTTATATTAATGGTATTATATTTACTAAAATTTCAACTGATTCGTTATTGTATTTCACACTAGTTTGCGCTTGTTTATCATCTTTACGTCTATAATACCTTACTATGAACTGGAAAGAAGTAACTATTATTACCCTATACTATTTTATTACTATTTTATACTGTTAATACCCAATACTATCTTATTACTATTTTATATACTGATCATAATGATGTATGACTACATAAATATATTCATCTATGATTAATTGTAGATCTGTGTCTGGTTTCTCATGTTGAATTGCAGCATATTCTATATTCTCCCCTGTCGAATCTGAAGTACTTATACATTGTATTAATGGTATTATAATTATTGAATTTCAACTGTTCCGTTATATTTCACACTATAGTTTCCGCTTGTTTATCGTCTATACGTCTATACCTTACTATGAACTGGAAAGAAGTAATTATTATTACCCAATACTATTTAAAAATACAAGCTTCTTTAGTCCATATAGGAGTCGGACTTTTACCCCACTAATTGAAATAATAGTAATGATAATGTTTGTGTTTGATGATGAATGCTTGTTAGAGTGTTGTGTGTGCATGTGTTGCTCGCTGGTTGTGTTGTGCTGGCCTTCGTCTCGCTGCTGCCGCGGTCTCGTCGCGGCCGGTCGCCGTGGTTCCTGACCAGCCCGCCTCCCCGGGCCAGCATGCTCCGTCCGTTCGGTCTGCCCTCTGTCAAGCTCTCTCACACTCCAACGGCTTGTTAAAGGTTGCCCACATCAATGCCCAATCGCTACCGTGTCATATTGATGAGGTTAGGACAATATTTGATAGTAGCTTGTTGGATCTTGTCCTGGTATCAGAAACTTGGCTGAAACCACATATAAGTGATAAATGTGTCGAATTGACAGGTTACTCTCTGTTTAGAAATGACCGTCTCCATAAGGGAGGAGGAGGTGTGGCAGTCTATGTCAGATCTCATTTTCCAGTTACCATTCTACATGTGTCTGATAGCATGATTGCTAATCAGACTGAGTTTATGTTCTTGAATGTTTCTGTAAGAGGGGTTCACTTGCTTGTATGTGTTTGTTATAAGGCTCCTGACATTGGTTCTATTAGAGAATTTGAAAAATCTTTATTAGACCTGATGACTGGTTTCAAGCATGTTATTGTCATGGGTGATTTTAATACCAATCTACTTGATTTATCTTCTGTGAATAGATCTAATTTTGTTTCTATGTTCAATTGCTGTAATATGTCTATTTTACCTATGCAGGCAACGCATCACACGGCGACTGCTGAGACCTGGCTGGATGTGGCTGCTGTTGGTGATGCAAGTTTAGTTGCTCACCATGGACAACTATCTGTCCCTGGAATTTCTAAACATGATTTAATATTTTGTGCCTACCGACTGCATCCTCCAAAACCCAAACAGGAGTTCATCACCTACAGGAATTACAGATATCTTGATATGAATTCTCTTCTGTTGGATGCTGCCTCAATCCCATGGTATGAAGTTGTCCTAACTGCCAACGTGGATGAAATGATTGAAAAATTGAATACTTTTTTGTTGGTCCTATATGACACACATGCTCCTTTAGTTACCAGGAGAGTTAACAAGAAACCTGCTCCTTGGTTTGGTCCAGAGATTCGTGAGATGCAGAAAGTGAGAGACTCTGTCTTCCGTAGAGCCAAACGTTCTAAATCAGCAGCTGACTGGGCAGAATACAAACGACTGAGAAATAAAACTCAGCAGGAGATCAGGAATGCCAAGGTGAGGTTCTATTACCAGTCACTCTCACAACGGCAGCCTACTAGAACTCTTTGGTCAAAGTTGAAAAATCTTGGTATTGGTAAGTCACAAATTAAACATAATATTCCTTTCATCTTGGATGATATCAATAGACATTTCACCAATGTGCCTGTTGATCTGACTGGTGCTCATGACTACCTTAATGCTCTTTCGGCTACTCCTCGTGCTGCTCCTGATCAGCGGTTCTCTTTTGCTCCTGTCACTGAAACTGATGTATTCAGAGTGGTTACAGAGATGTCAAGCAATGCCGTAGGAGTTGATTGTGTTCCAATTAAATTTCTAAAAGATACCCTACCTTTTACCCTGTCTGTTCTCACCATAATTTTTAATGAATCTTTGGCTTCTTCAACTTTTCCAATGATTTGGAAGTCAGCTTTGGTTTCTCCTCTCCCTAAATGTCCTTCCATAAAATCATTTTCTGACTTGAGGCCAATCAGCATTCTCCCTGCTCTGTCCAAGTGCCTAGAAAAGCTTGTACATCAACAGTTCTCTGCTTTCCTTCAAAGTTTCCAGCTACTTTCCATTTATCAATCTGGATTCCGCTCAAGACATAGTACCACAACCGCATTGCTGAAAGTTACAGAGGATATAAGGTCTGCTATGGATAGAGGACAGGCAACTATACTCACACTATTTGATTTTTCAAAAGCTTTTGATTGCGTTTACCATCCCCTACTCCTTCTGAAATTGAAAAATCTTGGCTTTGAAGAGATTTGTGTCAAATGGGTCGAATCCTATCTATCTTATCGCCGGCAGTGTGTCAGAGCCAATAATGAGATGTCATCATGGAGAGATGTTACCCGCGGAGTCCCTCAAGGCTCAGTACTTGGGCCTCTGCTGTTCTCTATTTACATTGATGACATCACCAAGTGTATAAAAAACAGTAGGTGTCATCTCTACGCTGACGATTTGCAAATCTATAGACATTTTGCTGTTGCTGACTCTGATGCATGTGTGGAGCTGATGAACGCTGACATTGATGCTATAAGTAGCTGGGCATATAATCATGGCTTGAAATTGAATGAGGGGAAAACGAATAGCATCATTGTTGCTCACAGCCGTTTGCAGACAAGACTCCAGGTGCAAAATGTTCCAAAGCTGACATTGAATGGTGTTGAGCTGGAATACCAGGACAGGGTTAAAAATCTAGGTCTCATTATAAATAAAACTCTGTCATGGATTGACCAGGTGGAACTTGTCTGCAAAAGAATATTCTCCTGCATTTACAGTTTGAAAAGGTTTGCCCTATTTCTACCACAGAATATAAAAATCATGCTGGTCAAAACTCTCGTTATGCCTCATTTTAATTATTGTGACACTGTAATAAATGACATGACTGTGGAGCTCTCAGACAGATTGCAGCGAGCTCAAAACTATTGCATAAGATTCATTTTTAATTTAAGGCGATTTGACCATGTTTCAATTTTCTATAATGAGCTATCACTTTTAAAATTAACTGAACTCCGTACCTTGCACATCCTAACACTCCTTCATTCCATAATTAAAACGAAATCTCCTTCCTATCTGTCTGAGAGCTTTAAGTTTCTGTCTGAGGTCAGTGTGCGAGCAACTCGTCGTGGGGACTCACTGCTGTCTTTTCCTATATACAGGACAGCAACTTTCGAAAAGTCGTTTACCATCACGGCATGCAGACATTGGAACAATCTTCCCGATGAGATTAGGAGTATTGAAGGACGTGCTCGCTTTGGGGTGGAGGTCAGGCGGCTGTTATTGGCGGGTCTGCGGGGGTAGTGCGATGGTGGCTAGTTGCGATGCAATTTGTGGGCTGTGTGAATGTTGTATGAATGATTTTTGCTGAATTTTCCTTGTATCAACGTTCTTCCTATATTATTAACTTGAATCTATTTATTATTATCATTTAGTTATTTTGTAATTTATTGATTTACTTAATTTACTTTTGCACCAGACAAAAATGGTTGATTTTTATTTACAATTTTATGCATTATTCTCAGTTTCATATTGTTATAGTTCTTTTGTATTATTTCTTATTGTAATGTATTATTATTTGCCTGTAAGGTTGAGTGGTAGAAAGGACTTTCTAGTCCTAACTCCGCCTAATAAAGAGTATTTTCATTTCATTTCATTTCATTTCATTTCATTTCATTTCATTTCATTTCATTTCATTTCATTTCATTTCATTTCATTTCATTTCATTTCATTTCATTTCATTTCATTTCATTTCATTTCATTTCATTTCATTTCATTTCATTTCATTTCATTTCATTTCATTTCATTTCATTTCATTTCATTTCATTTCATTTCATTTCATTTCATTTCATTTCATTTCATTTCATTTCATTTCATTTCATTTCATTTCATTTCATTTCATTTCATTTCATTTCATTTCATTTCATTTCATTTCATTTCATTTCATTTCATTTCATTTCATTTCATTTCATTTCATTTCATTTCATTTCATTTCATTTCATTTCATTTCATTTCATTTCATTTCATTTCATTTCATTTCATTTCATTTCATTTCATTTCATTTCATTTCATTTCATTTCATTTCATTTCATTTCATTTCATTTCATTTCATTTCATTTCATTTCATTTCATTTCATTTCATTTCATTTCATTTCATTTCATTTCATTTCATTTCATTTCATTTCATTTCATTTCATTTCATTTCATTTCATTTCATTTCATTTCATTTCATTTCATTTCATTTCATTTCATTTCATTTCATTTCATTTCATTTCATTTCATTTCATTTCATTTCATTTCATTTCATTTCATTTCATTTCATTTCATTTCATTTCATTTCATTTCATTTCATTTCATTTCATTTCATTTCATTTCATTTCATTTCATTTCATTTCATTTCATTTCATTTCATTTCATTTCATTTCATTTCATTTCATTTCATTTCATTTCATTTCATTTCATTTCATTTCATTTCATTTCATTTCATTTCATTTCATTTCATTTCTAAGCTACTTGGCAAGGACCGAACTCTCTCGGGTAGGTGGTTATAGAATTTCACACCTGAAACAGGGAAACAAGATGAAATCTTGTGTAGTCTATTTCTATAGACATGCAGATCCGCACGATTCTAGTATTATAATTATGTATATCCTCATTTCTGGCCAAATTGAATTCATCCTTTTTATTGCTAACAGACATTGGAAAATGTACACATTAAAAACAGTCATAATTTTACAATGCCGATAAAGAGGTTTACAGTGCTCAAGATAAGGAGCACCACACAACACGCGAATGGCTTTCTTCTGGAGGATCAATACTCTGTCTACCTCGCTTGAGTGACCCCATAGTTTCACGCCATAAATGACATTTCCATTTTGAGGCGCCTCAGCAGAAATATCACTCTGCTAAGCCTAGAGCACAAAACGTCTATATGCTCTCTCCAACACAGCTTGGGATCAAGAACAAAGCCGAGAAGTCTAACACAAGCTTCACTACCAAGAGTACCTCTAGCTAGGCTGAAAGTGATAGCCTGTGTTTTCTCGTTATTCAATGTCAACCAATTTTCTACAAACCACCTAGCAGACACCTCCAGCTAATCATTTACCGGCGCTCTAGCCATATCAGCATTGGGATCACTAGCAAACAAAGTGGTGTCATCAGCATACATGATAACTTTGCCAGACAACTCAAAATGTAGGTCGTTGATAGCTACTACGAAAAGGAAAGGGCCCAAAATGGAACCCTGGGGCACACCGTGCTTCACAGCTATGGGAGATGAAACCCTGCCATTCCAACTGACCACCTGTTTCCTGCCTGACAGATAGGAGCCAAGCATTCTCAGTGGACCAGGCTCTAGTCCATATCTTTCGAATTTTTCCAGCAAAATGCTATGTGAAATACAATCGAATGCTCTTGAGAGATCACACAGCAGAACAGAGGTGGATTGTCTCAACTCAAAAGACCTAAGAATCGCCTGAAGAAGAGTCTCAACTGCAAAACTTGTAGACTTACCCTTTCTGAACCCAAACTCAAAAAGTAATGATCAGAAAAAAAATGTTTTCCTGAGAAAACTTTTTCATTTTGATAGCTTGATGATAAGCAAATCAAAAACTTTTAAGAATATCACAAGTAAAAAGTTTTTGTTTAGCTTTTGCACAGCCTTAAATCAAATCAAATCATTTATTTGCCATACAATAAATACATATTCAAAACATAATAAAAGAAAATACATAATTTTATAATCAAAAGTATAAAATAATTAAAATAAAAATTAAGCATAAATAATACCAAAATCATAATTAGATTCTCAATGGTAATCCGGCATCACCAGCAAAAGGAATCAAGCCTTAAGCAGGACAACAATACAGAACTCGATCCACAGCTTGTAATGTGTCAATTTCATCTCATCAATGAACATTTTTTATTGCAATTCCATTTTTATAATGTGTCTTTTTAGGATAAGAGTCCAGCTTTATTGAGAAACATTCTGTAGTAACGCATAACATTTTGATTATTCGATAGACCGAGAGATGTTAGCAGAATGACGTAGCCAAAAATGCCGGCGAGAAGTTTGTGCTGTCCAAGCCACCAAAACCAAGAGCCTTGTTTCATTTTTCCTGAATGTTCTGGTTTGGGAAGCTAAAATATCATTAAAATAGCCACTAACATTCCGGCCCTTAGTTCATCAACTCCATGACCCTGATTGAAGAAGGTGGTATCATCTGCATAGCAGACAACACTTCTGCCATCCATGCGATCTACGCTATTCACTGAATTAAAAAAGAGAAGTGGCCCCAGGACAGAGCCCTGAGGCACTCCACAGTAGAGATGGAAAGTTCGAATCACTTTACTGATCTGGGCCATGACCGAATGACACATATCTACTCCACAATTGATATAGTTTCGTATACGAGACAGCACACCAATTGCCAGTTAGCTAGTGCCACATGGTCGTGGGTTGGAATCCCGTAGTTACTGATGGATGCTTCATCATCTCATCAAATCACTCTCACACTTTCCAGAACACAGGCACAAGCAAAAACACTTCCGGCATCATAAGCGAATAGAATTAACACTTTCTCTCTCACTCTCTCTATCACTCTTATTTTCTCTCCCATTGCTTGATCAAATTCTTATTGCAAGTCAGTTGTAGAAACTTCTTCTCTCTGTTCCAGATTGAAATTGTGAAACATGAGAGTCCATTTGAACAAATTGACATTGAAATGAAGAATGAACCTTCTCATAGCAGTACAGCTATTCATCAGGCAAGTATTCGCATTCTCAAAGTACTTATTCACTCCGTGAGGAAGACAGTTGTAAAAAAAGTTATATCTCTTGGTTTGTCATGTAGCTTATTAAATGCTATTTCTTCCTCTAATTCATCTATTGTTGATTCTCAGATGAAATCATGAGGAGAGGAATATGATAGGAGATAGAAAGAGTTATGCATTCTCCAAATCATACAGTATACCATAGAGGAAAGGATATAAGAAGATATAACATGGTATAGGTCATTTATGTTCTAAATATCATTTCGGTTTTTTTAACTCCTAGTCCAGGCGCAAATTTCATTGCGTGGTCATTTTTGATAACAGCGGTGGTAGATGTCTCAATTTCTTCGTTAGGTCTAGCATAATAGGGATCGTGATGATGATAAGTCGAAATCACAGGCAAACACCTCGAAAACAAGATTGCCACAATTTTTTTTAGGATTTTGTTATATCGCTTGTATTTCAATAACCGTTCAAGATATTTAACCGTTTTTTGAATGAAAATAATTATAAAATCTTCCTCTACAATTTTTGTTCAATAAAAGTTCCCTCTAAAACGCATATTTTATTAGTTATAAGCCATCAGAAGCTACAAAAACGTTTTTTCTAATTTTTCAAATTTCGTTCTATTGTAACTTTTTTGTGCAAGAGATACAGAGAAATTTAAAATCTATGGAATTTAGATCGTTTTTTCCAGCTTTGAAGCGATATATATCTTCGTATCGGTCACATCTGGTCGTTCTCCAGCGACCTCCAAAGAAAACACTGCATGATTTATGGTGCGTTTTTCCATACGCATGAGGTAACAAGCTTGATTTGACTTGACAGTGAAATTTGGAACACAAACGTCTTATACCGTGGGATATCCTCTTATGCTGTCTTTTCTCTATGGTAATACTCTGACAAGAGTCATCGAAAGTGATATTCACTCTTGAAAAATGTAGTAATTTCTACAGCTAACATCATCACTTCCAATTCAATTGATGCTGTTAGTCCAGGTTGAAACTCACTATATCTTATTCAAAAATTCACCAAAAGTATTTCAGTAAGTGCTCAGCAGAAATAGTTGTTTGTGGTTTTAGAATATTTCCCTAGCTGTAAATCAAGTTATCAGATAAGACCAATCTTGTCCTCTGTCTACAGATCAAGAGAGAGAAGCAAGAAGATGGATTCGTAGAACTTCAATTGACAACAAATAACATCAAACAGGAGCCAATAACCTCAGAGGAAGCCACAACTACTACTCAGGTATATTAATAACTAATTATCAACATTGTAATTATAATAACTATTTCTTGACATTGTTTCTGATTGCATCTACAGCTTCACTGACAATACATAATACACAAAAGTAATCAAAGAGTGTGACATATAGCAACAATACTTTAAATAAATAGGTAGTAAAAATGCAGTTTTAATATTGAACTGATAGTGTATTATTGAGAAAGCAATGAGTGGTATTGTTATCATTCCTGATGTTTCTTTCGGCTATCAATATCCTATATCATTAAACGAGCAATTTCTGTATATATGTTTAGATGTATATAATTATAATATATTATATGTATGTGACCGGATCTCGAAAACAGCTCTAACGATTCTCACGAAATTTGGATCATAGTAGGTTTATGATATAAAAATTCGATTGCACTAGATCTCATCCCTGGGATAACTCGCTGAAGGACATGAAAAGGATAATTCATTCTTGGAAAAACAGATGATAATTTCGTTGTCTGTATATAACAGAAGATGCGTGTGCCTGTGTGGGAGATCAACTGTGTAATCAATCAGCTTACCGTATCTCGCGAGAAATCTAGACAAATTAATAGACTCGATCAAAATAATCTGATTTGTTGACATGACATGGTATATCATAATATTCAAAGTTAATAATTATTTTAAAGTTTTAAGTGACTATTGAGTGTTATTTTGTTATTCAATTTGGTTTGTAAACAATCTAAATTACAACTTTTCTGTTTTCAAATATTTGGACTGAAAATTGATTGAAGTGTATGGAACATAACCTACTTTTTGGACCATTTATAGTGTATAAATCAAAATTTGGGGGAAGAAACAGTTTTGGGCTGTGCCTGTTTTTCAATATCATTCAAATTATAAGTAATTTTGTACTAACGAATAAATAAAAAATTGAGTTAATAAATACAAATAACGAAAAGTTGAAATAATGGACAATTTGAAATAGGGCAACAGACAAAATGAATGTCATAGTTTATATTATATTATATTTATATTCAAAATAGAGTAAAATATTATTAATATTAGAGATTGATTGGTGGGGGGCTGAATCCCTACCTTGGCAAATTTGGGGAAGCTTTGAAGCGGGTGAAAAATGAGGGTTTGGAGGAATCTAATTCCTTGTACCAGGGATTGAAAGTGTTAGATCCAACATCTCATAGAGAGTTCGAGATTTCTTGTCGAGATAAGGATCTCCCTACTTACGAAGATTCTGTACATTTCATTGTTCAAGTCATTGCCGTGTGATAAAAATCATAAATTCGAATCATCAAGTGGTGAGAAGCCAGTCAGGAACTTGTCAAATTCTAAGATTTTGGCGGTTCAATCAGAGACGACTTCGACTGGTAACGTTCGTGAAAAGTCAAATTGTTTGGAGTGTAATCAAGGTACACATAACTTGCTTAATTGTCGGTCTTTTTTGAAATTGTCACCATGGGAACCCTTCAGTTTTGTGAAAGACAAATCATGTTGTTTCAAGTGTTTGCTTAATAGTCATTCTGTTCGTGAATGTACAAGTGTAGTGCGTTGTAACCAGTGTGAAAACCGCATCATTCCTCATTGCATTTCGATTTTAATCAATTTTAAAAATCGTCTCAGGGTGGTGTGAATAAAGAAGTGGTCAACTGTTCGACCAAGGTCAATGACAGGCATTAAGAATGCTGAATCAACTGTGTTGTGACTACTGTTTTGAGTTGACAGGGAAATCCTGGTAGGGTCAGTGAGTATAGAATGTAAAGTTTAGAAATTTTAGGAGGCACTTTTGACACTCACCTCAATAAAATAAATGTTTTGCTCTGATTATATGAGAACAGCCTTTGGGAGACCTAGATTATATCGCAGCAAGAATTTGTTTATTGAGTTTGGAGTACGAACAGTACGGCAAGTATTTATCAAGAGCATAATTTTTCATATTAATTAAAATAGAGAAAGCCTTACGTTTAATACTAACCCACACAATTTACGTCCAAAAGTGAACATCTTATATGATGGATTATTTTTTAGATTGACAGTCAATAAACATTAGTTTCAGTATTTTATGGAATTCTTTGCAAATAAAATACCAATTCATTTTATTACCGTACCAGTCCTTTCTCAAAAAAACTGAAAAATGAAATCGATAAATGGGTGAGAGCAAACATCTATTTCAATATTACTTGATTACTTTGTTTGTTATCAATGTTCTTTCTATTCTTCTATTTGTGTTCTACTTCAGTAAATTTTTTTTAATAACAACTTAACTCTTTCAACTTGTACTCTTTTGTTATTGTACATGTACATAATATTATAAAATAACTTTTCAATTGAACTCACTACTGGCGTTCAAGTGTTACTTTTGCCAGTGGTGGCCTAATGTAATCTGGTGGCCTAATGTAATCTGGTGGCCTAATGTAATCTGTATTGGATGCAGGATAACAACACCTGGATCAGAAGCAAGTTTAATCAAGTAAGTAGGCTACCTAATGATGTAAATGGAGGAATATAGAATCTGTAGAATCCTTGGATGGAAAATAGAAATATTATTACTAGGCTATATTTTACTATCTTTACTAATTCAGGTTTTTTATACAGGCCAAAATAAAGCAATAAAATAAATTTATTGAGCCATTCCACATGATGATGCTTCAGCTTTTTCAGTGTGCATCATGTATAAGAAAAAATTAATAGCCGCTGTCATTGATGTTTCTCAATTACCTCAAAATTATATAGATATGGTAGGTACCTCAAACCATAGGAAAAAACCAAAAGAGAACATCATATCCTCTTTGCTTGGACTTGGGTATTATTATTATTATTATTATCATAGCATTTTTACCAAATATGGATGAATAATTGGATGAATAAACATAAATTTATTTTTATGTAGATTTATGTAATATAGAAATTTTATTTTAGATTGATAATATTTTATATTATCTGTTGTATAAGAATTGGACGAATATAGATATTTATTTAGATGATTTGAGTTTTTCGATTTGTATACTATATCAAGTTACCAAATTAAATAATTTTATAGGATTTTTTTTTAAATAATTTCTACTTTTTGCGATATGAGCATCTAAACATAAAGAACAGGATTACTTTTCCTCCATTTTTAAGATTGTCAGTTGTCTGCTTTAGTGCTGCTTGTTCTTTTCAGTGAAATCAAATACAAACTTATTATATTTTCTAAATCCTGTGGATTCTATAGAAATGTGTTGTAATTATTATTGCAATATATATTTATAGATCCAAACCATTGAAGGGAACCAGATCTTGTCAGATACCATCAGCACCGAACACAATCTATTTCCAGAAGAAATCCGAATCGGAGAAAGAAAACCTACAGCCGAATTCAGTAGTGGATGGAAATGGAGCAGTGGTGCACATTGAATGTGGTGATAGAGCAAGAGAGAGTACCTCTTGGCAAGGAGAGCATTACATGGTCTGCTATGATGGGCAGTGGTACCCACCCAATAATGTGTGCATTAGTGAGTATCTTTGTGGATTTTGAAAATTTTCTATTCAGACATTCAAAATTACTATCTGGAAGTAAATTTTTTTCCTCATATATTATATAAATTTGATTTATTGGAAATTGAATCATGCATATTATCAATAGTTCAAAATCAATTATGAATCTTCTTGTGATTTCCATTGTCAATTATTCATCACATTTTATATTTTATTATAAAATATATTATAATCATTCTTTTTTTCTTACATGTAATATTTTCAATTATGTTTATGTATAAATTGATTGGAAGCTATTTGATAGACTAGAGGATATGTTGATGAATTCAAAATGATTATTTTTTTCTGAGTCGACCTTTGTCTGATTTCAGAGCTTTGTCCGGCCTTAAGTGATCTGAATCTGAACTCAGAGTTCAAATGCACTCTAAATGGTCAACCAGTATCCTGTGAAGAGAACATTGAGCCTCGCACTGTGGCCACGCGCAAATGTAAATCAGGCTATGTGGACGAGTCTAATCCTCCACCAAACATATGTGAAGATAATGGCGAATGGAGCTTTGATTATGTCGACTGATTCAATGGTAATAAAGTTAAAGTGGTAATAAAATCGTTATGTACAAATTTCTGATGCATGGTATCGTACACAATATTGTACAGAGCCCGGCATAAAAACCTAACGATTTTTGAGGGATAATAACTTAAGTGTGGATAATAACTATTAAATCATATAATATAATATCAAATTTTGTTATTTATATTGAATTACATAGATTACTCACAAAGTTTTTCATTTGTAGATTATATCATCCAAATGATTTCCGTTACTTTTCACACACTCACTTAACCTAATTCTAAAATTTGCAATTGCTCGCTCAATCATCACTTGTGGAATTGCTTCAATTTCTCGTTGAATGACCTTCTTTAGTTCTGTGTTTTATTGGCTATATAACGGTAATTTTGTTTATTCACAAATCCCCAAGAATGGAAATATTCCTCCTCACTTGAAAGAATAACGGCATCCTTGGTGGACATTTTCAAGAATGATCTCGCAAGCGGCTTTGTAATGTGCCCAATAATTCGCATTAAGTTGTTGCACTAACATTATCTTATACGGATGGAATTCTAGGTCGGAATGAAGAATTCGAAGTACACTTCGATCAGAAATGGCTAGCGCAACAGCATGTTTCGTTGCTGAACGTTTCGTTGGAGACCGTGTAACAGCTACTCACGGTTCGTTTTCGTCCTGTTTGTTTCGTTTTTAAAACGGACAACGTTCTCCTGAAATTGTTCACCCATAACAACATCGTATTCCTACTGGGAACAGGCGCGTGTCATTTTAATTATTAAAATGTCTGCGACATAAACGCTGTGTTAAAATAACTGAGTCATCATTTTTAAAATAAGCTTCAATCACAATAATCGCTTGATGTTCACTTGTCCACGACATACTGGCTACTAAAATGGCTAGAATAGATCTGTCGATGTATAACGTTCCCGCCTTTTCAATGACAGTGGTTCAAACATAACAATTACTACAAAATCGTCAGATTAATATGCCGGTCCCTGTACTTCACATGTTACAAACTCTATCTGTTAATAAATTAATTAATAAAGAAGGTAAGAAATTTTATATGTACCTCTCATGACACGAATTATGAATTCAGCATTTTCATAATTATTATATTATGTTATTTGTAATTTGGGTGCATCACCAATTTCCAGATGGGAAAGAAAAGTTGCAATGAAGATACACAGCTGTAGATGGTACAGCAGTACCATTAATCTATTTGATTAAAAATAGGAACATTTTAATTAATTATATAGCTTACATGATTTTGGCTATTACTCGACAATTTAAACAAAATACCTATATTTCTGATTTTTTTTAAATAAAGAATCTAAGAAAGAAACAAACGATCTGCACTATTTAGAATAATAATTTAAATAGTACAGTATTGGTGATTAGTTTTAATGTTAGCATATAAACACGACTAGTAAAACAGAAGTGTAGCTTACTACTGTGGTATTTTTCTATAAAATTAAAGTATCCCCATTAAGATGCATCTTTATTCAATAAACTACTTTCTTACAGCCTCCTGTGATTATCAATATTGGACTTCTGAAAACCCTTAAGCTGCGTTTACACCAAAGTTTTCAACACAATGTTAATAACTTAATCCTTATAGATTCTATTAGATTGAACGGAACTTGACAAACACATATATTCATCATGTGTATGATAAGTTATGTTCAATCTAATAGAATCTATAAGGATTAAGCTATTAACATTTTATCAATAACTTTGATGTAAACGCAGCTTTACAGATCTCTTACAAACATCTGAACCTGAACTTTTAATCATTATTCACCAAATGAAATAAAATTTATTACATTCCAGATTGTGGTGAAATCGACCATGATTATCATTCGAATGATACTGAACATGATGATTTGGTTGCTTCTCCATGGAAAGCTGGACTGTACAAGATGAAGAACGACTCTGAGCATTTTGAATTTATTTGTGGTGCCACATTGGTGGCACCAGCAACTGTTGTGACAGGTCCGCATTATAACCAGCCTCACTATTCAAATGCATTTTATTATAAGTAAATGCTAATTCAAATTCATTCCCACAAGGAGAAAAAATCAGATGCATATCAAATAATTTTTTTTAAATTACTAGTAGGCCTCATTCTTTAATTGTTTTTTATAAACACAGCGAGTTTTGAGCACTTTCAAGTGTCAACATTTTTTGACTGACAAGTTCTTGAAACTAATACCTACCTACCTAGTGTTTATATGGAAAATATAAAAAGGGGTACCATACTATCAATTTTCCATAATAATCGAACAGTCAAGTAGCTCTATTAAAATACTTCATTGAAATTTAAAATCTATTAAATACAAATGCAATACAAAGGCGAATAGAAATTAAATAAGAAGACTAGGAAATTGTCAAAAACCACATATTTATTGAAAGTTAGAAAGACCGGTTTCGGTTGTTACACCATTGATGGTGTAATCATTGGTTGGTAACAGAATCTCTATCTCTATCTATCTCTGATAGAGTTGATAGAGTTTATCTCTGATAGAGAAACCGGTCTTTCTAACTTTCAATAAATATGTGGGTTTTGATAATTTCTTAGTCTTATTATTTAATATGAATAATTACCACAATATCAACTTCTCGACTACACAAAAAGCTAATAGAAATGTTCAGGTTATTGTTTGGACAGAACATTTCAATCTTCTTGTCATTGAATACAGTACAAAATGTGGGACACTACTGGCATAATAAGTAATTGTATGACTTCACTGCAGTGCAATGCTAGTAGCCTGTTTTCGTATTTTATTAGACATTTATTTTTGATTGTGATTTTTTGTATTTTGATATCTTTTATGTATATTGTGTTGAATTGAATAAAATTATTGATTGATTGAATAAATTGGGATGTTAATTTAATGTATAGTAATCATCATTGACCTGATTTTATTGAGATTATTTCGATCAATAAGTCTACTGTTAATGAATCTTCCAGATCTATATGTTATTCGGAATGTTGGTTGTTAGCACAGAATATAAGCTAGAGCAGGAGAGCTAATATTTAGGTACCTACCAGAAGAATGTTCACATTGTAATCCCTAATCGTTCTATCACAACAATAATCTACCATATATAATACCATATACCATAGTAATACCATATACTAATATATGGTATAAGCAGAACATTATACAAGTGTCTCAAGCTTAATTAAATACCTTTTTGTTTTGTTTCAGCGGCCCGTTGTGTGAAAGAGAGTGATGGATCTCTAATAAATAGTGATTTACTAAGAGTGGGATTAGGAAAGAGTTACATGCCTTGGAATGACACTAACGATATACACGCTCAACAATTCGAAGTGAGTTATACAACTAAAATAAATCATGTGCATAGAATTGTTTTGATAAATTTTTAAGGAGTAATATTTCATGTTTCGGTAGTTGTTCTATTTATATTTGAATTTAAAATCAACTATCACTTGAGTGAAATTTGAAAATTGCAGTTATCTACCAGAGTTTCTTGCAAATATTGTTAAATATGTATAGAATCTCGGGTTTCCACTCATTATCCTGAAACTAAACACCTATATATATCCATGCACTGGAGGGTGTGGAGGAAAAGGCGGCGACTTTATGAATTCGCTGACAAAAAACTTAACTTTCTTAATCAAAGAAAATTTGGCACGGTCCATTTTAGGGATAGAGGAAGAGTGTATATTAAAGATTATAACAATTAAAAATGTATAAACTCAAAACAATATGTTATTGGAGAATTTAGATATATAGGTGTAGTAGTGTAAAATTAATCAAATTAATTTTACAGGTAGCTTTTGTTACAAACGAAGGTTTACACGCCATATTGGCCGGTGATAAAATTTCAGAATTAGAGAAATCATTGAAATTCCTTGAACCTCTGTCGTTCGTATTTTTGAAGGGGAGGATAACCTTCAATTCCTTTGTTCGTCCGATATGTAGCGATTCTCAAGGATTCAACAGCGAAATAGAATATTTGAATGCAACGGTAAGCTATATGTCAATTGAATTCTTAAAAATTATAATTTGTAACAATCTAATGATCATTAGAATTAATGATTTAAATTTAATTTATATTCGAAATAAATTCAAATTTATTAAGGCATGTGAGTAGTATACACATTTAGAGTCTACATTGCATAGTAGTCCTAGTAAGTAAAAAGTATATTCAGCAATTAGAAATGCTCGCCAAGTAAAAATGACTGATTTTTTTCATTTGAGCATGCTTCATTCCATCAGAAAGTCAAAGTAAACGCAGAAAAGCTGAGAAAAACGCTGATTTTGGGCGTATCTTTGATGAAATATTAAAATCACCTGATCACAAAATTTTTAGACCCTAGCTAAACCTCTGTACCAAATTTGAAAATTTCCTGATTATTACTTGGTGGAATAACTGAGAAAACGCTAATTTTGGGTGTATCTTTGGCGTTATTTCAAATTCCTTCTAACACAACATGATTACACCCCAGCTTGGGCATATCTTTGGATTTTTTTTTAAATCCGTTCTTAGTGCGCCTCTAAAGGGCCAACTGAAGATACCTACCAAATTTGAACGTTTTTGGTTCGGTAGATTTTTAGTTCTGCGAGTGAGTGAGTGAGTCAGTCAGTGAGTGAGTGCCATTTCGCTTTTATATAATTATATAGATGTGAGTAGGATACACATTTAGAGTCTACATTACATAGTAGGCCTAGTCTAGGTAAAAAGTATATGATCGTATGACTTTTGTTGGTGGGGAGTCCCTTGCGGGAAGATCCTGAATATATTATTTCAGCCGTTAATGGGCTTTATGACTGTCATACTTCAGCCGAAATCGACAATTTAACGTACCCATCCGATAACATGGAAGTGATCTGGTTAAAAACTTTTGATGATAAGTGGGTTTGAATCCGGTATCTCTAGGCTGCTTTGCAAGCACGCTATACACTATTTATAGATCACGGATCACTCCATCTGAGCTCCTCGTTTTAATGGCAGTGTTTGATTAGCAATGGTACGGTATTGCTATCTTTGTCTTATCATTCAACAAAGCAGATAGCGCTATCTTTTTCTTGCTTTGCTCTGTTGCCAGATCGTCTTTTAAAAATGTACAGTTAATAATGAATAAATGAAATAGTTCATCTTAATTATGAAAATTCATTATGAAATTATTGGAAAATATAAATTCTTGCTTAGTAAAATTTAATTGATTATTTTAAACGAGAAAATAATGGATTAAAGTATATGGCAATGTTACATTGTGATAACAAGTAAACTGCGGTAGCCTTCGAATAAGAAGCTTTTCTGATAACAGACATGTTATAAATATTTATAGCGATGTCCTTTTTGCCGTACCGTAAAGTATTATATAGGCCTAGACCTACTGCAGCTTGGATTTTGAATTATATCAAAAGGCCTCCTCTGCATTTTACTTTTCTGTATTCACTTATCAGCCTTATATTACTGTAAAGCTTTTATTATTTTGTCTGAATAATAAGTTACCCTTTTTTTAATAGTGGGTTCACCATACATTAGTCTCTAGATAATAAATTACAATTTTGTTTTTCAATAGTGGGTTCGCCAAACACACTACTTGAATAGCCTTCAATACATTTTCTTCACTTTCGGTACAAGTACCAAATTTCAATTCTGAGAAACTTGAGGCTTGATTATCATAGAAACTTAATAATAGACCTTTCATGAAATACTGTTGTGTTTGTGAGTGATATTCTATTATAGTTACCGTACCGAACCACTGTGCTATTATTTTCAAGTTATGCGGTTGGGATCGAAATACAAACCAGACATCATACAACTCAATATTTTATGAAAATGAAGAATGCAAAGCTCGGATTTTCAAACTGAAAAAACATGATGCTGAGTTGGAGAAGGAGATAAGAAAGTTTGGACGTTTCTGTACAGATAGTAAGTATCAAAAGAAGAAATGTTATTGATTAACTTGAAAAATAGTTATTAAGTTATTTGGTATATGTTGAGTTAGGTACTACTTGAATAAAAATTATTCCTGGTTAAAAAAGGTACAGAAGAAATAATTTGAATCAAGTCATCAAAAGCTAAAATAATAAATTGATATTGAGTGACTTGACGACTGACTCCGGTCTGGTGAGTGTTTTCAGGTAGAACTGGACCTGATCGATTTCTGAGCCTCTGACATTACTCAATGACTGTTTTTAGACAGCCATGTCCATCCAAAACTACTGAATCAACAAACTACTCCTAGCCTATGTAAAC
Source organism: Nilaparvata lugens (assembly GCF_014356525.2). Classification (NCBI taxonomy): domain Eukaryota; kingdom Metazoa; phylum Arthropoda; class Insecta; order Hemiptera; family Delphacidae; genus Nilaparvata; species Nilaparvata lugens. The sequence goes on from NC_052507.1 coordinate 15,457,960, forward strand.
TATTACCTATGTAATCAACAGATAAAATTAGGTCACTTGATATTTTATAATAGTGCTGAATATTAATTTTTCACATTCATTCTGCCAAGCTTTGTTACTGTATTCATTATAAATATATACCGGCCTAACACATATTCAATCACAAAATAAAGTATAAACAGCAGTATCCACTACTCTTTCCCCAATCATTATGCTAGGAATTCTTGATAATTATTATTTATTGAAATATTAGAATAGTAAATACATTTGCCTGTTACAGGAAGTTTTCCAGATAGTCTCTATGGTAGCTCTGTTATATACCACAATGGAACAGCAGATGTCTACTACCTGATTGGAATTCTGATTGGCATTCATGAGTCAGTCAGTATCTTCCAAGGGGTGAGGGATAGAGAAGCTGCACTTTCAATGCTAGCCTTTTACAATAACTTGATAAGTCGTGTTAAAATTTAACTTTACTTAAAATCTTGAGTCAGTCTTAAACCGTTTAGGTTTTTTAAAGCACTAGCATTTGTATAATATCTATTAATCTTAGTTTTTGACTGTAAATCTTCCTGACGTTATTCAACTGTATGGAAATTTTCTGTATTATTGTTGAATAAAATGATTATTCTATTCTATTCTTTTCTATTCTATTCTATAGGCTCAGAAAAATAACAATGAGTAGGATGAAAACGCAGTTACAAATATTGTTTTGCCATGCTGAGCTTATTACACAAAAAATTGAAATAATCATTGTATTTATTGTTAGGGCTACTTTCAAGTTCAATGAAGATAAATAAAATAAAAAAGGTACTAGTGGTTATTTTTGTAATAAATTGAAATAATTGTGCTTTTTAGAAAGGAATTTGTAAGCTTTTGGCAAATCTTGCTTGGAAATTGTATAAAGTTTACGGTACTCAAACTACATTATTAAAAATATTAATTCAACTTTCTTTTGTTTGGCTGTTACTTTGAGATTCATCTTCACTCTTTACGATTCCCTGACTCCTCCCTCGCTCTGTTCCCAAGTAAGTTACACAGAATACATTAATTAGTCAAATTTCATGTTACGTTTTTCAAAAATTTAATGCAGTCAATAGACCTAGATCTAGATAAAAGCCAAAATATTTAATTATATCTTGCAAATTTCTGTATTTAGTATTTTAATGAAGTTTAAAAGTTATCCAAAATCTGCCAAGAGCATCAACCGTCTACAGCTCTAAAGTAATTCATATTCCTTTACATTTTTCCATTTATTATGTTTCAGGACTGCAGGACCTTATTATATATAATTACTAGTAACTTCTAGAATGAATACTCGAAACCGGTCCTATCAGAAAATGAAATAACAAAGTTACTAATATAGTCATTATATTTAAAATTCCAACTGTTGAAATTAATTTGCAAAGATCTGTAATTACTTGCTATGAGAGATATGATTTTTTTCTATAAAGATATGTTATATCTTCATGAAAATGAAGAAATGATAAATCATAGGATTTATCAAATGATGAGCTCCACAAATGTTGTATATTTCAAATTAATGAATTTACTCCTCATTGAAAATTGACGAATCTATAATATTATTAGATCCTTTACTATGGTTAATAATTATGACCAAATTGTTGTATTCCATGGAAACAGCAATAATTATTCCTCTACTAAAGAAAAATACTTTCAATGAATTTGCGAATAATCAAATTCAATAAACTTGATAGTTTTTGAAAAGTGGAAAATTTATTCTGTAAAAATGTTGTTATTTCTTCTTATCTCAAACGGGATGTTTTGAAACACAATTGGTTCAAGAATTTCCTTCAGGAAGTGTGAAACCATACTACCTACTTATTTATATGTTATAAGTTGATATTTCCTGAACTGTCATGTACAGATACTATTTGCTAAACTTCAAACACAATACTTGGTTTGATATTGGAGAATCTTTCTACTAGGTACATAATTAGATCAAACCATTAGTGAGGAAATCAGATCGAGTTCTTGTGTGGTTCGAACATAAATAGTTCAAACATTATTTCCATTACTATTTATTATACGAAGGGTATTGATTTTTCTACATTGAAAGCAGTCATGTATGGAGGCTACAAGATATTTGTCATTATTCTAGTTTCAGGTAAGACAATACAGAAAGTCTCTGAAGTGTACTAAATTATTTTTAAAGTTGGGAGTTATTACAGTAGGGTTTTGTGTAGTTGAGGAGTTGATATAGTGGTAATAATTCATATTAAATGAAAAAGACTAAGAAATTGTCAAAAAACCACGTACAGATTTATTGATAGGCTACTTAGAAAGACCGGTTTCGGTTATTACACCATTGTCAATCTCTGATAAACTCTCAATCTCAGAGAAATCTGTGATTTTTTGACAATTTCTTAGTCTTTTTCATTTAATATTACAGTAGGCTTTATTATTTCTGTGCCATCCTATATTATATGAGATTCTGTAACACACCGTATTGGATAAGATTCTAACGTTAACGTACAAGATTTTGGAAATGGAAGCATGGGGCTTCTTATATAATTGAATTAAATATGTTTATTTTTGTCGTTTATCTTTACAAAATTAATTTATAATTCTATATAAATTAGTAAATTTGATCAATATTTGAAGTACTGGTAATGCCTCCAACAACTGCGAAAATAGCATTGTGTTAAATATTTTTAACATATTCAGGATGCTGAATAGGTATTTTACATTGCATGTAAAAGTGGAAAAATATAGATTTTTCAAGAGAAACTTGGGGTTTATACAAGATGATTGAAGGTCCATTTTATACTATTAAAAAAAATATCATTTTCTTATTTGAATATTTCCTTCAATTCCAATATAAAGCTATATTTACCTTTACAGGTGTTTTATCTTCTGAATCAATATCCTCAACACGCATATCAAATGGAAATGTAATAAAGTAAGATAAGTACCGTGCTGCACCATGTTTCATGGTCTATATAGATAGATATCTTTCTTTTTAGACCTTGCAATTTTTGTTTGAATGTTAAAAAAATGTATCTTATTTTACTGTCAACCACTAAAAATGTGAAGAGAATTCTATTATTGGTAAGTTAAGCCAAATCATAAATATACCATGTGGATTAATTAAGAGTGCATACTAGAAGTTGGCCGAAGTTTCGACATCAATTCAGTGTCCCATAAGATCAACGTAAAAACAGTCAATCATTCATTCTTTCTAGAACACATCACGTCTATAGTTTGATTTGGATATTCTTGAAAAAAAAATTATTGGATGGAGTGATTAATGTAGCAGGGCAATAAGCCTATAGATTTAAATGTTGAATATTCTGCCATGCTACCAATTTTTCCTTAAACGGTTGGAATAGCATTTAACACCTATCAACCTAAGGATAGTTGTCGGTTCCAATGAAATAGATTCTTGATAAACTGTGAACGGATCTATTGCCTATGAATGAGAAATCCAGTTTTCAGAGCAAATTAACTTATAATCTTCAGATGAATTTACACAAATACACAAAGAAAAATATATCTTAAGCCTAATTATTTCAGATTTATTACGAACTAAAATACTTATCTAGTTTACAGTTGAAACACAGTGGCTATTGGCTTGAAAATACCAACCGCTATTTAATAATAAACTAGTACACAATAAACTTGTATAAAACTCAATTTAAAACATTAATAAATTCACTTAAACTGACAATAAGTCAGAGCACAAAATTACACAAACAACAGCCAGCCATGTTTTCAGAAGAAGAAAGAACAGGAAAAGCCACAAGTTGCAAGTCACAAAGACAACGCCTTGTTCAGTATCGATTTTTACAGACACGTCACCAAAAAATTATAACTTATAAGTTTAGAATTCACATTCTACATCTGTTCTCAATAAAACTTTATTTTGAAAATGTTATTTTAAATTTTTATACATATCTTGATTTAAATAAACCATTTATCTAGTAATTTGTTAACCCTGCCTCGGTGACACCATGGAACAATGCAACAAACATTTACGATAATAAATTCTCCGTCAAAAAATTTGTCCGTCTATTGATGACTCTGACATTTACTATAAAGTTCCATAGATCTCGAATTGAAGATTCGATTCAAATGTGAGAAAAAATGTAATATTACAAATACCCCCCTCTTGACATAAAAAAATTTTACTGTTTGAAAATTTAAAGAAAAAAAATTTACATTGACCCTAATGAAAATTGTTGAAATTTAAATTCGAGAACAGTAACAATTTTTTCTAGAAAAACATTACATGTCATCCAAAAATATTGAAAATTATTATAAAAATTCATCAATAGCGTTTGTTATATGTTTCCAAACAATATCTCAAAATATAGAATATCAATATTACTTTCGATTTAGTTTTATAATTTGAAGAAAAATATCTCAACAGAAAGTTTAATATGTAAAGAATAGTTTTTTGAAATTGCACATAAATTTAATAGATAGAAAAATTTAATTTTTATTGCATAAAAAAATTTTAGTATGTTGAATAAAAAAATTATTATTATTATTATTTTTTTTTTTTAAATGAATTGATGAATTGTTACATTTAATTTTCACATAAAATTTCAATAAATCAAAAAATGTTCATTTCTTTCACTATTGACGCAGTTGATTTTATTGATGCACATTTTGGAAAACAGTCCGTTAAGGCACTCAGTATGATTTTCAGTTAAGTGTGACTCCAATGTGATGACGTTAAGTGTTGGGCTGATCTGGATGCACGTAGTGTTGAGCTGATACTTGTAGTCGACTGATGCATATCAAACTCGATACAGGTGACATCTCAGTTAGCATTGCTTCATGTTTGTAGTAGACGGCTGCATTCCAAACTCGATACAGGTGACATCTCAGTTAGCATTGCTTCATGTTTGTAGTAGACGGCTGCATTCCAAATTCAATACAGATGACATCTCAGTTAGCATTGCTTCATGTTTGTAGTAGACGGCTGCATTCCAAATTCAATACAGAGTCACATAAATTTTGTATCATATTTGTAATACAGGTGACAGGTGACATCTCAGTTAGCATTGCTTCATGTTTGTAGTAGACGGCTGCATTCCAAATTCAATACAGATGACATCTCAGTTAGCATTGCTTCATGTTTGTAGTAGACGGCTGCATTCCAAATTCAATACAGAGTCACATAAATTTTGTATCATATTTGTAATTATACAATGTACATTTCAGGCTTGAAATGACAATGTAATTCGTTTTTTGGAAAAGAGATAGACGCTGCATACAGGATTAATTTAGGTGAGGATTAACTTAGGTAAGGTTTGGTTTTTTGATATTTCAGCTTTCAAGGTTTAGAGTTCTGCATACAGGAATAATTTAGGAGAGGATTTTTTGAATCAATTCTTTCATGATACTGTGACTATTCTTCTGAATTCAAAGTTGTGAATGTGAACATGGATGGCAATTACCTCCAGGTAATGCAGTAGTGTTGAAGTTTGAGATACAGAGTCAGCAATAAGCATTGGCATTGCTATTGGCGTATGCTTTGGTGTCGGCTTTGGCATCGGCGTTGATATTGGCATTGGCGCAGGCATTGGCATTGGCGCAGGCATTGGCATTAGCATTGGCACAGATTTTGGCATTGGCGTAGCTATTGGCATTGGCGCAGGCATTGACATCAGCACAGGCATCGGCGTTGATTTTGGTGTTGGCATCAGCATTGGCGCAGGCATTGGCGTAGCTATTGGCATTGATATTGGCGTTGGCATCAGCACAGGCATCGGCGTAGATTTTGGCGTAGTTATTGGTGTTGATATTGGTGTTGACATTGGCGTAGTTATTGGTGTAGGCCGCAGCGTAGATTCTGGCGTAGATATTGGCGTAGTTATGTCACACTAGTTCGAAAATCACCCAAATGTTCTTAACACTCTTCATGGCGTTCACTTGTTACTGATTTTGAGATTCACATGATAACTATTTCAATGTTAATGTCTGTGCTGTACCTGTTGTCTTAAAATGCTTATAAACTAAGAAGAAAAACTTGATTAGGCTATCCATACAATCTAATACACATGAAAATTATTTTTAAATATATATGAAATTGAAATTTGTTAACATCTTATTATACAGTCAGCAATACATAAATGTGAAATATGGACATATCAATGATAAATTTAAAAAAAAATCATTTTCATCTATTCACTGTTCAAATATCAAAATTTTAATCCATTCTTCAAAATAGAAATAGAATTTCATAACACCCTGTATCATTATCAAAATTGTAAAAAACATCAGATTATCACAACAAAAAATTAATTTCAATACATATTTCAATAATTTCAGACAATTGGTCTTCTATTCACAATCATTTCATAATATATCTGCATTTCATTATCATTTAATATAACATTTCATTTATAGCATTTATAGCAAGTTCATTTCACATTTATGATTTATCATTCAGGGTTTCAAAATTATTTAGTTTTAATTTTGTTCAAAAATTGTATAAAAAGCAAATTATTTAATATTGTTAATCATCGTTTGTTGGATACTACAGTTTATTTCGACTTTTCAATGTTCTAAACACAAACTACATTTCATGACAAAACTTTACTATCAATCATTAAACAAGAAACCATTCAAAACATCAATAATATTTTGCTTCAAAGGCAATCAATATTCATAAGTAATCATCATTTTGCATCTATGGCAATCAACATAAGTAATCAACACAAAAAATATTATCTCATTACTGCCTCTCTAAGTCATAATCTCTGTTATTCCTTCTTTAGGCAATAATGGGTTTCCATCTCAAAAAACAATCACATACCAGCAAAATTCTAATCAACAAACCCCACTAAAAATTCTACATACACTCCAGCATCCATTTCAAACGATAATCAATCATATCAAAATTTATAGAACAAACAGTTTTAAAAATTTTAGAAAAAGACATCTATCACAAAAACTTATTTCAATTAATAATATAACAAAACGTTTTAAATTGAACCATTTATTTTTTTTAAAATAATTTAAAATTTAAAGACTGTATAATAAGTACAAACATTTCAAGATTATAATACAAAGATGATCAAGATGAATACTGGGTAAATAAGTTCCCTAAAAAATACAAAAAAGAGAAATAGAAAACTGGGTAAATAAATTCCCTAAAACAACACACATTTCAAAATAAGTGATACATGATGAAAAAATATACCACAAGCAAACAATTATTTACACTACAATGGATAGATTTTAGAAAAGTTAAGTTTTATCAACAAATTAAAGATTAGGAAAATAAGCTACTATTTCAACTTCTAATATTATTTCAGAAGAATACAAATTTAAATGACTATGGACAAGATTGGTTAAGATATGCATAATAGAAGAATTTTACTGAACATTACACAGACAGGAAAGAATCGAAAATTGAAAAGATTAAGGGCCAAGAAAAAAAAGGCTACAGGAAAGAAAAAAGATACAATTATGGACTCTTACCATACGTAGTATTTACGGTCATTGCTATTCTGAATCCCAGCATGACACAGGATTCCTAATCATTGTGTGTTGGGGAATACCCTTTCATCATGTGATTCACAGTCATCATCTTGTAAATAAGCAACTTGAAACAACCTTTGAATACTAATACATCAATGGAAACTTTGCGTTTTGTTTTCTTCAAGAGCATGATTTTATTCATGGGTTCATTTGTTTCAACAAAGCCGTTTTGCTTGCAAAAGTTGGTCATGTTCACTTGAGAATGCATAGCATACACCTTTTCAATTCTCAGTTGAAAGTTGAACTCATCAACTTGACTCAAAGCAACATTCATTTTGTTTACATTATTCCTAACCTCCACAGAAACCTGTCTCATGTAATCATTCACTTTGTTTATAGTTTTCCTAACCTTCAATGTAGCAATATTACTTTTATGATAGTTGACTTTCAGTGAAGACAACTCCCTACCTACTTCTTTACTCAATTCTACTATCTCATTAAGGTTGACTTTTTCAACAACAGTAACTAGGCCTACATTGTCAGAAACTTGAATGAGTTGATCTTGTATCTTAACACTACTATTATCATGCTTCAATTTGTTTTCATCTTCATGACTATCTTTCAATGTTTCATGTACATCTTTCAATAGAAGGTTTATACTAACCTGCTCTAGTCTAATGCTAGTACATTCTTGCTTCATATAATCAAACCTAGCATTTTGATTTTTAAACATTTGGTCTAACTTAGCATTTTGCTTATCAAATTTAGCATTTTGCTCATCAAATCTAGCATTTAACTCATCAAATCTAGCATCTAGCTTATCAAACCTTTGTTTTAAGAATGCTATAAGATTCAGATCATTTTTAATGTTTGCCATTTTGTAATATGCACTGATTCATTAAAACTTGATCTCTCTTGAACCGACTTCCCACTCAGCAACAAACCATTCACAACCTATCAAGATATCTATCCTACTAATAATTTTTATAACCAGGGATTTCATAGTGTACCATTTGGGACATATTTATTTTGTAATTCGGTCCCACCACAGGGGTAACATTTGCCGTGCTACCAATTTTTCCTTAAACGGTTGGAATAGCATTTAACACCTATCAACCTAAGGATAGTTGTCGGTTCCAATGAAATAGATTCTTGATAAACTGTGAACGGATCTATTGCCTATGAATGAGAAATCCAGTTTTCAGAGCAAATTAACTTATAATCTTCAGATGAATTTACACAAATACACAAAGAAAAATATATCTTAAGCCTAATTATTTCAGAGTTATTACGAACTAAAATACTTATCTAGTTTACAGTTGAAACACAGTGGTTATTGGCTTGAAAATACCAACCGCTATTTAATAATAAACTAGTACACAATAAACTTGTATAAAACTCAATTTAAAACATTAATAAATTCACTTAAACTGACAATAAGTCAGAGCACAAAATTACACAAACAACAGCCAGCCATGGTTTCAGAAGAAGAAAGAACAGGAAAAGCCACAAGTTGCAAGTCACGAAGACAACGCCTTGTTCAGTATCGATTTTTACAGACACGTCACCAAAAAATTATAACTTATAAGTTTAGAATTCACATTCTACATCTGTTCTCAATAAAACTTTATTTTGAAAATGTTATTTTAAATTTTTATACATATCTCGATTTAAATAAACCATTTATCTAGTAATTTGTTAACCCTGCCTCGGTGACACCATGGAACAATGCAACAAACATTTACGATAATAAATTCTCCGTCAAAAAATTTGTCCGTCTATTGATGACTCTGACATTTACTATAAAGTTCCATAGATCTCGAATTGAAGATTCGATTCAAATGTGAGAAAAAATGTAATATTACAATTCCTTTCTCATAGATGAATATAATTATTGCTAAGATTCAATCATTTTAAAGATTAGAAAGCATATTATCGCCCGGTAGAATTGAATCCTCACGCCAATGACGTATAGAACACGAATTTCTGCCCCTTGAATAAGGGCGCTTCGGGTCAAAAAATTCAAGCCAACTGCTATACCGCGCACTCATACATACATTTCAATAAAAAGAATACATGGTATATTAATTGAGAATAAATTTATTGATAATAATATTCTTCGAATGATAATTATATTTTATAAATAATTAATTATTATTGAATATTTTATATACCTGCAAAGGATTCTCTACATATATAGGTGCTCTTGCATGGGCTTCTTGTTTAATGAAGGCTGTAAGGATAGTAGTGGGCTCATTCCCCCATAAAATCAACACAAACATATATTATGATGATATTAAAAACTTTCCTTAAGTAATTTTAAATATCAATCAAAATTATATTGCTTAGGGAGAAGGATGAGGGTCGTGTAATAGTTCCACAGGGTGTATGTCACTCACTAAAGGTGTTCATTCACTAATCTTTAATCTTTAACCATGATTATTTCGAAATACACAGAACGAATAACAACCAGCATCCTTTGTAATTACAATTGAATATATAATTTAATTCCAAAAAGTAATCAAACCTAAAATAGACTATGAAAATCAACAATGGCGAAAGCCAGTCGCTAGCAACACAAAATTTTTACACCATTCCTATAAACAATTTTGACATGAAGAATACGAAATTGAGTGCTCAAACAATTATTAATGCACCAAATAACGTAAATTGGATATTATTTTGATTGTCTCAACATTTTAAACTTGAAAAGTAAAGTTAAAGCAAGTGCCACCTTCAGTGGCTGACCTACTCCCGTTCCACATTGAACGAATAATATGTAAAAAGTATTTAAATTTCATTGAGAAAAACTAACATTCAAAGACTTTCAAGGAAAGACTCAGAAGAATTTAAATTTGCTTTGCTTAATGTGTCAACATATTTTAAAGAACTATAATAATATTATTGTAAATAATTCATTCTTTATAATCACTGTTTCCTGCAAGAAAATGCATTCTATTATCCAATATATTTATATTATCTTATTGTAGATCTAAACATTCAACTAGGACAAAATCATGTCGGATTCCATCAGCACCGAACACAATCTATTTCGAGAAGAAAACTGAATCGGAAAAAGAAAACCTACAGCCGAATTCAGTAGTGGATGGAAATGGAGCAGTGGTGCACATTGAGTGTGCTGATGGAGCAAGAGAGAGTACCTCTTGGCAAGGAGAGCATTACATGGTCTGCTATGATGGGCAGTGGTACCCACCCAATAATGTGTGCATTAGTGAGTATTCTTATAACACATTTATTCCGATTTTTCTCATTTCACATCAGTGTATTTCATTCATTTTGTGGAACAAGTGTATAGAAATGTATTCATTTTTCTTTTCTTTTTTATAAAATAGAATTATATTACCATTTTTTGAAATTGATAAAATAATAGATTGAAAATACAATTACCTATTAATTTCAAAAAAGGGTATTTTAATTCTTTTTTATAAATAAAAATAAGTGGCCATGAATTCATACATTTTTAGATATGTATTCCGATATATGCATGTACAGTATTTAGGATATATATGTAATTCGGCGGCTTACAAGAAGATTTTCGACACGTGAGTGATTAATATTGAATTAGTGATGGGCGCCCTAGTGCTTCGAATTAATCTGATGATCAAAGCTAGCTCGCCGAAAGGGTTTTTATTATAAATTAAGAAATTAATAAGAGTAATACTTGCGCAAGTAAAATTAGTATTCAAGGTATTTTATTGAAAGAAAAATATAGATCAATATTTCAGAAATTTCTATTAAATCAAAGAAGTACAAAATCTAGGCTAGTAAAACATATGCATATGATATTTAATTTTTGCAATATAATTTGCGATAGTTTATCTTAGCTCTAATTCACTAGATGAATGGCTCTACCTATTCCGTCAGGTGCCGAATCTTGCACCCTGAGATAAAAAATATATATTCGATACAAAGAAATCTACTAAGTACTAGAGATTTTAATATATATATTTGGATTATTAGTGGCTAATTTATCAAGCTGATCTTAAAGCACACATTTTTGATTGAATTGTCCAAGTCGACAAGTATTAGCAAGCGCATATCGCAGCTACATGCAAAAGAATGCATATGATTTTAAGATAAAGGCACATGGTAATGATTCGTGCCACAAATCTAGAATATAAAGTTTAGCCTGTGATATTTTATTGATTTCAATTATTGTTCTATTTTTATATTATATTTTTTATCGCTCTTTATATATTTCTTGCCTCGATTTATTTTTTGCATTATTTGTGTAATATATGTATGAAACGTTTATGGTGTGCAATTTATTTATTATTCCTCATGACTATTGTATGAGTATCATATTTATATATATTTATTTTTTATTGAATTACAAGAGTTATAGGAGAAGCCCATATCTAGGCCTATCAAGATTTTTGAGACTGAATCCTATTAAAAAACCACGACCTAATTATATAATTATATCAAAATCTCATGCTTTACCGACTGATGCCAAGCAGGAGGCTAATCGTTATTTAAATATAAAGAATAACGTGACAACATATGAAGTGTTTTGAAGAGTATTTTGTCATAGATAGAAAAATACAACTATAGGCTACTGTAGATAGTGATTGAGAGAAATATTATTGAATTATCATTTATCAACTAATTAAAAAAACTACAGTTTACAACAAAATGAGAGAGTTTGGAGTGAACAAACTCAAATGTCTGAGAAAGAAAATGAGATAATTTTATTCGAGTGATGTTTAAAATAATTATATTTTTAATCATCTTGATGTCTCAGAAAGTGTTGGTATAAAATAAATAAGCCTAGAAAAGCCATCAAAGTAGCTATTTGTTGTGGGTTAACTAATACATAACAAAATATTTGAGAAATGAGTACAATGAAATGAACATAATTTTTAGCGGCTCATACACTGGCCCGTGCTTGCAGGACGGATTTTGCCAGTGTGTGAGGAATGTCGTGCTAAGCACGTCCTGCATTGCACAGCACGATGGCAATCCGGAAAGGTTTGATTTCCGTTGCGCCAGGCCAAAATATATCACTTCCACAACCAACTTCTAGCACGGCACGGAGCGAACTGATTTTGCAGTGTATGGCGCTTATCGTGCCATGCCAAGCTGGTCGTGCCAATACAAAAAATGGCAGGATGTGCAATGCACGAGCAGTATATGGGCCGCTTTTGGAAAATTACATTGGAAAATAATGATTTCGCAGTGTTGGAGGAGTATAAAAAGATAGAATAGAAAAACGTTTTTTGAATAAATAAGCTACCTACCTTAAGCGAGCCTCAAAGAGGCTGCTTGACAAAGTTCCATATACAAAACATGTAGATTGAAATATAAATACATATATCAGTGAACGTTATTTTTACAAGAATTTACTTAACAGTCATGATATTAACTAATTAATTGTTGGCTCAGCTCTCAAAAAGTGTTATAATGTATGGTCAACCTGAACTTACATACAAAAAATAGACCGAAATGACTTACTACAATACAATACATTGGTAATGAATTTCATTATGCTACATCTAAAGTGTAATTATTCAACCAAATTTATATATTTTTTTTCAATAGGCGCATATTAACAAACCAAACTCAGCACAATAATTATCGGGTGAATCATTGAAATGTTTTGGTACAATGTACCATAGTAATAATAATAGATAGTAATAATAATATCGAGTGACCTGGCTGGCTCTCAGGTCTGGTGTCAGAGTTTTCAGGTCGCAATTGATCAATTTCAGGGCCCCTGACATGACCTAACGACTGCTTTATGGCAGCCTAATATCATAAAAATTATGTAATAATACTAGTATAATATTATAGTAGGCCTACTTGAAAAATATGCTTAGTTGATCAACTTTTTTATGTGTGATCAATTTTTCCATAATATTTCTGAGTGTGTGATTTGCAGAGCTCTGTCAAATGTTCAATCATTCCAACTCTGTGTTCGAATGCACTCTGGACGGTGAACCAGTGTCATGTGAAGAGCACATGCGACCACGCACCGTCGTCACGCGAACATGTAAACCACGCTTCACCTTCCGAGACGTGTCAAAAACTCCGCCAACCAGTATTTGCAAAGATAATGGAAATTGGAGCCACACATTTCTTGATTGCTTTACTGGTAAGTTATACATTTTCCATAATAATTTAATAAAGAAAAAAAATTCTCACAGTACTTTTATTGATTGGCTAGAGTTTAACAAAAGAAGTTGCAATGAGAATTACCCTTTTAATTTTAATTCTCTCAAAATGGCTATTCCATCAGTTGCTATTATAAATGCAGTCGATCACCTTGCAATCAGAATTAAAAGAATAATGCACTTTAAATAATATACTACGTATATGCAAGGACCATTTTCTTTTCAACCTATGATCATGGGAAAAAATGAGTACCGGTAATAATTTTTTTTTAATTATTTCACCAAAAGCTATATTCACACTTATGATTATTTTTTAACATAATTGCCGTGAAGGCCAAAACCCTCTTCATAAAATGCTGTTTAGTTGGAGTGGGCTATGGCGTTGTTTTAGAGCTCCTCTCGTTAGTATGGATGCTTTGCCCTCAAAGTCATGTCAGTTTGGAGGAAAAGGTATAAATCACAAGTGGTCGAGTCAAGTGTGTATGGTCGGTGGTCGAAATCTAAATAAACCAATTTGATTTGCTGGAGAAGCCGTTTGGAAGCACCTGCACTGTGAATCCGAGTTGTCATGCATCATCACGATTTCTGAAGTCATTTCAATTGACGTATTTCATTTTACGAGACCATTCACGCACATCGCATCACATATATTGCGGAGCAGAGCGAAAGTCTGTACGCACCTTAAGCTGTTCAGCTATGTGAAAGTCACCCCCTACTGCTTCTCTGTGTCTTATGATATGAGATCGGAGCAAAGTCAGTCTACTAACGATGAGATCAGAGGTTGAAAAACATGACCCTCATACCATATAAAACAAAAAATATTTACTGTGAGATTGTTACTGTTACAAGTGAACTTAAAATTAATCTATAAACTAATTGAGGGTACCGTGTGGGTACCCTTTTTCATAAGAACTATAATATTTAAGTTGGAAAATTATTTTACTTGAGAAATGTTATTATCAAATTAGGAAAGAGACGAGTGAGGCCCTTTGCTTCTGGTCGTGGGTTAGAATCCCACATGGATATTTGACCAACTCATTGCATTCCCAACCAATTGCATAAGCTTGTGTGCAAGGGCATCATCCAGCATAAAACTGCAGACCCTTCAGCCTATACTTAAATAGAAATTAATTGATCAAATATAATGATTATTTCTCAATTTGATCTATTATTCTGACTGTATATGCGTACCTCAATGAAATTGAATAATTATTCAAATGTAGGGAAAAAATGATTTCGAGTTTCATGAACTCCTTCTCAACACGGGTGAAGATCTAATTTGTTCTTTGTAGGGGGAACATTTGGGTTTGATTTTATTATACGATCATAATGTTTCTTGGGTTTGAACTTAGATCTTTATTTGGGAATTTCTGGTTACGGCAGTACTACCATATTGAATATACAAACCTACAAACGGACAACTCTATAGGCTCGATCTAGTCATCAGTAAGGGTTTTGCCAAGCTTGTTTAATGATTCATAATTATTCATTTGTAACTTACATATTATAATGGATACGTTAGGAGCATCTATTCCATAAAATAACTTGCTCAGAAATAACCTGTATAAATTTTAATATTAGTAAGCCTCCTTTTTAATCTACACGAAATCTGGAATTTGATTTTTCATTTGCATTGTATTGAATTACAGAATGTGGTAGTATAGACCATGAGTACCAATCAAATGATACTGAGCTACTGAATCTAGTAAATTTTCCGTGGAAAGCTGGAGTTTATAAGAAGAAGAGCGACTCCGACGATTTTGAATTCATTTGTGGAGCTTCATTGGTAGGAGCGCTATTTCTTCTATCAGGTCAGTATTACTGTATTCATGAAATAGTCCAAATTACGCAATTGGTATTTGATCGAAATGAAAATTAATTAAACCATGTAGTTCTTCCCATTGGTCAATAATTATAGTTCATGCCCGATTTTAAGGAAACTTATTAAATTTAATTAACCATTGAATCTATCTATAGTTTATTAATAGTCTATTTAGATTCAGTAAAGTGTCCTGAAAAACGTGCCCTAGTGATATAAATGCAAACAATAGCTTGTTATTCTGTTTATACATCAAAACTAGATGTTTTTAAAAGAGGAACAATATTATGATACAGTAAATCTAATGGAAAATTTCAAATAGTTGTAGGAAACAAAAGTTTCTTGGTTCAGAATAAACAACTTACCATATTGTTTGTTTATTGTTTTTGAAGGGGCGGATTCAAGGATCCAAAGGTTCAAGAACCCCACACTTCAACCGAAGCTTATTGTGTTCCCAAGTAGTATGTTAGTTAGGGAAACCAATACCTGTGTCCTTTATAAGAATCAGGAGTTTTTCCCTATACTAACATTCCATTCATCACCTGGTTGCAATCCTTGTCGCAATCCAGTGTGATATGCTTGGCAGTCTCTTCAGACTGATTAGTCCTCGTGACCTATGTGAGTTCCACTCCTGGCCTTCTTTGTAGGTCCTTCCACTGAGGAAGGGGACGCCAAACTGCCTCTAGGGCGCCCGGCCACCCTCGACTCAGCCTCTTGACCCAAATTTGTGCCTGGAGTTTCACTCATCTCTGTTCTCTTGGGTTTTTCTTTTTGCCCCTCCGAAACTCTCCCAAGAAGTTTTGCCTAAATGGCCGCCCTTCTTTGAGCAGTGGTGAGTTTTAGCCTCTCTACCCACAAACTTGTGACCTACGTGAGTTCCACTCCTGGCCTTTTTCTTCCAGGACCTACCTTCTGCTGAGAGAGGGGACGCCAAACTGCCTCTAGGGCGCCCGGCGCCCGGCCACCCTCGACTCAGCCTCTTGACCCACATTTGAGCCTGGAGTTTCGCCATTCTCTGTTCTCTTGGGTTTCTCTTTTTGCCCCTCCGAAACTGCCCTGATGGGGCAGATCCCGTGGGTTTGAAGACAAGGCAACTTCTGGAGTTGCCTTGAGGTCCATTTTAGTCGCCTCCTACGACAAGCATATGGATACTGTGGGTGAATTCTGGTTTTCAACGCATTCTTGAGTACGATGATCGACTCAATGCTCCCCCAAACCACAGGGGGCAACTCACCATTAAAACACCAGTAAGAATTTCAATTGAAACCTGTGATCAGTAGATGAACAAATTATTAAACAATTTTAATATTACTGTACCGGTACCAGTATAATTGAAAGGCGAAATTTATTTATTAATTTTTCATTATGCTGTTAATTCTAGTTTTTTGTTGCAGCCGCCCGATGTGTGAGATACAGTAATGGAACTCTAATAAGTAATGATTTACTGAGAGTGGGATTGGGAAAGAAATACATGCAATGGAATGATCCTCGTGATATCCATGCTCAAATATATGAAGTAAGCTCTTATTGAAAATGCATTCATTATCAGAAATCATTGCATGACGAAGCTGCTTTATATTACTGCAATGATTCAACTTTTATATATTCATATAATTACATTACTTATAGTTACCGTACTAATAATTTGAGCAGTTTCGATACTTTAATAATACGCACTCCCCATTACCACGCACAAGCAAAAATCTCATGTGGGCATCATACGCAATAAAAAAATCGTATAATGTAGATTTAACAAGTTTCGAATCGATTTTTAAACGTTGTAACATTGGGTTAGTGTGAGAAAAATTACTAACATGTTACATTAATATTCAATATCATACAATTATTTATTTGAATTTTTAAAGAAATCAAATATTAATATTTCAGCACAGAATGAATGGATATGTATTTATGTATTTGAATTCAATTGTCTTCCCAAACTTATTACCGTAATCACAGGGCCTCTTATTCCCTTTCAAATTCTGTGATTCATCCAGCCCAGTTCGAAATTCTGACTGAATCTTATATTCTTCTATATAACTCATAATGTTACACCATTATTCATCTCTAGTGGGGTCTCAAATTGTCAATGTTTATGTTTTACAGGTGTCCAAAGCTACAAACCCTATGATTCATGCAAAACTAGCTGGTCATCAACTTACGGATAGGAACAAATCCCTAGATTCTATCGAACCTTGGTCGTTCATATTTCTGAAGAAAAAAGTAGATCTTAATTCCTTTGTTCGTCCAATATGTACTGTCACTACGATGCGATATAGACTATATTTGAATTATACACTGATGACGAGTCAAATGGAATATTTGAATGGAACGGTAAACTGAAACTACAGTACTATTTTCCTTTATAAGGTGTAAATATTAATTAGTTGTTTGTTTAAACACAGACAAAATAAGTAATAATTTAATAAGTAATAAGTACTAGTATTCTGTGAACAGTAGACCTCGCCCAGTTATAACGACGTCCCAAACCATAAGCACATCCACACTGATACACTAACTACTTATTTGATCAGATCATGCTTACACAAGATTTAATTTTCATATAACGCTTTCCGGAATTCAGCGCGAGAAAACCAGAAGACATCTAGGCGCCCAGACAAGCTGTTATAAGTTCTTTGCATCCTATTTAATAGTGCATAAAAATTGCATTCAATGAGGCATGCAATAAGGCATGCAATTTATAGTCTACACAGCTGTTAATTTTTTACCTAGTTACATTGAGATATTGAATTGCATGCGTCATGGCATGCAATTTATAGTCAACTCGACAGCTGATCTATGATTCTATAGTTTGATTTTTACTCTAATATTGGCGTATGAAGGAGGCTCCTTTTTCCTTTTATATTATCCTTGAAATGCAAAATTTCCAAAAAACCTTGTATATACGTCGACGCGCAATTTAAAAAGGAACATACCTGTCAAATTTCATGAAAATCTATTACCGTGATTCGCCGTAAATGCGCAACATATAAACATTTAAACATTCAAACACTTAAACATTAAGAGAAATGCCAAACCGTCGACTTGAATCTTAGACCTCACTTCGCTTGGTCAATTAATTTACTTCCTCAATGGTTTAAATAAAAAACAACTTTGAATAGTTGAATATTACTGATTTATAAAAAATATAGCCTCTACTTTGCGAAAATAGTGTCTGACAAACTGAGATTACAAGCAATCATGGTGTAGCCCAACAACCAAAAATATAGTTTCTCAATTTTCTTTATAAATCATAGGGGTTTTGATGATTTCGAGTACGGTACTGTATTTTTTCAATTTAGATAAATACCAGTTCACAATGCTCTCACCCACACTGAGTCACATAATTTAATTATTTACTATACAGTTACATACAGAAGAGGGAATGAATTGCTCTTTCCTTTGTAGTTCAGTCTATGATTTACAGTTTCAGTCTATGATTTATGATTTTAGTTCAGTCTGTAATTTACAGTTTCAGTTTTTTAGTATTACAATTTATAACTGTCAATGAATATTTGATCGGATTATGTGGAGAATTGAGCATTCTGTTACTGTTATAATTTAGAAAGATGAGAGAAAATTTGATGAAGGTTGAAGAATATGATGTGCTATGAAACCACTATATTTTACAGATATACGGTTGGGATCATGATGGAAATCATTTATCATACGATATTAAACTATATACAAATGAATATTGTATAACTCTGATATCTAACTCTAATTTGACAAACCGAGATGAATTGGAAAATGAGATGATGAAGCTTGGACGTTTCTGTACCGACAGTAAGTATATAGAAAGGGCCATATAATTTATAAATATCATAATTATAGTGTACATGAAATATTTTTATGAATTTCTGTTTAATTCAGTCCAGTTTTCAGCCTTTACTTGGGCCTATAACAAGGCAACAAACTTCTTGTAAGACACAGTAAATAGTGAATCCACTGATGAGGGGGGCGTAAATGTTCCAACGAGAACAATGTGGAATTGCATGTTTAATAATATACTACTGTGTTTTACAAGAAGTTTGTTGCCGTGTTAGGCCCAAGTAAAGGCTGAAAACTGGACTGAATTAAACAGAAATTTAGAAAAATATTTAAATTTTATCAGAATAGAATGCTCTCATCACAATCTTACAAATTACCACTGGCAGCAGTCTTTTATCCTACTGAATTCTCCCCCAATATTGAGCAATTTGGAAAAAACATTGTAAAAACACCGATTATGAGCTTAAGCTTATATATCTTTGAAAATAATTTTAAGACCGCGTTTTTAGTCCTATTTTCCATATGGACAATCAAAATAGGCCCCATATAGTTTTTACAGTACTGTATATATGTCTTTTAGAGAAATGTTTACGAATGAACCTGCTTTCTTTGATTCTTTTGTATAATTTCCCTCAAATTTTGCATAATTAACGCTTTTTTCATCATTCGATCATTGCGGAGTAAATAATACCTAGTAACAATGTAACAATACAATATTATAAATTGTATGTTTACATGGATATAGGTCTATGTAGCCTACCTATAAATTATAGATATGGAACCTTTTCGTATTTTTTTTTTTTTTAATAAAGGCTACAGACCTACTCAATAAGATTCACTTGAAATGTTGTATAGAGTGCTATTTATGAGTTATAATTTTTCAAATTTTCAGTTTTCATAGCGTTTCACTTAATTATTATATATTATCATGTATCTGTTACAGGGTCTCTCCCGGATACTTTCTATGGCACTTCTGTTATACACTACAATGCAACAGGAGATGTTTACAGCTTTGTTGGTATTCTGATTGGCATTTATGATTCAATTAGTGTTTTTCAAGGAGTGATCGATTTGGATGCTACATTTGCAGTTCTTGACTATTACAATAGTTTTATGGCTCTAATTGCACTAACCCGGAACCATGGTAGTATCTACTGAGCCAGAGAAAGCAAGATTTATTTTAGCTTAAAGCATTTTTGGTAAATTTATTCATTCATGTATTTATTTTATCATTTTTGGTAAATTTATCGATTCATTTATTCAACATGAATGTTATTCAACTTATTAATTTATATATTTTCAACTTATAATATAGGTTCTCGTCTTTGATTCTCAAACATAGTATTTTTTTGCATTCATTCAATCATCAACTTATCAATTCATCATAAAAATCATGAATAAAAATGTCATTTACCTAGACCTATGCTTTTTAATAATATTTACTCTAGTATTGGATGTGGTAGAAGAATAAAATTTATATTTTAGATTATCTATTTGATGGAGGTGTAAAAAACAGACATTTCTCCAAAACTTTTCTCATTGTACGGTACAGTACTATATTATGAGATTTATTTATTATCTATTTATTGAAAAAAATCATTACATAACAGGTAGCCTACCGGTACATCTTAATTATTGTTTGATTTGGCTTGGAAATTATGAAAATATCTGATGTGATATCTTTATTAAAAAGATTCAATTCAAATTTAATCTGTTTTATTTCATCCATTTTTCTTGGAATCAAAGAATAGTGATTTATAGAATTTCATTTTTTGATAATTAGATATGGTAGAGCTAAAATTTGAAAAATACTCTTTTTCATAATTAATACTTGAACCTATGTAAAAGAATGCCATTATATTATTGGTTAATATATAATGGTTCATTTGATGAAACTCAACTTGCTCACAAGCTGCATACAGACTAAATTGAGTTACATACAATTCGATACTTATTGAACGTACGATTTTTTGGCGTCCTTTTAAATCCTATTAGATTGAACACAACTTGGCAAATATATGATGTGTATCATATGTTTGTCAAGACCCATTCGATCTCATATAATTTATAAGGACGGCTAACAAATGTACGTCCAAAAATCGATGTGGGCATTACACACCACGTACGTTTCACTAAATTTGTACTTGTCATCGATAGTAATATGTGTGTTTTTCCAATCACTGTATGCTACCACTGGTTTACAGCTGAAGGCACTAGTGCCTTCAAGTAACCACACTGGTCTACCAATATATTGCTCGGAGTGGTAAATCTAACAATAGTCCACGAAAATGTCAAAATTCAATAACAATAGGTGACCACTGAAGGGTCTTTAGAACTTCTACCTGTCCATCCTTTGTTTTCGGCGGCCCCGTCTCATTTCTTTAACGCCTAAATGTTTGATAATTTTTTGCCACTTAGTTCAAGAAAAAGCTGAAAAAACGCTGGAAAACGCAGATTTTGGGCGTATCTTAAGATTTTTTTTCAAATCCGTTCTTGGTGCGCAACTAGATGGCCAACTGAACATAAATGTAAAATTTGAACGTATTTGGTTCAGTAGATTTTTAGTTCTGTTGATTATGAATGAGTGAGTGAATGAATCAGTGTCATTTCGCTTATATATTGTCAAATGTTGCTTGGAGTTTATAAAAATTTTACTCTATAATCTCACAATAGAAAAGATTTCGTTCAACTTTCATCTGTTCTTATTTCATCCATTAGTTTGTACTTGAGAATTTGATTGACAAAATAGGCAGATATCCTACTGTACCTACCGGCGAGGTTTCACAGGTAATATAAGTTGATATAGTAATTTGATATACAGAGTGTTTCAGAAGTAGTGTCGAACATTTTAGGGTATTGTTCCTTGATAATAGGAGACTACAGATGTCGTATTTGAAGTGTCCAAAACTCAGCGATTATCCTTAGCTGCCACTTTGTTTTTTCATTTGCCAACTTTTTTGTCTCTTGTAAATTTTCTGTAAAGTGAACGGTTTTCGTGAAATTTGCCATCAAAAATTTTAAATGGTCGCCATTTTGAATATGTACATCGAAAATTTTTCATTTTATTTTTTAAAGTTGAGTTTTCATAGCATAAATATGCATGCCAAATTTCAGATCAATGAAACATTTAGTTCTTGAGATAAAAATTCCAAAGTTAAAAAAACAAAATGGCAGCTATAAGGATAATCGCTGAGTTTTAGACACTTCAAATACGACATTTGTAGTCTCCTATCATCCAGGAACAATACCCTAGAATGTTCGACACTACTTCTGAAACACTCTGTATATAAGTTGATGGGGTGTAAGACCAATTAAATCACTATTATTATCAAGAATAACAATTATTATGTAATTTATTTTGAAGTATACAAAAATTATTTGGTCACATTCGCAACTATTTGAAAAGTTACAAAGATTCTCACAAATTAGGTTTGGAGAAAATTCTTCGCTGGACTGCCTTGACATCAGAGGGAAGCTGATTGTTGGCTTTGGTTGACTTTCCATTGAAGACTTCACATAATTTCCAACAGCTTATCAACATCAGCAGAAACGCTATCCAACACTCCGTGTCCTTTGAAAAATATGCAATTCATCTTTTGGTACTTATACTCTAGAATATTATTTACAATAGATAGGTAATTATTATAGACTCTTGGTAAAAAGTAAATTAGTTAGAGATACGCTTCAGTATTGTGTTATACAAGAAACGGCTATAATAGCTCAATAGGTACGAAAATTAAATAAATAGAACTGTTTTTAAAATGACTGATGATTTTCAGAAATTCTGGGTTTGAAGAATATTCTCCATTGCTGAGTAAAATTTTGAGAAAAGATAAACTCTGATGAACTTTAGTTTTTAATCAGTGGCGTAACGTGCTCCCCCGCGGCGCGGGGGGGGCCGGGCTAGGGCCCGGATAATATGTAGGCTAATATAGATTTTCTGATAAAATAAGATTACCCGGTCCAGGGGGGCCGGGTTAGGGCCCGAAATGATAATTATATATTGCATACTTTAAAAAGAAAAATTAAATAATAATGGAAGTAACTTTTGATAAAAAAGCAGAAGTTTTATTGTGGAAAATGACAGGTTTCATTCATTGTGTAAGAAGAAATATGCAATAGAACAATGTTATCAGTCTGGTTATAAATTAATATCAAGAGAATACAAGTAGAAAATAATGAATTAGGCAAGAAAGAAAAACAATCATTGTTCAAATCTACTCATCGTAATAATAATTACAGTTCCATTGACAGAGCTTCAATAATTGTGTGCTGGTAGTGAGCTTATTGAAAAATTAGAAATGTTGTTTGGTTAAAAATTATTAAAATCTATACATCCGGTGAGACAATCCAGACTGAGACTATTCAAACCACTTACTTATAGATAAGATTTACTTCTTTTCTCTCTGATTCAAACAAAGATTGTCAGAATGCTTCTAAAGTAGATCGTTATCTTCATTTATACTATCTTTAAGTAAGCATTGGAGGAAAGAAATTATTTTCCCATTGAATTCCTGAACATATATATCATATAGTGTGGGAGAAAGAACCAAGGTGCTACTTGTACCCAGAAAGCAGTGATTGCAAACATCAAATCAAATGTTTTTATAAATTATTATCTTTATTATTTTAATAATTCATGAAACTTAGAATTATCTGAAACCAGATACTACTTACTAACTCTAGTTCTAGCTCTAAAGGTTGGATTCTATATTTGTAGCTTAAAACATAATTCTTGACGTAGAATTCAATCGAGAACAAGTTTTATTTTTTCAACTAAGCTATGTAATTCACTCATGAAAGATGTACGCGTTCACATTAGAGTTTAATGCTTGTGATTAAGGGAGAAGGGGGCTGGAGAAAGGTGGTACGATTTTAGAGGAGGGACCCGGATTTTTTTTTGCGGGGGGGGCCGGTTTGAAAACGTTACGCCACTGTTTTTAATCAACAATATCTTACGATTGTCACCATTAAAAAGTATAATCCAAAATTCTTCTGGGCGTGATTGTGTGCTCTAAAACCTGAGACCAAGTAGAGCGCTCTATCTTATATAGATTTCCGGGTACATATGATAACAATGCTCCTTGTATTTTGAAAAACACCTCATTGTCCTCACATTGAGATTTCGCACATTGATATAAGTTCATGTTCTATCAGAATCACCCTTTTTAGAAGCACTTAATATCAGTAATATATATTGTTTAAAAACTAAAATTCATCAGAATTGATTTATTCTTGAAAAATTGTAACTCGTTACTCATTGAAGATAGAGAGCTCCGAATGATTTAATTTTATTCGAAATTTTAGGCGGGAGTGAATTTTTGTCCGATGACTGGATTTGACATAAATAGCTGAGAACTGGAAAATGAGCCGAAAACACGAGGTTTTTGGGGCACTCTGTATGCTATTTTGCATGGATAAATTGATTCTAGACTTCTCTTATGTATCCAAACAATATATAAAAAAATCAGAACTACAATTATATTGCAAGCACAATCCCTTTTCCATGTTTATATTGACTGGACTAAGAATGAATCTATTAGGTGGTTTCGGTTGACTTTCTATTGAAGATTATTCTATTGAGTTGATAATAATCAATCTTTCAACATCATTTATTCAATTTCACCACTCAATTTCGTCAACACTCTTTGTCCTTGAAAACATTGAATATGTCATCGGTTACAATAATACAGCATGAGATTAAGGATAGTAGCCTACTTTAATTTATTTATTTATCAGATTAAAACTGGGTTGATCAACTCTCATTCTCAAATAATGAATAGGCGCTACATCATGCAATCAGCCTATTCTTAATTCTTCAATTTTCACAATTTTAATCAGAAATTACGAAATGTACTCCTTGGTTCCAATACGCTATAGATAAGACCAAGTAGTGCATTAAAATGCTTCTTGAATTTACAATAAATGCAATGTACTGTTGTGAAAATTTAATTGAAGAAGAGTGAAAACAGTAGAAGAAAATGGAATTGTTACCTAGAACGCAATCAGTCATTTCGTGTTTCCATTCGCCATTGTCTTGGCAAATATTTTTAGAGATACTGAATTGGTCTGGAATGTGGCTGGATTTGCATTTTCTATCAGCCCTTGTTTTGGGCCGAATGTTCTCTTCACATGATACTGGTTCATTTTTGAGGTAACATTTGAACATCGAGTTTGGTAAACTCAAAGCCGGACAAAGCTCTGCAAATAATCAGAAATCTCTTGAGAAGGAGGGAGTCATTGATGTGTTACTATAGAAATATAGGTTTTAAGCTTTTATTATAGAAAAATCTATAGCTTTACAGCAAGTAACTTTTGAGATTCTTGAATTCATAATAAAATTCTATTAAGATTGGGTACCATTTTAATCCACTACCGTACTGCATAGCTATACCATATGGTTCTGCAAGACAATTATTGCTATTAAACCATACCGGTGACAACACGGCAGAATTACAGATGAAGGAATCTTCAAATAAATTTTGAGGTTCAACAATCTGAATATCTTCTTTGTAAATTGTTCAAATTTTATGTAGCTGTATACATATACCGTAGCTGTATGTCTACAGCTATGTATCAGCTATCAGATGATTTAATTACATCAGTTACGGTACGGTACCGTTACTTTTAATTCAGCATGATTATCGTTAGCACCCTTCCATCAAAAGTTTTGCTCCTTTTAAAATTGCTCGAAATTCTTCACACACCGGTATTAGGAAGGCCTATAATATTATTATTTCTAAATACGGTACATTCATCAAACTAAATGCAATTTTGATAAGAATAACTTCTCAGAATAACTGAGATTGGAGAAGAACGTTTTCCTAAGGTACGGTAGCCTATGAGGATTAAAAAATGGAAAGTATCCAAGTAAATAAGCATTGAAGAGTATTAGAAATTATATGGAGAGCAATAATTAAAACACTTTTTTCTATGTATTTCAACACGACATTCAGTCAAATACACAGACTGTGTATTTGACAATTTATTTGACTGCATGTCGTGTTGAAATACATAGAAAAAAGTGTGTTAGGTACCTACTATAGAAACATCGCAGCTCGGAATGGATGAAGAAACCATCATTACCGTACCAAAAATTAAAACTGTGAAAACCACGGATGCTCTCTACAAGTATAAACAACATTTTCTCTATACTTTTAATTCTCAATTCTCAGGTTTTCAGTAAAATAAGTTATGCCTACATCATTCACATATTTAAGACTATCCATTAACAACATCTCACAAATTTAAATTGAAAGGTATTCATATTAACCTACACATCCTACAGGGCAACCTACTTGCAATAAATTATGTTTATAGCGCTTAAATTACATGACTCATCAAACGTTTTTCTTCCCCTGACTTCCAATAATATAACATGATGAGTCTAATTTTATTAGAGACAGAATAAGATCAAATGACATGCAAAAGCACTTCTTTTACAAAGTTTATATTAATAAAACAATATAAAATCCATCAAAAAGTACAAGAAGGGTCGGAGGAAATTATTGGTGGGAACTTGGAATATGCAGGGATGGGCAAATAAGGCACTGGAGGTCACACAACAATCCCATAGAATGAACTTGGACGTACCGTACTGGTGACTAGCGAGATGAAGAAGAAGGGAAGTGGCTGAGAGGAGGTGGAAGGGACATTGCTGTTCTGGAGTGGGGTGGATAAGGACCAAAGAGCCAAAGCTGGAGTAGGTATACTTATTAGATAGCAACTGAAGAGGTTTATAAAATCTTGGAAACTCGGTTAATGAAAGAATTATTGAAGTTGAGCTAGAAATGTATGGTAGAGAAATAATCATTCTGGGAGTTTATGGTCCAACCAACGACAGTCAAGTGCAAGACAAAGATTTTTTTTTTGAATGATGAGGGTCAATGTGGAAGAAATGAAGGGCCGAAAGGAAATCATATTGGCAGGTGATCTCAATGGCAGAACTGGCAGAAGGATTGGAGATACAGTTGTGGGTTGTTTTGGAGAGGAGAGTATAAATGATAGTGGTGAGAGATTGATTGAGCTATATGTGAACTGCAGAGTTTGAGAGTGCTCAATGGATTCTATAGGCATCCACATATTTACATGGATACAAGAGACTCGGGGTCTCAAATCAATTATTGATTATATAATAATGAGGCAAAAAACAACAATACTGGTGAAAGATGTCCGGGTGAAAAGGGGTCCAGAATGCGGGTCTGATCACAGGATGGTTAATTGGTTATAGCCAAACTGGAGTTTCCCTGGAATGGCAACAGAAGGGAAAACAGGCAAGATGGTGAATCTAATGTTGAAGAAAGCAAAACTCCGGAAGCAAAACTGAGAAAATATCACCTTGAACTACTCCAGGAGGAGAGTATATAAGAGCGCTTTATCAGAGTAGGTTGGATCAAAGGTTGGAGGAATTTTCATTTGATAGTCCAGAGGACACCTACGACCACATAACGCAGAGTATTCAGCAAGCAGCATTTGAAGCTTTGGGAGAGAAAGATGAGAGGGTCCATAAATATAAAAACAATTTGAATTTATCAGACGGTACAAAACAAAAGATAAGGAGCAAGAAGATTCTGTATGAGAGGTGGCTGAATACAAAAAAATCCGGAAGACAGACGGAAGTATATGGATAATAATAGAGAGGTTAAGAGACTGATTGCAGGAGAGGTGAATACACATTGGGAGAATACATGTAGACAAATTGATCAATACCTGGGCGGGACAAGAAGTTCAGAGTCTTGGAAAGTATTAAAGAGTCTGCGAACTAATAGAAGGGAAAAGGTAGTGGTGTCACAGATTAAACCAGGAGAATGGGAGAAATATTATAAAAGGTTGCTGACAGAGGATAGAGAGAAATTTATGGGTGATCTGGAGGGATCAGTGGAGCAGGAATGGGAGGAGATTCCTTTGTTACAGGCGGATGTGAGAAAAGTGATAAAACACTTCTTGAAGAATAATGAATCACCAGGACCTGGAGGAATCAATCCAGAATTGATCAAGTACGGCTCAGAAAAGTTATTCAGAATCCTAACCGTGTTGTTCCACAGAGTGATGAATGGAGAAAGCATGCCAGCCAAATGGAAGGTTTCACACATGACATCAATTTACAAAAAAGGAAGTAGAAATAAATGTGAAAACTATAGGGGTATAGCGGTGCTACCAACAATAGCACAGATCTATGGAAAACTCTTGAAGATTAAGTTGGAGAAAGAGATAGATGGAAAGATTGGGGATGAACAAGCTGGTTTCTCAGTCGGTAAATCTTGTATTGACCATATATATACTTTCCAACAAATAATAGAGAAGAAAAGTGCAAAAAACCGTTCAGTACACCTGGCATTTGTGGATCTCCGAAAAGTGTATGATACCGTCCCCAGGAATAAGTTGTGGAAAGCAATGGAAAACCTCAAAATATCATCAAGTATTATAAGGGCCACAAAGGAACTCTACAAACAGAATCGAATTGGACTCAGAATTGGTAAAGCCATTACAGTACCATTTGAAACATCTAAAGGCCTACTTCAGGGCTGCAGTACCGAACGTCCCCAACTCTTTTCAAAATCTATTTGGAAGACACCTTGAGAGCATGGAAAAGGAAATGTCAGGGAATGGGAATACCTATGAGGGAGTAGCATCTGTTCACTAGACACCTAGACAAGACGGAGTACTTGCAAACAAATAGTGAAGTCACGCAGAATCTCAAAGTAGATGATGACGTTGAAATTAAAGGCACAGATAAATTTAAATACTTGGGTTATACTATTACGCAAAACGGGGGTACAGATGAAGAAATAAAGAGAAGGCTAGGGCAAACTAGAAGTTGTATAAGACAACTGCATCCCATAATCTGGAGTAAGAGTATCCACAGAAAGACCAAACAAATGATATTCCTTACAATAGTCAGAAGCATAATGACATATGGTGCAGAAGTATGGGTGACGAACAAGCGAAGTAGGGGTAAGATTCTGGCTGTGGAAATGGAGTGTGGGAGAAGGTGTTGCGGTGTCACCAGGTTGGATAGAGTACGGAATGAAGAGATTAGGAACAGAATGAAAGTTCAATCGGATATAATGAAGTTCATTGAGGACAAGAGACTGGTATGGTATGGGCACGCGAGAAGGGCTAGTGCAAGTAAGTGGATCGGAATTGTGACGAATTGGAGCCCATTGGGTAGATGGAAGCGAGGGAGGCCAAGGCGATCTTGGCGAGACGAGGTGGACGACGCCATGGAGGCTAGAAATCTCACTGATGGGGAGTGGAATGACCGACAAACATGGAAAATCCGACTAAAAGATGGAAGGCAGTGATTCACCGTAAAATCCTAATATATATATATATATATATATATATATAATATATATATATATATATATATATATATGTATCTTATAGCACCCTTCATTTTTAAAAAACTTTAAAGGGTGCTATAGGATTTTATATTGTTTTATTAATTTAAAAAGTAGCCCATGTTAATGAATGTTTTTATAAAGTTTATATTGTATTCACAGAGCGAATAATAATGAGTTGTAGACGTATTAATTAGTAATTAAAATATTCAAGTTGATCAAGTATGGTCAATAAACAGAAGGGTAATGTTTTTCAACTTTTGAGGATACAATCATACAATATTGGAGAAATCTCCAATGAAATATAGTTGAAGAAATACTTATGAAAATAATAAGCTACACTACGAAAATCTTATTTCATAAAACATTAATACTCACTAACGCACACGTTTCTGCGTGGGTACCATTTGCCATCATAGCAGACCATGTAATATTCGCCTTGGAAAGAGGTACTCTGTCTCTCTTTATCACTGCATTCAATGTGCACCACTGCTGCATTTCCATTCACTACTGAACTTGGAGGTAGAATCTGTTTGTCCTTGTCTGAATCAGATTTCTTCTGGAAATAGTTTGTGTTCGGTGCTGATGGTATCTGACAAAATGTTGTCTGTGATTGGTCAGATCTACAACAAATTCACATATTGCAATACATACAGGAATGCATACAATACGTACTATACAAATATCAAATATAGGAACCTATTTTATAAATATCCATTATGACTACTGAAGAACTAGGATGTTAAAGTTGAAAATCAAAATTCCACCGAAACCTGTTTTATGTCATGCCACTTCGATTTTCTACTACCGTGGAGGAAAAATAGTTATTTAAAAAAACTGAAGTGAATTAGTAAAAACATGAATACCAGATAGCCTACTACACTGATAAAAATGCTAAGCAAACTAATAAAATTTATATCACTCTATGGAAAAGCTATTTGAATAAAAATGTTGAAAACTTTAGTTGTATGGCATGAATATTATGTTATTATATACCCTAATTGCTCAAATCTGCTGCGCCATTTTAAATGTTGAAATACATTTTCTTCGCCATAAGCTACGGTATTCATTGAGATTCTTAATACATTAGTGGTACAGTTACTAGAGTGCAGAATGCAGAAACCATAACCCAATTTTTAATGTCGTGAAAACATATTGTCTGTCAATATCGTGATAAATGCTGTCAATATTTTATTAAGAGATGCATTAATTGAATATTTCTAAATTCAATTTAGAAATACGCTATTTCCACTAGGTTTAATACTTATATAAATATTATTTAGACTAAATGGAAACAAATATCTACTGAAATATGATTACAAATGTTACCTTATTTTTTGAAAATTTGCAGAAATTCAATACAAATTTAAATGAAAAAATAATATGAATGAGTTCATAAGTAGAAGCAGTAGCTCATGAGTAGGCCTAATCACTCAATAAGTACAGTACAGGCTTTCTTAAATACTATAAGATATTAATTATACCATCATCAAATGGCAAGTGGTAAGAAATATTATTGAATATTATTGTTCTACTTACTTTATTAAATCTTTAACCTGTATTTTATGATAAGCTGCTTGCATAGATCCTGTACATAGCACATCTGTAAATGTCAATGACACGCTATTAATTGATTGATTTTCTTAAAATTATCTCCTGTAGTAAAAATGAGTAGGCCTACCATACATATAATCAGTACCCCCACTTTTCAATATTATCTTACCTGGAAATAATATTAGAATAGCGGGAAAATATCCACATAATCTACTCATAATTGGTATGTGCAAATTTCATTCACAGGATATAGTTGATCAAATTCATCAGATAAAGGGGACTCAATTGAAACTCCGGGGAAAAGCGTTTTATTCACAACAAACAAGACTGTAGTTATTTGTGGTACCGTACAAGCAAAGCTGGTAAAACAACATTATAAAAATAATTTAAAATTAAAGAGATGTTTACAATTTGTAGCTTTTATTGCGGCATGATATCAAACCTTCAGGAAATAGATCTGGCAGCTCGGTTAGCCACTTCCTTGGGGAAGCATAAAAATACTGTAATTTCTGTTGGTCAAAAAACTTACAACGCATTATAAGTTAAGAAAAAAATTGATACCTTCCTACTTCTTTCTATTTAATCAAGAGTAACATTTTTTTAATCAACTTATTCTAGTATCCTGACAATAATAGTACGGTAACAACAATATTTTTTATCACGATGTAGAAATAGCCAAGTCAACTAATAAACACTATATAGACCTAATAATCTTTAATCTGTATGCACCATACCCTACCTAATTAACTTAATCGTATTTTTAAGCTGCACAATAATTCACTGAATGAAGTAATAGTTGTCGATACGCTTCTGAATGCATCGAAAGGAACGTATTGTTTCCTTCGTCTCTAAAAATCTTAGTGCTAGTTGCACAAAAGCCGGTTAAATTTAAACCTTGATTAATTTTACGAGAGCCAATCAAAAGCCGTCTTTTCTAGATTGTAACTCTGGTTTTCCAGAGGCATTAGCCCATGCAGACTATTTTAAAAAAATGATTTAGCTTAAATTAGTGTATATGTTTTTGTTTTGTGGTTATTTTGTTGTTGTTGTTTTTTGTTTTGAATCTTTCCTTGGTACATACGATTTTTATATTTTAAATTGCATTTTTTAGAAATACATTTATTTTTGTCTGTCTAACTAATAATGACAAATTATTCATTTGCCGTAAAAATGCCTTTTCGGGAAAAAAATAGATGAACAAATTTTCAAATCAGTATTATTCTTTAATTCAAAATAATTTTTCATTAGTTGTAGCAGTGAAAACTGAATAATTAAACTGAAAAGTACGACAATTTAAATCTAGCGCGTTTACCTTAATATCGAGCATTGTTCTTTAGTCGATGTAGCTCCAAAGACGATTATCGACTTTGATTTCGAGATGAAAACTTTAACATAACATAACCTCATAAAAACTGAACCTCTGCCTCTTCAGTGTTTACAGTATTTTGTTTTTGATAAGTTGAAGATGGCTCCTGTAATGCAACGCGTTGTGTAAGTATGAATTGATAAAATTTATTTACCAATTAATGTATTCATTACTTTCTCAAATAATCTCGTATGTATTACCTACATTTTGTTATTATACGAGGTACGGTATAGAACCACGTGTTACTATCAGAAATAACCCAACTACCCACCTAACCTTGATTATATTTAATCCAAAATTTTACTTAAAAATTTGCTATTTGAGAATAAAGCATAATATAATAAATAATTCAATTACTGATTAGAATAATGCCCATGTTTATTGTTCTAAACTTGAGTAGCAAGTTGCAAACTATGTTGCCATGTCTGTCTCATTACTTGATTTTTACTTATTTTTGTAGTGAAATATTGTTGGGGATGGTTTCTTATTTATCTTGATTTAATCAAAAGTTCCTATAAATTTGGCAATTTTGGCTAAAGCCTAACATACCGCATAGACAACCTATAACCCTATAATGTACGATTTAATAAATGGAATAGGCCTACATTTCAATACTTTCTATCGACGCTCTTTGTAAAGATCAGATTTAGAAAATTTGGAATTAACACTTTGCTGGGAAAAAACCTTTCTTGTCCATTTTAAAAAAATGGGTTGTAGAAGGCCTACATTCATTTTACGGTGTAAGTGCACGTCCAGTGCCAACATACCTATTATCAAATTTTTGGTTGGGATCGATTAAGTATGTTTTTTTGAGCACAAAATCACAAAAATTAAACGGCGCTCACTATTGTTTTTTAAATAAAGTAAGTTCAAAGTAGCACAATTTTACGTGCATTTAACCTATGAGTAGCAGCCATTTTGATTATTTAAATCATCAAACTATGATTTGTTATTTTATGTTGAGTCCATAAGGTGGGCATAAAAACCCCCAGGGACACGTCATGAGAAAACAAACAGAAACAAGTAGGCCAGTCGACCTACTAGTCCAAAAGAAAAACAAATAAAAGCAAGCTGAGGAAAGAAATTAATTAAAAATAGGCGCTTACCAAGTTGCTGTCCAACATGAAAAACTCACGGAGTGAGTACAAAGGATTATCCAACAATAAGTCTCTCAGGACCCTCCGAAATTTTCCGGCAGGCAGATTCCTAGCCATCACCTGCAGCTTGTTGAAGAGCCTGACAGATAGGTGGCCATAGCTCGATCGTGTCCTGCTCAGTCTTTGGTAGGGCTCGTCCAGCCTCTGTCTCCCTCTAGTCTCATGTGAGTGAAAATTCTGCCTTGTTACAAGCTCCCCCACATTTGCATGTGTTCTGCAGAGGGTCTGAAGTACATAGAGGGAGAAGACTGTGAGGATTCTCTCTCTCACAAAGAGGGGACGACAATGGGCAAGACGCTCAGCACCACAAAGGATCCTCAGGGCCCTCTTCTGAATGAGTAACACTCGTGAAACATCTGTGTCTCCACCTCAAAGCGTGAGGCCATACAGGACAATGCTCTGGAAAAAACAGAAATAGCAGACCTTAAGATAAGAAGCAGGAATACAGGATTTCAATTTCCTGAGCAGGAAAACCACTCTGCTCAGCCTGCAACAGACAGCCTCAATGTGGTCAGCCCAAGAGAGCTTTCTATCTAGAACGAACCCAAGCAGCTTCACCGGGAAAAAATCATACTCATCCCCATTTCTGAGGCTGAATATGATTGACTGCGTTTTATCATCGTTGAGAAGAAAGAGGTTTGCAGAAAACCAGTCCGTAGCAAACAACCTGGTCTCCAACATCTCGGCCCTCAGTACATCAACTCCATGACCATGATCGTAAAAAGTGGTGTCGTCTGCATAGCAAACAACACTTCTGCCATCCATGCAAGCTACATCGTTTACTGAAATCAAAAACAGAAGTGGCCCCAGGACAGAGCCCTGAGGCACACCACAGTTGACACAGTTTCTTATACCAGACAACACACCATTAGCCAGTACAGCCTGCCTGCGGCCCCCCAGGTAGGATTGAATCAATCTAAGAGGGGATCCACTGACCCCATAGTGCTTGAGTTTTTTCAGAAGGATTGCATGATCAAGCGTGTCAAAAGCCTTGCTGAGGTCACATAATGTGAGCTCAGCAAGCTCACGCCTATCAAAGCACTCATAAATTTTACGCAGAAGGAAATCGACAGCATCAGCAGTCGATCTTCCTTTTCTAAAACCAAACTGGGTGGCCGCAAACAAGCTGCACTGTTCACAATATTCAAGGAGCTGCTCCGCAATCACTATTCCTAATCTGAGTTTTCCCAACCTAAGCTTTCCTAACCTTAGCTACTTATAGGTTAAATGCATGTAAAGTTCTGCTACTTTGAACTTAGTTTTTTTTTTAAAACAATAGTGAGCGCCGTTTAATTTTTTTGATTTTGTGCTCAAAATAACATACTAAATCGATCCCAACCAAAAATGTGATGACAGGTATGTTGGCACTGGACGTGCATTTCAGCCCATTTTACTTCAATAGATGCCAGTTTAAAGATAAAACTCAACTCAATATTTTAAAACCTATCCTTCACACAGAAAAGGATAGGTTACGTTTCTATTTCTTAGCAATCCTCTTCAAAATAATTTTTCATTAGTTGTAGCAGTGAAAACTGAATAATTAAACTGAAAAGTACGACAATTTAAATCTAGCGCGTTTACTTTAATATCGAGCATTGTTCTTTAGTCGATGTAGCTCCAAAGACGATTATCGACTTTGATTTCGAGATGAAAACTAACAACTTAACATAACATAACCTCATAAAAACTGAACCTCTGCCTCTTCAGTGTTTACTGTGTACAGTATTTTGTTTTGATAAGTTGAAGATGGCTCCTGTAATGCAACGCGTTGTGTAAGTATGAATTGATAAAATTTATTTACCAATTAATGTATTCAAATAATCTCGTATGTATTACCTACATTTTGTTATTATACGAGGTACGGTATAGAACCACGTGTTACTATCAGAAATAACCCAACTACCCACCTAACCTTGATTATATTTAATCCAAAATTCTACTTAAAAATTTGCTATTATAGGATAAAGCATAATTTAATAAATAATTCAATTACTGATTTGAATAATGCCCATGTTTAGTATTCTAAACTTAAGTAGCAAGTTGCAAGCTATGTTGCCATGTATGTCTCATTACTTGATTTTTACTTATTTTTGTAGTGAAAAATTGTTGGGAACGGTTCCTTATTTATCTTGATTTAATCAAAATTCCCTATCAATTTGGTAATTTTGGCTAAAGCCTATCAAAGCGCATAGACAACCTATAACCCTATAATGTTCAATTAAATAAATGAAATAGGCCTACCTATCAAACATTTCTATAAACGCTCTTTGTAAAGATGAGTTTTGGAAAAATTCGAATTAACACTTTGCTTGGAGAAAAACCTTTCTTGTCTATTAAAAAAAAATTGATTGTATAGGGCCTATATTCATTTTACTTAATAGATGCCAGTTTAAAGATGAAACTCAACTCAATATTTTAAAACCTATCCTTCACACATAAAAGGTTAGGTTACGTTTCTATTGCGTAGCAATCCTCTTCAGTGACATGGTATTTGTAAAATCATAAACAATAATGCTGTATGAAGATATTATTTTTAATGCTCTTCAATTTTACTTTCCATTACAAACTCCATGTTAATTATTCAAGTATTGAAAAGTGATTATTGTTAACATAAAGTTCTCCTGCTAGAGAACATCTCGTGATAGGACATCTTCAGCAACAAGTAGCAATGTAAAAATGTTATAACTTATGGTAAACTTTGTGTTGGGTAAGGTTAGCATTCTGTAGTTAGTCGCTTGTAAAAATGAACAATGTCAATAATTTATCTAGTAGGTACTATGAATTATTACAGGTCGATTCCATAAGCTTATCATAACTTCTGAGTACTTAATAAGCCATATTAATAAGCTTATCACAAATTAAAAATCTTTGTAAGTACTAAAATAATAAACCTTATTTCGGATCACTTTCTCACAGATTAGTAGAAAAACTAAACTTGATATAACAAAACTGTACTCACAGTAACTTCTACCATATCGACGTTTAAGGCTTTAGATTTCTGCTCAAACTACTGATTGAATAAAAATAAAAAAATTGAATAATCAAATACCTAAATTAGTTTTTTATTACAATAATCTTACCTTCAACAAATATCCACTGAATTAGTTATTCATTACCAAGCAATCTTTGTTTACAGATTCTTTTGAAGATCACAACGATAATATCTTTTGTCTCGCATATCCCACAATGGAACATGCTCTTGAATCAAACTTATCAACTTTTCATTGTCCATAGTTACAACTTTATAAAACAGAACAACTTCAAAATCTAAAACAAACAAGCCTGTGAAACAAATTTAGGTTAGGAACACTTTGTTGTCTCAGCTCGACTAGTTAGTTCGGCCGGATAGAGCCGGAAAATCCCATTCAATTCGGATCGAAAAATTGATCGCCGGAGACAGCAACGGAGACGTATGAACCTGTTGCAATGGACGAGCATATGCACGACCGTATGAACCTGTTGCAATGGACGAGCATCTATTCCTTTCTTTGTTGGGGGTCGTTCGGTCGCGTTCGGTAGTTTTCGGCCGATGCTAGTTCGGACGAAAACGGTTCTAGTGGACGGCCCACCTCCAGCACACCCCATCATAAACCCTGTTTTTTGTATTTTTTTTTAAATTTTAATTTGATTGTATTGTTTAGTATTTTAATTTATTTTGTGTATCTTGTGTTGATTTGAATAAATTATTGATTATTGAATTCCTCAACATAATTTTTGAAAATGTCAGAATTGATTTCAAATCAGCATACATGCAGCATCACTTATAAACTTTAATAATATATATTATGTGCATGTCATCTGCTCTCTAACACCGAACCAAACTCAGCAAAATATTTCTTCTGAACCATTTCAAATCTATCTAAATGTCAAATCTATTGAGACATCGATCTTTGAAACTAATTATATAATGTTAGGACGGTCAGTTGAAACTTAAACTCATGTCAAGATGATTACTTTAGAATTATTGTGCTTGAAACCTCTTGATAATATTTTGCTCATCATAACAAAACTTTTTTGTTCTACAGCAAACCAACCACAAGACGAGGTAAAAGAATTTTACAAAATAAGCAGCCAAAACTGATAGAAAATGTGAAGCAGACGTTGTTTATAAAGGGAAAAAGTACAAGTGACATAGCTCGTAATTGTTTAAAAGACCTGGTGAGTAGAATTATTGTACTATCATTGTTAGTCACTTCCACAAGGTTTTGAATAGTCTTGGAAACTTGAATAGTTTTAAAATACTGTTAAATTGAAAAGTCCAAGGCTGGGCGTACACCGGTTAGTCAAGGTAAGATTAGTCACGTTTAGTCATAATACTTCACTTAGTTGCTTATGAATCATGTCTAATTGCAATGACTAATCAGTGTGAGTTGCGTCACAAGCAGCTACGTGATGTATTGTGACTAAACGTGATCATGTCTCTGACTAACTGGTGTGCGCCTAGCCTTATACCGTATTACCCCTTTATTTTAGATGTAAATCGAATTTTATGTCCACAGAATCATGCAATTGGCTATGAACCGTAATGAAAATTTTGAAGATACATTACCACTACAAAATACGATTATGTAGACTAGAAAATTGAAATATTCACATATTTTGTCGCATCAATTCTTTTAAACGAGAAAGTTGAGTGCAGTCTGGCGTTATTGGTAGCGAAGCCCCACTTATCAATCTTCGTAGAAACATCTCGACATATGATGAGTACCTAATAAATTGAGTTATTTATCAAAACAAAAGACTGCGATGAGCGCTGAAAGATTAAGCCGACCCTCCTACTACTCACACACACAAGCGCAGTCTCCTTTTGTGTGTATGGGTAAAGGGAGGGTCTGTCTACCTGTATACTAAGTAGTATAAATAGTATATCAATGGCGCAGGTAGGCCGGGCGTGTGTGCCTGCGCGTGGAGGATCGAGGGTCGGCTAAATCTTCCAGCGCTCATCGCAGTCTGGACAGAGTATAAGGAATTCGTCCCTTAGAATATTATATATATATATACAGAATGTTTACGAATTCACTACCAAAATTTTAAATGGCCGCAATTTTGTTTTATGATTTTGAAAAATTATCATTTTTTTTGTAGCTTTGTCTTGTTGTTGTAAATGATTGTGCAAAGTTTCAATTTCGTATGTTCAATTATTATTTAGAAAAAAAATAAGTGAAAAAAGCAAAATGGCCGCTGTGTGAGTAACTGAAGACTTCCGGACAATTTAAATATGATATTTAGATATGTTTCTTACCCAGGAATAATGCCCTAGAGTATTGGTAGGGAGTTCGTTAACACCCTGTATAAAAGAACTTTATCAAAACAATTAGAAGTTATTACATCACAGAAAATAACTTTCTTTTGTAACATTAATTTTCATTTGAAATAAATTTATTCAGGGTTCACCGAAGCCATCAGCCTAGTTGACAAATTTCATTTCAGACCTGCATTTTCATCGCCTCTACTTATGTAACTACTCGATTATTTTCAGCATATTCTAAAGAAACCAGAAGCTGTTCAGCTGAATCAGAAAAATGACATTCTTCCATTTGAAGACGTGACGCCGATTGAAAGATTTGGGAAGAAGCATGACGCCTCGCTATTTGCGTTTGCATCACATAATAAGAAGAGACCGAATAATATTGTTCTAGGTAAGTGGTTACTTATCGATGGAAATAGGAAAGTAAATACTGAGTGTTTCTAAATGCTGCACATTGACATACCCAATCAATTATTGCGATCGGAATTTTAATAAGAATTATATATCTCAGATATTTGATCTTTGTGGTTAGTTTAGTCACTATAGTTCAAGCATATTGGTGCTTGCAATAATTATTGTAGTTTTGATTTTTTAAATAGAATATTGTTTGAATGCATAAGAGAAGTCCAGAACCAATTTTTTCATGCAAAATTTCCTTGTGCTAAATACAGAGTGGCCCAATAACCTCGTATTTTAGGTTCATTTTCAAGTTTTCAGCTAGGCCTATCTATGTCCGCCAAATCCAGTCATCGGACAGAAAAATACGCTCCCGTCTTTTTTTAGATTATAAAATGTCGATTACAATGTCGGAGCTCTCTATATTTAATGAGTACTGAGTTACAATTTTTATAAATGAGTAAAATCCCAATAAAAAGTTGATTTTGATGAATTTTAGTATTTTATCAACAATATCTTCCGATTGTCATCATACAAATGTATAATTCGAAATCCCTCTGGGCGTAATTCTGTGCTCTTCAATCTGAGACCAGGTAGAGTGCTCTATCTCATATGTATTATATGTTTATATTGTATTGAAAAACACATCATTTTTAGCTTCAACCATAATCACTAACTTCATTGTCCTCACATTGAGATTTCGCACAATGATATAGGTTGATAAAATCATGTTCTATGAGAATCACTCGTAGCATGCACTTTATTTCAGTATTTCCTAGTGGAGAGGCGCGCATAAGGAGACCTCAAGGATCAACATTTCAAACACTCATAACTTTTGACACAATGTTTGGATCTCCTCGTACTTCAGCTCATTTTTCTCGGCTCGTCAAGGCGGTTCAAAATCATGTATTTTAAGTCAAATTTGATCGAAGAATGGGAAATTTATCGTTAGGTGTAATTCAACCCATATTTCCTTACACAAGAAATAGCCAATTTGTATACTCAGTTGCCCGTTATTACTGTATAAAACATGTACTTAATCTTAAATCTTTGACACAATGATGGGACCTCCTCGTACTACAGATACAGAAGTTGATTAGCCTTGACTACATTCAACAATCTCCCATTTTTCATTATTTCAACTATCATTTCATTTTTAATTTGTAACCCTGGCTGCATTCAACAATCTTTCAACTTTCAGTAATTTAACAATCGTTTAGTATGAAGTAAAGACTAACCACTAATGACAGGACATGCATGATAAACATGTGTGTACTCATATGTCATCATATACATTGTATTACCACAGCGAAAGGCTTCAAACTATTTTTTTTTTTTTTTTTGAGATTAGGTTTTAGAGTCTAATAGTATCTATTTGATTCAACATTTTTGTTCGTTTATCTGAGTATTGAAAAGCGTAAATTGTATTTTGAATAGTGAAAGTGACATAACCAACATTTTGATTTGGACAGTATAGTATAAATTGGAAATGGGACAGTTTTGGGCATGAACCTGTTGT
The DNA here is from genome assembly GCF_014356525.2 of Nilaparvata lugens. Classification (NCBI taxonomy): domain Eukaryota; kingdom Metazoa; phylum Arthropoda; class Insecta; order Hemiptera; family Delphacidae; genus Nilaparvata; species Nilaparvata lugens. The sequence goes on from NC_052507.1 coordinate 15,498,704, forward strand.
TCCTTTCCTTATGTTAAGTACACAATGTGATAAATAAATAAATTACTTTGATTACTGTATATAGAGAGGTTTTATTGATTACTGTATATATTACTGATTACTGTATATAGAGAGGAGTATGTCCTCATGTTCAAAGTTGATGATACCGGTAAAAATATACTTGAGGAGTTGTGAGTTTTAATGTAACTATAATTTATCTTCAATATTATATGGATGATGTATATAGTTAGAAGTATGTCCTCATGTTTTAAAACTAAATATAAAATATACAATATAAAACTATATATATTTAAACTAAAATATATTTTAGGAGTTGAAAATGAGTTTTAATGTAACTATGATCAATATTATTTAGATGTGTATAGACAGATAGGAGCATGTCCTCATGTTCACTGTTGATGACATTGGTGAAAAAATATACTTGAGGATATACAAGTGAGCTTTAATGAACTGTCATCAATGTTACTTTGTTGATATATGTTATATGTTTGCTGAATGTTTGTTTCTACACAAAAAGTGCAAGTTCATATCTGACCATCATACTGTTATTCACTATTACAAATAATTCACTTTATTCCAATACAAATAAAATATGAAATTCTTTTGTATGATTCAAGAGCAAGTTCAATATTTTAATCGGAAAGTGATAGACTGTATTGTGACCTAAATGTTTGTAATATTTGAGACAAAATTAATAAATAGAAGAAATTTTGGGCTGTAGCCTCTTTTTTTCTTTTCTGACTATTGCATTTGTTTGCTACAAATGAATAGGCAATTTTTTCGTGTTGGAAAATAGGGGTTTTACACTCGGGAATAAATGCTCCATATTTGCATCAAAGTTGACTTATGATTGACGAGCTGAGTTATCTGTTATAGTATGCGAATATCCAAACACCTTTTCAATTGTTATAGGGTCCTTGAGACAAGAATAGTTTTTTCTTTCCTACAGCTGAATTTGGTAGAAATGACAAAAATTTGGAAATTTTCAAAATTTTGGTGTTTGAAAATTAATGAAGTCAATCTTCATTTTTGAAGAAAATTGATGATGCGACAATTTTTTCAGAATCTTGTTGAAAAAGTCTGGCAAAAAAGCGCCTCGCGTCGAATTGGAAGAAATTGGACCATCGATTGATTTCAAATTGAGGAGAACCAAACTGGCCTCTGATGACCTATTCAACAGGTCATGCAAACAGCCCAAGCAAGTCAAGGTAAGCTCATCTCAACTCATCTTCAATATTCTATTTAATACTCTGTACGTTATTTCGATCCAATATTGAGTACATTCTGGGTGGACCAGATCCACTGCCCCTGGTGCACCGAGGCAGACAAACCGCGTTCCATGTGAGCTTTTGACAGTTCATAAACCGGTCGCTATCTTTGATTACCCTGCACCGGTGCAGAATTCATGAACCGATCGGAAACATATGATCCACAAAAGACTAATCGGAACCGGAGAGCTCCTATTGGTCGAAAGTTTGAGCGTCTGCTGCTGTCATATGAACATCTGAAGTGAACAGTTGACACTCACCAGAAAGGTAAAAGTTAAAATGGAGGATCAAAGCAAATACGAGGTACTTAGTAATTTATTCTTTGCCAATACACTGTTGTATAAAATAGAAACTGTTGTCAAAATAGAAACTTTGAAGCCCCAAATTAAAAACTTATTGATATTATGAGCTAATTGACCGAGCGAAGTGAGGTCTAAGAATCAAGTCGACGGTTTGGCATTTATCTTAATGTTTAAATGTTTATATGTTGCGCATTTACTGCGAAACGCGGTAATAGATTTTCATGAAATTTGACAGGATGTTCCTTTTTTAATTGCGCGTCGACGTATATACAAGGTTTTTTTGGAAATTTTGCATTTCAAGGATAATATAAAAGGAAAAAGGAGCCTCCTTCATACGCCAATATTGGAGTAAAAATCAGACTATAGAATTATTCATCATAAATCAGCTGACAAGTGATTACACAGATGTGTGGAGAAGCCAGTCTATTGCTGTATTTCCATAAGGTCTATAGTTTCAATCAGGTACTTTTTGATGAGAATACAGCGTGAGGTCTACTGTTCACAGAACTACTAGTATAATATTAGTCTGTATATAATTATTATATTTTCCATCATTTAATTGTTATTCTCATTCCAAGTCTTGAATAGTTTCTAATTTGACAAGTAAATGGTTTCGTAAAACATCATCCAGTGTTTGTGTTTTTTAAGACAACCTACTTTTGTGTGAAACCAAACAAGATCCAGTGTTTACACAGAATAATATAGATTTCAAAAGTGCGCGTCAAACTGCATGTATCGGTTCATGTCAACCATCCCATGGGAACACTAGCGGTGCACCGTAAATAGGTGGTTTGGCAGCCATTTTGTGGTGCACCAGGGGCAGTGGATTCGGTCCACCCAGAACGTACTCATTGATCTGTAGATTCGTAAGAGTACGAACGAAACGGTCATGATAATTATGTAGATTTCAGCTCGTCAACGACCTTTTATATCTGTATAAATGACTCTAAATTGTTTTCATCATTGCTCAGCTGTTTAGTGGCATCGATCTTCACCGCTACTTACTCGTTTTGTTAGCACCTTATAAAAGAACGCTAGCGAGCTGAAATCTTTATATCGACCATACCGTTTTGTTCGCACCCTTAGGAGGTGCAGCAGTTAAGTTTATAGATTATAGGACATGAACAATCCAAACAAGATGTACATTTTAAATTAGTTTTGCTATTCCAATTCCAATACCAAATAATACTGGCTTGCTTTTTAGTCTCTTGTTATCATCATGAACTATGGGCATGAATAGACGATTTTGCTTCCATAGTAATCATAATCTGACTTCAATCTTTGCTGATGTTTGAAATTGTCTATGGCGTATTGGCAAGGATATATTAATATGTATATTATACAATATATTTGTCCTATATCCTCGTCACGCTACTAAACCATTAAAAAAATATCGAATTGTTTTGGTTATTGAAAACAAAACTTCATTTATCTATACTTATGTTTTGGAAGATTTTTAATGTTTAAAAAAATAAATAAATACCTTGTTCTCTCAGTATACTTATAGGAACTAAATGAATACTGTTTAAATGTCATATTATTACTTAGTCAATATAGACCTCTAACTTAACTGTATTTTAATAATAATTTTGTCTTTTTCAGCCGCATAAGACAAAGAACATAAACTACGACAAATTTGGTACGAGAATGGGCAGGATTCACATTACAAAACAGGATGTCAATAAATTACAAACTAGAAAGATGAAGGGTCTCAAGAAGACGGTTGCAGAAAAGAAACAGCAACGTGAGCAGCGAGTGAAAAGTAAAGGCTCTCCAATTGTAAAAACGTAAAATAAATGTTCTGTAAATTCAGTTTGTTCGTATGGTTCTTTAATGACGTCAAAAATACCTAAGATCTAAATCAAACATAGCGTGAACAATACCGTTTTCTTTTCTTTTATGTACCGTATTGATCAGTAGGCTTCTTGAAAATCCAGAATCATCCCTGAAATTTTAGAAAAAATCTTCACTGATGTTCAGACGACGAATTCCCAAAATTTTAATCCTGATTGGTCAAGTAGGTTTTGGAACATAATTGATTGATTGATTTAATTTTCTATTTTCATGAAATGTTTATTAATAATTATCAAGCTTTCAAGACCTCTTTGAAATTCGTGGTCTACATTGAAACCATGATAATTACCATCGAATGAGAAATGATTTGAATACTGCTCTTAAAAAAGACTTTCTGGGAGGGGGTAGACATGAAAACTACAAATATTTATAATAATACACAAATTTATTTTTCCAGTAGAATTGAAAGAGAAACTGATTTTGAACTCTTTTACTTTCAATTTTTTATCGTCATATATCAACATGATCATCATGGAGAACAGAAGACAATAAATTCATGAATAGATACAAATACAATATAATTATATTTACAATCAGATACATGCCACATTTCCTCAGGGAGATGACAGTGCATTAACATTATTTCATCTATTTCAGAGAGGTGGTTTAGCTTTGCCGAAGGATTGGGTAGGTACTGAATATTATACTGTACTGACAATGTTCAACTAGATTTATGTAATAATGAAGTCTGAAACTGTTTCTATTACTGCAGTTTACTACTGATGAACTCATTCCATTTATCTATGTTATCAATGTTATAATACAACATTAAAATAATTCAGAAAACAAACGCATCATTGCATTGATTCTGAATAAAAACAAAAATAACATAATACCAATTATAATTATTGTTCTGGTACAATATGTCACAAAAATAGTTTAGTTCTATTTAAAAAAATCAAGTTTATACAATTCATAAGGGAAATTAAGCAAGATTAACAGGAAGCCATGTTATCAAGAAAATGGAATGTTATGCTCAACAAGTTTTGGCTTCTTTCAAACATCAGTAAAACTATTGTATGAAAGCTTAAAAAAATTATCAGAGCTCTATGAATAATGAAATCATGAACAGAAGTGAAAAACAATACAGTAGCTGGAGAGGGAAACCATTTTTACAATCAGATCTTTACAAGAGATAGATGTAATAAAAAAATTGTGCTGAGTTCAGTAATGGACAAGTCAAACGACATTTAAATCACTTACTATCATTTGATCAATGCTACAATGTCAATTGCTACTCACTTAAGCGAAATTTTAGAGAGCAATATAGGTATCAAATTTGTTGTAACTATGAAATAACTTTTTTGAAAACATATACACAAATTTTCAATTCTAAATAAAATTACTATACAACTATAATTCCTTCAAACATTTTATTAAAGCTTTTCAACTGTACAGTTTCAAATAATTGATTATGGATATTCCTTTCTTCGAAGAAAATAATACAAATAACTGTGTTATCAGGGTATTATTTTCGTCGTTGATAAACAAACCATAATAATACAATATGTACATACTTTATAAATAATACCGATTTAGCCATTATGTTATGAACTTCCAAGACTTGGAACTTAGTTCTTTGTGTAGTAAGTGAAGTAAATGCTTTTGACTTTAGAAGTTATGAACTGTGCAATGATAGGTAAGATTAATTTTTTCAATTCAGTTTCTCGAAAACTATTAGGAGAAAGTAAATGGATGGATCAGTGCTTTATTTCGTGGACAGAATCACAATTAATATAAATATGATTAGGAAGGAACAACAGGCTTGGCCCAAATCTATTCCATTTGCAAATTTTGATAAATTAATAAAATGTCCAAAAAATAGGTTATGTTTCTACTGTAAAGTTATAGTTATAAAAGTAAAATGAATTAAGTGAAACAAACCACTAAAGCCCTGCACACACACACATCGATTTTTGTTCATACGATATTTTGCCGCCCTTATGAATTCTATCAGATTAAACGGAACTTGACAAACATCATCTGTTTAAATTGTATTACACTTCGTGTGTAATAGAATTTATAAGGACGGCAAAATATCGTACGAACAGAAATCGATGTGTGTGTCCAGGGCTTGAGAGGCAGCGGTAGTTTGAAGAGGGTCGAACTCACATACTTGTGTGTGAAGACTTCCTGCTATCAATATTGAAAAACTTCAAAACATCTCTAGACGATGTTTATAATATTGAGAACCATTTATTAGGTTCCTTTCACCCAGTCTTGTTTACATATTAGTTTCTAATTTTGATGGTGATCCATTCTATTTATCATTATTTTCAATCGATTTACCAGAAATGTTGAGATGCGCATCCAGCACTAACACATCTAGTGTTGCTATGTGTCCAGCGTTGTAGGCAACTACAAAAGCACTCCATAAAACGCATATCCATCAAATTAGATTGAGGAAGCTTCCGTCAATGAAGTTTTCAATTGAAAATAAATTATTAAATAATTGTAAAAGGAGAAGAAAATCAAACTGAGAAATTGTAAAATATACTTGTTTAATGATTTTAATTACAATTTAAATAGTGATCATTCGATAAGCAACTATTGTACCCATCATTGCAAAACATCCATCGACTCGACAATTTTATTTGATTACCCACTAATATCTCTGTTATGTTATACATTACACTTCGTGTGTTTTTCTAATCAGACATATATATTTTTCTTACATTTTTAAAACATTTGATATATATAATATTTATATAATCTAGAAAGTTTCAAAACATTCTTCACATTTATATAAACGTTTTATACCGCTATAAATACAGTAGTATGATAATACATACAATCTGCTCTGTTGTGAGAGAAAGAGAGAGAGATAGAGAAGGAGAGACGTGTGCGAGTGAGTTCACCCAATCACATCACGTCACCTTGTCTTAAAGCCTAAATTGCAACATCCAGCTTCTATTTAAATAATACAATACGTAAATGTGTACATTACAGAGTAAATGGATTGTTTTCCAAAGAAAAATACTTTTCATAAACCGGGCACGCTCTGAATTTACCATTTGTCACTGTTCATTCCAATTGAGAGATCAGTTCGAAGCACAAATCTAAACCGTTGTTCGTTTTTGGCTCGTCAAACACAAACGTTTACAAATCATTACATTTTGAGCTACTGATGTGTTCTTATTGTGCGCTTACTATTAAACCGATCAAATTTTTCACACACCATTTATTGAAATACTGCCAACTCAATGTCAAGTGTACCAAGAGAGATCCAAAATTATCAGAATACAATAAAACATCCAGTCATCTAATGCTGAAAATTATTAAGCTTGAGTTAATGCCAGTCAAAGTCAACCACACTAGAGAGATGCTTTTAAATTAATAAATCATTCCACATTTTGAGGGAACGGTAAACAGGATATATTGTAATAGTTAACTCAATATAATGAGAATGAGGGAAAATATTAGTATGCAATGATTTTTAAACTATGAAATAATGTACCTCTTGCAGCTGAGGTTCAAGTGGAGTGGAGTAAATATAAAGAAAAAATAAGTGAGGCCTAATCAACTATTAATGAGTTGGTAGTCAGTGAGAAATCAGTTTCTACAACTCACTGTTCAATTAGTACGTATATTAATTTTTGAGAAAAAATCTAGTGAATTATATTTCAAAGTTGTTGAACACAGAAGTAAGTGGTGTGTGGAGGATTTTTGAAAGTTCCTCAATAATATCTATGATTTTGGTACAATCTCTTTCAAGAAATAACATCCTATTGTTTCTTGGTCCATTCAACAGTCTTCAGTTCTGCATCTCTTAGTGTATGTTAAAACGTTTCACTAGGCAGTTAGTAAGCGGGTGTAAACTCGAGCATTGAAACAGTTGGAAAGCTCAGCTAGTTGTTTGTACAGTTCTGACGCATATCGGTTGGAAAGTCGTGTGACACATCAGTTTTAGGCAGTTTCCAAACGTTGGAAAATTTCAGAGCGGCCCGAACTTACACGGCACTGTATAAACGCAACGCTCATCATCAACATTCATGCACACCCATTTTCAAGCCTAATGTACACAGCCGGTCCACAACACTAACCTTAGCATGTTTAGGTAAACTGCAGCAGTTGGACATCATTTAATGGGTGAAAATTGTGAATTTTGTGTGTGTATATGTGTGTTAATCGCGTGCCTGCGTGTCTCTCTTTGAATTGGTCAACGGTAAGCGCACAAGTTTAAGCGAGATTCTATCTGGGGTTTAATAAGCAGTAGGTTTTCAAAGATGACCTCGATTGGTTTCATAATCATATTAGTATTACAGGGACAGTTCTGTGTATGTAGATGATCAAATTAATCGATCAACAGTCACAACTAACATCTCTCACACACACACACTCGCATACATCAGCACTCGATAAAACATTAATATAATCATAATAATAATCATCATCGTTAATCGATTAATTATTAATTGAACGCTATCCCTTTTATCATTGAGGGAGAACATTATCATTCTTTTTTTTGTATTTTTCAAATAGAATTTGTACTATTTTTAGGTTTGGGATTTGAGATCTGGTACCCACAAGTACCTGTTACTGGATGACGAGTAAGCTACACAATAGTAATAAATAACACAACTGCAACCATAGCAATCCAGCCGCCCTGTTCATCATCCGACATCCGACAGAATAGAACGTAATCAGATTCACAAAGTTACCTAATTAAAAAGCCACCGCGCGCGCACATACATTCAGCATTTAATTCCAGCTTTCGACGACGTTAACATTAGTTTAATAAATAAATCATTGATCGCTCTGACGACGTAACAACACTTTGGTAACAACACGTCGTGTATATTACAGGCTAAAAATGTTCAGGCGACGTTCTATTATGTTTGAAAGCAGTCTTAGCGACGTCGCCTCTAGTTCACCTAATTATTACATTAATATCCATCCGCATGTCATCCAATGCTAATGCTTCAATTACAACAATCCCAAAGTACTCAACAAGTTAAAGTATCTAACACAAAGCATCTAATAGAAAAATATCGGCTACCTAGAAAGGTTGTGATGTTTGTTGGTTAAATGAGTCAATTAATTTCTATTCCTAACTAATTCGCGAGTAACAACACATAGAAAGCTAACTATGAGCTGGTAATTTCATTGGAACATCAATATTAACAACGCACCAGCAAACAAATTTAATCAAATGATCGCGATAAATCTCACAAATTTATTTTAATTTTTTACAATTTCTGAACGTTACTGGTTTGTATTTGACATAACCACAAAGAAACATTAAAACATAACTGCGTTTGTTATCTATCATTGAAATTACTCAAAACGAAAACGAATAATTGGATCATAAATATCTTGAAGCTGCAGTTGAGCAATCCTCTCTGATAATGTTTTTGGCCCCTACAGTCAGTATTTTGTTTGAATCTAGTAAAAGTACAGTATTTGAATTTTAGTTGAGATTATCAATTAGATCGACCTTGAATAGAAATAGTTGGTGGATAAAAAGTATAGATTTGTATTCATAGTTGCTGATTCCATAGGTTATGATGAATTCGAGCTCAACTCATTAGTTAAATAATGTAATTGGTTGATGATCGTAATAAAGTTGAGTATCACGACAGAAAGCAAAATGTAGCCTACAATATTGAAAGGTGAAATAATTTTTTTAACTTACAAAACAAAAAACATATACTTCAAGAATCAGATACTGATAGAAAAATGGTTGTACCGTTTAGGAAAGTATGCGCTCAGTTCTTGAACATTTACTTAAAAATCTAGAAAAGTCATAGCTTTTTGGACGTTTCTATACAGATTAATCAATTGGTCAAAAATTTGGGCTTAATTTTATCAATTATTCAATTGCACGCACCCTCTTGTTCGCATGATTATTGCACGCTTAGGACATGGTTTACACGAGGCCAGTTGGAAGGCAAGTATCTTTGTCCAAGTTAGTTGTTCTGACTCAACACTCACTTGCACGATCTAAGGATAAATATTATGAAGACGAGTTGAATATACAAGGAGTTCCGACGTGTAACTTGGCATCAGCTACTTGTCACCACAAGCCAGCATTCTTAACAACATGGCAATTGAAAATAGTGGGATGAACGGTGATAGGAAAATCAAAAGAGATGATTAAATAACTGAATGTATTTTTAAGATGATGAAAAGTTTAAATATTATATCCAATTATCTTACAAACGTATCTTCTTGTTCCTAAAATGATTTCTCTTGGAAAATAGCATTATCGAACATGAGTGTTCTTGTTCAAATCAGAGGAATGCTCTTGCAATCCTGACTGGAAATTTGGAAATGATTACCGTATTCTATAAAAACGAGATTGGCTTGAAAATTCAACTTCAAAGAGCGATTTATAAGTGATTAATCAACAATGATAACGGTTTTCAACAACAATGATGAAATCGATAAGATTCGTGAGAATTTCATCATCTCATACAAACCTGTATGGCATTTTAGTATCCATTGTGATCGTCATAAATTTGTATAAATTATCAATTTGGGAAATTAATGCTATTTTATTTATCATGAAGAAATTATTGTAAAGATGACAATAATCAGGATGAAAATTAAAGTGTTTGAAATGTCAATTATAACTTAATATGTGATGCTCACACACAGTTTCAATAGAATTCCATGAATTGCAACTCTATAACAAGCAATACAAAATATTTAGCTGAAGGTCATTGCTTCGAAATTTTTTTAAGAAAGAGATCATCCAGGAGCTTCAACAGAAAATTCTGGTTAGTATTTTTTTATATTGGAAAATATAGTTATGATCAGGTGTAAGAATGAATTATTTGTATGCATCAAGTGATGAAAGAATGGATGGAAATGATAAATGGAAAAATGACAAAAACCGAAATTTATCGTTCAACTAATTCGCACAATACACAAATTACTTTCTAAAGCATATATTATAAAGGATAAGTTTGTTTTACAAAAACTATCAGTCTGATGAATAATTCGCCGCTCACACATTTAATCTTCCGCGAACACTGTCTAGCGTTCAGAGCTATGAAGTGTCGTCATAAAAATAAGCTACAGTATATACAATTTCAATGGAAACATTATTATAAACATTGTAGTAATGAAGTCACCAAAACACAATTGCTGATCTAATCAAGTTGGTCGGTAAGTGAGTTCGCACCAACATTGTCAAGTTCTGTTCTTATGAAATTTCAATTTGTGATAATGCATCGATTGAAATATATTTAACGAGCCATTTGTACCATCAATTGTACAAGTAAGAAGTTCACGATAAGAAGCGTTAGATGAGGTCAGGTGTGACTGAAGTTTTATTGATTAGTATTCGTATACGACCAAATTATAATATGAACAGAGAACAGAGATTACGAGAAAACAAAGATACAAACTTGATGCATGACCACAACAAGGAAATCATATTTACATGAACTTTAAAGCTCAAATAGAATAAGCAATTGTAAACCTTATCATAACCATCTTTTAAAAATCTCTAAAATTATACGTGAATACTGAAATTCACAAAGAAACATAAAATATATTATCGATATTTATATTATTCAATCTTTTCTATTCTTTAATATTAATAATACTTACATTCAACTTCAAAAATTCAGTTCAATTTCATGTTACTTAAAATGTTTCTCTTTATAAATGCTTTTTCAAATTTTAAATGATCATAGCGCTGAGTTGGATTTGATCCATTACATTTGGGGAAGAGTCTACAAAGCTGGTAATCTTAATAAGACACAATTATACAAAATATTTGAGAAAAACACATGTACAGTACTTTGAGATTACATATAATTACAATTCAGTAAATGATAATTGGCGGCTTTAATTCAATTCTTATCCCCAGAATAAAGTCTCTGGAATGTTGAATATCATTGGGGCTGCAATTATCACTTTCTAAGCACAATAAGTTCCATTTCGAAATTCTTGTTCTGTATCAAAGATATAGCAACTTTTTTGAATTATCATTTGAATAAGTCGTCTTTGGAATTCCCAAACTTAAGAGGTTACAAAATTTGAATTTTTTTACATTACAAGAATTAACTCTGCAATAGAATCCAGTATTCTGACCAAATTTTGTTATGTAAAAAATATTAAAACACAATGAAAGAAGCTGTAAATCAAATGCTCCATGTGATCACAAAGTTTAGAATAATGAAGTTCATCTAATAACGTTTGAGTTTGGAGAACATTGAAAGATTAAAATAGATTTCAGTTTAATTATTTCTTTTTACTGAGTATTATTTGTGTTGGTGAAGGTTCAATCATGAATTGCGTGAAGGGTTTATTTAGTGTCAATGCTGTTTCTATGAATATTATTTTATACATCATCCTGAGGGTACCAATAATTATATTTAATGCCACTGTGAAACTTTACATAGGAACTCATCTATTTCATTTGTACTATATGAAATCATTAGAATAACCGACTAATTAACAGATCAAAAATAGTACAATCAATAATTCTATCTAGAGAAACAGGAATGTTCGAAATTAATTTACAAAAAGCTTGAAGATTAACCTTATAATACAATACTGGAGTAGAGCAGTAAGAGCTCGACTTACACTAATCTCATATAATCTAAGTTCACTAAATAATTTCATGAACTTCTCAATTAGATAAGAAATTCACCTAAAATCAAAGGGTTATATATTAGTTGGAACTAGTTATTTTTATTCTACACGATAGAATGAAGATTGAAAACTTCAGATAGAATTCATGAATTTTGCTAGGATTATCATTGTTTATTCAACAATACAAAGGCTCCACTGATTTGAAAGCAAATAGTCTAAGTTTCATTCATGATTGAAAATGGAAAAGGATCTTACATGGTAACGTTTGATTTAAAGCTCTTTTCAAACAACATTGTTCAACTGCATTCAAACAATAATATTTTACTGGGACATAAACATACTGGTACAGTATTGTTATCATTATGTTTAAAAAAAATAATCTGTCAAGTAATGACTGATATATTCATGATGAGGTTGCTATTTAAATTCTCATATTTATACTCTACTTACTAGCAAAAATGCTAGACAGTGGAGTGCTTTAGATGAGGATGGTGTGCGCCCAGTTCTACGCTTTTGCGTGAGGGAGCGATAAATGGACCTACAGTTTAAGGTGGGTTCCGAACCACCAGAAGATAATTTCATTTCACCAATAGTTTCTGTATTTATTACAAACATTTTCAAGAATGAGTTTAGAGTTTACTCAATATTTACATTGATGTGGTAAAGTAACCACAATCCACATCCTACACCAATAGAAGCTACAAACATTAAAATTTTGCAACATCTCTGTTGATGTAGTATTTCAACGGAAACAAAAGCTGGTAAAAAAATAATAAAATATATAATTTTATATCGATAAAAGCGAAAAAATCAAACTTTTAACAACATCTGTGATGAAGGACTGCAACATAAAACATTGCAAAAATGGTTATTTTTTTCTAATAGAAAAACAAAAACGATTTTTCTAAAGGAAATATTGGGGCTGGAAATTTGTTGGAAAACTTGAGAACAAAAATAATTATTTCAAGCTAGAGATTTAGTATAGTATAATACTGTTAAATAACAAATTATATAGAACTAATCGGACGTCCCTTTATCATTACATGATCAGAGCACTGGATTCGAATAGCAGAAACAGATATGGATACACTCAACACTGTAGATATATGTCCATGAATGAACCGATGTAGAGAAATGTTTGGCGATAACAAGAAACAAGCTGAAGAGAGCTGAGAATAGCGCCGTTCCGAGAGAAGTTGCAGAGAAAGCAAGTAGCATGGGTGGGGTGAGAGGGGTGAGGGAGGGAGGGAGAGAGGACGAGGGGCAGAGATGACTAGAGCAGGATACTTGGTGGGTACTTATACTGGCTCTCGCGTACTTCTTTCAAGACTCCAGCAACGTGTAGCAGCATGGTGCCAGATCTCCATACATTCATGAAATCAATCGTTACGCGCACATCACGCGCACCTGCAAACAACCAAACACCAATAATAAATAAATCATTTATTGTGAAAAACACAAAATAACTATTTAATACCCAATAAATTTTCCAACTTTTCATTGTAAATGATTTTCAATTGTGACACTATTGTCTCAATACTTTATTCTACACTGGATAGAGAAAAATCATTACTTTTTGGCTTTTTAATCATTACACAATTTATTATTAGGTTGCTGGTAAAATAAAGTTTAGTATTTAGAAAACACCGCCTCCTTAGAGTGACTGATTTTCATAATATATTATAAAGATGGATAATATGGTTTGAGACTTCATATCACTTGTATTTTTTTGTTCAGTATTATCCTTAAATCTGAAGTAAATTAATTTCTTTTGATTCTTACTTACTTTAGATGTAAGTATACTTTCTTTTAATTTTAATTTAGTTTTATGATTTGAAGTTTTTGATTTTTCCTTTTTTCCCCATTTCCATTAACCCTATCTTATCAATCATCCTTAGACCACATAATACCTCATACTTCTTTTTAAATTCCTAAACTCACATTTTCATGAAGAACATTTTTTTCCTTAATTTATTGTTAAAGTTAGCATATCATTCTAACTAGGCTATATATTTTATCATTTGTAGTCACCTGCTGTAAAATATTTTAGGTTTAGTGGGACCAATTTTGTAATTGATCATAGCAAAGTACAAGTCAAATGCAACAGATAATATTACTATCACATTGGTCAATGGTTAGTATCCTAGTGCAAAAATGTGTATGGAATGACTCCTATATCAAATATATACTTGGAGTCTCCTCTGATACCTGACAAAACTGGATCACTGTAGGACTATTAATGAGGCTATTATAAAATTATACTGGTACTTAATCAGTTATTTATAAAATAACATCATAGTACCATTTTTTTAAAAGTTATTCAGTCACTATTATTTTTTGACCAATGTAGTGTATTATAAATTAGAATTGAACAGTTTTGGGCTTTAGACTGTTGTTCTTTCACATAAGTTGTGTAACTCTGAATGATTAACAGTTCAATGTTTAAATGAATTTTATAAATCAGATTTTGTAAGATAAACATTTTATTTGATTGAATAAATTATTGACTGTTCTATATTGTAATGAAAGTATTAGGCTGACATTTGTTTTGTCAAGGCACCATTAAGGTAGGCGCACACAGATCGTCATCGGACGGACGGCACGCATCGGACGGATCGGACGATTAGATTTGATGCAAAGTATAGGTATGCGCACTCCAATTGAAACTAATGCATCAAATCTAATCGTCCGATACGTCCGATGCGTGCCGTCCGATGACGATCTATGTGCGCCTACCTTCACACATGTGACTAGGGAAGCAGAATATACAGAGTGTTTCAGAAGTAGTGTCGAACATTTTAGGGTATTGTTTTTAGATGATAGGAGACTACAAATGTCGTATTTTAAGTGTCCAAAACTCAGGGGTTTATATAGCTGCCATTTTGTTATTTTAACTTGAGAATTTTTATCTAAAGAACGAAATGATATATTGATCTGAAATTTGGCATGAATATTTATGCTATAAAGACTCAACTTTAAAAAATAAAATAAAAAATGTTCTACGTAAATTTTCAAAATGGCGGCCATTTTAAATTTTTGATTGCAAATTTTACGAAAACCGTTCAGTTTACAGAAAATTTACAAGAGACAAGTTAGCAAATTTTATCAAGATTTCAAGGATACCTCATTTATTAAGATTGGTCAGAGAGTAACAGAGAAATTAATTATTTTCGTATTGCATGCATGACCACTTTTCACAATTTAAACATCAATATAACATTTTTAATTCCAATTGTATTTACGATGAAGCTTTAAAACTCGGTATGGCTCCATATGGCCATCCAGCTGGTTTTACAATGTTTTTCAGATGATCTTGTTTGTTCATGATCATGCATGCTGTACGAAAATAATTAATTTCTCTGTTATTCTCAGACTAATCTTAATAAATGAGGTATCCTTGAAATCTTGATAAAAATTTCAAACTTTTTTGTCTCTTGTAAATTTTCTGTAAATTGAACGGTTTTCGTGAAATTTGTAATCAAAAATTTAAAATGGCCGCCATTTTGAAAATTTACATAGAAAATTTTTCATTCTATTTTTTAAAGTTGAGTCTTTATAGCATAAATATTCATGTCAAATTTCAAATCAAAAGAACATTTCGTTCTTGAGATGAAAAATCCTAAGTGAAAAAAACAAAATGGCAGCTATAAGGATAACCGCTGAGTTTTGGATACTTCAAATACGACATTTGTGGTCTCCTATCATCCAGGAACAATACCCTAAAATGTTTGACACTACTTGTGAAACATCCTGTATAAGTACCCAGCTGACATTTGTTTTGTAAAGGCATCATTAGTCATTGCACATTTGACTAGGAAAACAGAATATATAAGTAGCTGACATTTATTTTGTAAAGGCACAATTACACGATCAAATATTTGGGCCCGGTTGCACAAAAGCCTGTTGAATTTTAACGGTGATTGAATGCCAAGAGAACCAATCAGAAAAGCCATCTTTTCAAAAAAGAAAAACATTGTCTGATTGGTTGTGATGGTATATGGCTTTTGTGCAAGCGGGTCTTGGCGTTATGTTAATGTGACTTGCCTAGATGACTTGCATGTCGTGAAGCGTGAGTCGGCTGGTGGACATAGCGACGCCGCTGTCGCTGGACGCCGACTGCACGCTGCTCTGGTCGTCCGTGTCGCTGCTGCTGTGGCCGCTGCTGCTTCCGCTGCCGCTGCCGTAGCCGATCACGTCGATCTCGTCCGACTCGGAAATGGACGGCGACAGGACGCTTCCGGACGACGCCGAGGACGCCGACGAAGACGCAGACAGTGTGCTGGACAGCGAGCACTCAGACACCGAGCGTCGTTTGGCGCCGCTGCCCAGCGACGCCGCACCGCCGTAGTGCGTCCCGACGCCCAGCTGCTCCAACCGCCGCCTCAGGTACCTCTGCTCCCGACTCAGCTGCTCCTTCTGGATCGCGTGCTTTCGCTCCTGCACCTCCAAATTCTGTACACAAATAAAAACACATGAATTATGTCACTTTTCTATTTTTTATTTATTTTGTCATAAATAATGTTACTTTTCATTTTATAATAAATAATAATAATTTTTTACTCTCAAAATAATTAGATGTTACAATTCATAGTGGATATAGTATAAAATCGTCCATTAATTTCTCAGAAATAATACGATAATGAGATCAAATTTGAAAGAAAATTTAAATCAAAACAATTTAAATAGTCTACACTATTGAAAAATCCTGTCCGCTGAGTGAGAGAACCAATTCAAAACAAAATCAAGCTAACATGAAACAAAAAAAATAAAAATTTATTAATATTTAATGTTCTATTTCTGGTCTGTATGTTCACATCAGCGAACAAAGATAAAGCTGGATTCCCAAGATAGTATGAATAGTGCCATTAGAACTCATGGGAATCATATTCACTGCAACTTATATGTGGGAGTCCAGCTTTATTCTATCAGCTTGTCTCGGCCCAAAATTTGCATATTATGTGGTGTTGAAACACATCAATTAGTAATTTTCAATATGAGTTAAAAATGAGTATGAGTTACGAGTACATGTCAGTTTTCATATGAAGTTATACAGAGTGAGTCATGTATGGGAACCCTTCAATAAATTGGAGACTGTTGTAGATATAATACTGTAACTTTCAGGATAAGTTATTGGTCAAAAATACTCTATCTTTTTACGTACAACTGAATTTCAACCCTTCATAAGGGGGTGACTTAGGTGTTGTAACTAGAATATTTTAAATGTAAACACCCATTGCGTGGTACATCATTTTAAAGGCCTTTTTGAAACAAGAAAGATGGCATCGACAAAAATGTTCTATGATACTTTTATCCCAAATGGCGGCTGATTGAAGTTTTCGTTTTTAAAGAAATGAGGAGTTCTAACTCAAATATTTTGAACGTAAACACCCATTGTGTGATACATCATTTTAAAGGCCTTCTCAAAACTAGACAGATGACATCAATAAAAATGCTCTATAATAACTTTATCCAAAATGGCAGTTGATTGAAGTTTCAGTTTTTAAAGAAATATGTTTAAGATGGCTGAGTGTAAAAGACGACCAGCTGCGTCCTAACTTCGCCCTCCTAGGATTGAATGAAGGCAGCAATTCGATTCAATTCCTACCAGCATTTTGCCACCCATTACTTGACATTAAATATCGTCGATTCTAAGCTTATGTTTTAATTTCACTGAAATGTTTTTCTCAGGAACTTGTAATTTGAATTAATAAACTATTTATTGCATCGACTAAAATTATAAATTATAACTCAAATGAATTTTTCTTTTAGAGTGAAATTGATTTAATAAAGGCTATTTTTTATATACAAGTCACTGATTTTTGCTGCAAACCACCCCCACCCTCACACAAAAAATTCGGCGCCATTGGTCCGTGGAAAGTTTTAGTTAACATCACGGGACTTTAGGGCCAATGTTATTTCTTACGAGAATTATTGAAACACACTGGTGTCATTTTCATGCTGATTCCATCAATATGACCTAAGCTCTCTTTCTTGCTCTTTTCTCTCACACAATAATTTAGCTCACAGACTTTCTGGCTTCTGTGAAATCTGGCAGCACTGAAGGTACTCCATGAAAACAATGCTGCAATCTAAGGTTTGCACTGACTATGGTAATGATTCACATCATTTCATTTTTTATTGTGAGAGTATAAGAAGATTAATTTTGAAATATAGAATATTATGTCATTGATGAATTATTGAAAATGAACAATTCAATACACAATACTAGTAATGCTTCAACTAACTTCATTTTTATTGTGAGGGGAGGGAACCTTGTTAAATTTCAGAATTATTTTGAGATGAGAATATAATTATTCTGAAACATTTATCGTCCAATTTCAATGTAATAGTATACCAAAAATACTGTTATTTGAGAAGTTGGGAATTAATGTTTGCTTGAAAATAACAGTCAATGCTTCCCATTCAACCAATGCTAAAAGTTTAAAGACATCCAAGTGCAAGCCATGCATTAATTCAAGTAAGTGATGCAAAAAACCCAAGTCTGATGTGTTAATAATAGAAAATCATTGAATGAACTCATATCTTGCTATCATAATTAAATTCTTATGATAAATATTTTTTCTATTTCCAGACAAAAGCAAACAAACAATAATTGCGGAAATTAACACTAGACTAAACAAAGCAAACTACTGACCTTAATAAACCTTTTCGCTTTCGTTAATAAACCTAAAGTGGTATGCCTAGAAGCTTCGTTGCCCAGGGGAACCATTTCTTTGAGTTTCTCCAAGCAATTCCTAAGGTGTGCTCGCCTGGAAAAAAACAAAATGAACACTAATTAGAACACTAACAAAAATCACGTGTACATAATTTATAACCGTAAACTTTGAAATATACAAAGGGTGGTTTTCTTACTAAACTTGAAGCAGAGGGATCGTTGATTAAATTTATTGTCGAAATAAGCCAATTTATACACAAGAGCATTAAAGAGCATTTTTTTGCTTGTGGTGCCTCCTGCACTGTTCTATGTAATATGCTTCCTATGTTTCCTTATTATTTACTAATGTAACAAATGACACTGATGTGAGAATTTCGGAGGATAAAATAGATACTAAGGAATACTTGTGTTATTTCTTCTTCCAAATTCAGGTGATGACACTGTCCAAAAAGTTGGACATTACATAGTTAAGTTGTATTAACTGAGTTGAATCGTAATAATTTCCATCAACATATTATTATTATCACAATATTAAAGACGAAAGAAATAATTCCAGAGTAAATTTTACCTAACAGTAATCAAATTTACTATCATTACTATTTCAGACTTTGTGTAATCTTATTCAAATTCCGTAGAGGAATAGCACAAGGAAATCTCATTTACCTCACTCAATCTTTTTAATTATGTACTTATTGTAAGAATTAAGAATAAAGAATAGACTTTTATTTATGAATATCAAGAAACTGATTGTGTATTTCACTCCAACAAGCATGAATATTAAACGAACATGACGTTGACAAAAATACTAATAACATCTTATTCAATCATGATTCTATTGAACCAATAAAATTACTGTAATGTTAAAGTAGAAAACTGTTTTGTGATATCACTTCTAAACTTATGTGGAAAAACCTAAAGAATTATTTTATCAAGTAAGAGAAACCGAAAGAGCTTAAAAATGTTTTTATTACAAAAACATTCCAGTAATATTTTCAAATAGTATCACTTCTAAATTCAAGTGAAAAAATCTGGTGTGGCGCACTCACACAGCTTTCCTTGCCGTTATGAAAATTGATCACCTGACGCTAGTGTTCTCGCGCATATCAAGTCTACTTATAAACAAAGATCCAAGCCAGCTGGTGACAGGACAATAACGTTGGAGACATACGAGGTCTGCTATCTCTTCATAGTGAATCATTTAATAGAATCAACAGTTTGCAATAATTGAATAATCACATTTTCTCGAATTTCGAGCTTATTTTTAATTTTAGGTGAAAATGTTACTGGACATTAATTGTAGAGATTCTCATGCTTAATCTTTTCCACTCGAAATTTTTTGTTTAAATTGTATCTGGAGCCTGATAATTGAAAATCTAAAATCAAACTTTGCATAGATGGGGCGGAACTCCTGAAATTTTTACAGATATGGGACTTGTGGCAGTTGATAGAGCTTATCGATGACTATTCTAGGTATAACTTTAATCAAAATCATTGGAGCCGTTTTCGAGAAAATCGCGAAAAACCCTGTTTTTGACAACATTTTCGCCATTTTAGCCGCCATCTTGAATCGCATTTGATCGAAATTGTTCGTGTCGGATCCTTATAGTGTAAGGACCTTAAGTTCCAAATTTCAAGTCATACCGTTAATTGGGAGATGAGATATCGTGTACACAGACGCACATACACTCATACACACACACATACAGATCAATACCCAAAACCACTTTTTTGGACTCAGGGGACCTTGAAACGTATAGAAATTTAGAAATTGGGGTACCTTAATTTTTTTCGGAAAGCAATACTTTCCTTACCTATGGTAATAGGGCAAGGAAAGTAAAAACAGAAATAATATTGCAATAAATTTATCAAGTAAGAGAAACCGAAGGAGTATTGCAGTCATTTTATCAAATGAGAAAAAAACTGAAATTGCAGTAATTTTATCAAATAAAATATATTTTTAATTCAATTTTTAAGTGGTAAAGCCACTGATACTAGAAACAACAGTAGCTAAACTGATAGTGATTTATTTGAATAGGTGTTTGTGAAGAGCTAGAGGCGTCAGGCGTTCTGGCTTCTGGCCTGCCTGAGAGAGATGAGAAAAACAGAAAAGCACGTGGCTATGACTCACACATCACACTAGTCGCAACCAAGGCCAAGGTCATACTGCAATTGCCTATCACATAATGCCAGTAAGCACGAAAATATCAAGATGTTAACTCACGTTTATGATAGAATTAATGGGTTAACTGCATGAGTGAAACCTGATCCTCTTGGTAAGAAAGAGGAATACATTCAAAATTAATCATTCTAAAAACATTAACAATAGATAATACACTATCAATCAATTCTTCACGATAAGCCTGCTCAGGTATGTGGCACAAATGCATGGGCATAATAAATGAGAAAAAAGCTCGGAATAAAAAAAGAATCAATTCATAAATAATCAATTTTGAATGATTAGTTCTATTACAGTCATGAAAACATTGTTATAAAGGACAAGTCATCTTCGTATTCGAATCCAGTTGAAAATATGGAAAATCATACATTAAAAGTAATTGGATAAGTGAGCTATTTGAAAGAGTGGGCTGTTTTAATTTTTGTCGTAATACATAGTAGTAGTACTAATTAAGAATTCAAATTAAATTTACTTTCAACTTGCTCCAAGGGCCATCTACATATATCCAAGATGATCATCAAATTTATACCTTAATTAATCTTGTTAGATAGTACATTTTTCAAGGATTATTGATATTGATAATGGGTGGTAACATAATTCTTTCTGATGATGCAAACATTTTATCAAGGTACACTTATTCACTAATATCATAAAAAAAATTGAGATTTGAATTTAAAACACATAGAGCTGAATGAATCATTTGCACAAAAAATAATATGATCACAGTATATGAAATATGGATGATCGCTGTCGAAAATTTAGGTTACATTCCATTTATTAATAGTTGCTTCTAATTATTATTGAACATCAATTTTATTTAAACATCCACTTTAATCAAGTTTATATGAGGATGAGAATTTAGTTCAAATTAGAACACCATGACACGGGCGATGTATATAGCCAGCAATATTTCTCCATAAAAAGGAGAACAATATTTTCAATTTAAGCTGTCAAAAGTTGTAACAAGCTGACAATGTGGCCTGATGCCGACAGCATAAATAGAGGGGGAGGGGAGAGGGAACCTCAGAGTGTTCTTCACATGTGAAAGCACTTTTGAAACTGTGCAAGATGGCGGGTGTAATGGAGGGGGGGAATGTAAAGACAAGCCAACGTCGATTTTAGAAATGGGGGAAAATAGAAAGAGTGGTGGGAGAAAATATTGAGACCGAGCACCGTAGGTGAAATAATGATGTCGACGCTCCATTTTTCTCGCCTCGCATTCAGGAAGAAAAGTTTCATTTTCCGGCGCTGAGAGGTGAGTGAGTGAGAGAGATGTGCTCTGTTCCGCGTAAATAGACATGGCTGGGGTCTCCCCTGTCGCCCCCCCCCCAAACCACTCCTCCATCAGACAGTGGAATATTAAAAAGGCATGAAGTGTCTTTTGACAGCAGTGAGTCCAGCTGGTGGAAAAACGCGGCTCAAAATTTATGAATAATATATCAGCCAGAAATTCGGTATACAGAAAAGTTTCGACGTGGCTTTGCACTCGAAAGAGAACGACTACTGGACAAAAACAAACCTGCCGTATTGGACAATACAAAGTAGACAATTGGATATTACATTGGACAATATAAGGTAGACTGTATCACATGTACAAGATAACAGAACACAAGCCGAGGCAACTCAAATTACACGGAATTCGCATTAATCAAACCGAGTCCCGTTGCAGGCCTACAATGGATAAATAACAACACACTTTCCGTAAAACAATACCTCCAGTCCACTGCATGAAAAATGATGGGTATTGTTACTGAAAATTCATAAAATCAGTTACTTCATTGAACATTGTACTACTCTCATAATGTGAACTGTGCCTATCTTGTTCGCGAAAGCTTTTTCATCAAAGTAAACTCGAATATTGATCATTAACTCTATTTTAGTAAATCAATTTTTACAACCGAGTTCTTTCATTCCACCAGCTTTTCCCATCTACATAATCCAAGTCTTTTTTTTGAAGCCATGTCTGAATGAAAAGGTAAAATTCAATTCAATCATCATCTTGGGGATGGGGTAGAACCAGAGAATGTACATTCTATAGTTTAATAACTTGAATAATGTAATTTATAGGGAAAATTCAATGTGATTTTTATAACTAACATTCTATACTCTCTGGGTAGAACAACAGTCAATCACATCGCTCATCTTATTGGAAGGGTATTGGAAGCAGTGTAGTTGAACCTCTATTAACAATTCATCTCTTTGTCTTATCATTCCTCACATTACTCATAAACAGGCCTAGGTCATGAGGGTTTCATACCTACTGAAAACGGGTATCATGCCTACTGAAAACGGGTATCATACCTACTGAAAACAGGTATCATACCTACTTAAAACGGATATCATACCTACTGAAAACGGGTATCATACCTACTGAAAACGGGTATCATACCTACTGAAAACGGGTATCATACCTACTAAAAACTGCTATTATACCTACTAAAAACTGCTAGTATACTTACTGAAAACTAACTAACTACACTTATCGGAGTTCTATTACCTGAACCAGGGTATCATACTCATTGAAAACGAACTACCTGAACTTGAAGATACGTAACATCAACTCTTACAATAATTTCTTCTACTGGGCAATTTTATTCTAATCAGTTTCCCAGAATCATCTTGAAACAAAGAGCAAGACATCCCACAGCAATTTCTCTGAAAGTGCGTTCTATAGAAATAGTCAGTCAGTCCATTGTTATAATTTGTCTCAAATGTTATTTATTGGTGAGCAGTGATTATGATGGGCATTGTGACCACTCGGGATTGACGGAAATGTGGTTGAGGAGAGCTGAGCCAGAGCAGGGCAGAGCAGAGCAGAGCATCCGTAGCTGCAATCGCATGTTTTACCAAAACACAATCGACAATGACCGGTCGAGAAACAAAGATCTTATCGGCGACGTCTATTTACATTGGAAACGTGCGTTCGCGCCCAAAACGCCGGAACACCGAACCGTGATCACATGGCGGAACACCCAAACTACAACACAATTCCCACCATGTCACGCTTCAACGTTAGGTTCACATCTACACGCTGTAGACCTACAGTGCCGCAGGCAGCAATTGAGATGGGATGCCAGATAGCGCCGCCTAGCGAGCATTAAACACTAAATTGCTAATAGAAAATACAATAATTAAGAAGTGGCCAGATTAATCATAGTCAGCTACAGGAAGTGACATATGGATGTCAAACATTGAACAAGCCAACGGACAAAATGTTGAAAATACTGATCAAAAATAAAATAATATTCTCAAACAAGAAATTGCTCTTGATTTCATTCAAATTCAGTCTGTTTTTCACAAAAGAAGAAATGATAAAATCGAGAACTTAACTCGGCTAACTTTGAACTCAATGTGAAGACGTCATCAAGTCTATGACATCCACGATATTCTAGAACAGCAGAAGCTTGATTGAAACTTGAATAGAGATTGGTCGCTGCTATATTGGTTAGTTTACGCCAGGCGATTCAGCCAAGTTTTGATCTTAGCATAGTTTAGAAACTTCAAAAATGTTAAGAAATAAAACTTTCTCATTAAAAAGTATTAATGCTAAATTAGAGTTATTCTATAAATGATAGAATGAAAAGCAGATTATGCTCACAGCATGTATTCAGCTCAACTTATGTATCAGCTAACTTGAGCTCAAAGTTATGTATTTTTATCCAAGCTAATCAAAACTTACCACATTTGAAACTACAGTAGATACAGTAAAAATTTACTGATTTATGTAGACCTACAGTAGTTTGAACATTTTCACATTACGTCAACGTAATTCAATTTTGAGAAATTCACTGTTCAATTTTTAGTAGTATTTTAGGATAGAAAAAATTAGCTCATTAGTCTTTAGACTAAGATGGCTATAGTATTGACCAATAGAAAAAAAACATAATTCAATACTTGAAGATATATTTCAATAAAAATCTAGAGTTACAAACGCCCTATATCCCAGACGACTGGGTTTGAAGATAGAATCATCATCGCCAATAATGAAAATCAAATATCAAGCATTTTCCCCAAATTGCATCATTCATTTCACGGATGTCAAGACACGTGTCGTCAGGGTAAATCTAGTTTTAAAAGAAAGTCATACGATAGTTGTTATATTTAGCTATGTGACTCACAAGCCTACTAAGACTTCTTATGGATTGCATAACAGAAAGCTACACTTACTACAAACTACATAATAGCTGAATTTCTAGAGCTGACTAACAATATTTTAGGGGAACAAATAGATAGTATAAGATTACTTGCTTAGTATTTTGTACAACAAAAAATCGTTCAATACTACAAGAGACAGTATTTCAAATTACTGAATGATATCATTCAGTTCTAATGAGATCACAAAAGGCTAATAAGCACAGATTATACATTCTATACTCTCTGTTAATAAGATGGGAAACAGTCAATTGTTCGAGTGAAAACAAATGTATAAAAAGGTGTTAAAAGGTTATAAATATAATTATGTTAAAAGGTTATACCTTGATTTGTTCTTCATAACTAGATCCTGGATGTTTCTAAAAATCCTGTCAATTTACTTGGAATTGAATATACTGTAATCCTATTATATTAAGCGAGCAATTTCTGTATATTATATTTTCATATTTGGTTATTTATATTTATTTATATTTGCTGGTTATGTATATTTATCTATGGTTATTTATGTCCAACGGATCTCGAAATAGGCACTAACGATTTTCACTAAATTTGGAACATAGTAGGTTTATGATAAAAAAATTCGATTGCACTAGGTCTCATCCCTGGGAAAACTCGCTGAAGAACATGAAAAGGATAATTCATCCTTGGAAAAACAGATGATAATTTCGTCATCTATCGATAACAGAGGATGCGTGTGCCTGTGTGGGAGATCAGCTGTGTCATCAATCAGCTTACCGTGTCTCGCGAGAAATCTAGAAATTTTAATAGACTATCAAAATAATCTGATTTGTTGACATGACATGGTATATCATAATATTCAAAGTTAATCATTATTTTACAGTTTTAAGTGATTAGTGAGTGTTATTTTGTTATTCAATTTGGTTTGTAAACAATCTAAATTAGAACTTTTCTGCTTTTAAATATTTGGACTGAAAATTGGACCTGAATTCAAGTGTATGGAACATAACCTACTTTTTGGGTCATTTATAGTGTATTAATCAAAATTCGGGGAAGAAACAGTTTTGTGCTGTGTCTGTTAGTCCTTCCCCAATCATTTTGAAGAATTGTGTTCTGTTTATCAATAAATAAATAACGAGCGAAGCTCGGTGCCCCGATATTGGGAATAAACAGTAAATTTATTTACATTATAATACATTTTTGTAACTTTAATGATTTTTAATAACATTTTTGGATTTTAATGATTCAAGTACATACATATAAAGACGACGCCTCAAAGATTTGGAATGTATAATTTAAACAAGATTCTGGGCCAAATTTTCTACTTTTGGATTTTAATAGTTCAAGTACATATCAAGGGTTTGGAATCTAGAATTTAAACAAGGTTCTAGGCCAAATTTTCGACTGAAGTAGTTTTCGAATTAGGAAGTGATCTGTGTAAACTTGATGCCATCCGTGTAAGAGATTCGAATCATGTAATTATGTAAGGAGGCGTGAAACTACAATCCCGTTATGTGTCCTCAAACCATCAAAACTCATCTCGAATCTTCTGTTGCACTCACTCACTCACTCACACCCATTGCCGAGAGCAGCAGCAACATACAGAATACAGCAACGCGATCCTCCACTCCAAATTCAAGCTGACAACTTGACGTTCCAGTCAACGACCAGACAAAAAGAAACTCCACTATGTGCTCTTATGTTGCCTCAATACAAGCCAGCATTCACTGGAGCACAAAACAGCATGCACAGAGCACAGAGCATAGCACTTCATTTCTCTAATGTGCAGTGGCATTCAGCTTCAATTTAATAGGGATTTTACAAGAAAAAACAGGTTGGAAAATATAGACTTTGCATTTACAGCAATTTAGGCCTACAAGGAAATGAATACGACCTACACAGAAATACAGTGACTCAACACTTACAAATAAATAAATTAATAAATACAGAGACTATATTCAACACTAGATACCGGTTGCACAAAAGCCGATTGAATTTTAACAGAGATTAATTCCATGAGAACTAATCAGAGGAGCCGTCTTTTCAAAAACGTCTTCTCTGATTGGCTCTCGTAAAGTTGATCACGGTTAAAATTTAACCGGCTTTTGTGCAACCGGGCCTAAATATTTAATAACTTCATATTAGTGCTTAATAGTGAAATTTAAGTTTGATAGAATAGTCCTGAATCCCCATAAGATATTACACTTGGCACAGAGATGTTGTGGATTTTCTCCATATTAAGGTAAATGAAAAGATATTGCCAATTCCACATTATGTGGAATTGACAATATCTTTTCATTTCACCTCCCCATAAGATATTTGGAGCTTGTTCAATCGGGAAATGGTATTATATTCATCAAACTAATCTTCTTCCCTATTGTAACAAATTCTGTTAAAATTATATAAAAATGAATTAAAGTATCACAATCATTCAGACTATGTTGTAGTAGATAACCATATTGAAAAAGAACGACTTGATATTGTCGAAGCCACTATAATATTAAAACATCTTGATATACTAGTGACAGTTATCACATCATTATCAATTTCTAAAAAAAATAAAAACTGAAGCTTGAGCTCTACTGTCATTGGCCGAGATTAGACACTAAACATGACCATATTTGGGCGGGTCTAGTTCGGCCAATGACAGTCGAGCTCAAATTTTATTGTTTGACAGCTAATGGCCAAACATAGAGCTTCACCCATACCATAAACTCTGTTGCTTAATGTTTAAGCTTTCAGCTTATTAGAGATTGATATTATTTCAACAACCGAAACTGGTATCTCATATTCAAATAAATTGTGGTTTCGACAGTATCAAGTCGTTTTCATTAAATATGGATAGATACCACAAGTCCAAAATACAGAAATAATGAATATCTTTATGAGCCTGGACTATTCAACTAGACTACATAAGAGGTTCAAGCAAATAACCTGATAAATTATATCAACTACCAGGTATTATTATACTGATAAAAAATTTGTTCAACATTATGGGAATCGATAGTCTCGTTCCACCATCATCCTAATCAATTGTCAGGAAGAGTAATGTATACTGTGTCTACCTGTGTATAGTCCTATAGTTTACTGTATAGATCTTCGAGGAGAGGGGAAAAATGTACAGTACTATCCTAAAA
Source organism: Nilaparvata lugens (assembly GCF_014356525.2). NCBI lineage: Eukaryota > Metazoa > Arthropoda > Insecta > Hemiptera > Delphacidae > Nilaparvata > Nilaparvata lugens. The sequence goes on from NC_052507.1 coordinate 15,526,777, forward strand.
GAAAAATATTCATTTTTATAGACCGTCCTATGAAATACAGTATACTTTAGTACTGTAATACTAAAGACTCGTTTTGTTGTGAAGCTCATCAACGACAATCGACAAAACAGAAGCTGTTTGAACTCATACTGAAAATTCTATCCATTGAATTGCATGAGGCAAGCTCTGCTCTGTTCAGTGATCCGGCCAGCGCTGTGAAAGCAAACAGTGGATGTGGATGACCCCGGACAGAGGCAGGCAGTTGTCGCTTCAACAAATGGAAACAGATTATCGAAACGGCTCATCTCGCTTTGTTTTTGCGCCTATTTCACTTTTTTCACTCTTCCACGTCCAGCTAGCTCTATATGGAGAATACTCGGTGTACTACTTCCATCGCACTCTCTCCCTATTTGGTCGATTGCTTCCACAAAACGTCTCACACCTCCTATCCTCTAATTTATTATTCTCTCTCTTTCCTATTGTAGCTGTAAAATACTCTGTATACTACGATCACACTCTGAAGTCTGCCTCCATCCCTGGATGTATTCTCTCTTTTCAACAGTTTAAGCGAAATACTGTGGATACTAATCCTCTCACGCTCCGTAACCCCTGACAATTTTTTCTTCCTTTTCAATTGTCCATGCCCGGCCCTCTTCTAACCTGAAGTTTATTTTCTCTTTTCAATTGTTTGCGGAAAATACTGTACAATATATTTTAATATTTAATTATACTATCACGCTCTCATCCAGTAGCCAACCCTCCACCCCTTCCACAGAAATTCTCTATCATGAATTAAATAAATTCTCCATCACGTGAAATACTATCACGCTCACATCTAGTAGCCCACCTTCCACCCTACAGAAGTTCTCTTTTCTCACATCTGCTCCTCAACAAGTATTAATTTCTTCTTTTCAACTGTATTGAAAATAATCTATTCTCATTGCCATAGCCTCTTAGCACTTCCTAACCTTATATTATACAACTTTGTAGCTTGCGTTGGCTCCTTACAAGCCCTTTTCGTTTCAAATTCAGTGATGATAATTCTGTACATTAATTTATTTCACTCTATTATAAGTTTGCTTGCTATTCTTGAGTTTATTACTCTTAAGAACCTCTCTCTAATCGATGAATTCCAGTAAATTTCTCTAAATCTCTCTCACTTCCTCCATAAAATGTCTACTTTCTTCCAGACTGCACATGGAAAACATACCACTTTTATCATACCCTGTAACATACTAAAATAGTAGAAAGATAGTGTATAGAGTATTGATTTGTAATAGTATATTTCGCACCTAGGGCCGAAAATGAGACTTTTCTGGCTCGAAATAGGTTTTCAAGTCCGAGGCCGTAGGCCGAGGACTAGAAAAGATTGAGAGCCAGAAACACATTTTTGCCCATGGTGAGAACGTTATTTTTCGCCACACAGAAAAATAAACAATATAAATATGAGAATAATTTATTGTTTATTAGGCACTTCCGAAAGCAAAGGAAGGTCATAGCTCTAGCAAATCTGAGGTAATCTGAATATCAGGAAATTGTCGAAGTATTTTTATTTTTTAATCTGATTTGTCTAAATAACCTAAAAGATTATGTTCAATTATGTAAGGTTGAGTTTATACTTTTTATTCTTCCAATTGACAATAAGATGATTTTATTATAAATGTTTTGATTCTTGAATAATAAACACAAATAATGAAACATTTTTTGATCAGCTGTTTTAGCACTGAAATTTGGCCAATCTGAATGTCAACGTCAACAATGCTTGTTGTCGTTGACTTCGGAAGTTTAGGTTAGAAGTTCTATCCTACTCTGGAAATCGAATTTGAATAATTTTATAATATATACATCTATTCATCCAAATAAAATGATATTATCTTATTGCAGAATACTTATTCAACTCTAGAAGCATAAACTGATTCCATTTCATGAACCATTTTGTAAACACGTTCACATCAAATCAGAATCAGCTGACTTCAAGGTCATTTTACAGCCCTAGGGCCGTAAAACTTTTACCGGCCTGGTCAGAAAACAATCATTTTCGGCCTCTATATGACGCACGAAAACCAGCTCATTACATCCAAGTGGGGCGAAAAGTTAGTTGTATTGAGGTACCCCAACACATATCATCTATAGTGGGGTGTATATTTATTCATTGAATTATCTGTGCCTATCAAGAATTCCTCCTTTCACTCCCTTTCAAACTGTATAATTATGGAAAATACTCTACAAATTACTCCTCTCGCACTCTTTGAATGGAACTCGAAGCTCTCAAACCTCCCCTCACACTTTTCCTATTTGGTCGATACCCTGTATCTTCATCTCCCCTAGTAATCTCCCATGCTTCTACTCTGTTCTACCTCATTCTACTGTATTCAGCCTCTTCAACAGCCATTTATTCTTCAGCTACAAACCGAACCAAACAAAGCAGTTGGAGGAAGAATCCCGAGAGCAGCAGAGCAGGAGGTCATTGGCACGCCAGCGACAATTTTTTCAACAGCATTATGGAGAATTGGATAGAAACGCACAACTACTGTTGTTTTCGGTGCACCGTGCAGCCGCAGCCAGGCCACTGCTAAAACTGGAATCAGTTCCGGGTTGGGCGCCACACCACACCGACCAAGCCCAATAAAGCCCAAACGTGACGATTACAACTTCTATTCCGCCTTCTACGCGCCTTCTCTTTCGGTCCCAATCCCATAGCACAACTCCCAATACTCACTCTCCACTTTCGTATGCATGGAAAAACAGCAGAATGGGTTTCGGCTTTAGGAGTGCAGAATGATATTGTACAATAGGATACCCTCACTAGTAACAATGAAATTTCATAACACACATGTATGTCGATGCTTACATTAAATATAAATAGTCTATGAATTGTACGAATAGGAATAGATTTGAATAGATTGTATGGAATAAAATGTACATGAATTAATTGATTGATTGGAAATGCTATACATAGCATAAAACATGTGGATAAAGTGGAAATGCAATTTATTTTAATGTTTCTGTCCTTTTTCACAGCATATGTGATTTTTTTCTACCGAATAATGAATTTATTGCCAAATACAAGAAATATTCTACAAATAATCATTAAAATACAATAGTTTTAAATAATATATAAAATTATATATAATAGTTTTAAATAAATATACTGTATATAAAATGTTTCAAAAACAGGATCCAAAATTAGACGTTTAATACAGTTGAACATTGTTTCATTTCCCAAATACTCCATAATTGACCGAGCGAAGTGAGGTCTAAGATTCAAGTCGACGGTTTGGCATTTCTCTTAATGTTTAAATGTTTATATGTTGCGCATTTACGGTGAAACGCGGTAATAGATTTTCATGAAATTTGACAGGTATGTTCCTTTTTTAATTGCGCGTCGACGTATATACAAGGTTTTTGGAAATTTTGCATTTCAAGGATAATATAAAAGGAAAAAGGAGCCTCCTTTATACGCCAATATTAGAGTAAAAATCAGACTATAGAATTATCATCATCATCATCTTACGTACAAGGATTAGGTTCCGACTTACAAACAGCTTATTAGTATCTATATTTCAATTATTAAAAAATTACGCTATAATATATACAAGTAGTGTATTTATTGCCATCTCTTCCGTGGCCTACCAATAGATCTTTTCCCTGCCGGTTTATAATTCAATATCTGTAGTGGAAGCCTTTCTGCCGGCATTCTTTCCACATCGTCTTTCCACTGCTTCCGGTATTGTGTGATTTTTTCCACCAAGCTGTAAATTCCTAGCTCTGCTCGGATATCATCGTTTCTGATGTGGTCCCTTCTATCGCAGCCCTTGGTTCTCCGGAGGAATCACATCTCCGCCGCCTGCACTCTACTCTCTAGGGGTTTAGTTGTAACCCACGACTCACTTCCGTAGAGGAGGACTGGAGCAGCCATTATTCTATAAAATTTCATTATAGTTTCTCTCCGTGCTTGCTTCCCCAAGGTTCTGCTAATATTGCCACATACCACTTGAAATTTTCCAATCTTTTTCTCGATATCCAAATCTTCACTACTGATGTCGCATCCTAAATATGTATATTTCGACACTTGCTCTAGAACTTTGTTGTCAATCACATTAGAATTATTCATCATAAATCAGCTGCAAAGTGATTACACAGATGTATGGAGAAGCCAGTCTATTGCTGTATTTCCATAAGTTTCAATCAGTACTTGTGGATGAGAATACTGCGTGAGGTCTACTGTTCACAGAACTACTAATATACAGGTGTACATTATACCGGGTGATTTTTTAGTCATGTTACCCTATTTTTAATACATGGTAATTTTTCCCTAATAAAGGGAAATTTTATTTTGTTGCACGAAGTTGGTAGCCCTACTCACTCAGTATACACAAGGCAGTGCGAGTTTATTATCCTTAAGCTGTTTAACATTTTGTGATGATTCCGGTCGTGTTATGAACAGAATGTCTTTTACCATAGAACAACAAGAAGCAAGGGTTTATGGCCTCAAGGTCTCCAGACCTCACATCCCCTGATTACTTTTTGTGGGGCTACATTAAGTCTGAGGCCTTCAAAAACAATCCTCACAATATTGATGAACTGAAAGCCAATATACAGACTTAATCACGAATATTTCCAATATAACTCTGAAAAAGGTTTCTGCTAATATGGTGAAAAGAGTCTGAGCGTGTATAACCTCAATGGGTGGACATTTTGAGCATATGGTGTAATAATTTTAAGTAACTAAAAAATGTGAGTGATAAAATATCAATTTTCTTCTGTAAATAACAAATATTATTTTTTTATTAATATCCAAATATCTGTTTATAAATTACATCAAAAATTGGGTAACAGGACTAAAAAATCACCCTGTATTAGGTGTATTCCTGTATTTTACAAGTGTGATCAAATGGTTGAAATTTGCATAAAGAGGAAATAAATTGAATTTTCAGTTATTATTTAGTTCAATAATTATAATTATTGTCAAATTATTACTTCAAATTGATCGTTACTTTTACTTTTATCCTACTTTCAAGACTTCTAAATTACAAGTTATTAAGTGAGTAGTCAAGAGAGTAAGTAGATCAAGAATTTGTGATAACTATTCGAAGGACGAGTTAACAAGTTGAATAACATAGCACACTAATCTTCAACCAAATATTACTCAATCACTAAACTTTTAGAACTATAGTGTCTATTTTTGGGAGGAAATATTTTCGTGTTTGGAGGAGGATATCAATGGAAAACGAAAAGTCCAGAAAACTCTACCCTTTGTCAACCATTGCAAACGACTCAATACAAGGCAGCTTCTTTCATTTGTTCTGCCCGCGGCTATCAACTGGAATTCTTCAGAAGAGACATCACAATAAAACAAAGTACATGAGACGGAGGGAAGGGGAGCGATAAACTTTTGTACAAGATATGAGAACAAGAAACTTTACTGCGGCCTACTAAATTTTTCGATTTCATCTGGAACGTAAATCAAACTGCTGTATCCAACAATCCAATTTCTTCCGATATCCGAACAAGTTGAAAAGCTTTCCGGGTTGGAAAAGTTTCTGGCAGCTCGCCAGGGATGTGGGAGGTCTGCTCTTTGTGTATGAGATACCGCCAGCTCAGCTAGCGAAAACAGTGACTATCCATGTGGAAAACAGTAGTTGATCCAGTAATTTACAAAATTGCACAGTGGAAACTGGGGAGCGACCATCAGCAGTTTTCAACATTATAAAATCATCTAATTCAACTTCATACGGACAATTAAAGTTACACTAACATTATCTGAATGTGATATTTGTAATGTATATATTTTAATGTTTTTAAACTTGATTTCTACGTTGGATTTGATCGTTCTCGAAAATGGCCAACTTTGTACTAGATCTATGAAAAGTATTAATATCTAATTGATTTCAGACCAATAACAGTGCCAAACATGATATATGACTTAGAAGCCGAGGATTCTTCTTATTAGTTCTAGTTATTTCATTATTACACATTTATACATACACATCATCATTACCTTAGGAGAGTGAAAGGACTTGATAATAATTCCAAGTGATCCAACATTATTATAACAACCTATAAATATAAATCTATTTTACGATTGCTTCAAAATGTTATTTTTCATACCAAACTATCTAATCCTTATGGAAGATTAGGTTAATGTATGAAGTATTTGTGTAGCAGCCTAGAGGTTCAAGGATCTATCCCTACTAGGAACAGTTCTAAAGAGAGGTAACTCCAATGTTTTCGAAAACGAAAAAATAGAAGATATTCAGAATCATTCCTAATATATTATGTTGATATGTTGGTAGCATTTGGAATTATTATCAAGCTGATTCCACATTGGAATAGCACTAGCTTGGTGCAAACCAGCATGGAGAGATTCACAGGGATGATTAACAAAAATTTCACAATTCTCATACCTTCTTAGATATAATTAATTCCATAATTCTATATTTTTTGTATCCTGCTTAGCTGTTTCAGAATAAGTTTGAGAGGAGATATGAAGCAGGCCTGTTGCCCAGCTCTGCACGTCTGAAATCAAGTGATCAAGTGCACGTGGTCAGACGATAACCACATGTGTGCTGTGTGCAAGATGGAAAGGCACCGCTTTCTGATCTGCGTACTGTGTGCGTGCGTTCACTCTGCACGTAGACACCAGAGAAAGAGAGAGAGAGAGTGAGACAGACAGAGAGAGACAGACTGAGAGAGAGAGAAGCCAATAGGAAGATACTGAGTGGAGAGAGAAGGCATGCGTAGGCAGAGTGTGTAGTAGCCACGCCACATAGTAGATGTGACGTCACTAGAGCAAGAAAACCCGCCAAGCGCCTACAAGGAAGGAATTCCCAAATCGGGTTTGATGAAGAGGGCCAAAATAAAGAGAGAGAGAGCGAGAGAGACCAGAAAGTGTGAGAGAGAGGTTGTGGAACAGACATGACGGCACGACTCTTTCCTGCATGTAGGAACCCTGTTGCCAAGCTTCTTCCAACATTTTTACTATGCTTTACTCCATACAACAAACCTGCCTACGGGATGCTACAGCAGAAAAAATGAAGGGGAAATAGTCACTTATTCCATATTTTTCATGTGGAACTCAAGAAGGACGAAGACTAAAATTCTTTCCCCTACTCCCTACTAACGGTCTACTCTAGTAATATTCATCCTAGACCCTAGTAGGATACGCTCAATTAATTGATATTAGGGATCATAACCATTTTTGAAATACTGCAGCTAATTTCCGACTTCGAACTATGGTTTGTAATATAATTTCTAGTTGGATTATATTTCTAGTTCATAAGCAAAATTCTAGTTTATAACGTTTATGACAAGAGTGTACAATCAAAATAATACTGGATTGAGTCTCAGCTTTGATAAAAGACAATATCTCCAAGTATAAAATTAACTTCTATGTTAAACAATTTTACATAACAAAGTTCGATTACAGAAATTCTTTCATAACAATGGAAAAATATATCTTCGTCCCTCCTGTAACATCTATTCTACGTAATTTCAAAAATAACCTGACTGTATGGGTTAAGTGGTAGATTGCCTGATCTTCACCAAGAATAATAACCTACAAAATGTGAAAATAGTCATAAATTACCTATTTATGCAGCATAACTGAATATTTCGTCACTTGTTCCCAAAAAATCAGATCTGTTCGAAACTTAAGGAAACACACTTATGAGTGTGTAAAACTCGACTATAATAATATTTCTATATTTTCATTGCTTTGAAGCTGATGATTCAGACTGTGAATTTATTACTTTAGTAGTATATCTAAAACAAATAATATTTACATACGATACATAAAAAAGTTCTCTACAAACATGAAAGTTCATATTATATTATTTGTTATGATAGATGAATTCATGTCCATCAACATCATATGTTTCAAGGATTGAGTGGAAAGATTCGACTGTCTGTAGAGCAGCATAGCGAATACAACAAACCAGCAGCACGGCTATCCTCCCCTCTCCATCACTCACCCACCCGTTGCATGAATAATTCAACAACGTTAAAACCTCCCCCCCCCCATCCTACCACGCTACAGGTCATCAGTCCAAGCAGCGAGCAATTCTTCCCAGTTGCCAGTTCTATCTATCTTCACAGGCTGTTGCCTCCTGCAGACGACAACGACCCAGCCGCATTCGTCTCCGACACAATGTGTCCCCCAGCAACCATCAAGTCACGTGTGCACTAAAATACTGTATTATTCCTCACATCTAATATGTGTGACTGTTGTCCTGACCCAACACTTAAATCCAGGCTTAAAATATCACTGTACATTCATTCACAGAAAATACTGGTCTTTTGAAGAGGTTTACATCCTAACACCTTGAATGTTGCCAAGATAACAAGGCCTTTAAATTCATGAATGGAAAGTAATAATCCAGGGTCTCATAGAATGACATTGATTTCATAATACAACAGGCGACCAAACCGTACTAGGCTAAGAACGTTCATGTACCGTTCTATAGAATCGTTTATAAATACTGTCCTAAACGTATTTAATTCACAGTAGATTTCGAATGAGTGTTGAAGGAGTAAATGTACGATAAAATTAGTATTTACTCGCAGAGTATTCAGTATTTCTCTCTCTTGAAGTACCTTCATCCTCTTAGCCTCTGTCTACTAATAGTACCTAGTATTTTCCAACCATTTCCATTCAACTCCTTCTACCTCTACATCGTCTAAATCTTACCTAAAAATGTTCCAACCATCCTACATCTTCAAGTGCATTATTTTATGATCCAATGCATAATTCTAACTCGCAATAGTGAAGAATATTTTTAATTCATCTCAATGTATAACCTACATTGTACTTACACATTTATACAACCCTCCTGCGGTTTCTAATGACTTTCCTACTTTCCTCATCTACCCTCAAAATGATTGATTCCCATCACGCTCTAGTTACGAATTTATTAATCTTGTTGCAGATGTTGGAAATTCGATTGAAACATTAAACTCATTTCCACCAAGGGAGGAGTGATTGAATCGATCAGTTCATTGTTTGTGTGCTATTCAGGCCTATCGCAATGAATTATTGATGATATAAAAAACTAATTAGCATAATAAACTGTTGAATTTCTATAAATCACAATGAGGCACTTTCACCTGTCACGCGCAATGAGTTTTCGTAATCAAAATGAATGTAATCGATGCCGAGCGATTGTTTTGGACAGCCTGCAACCCAACCGAGTTCAAATCTAACGGTTATTGTTCAGTTCACTAGCTGCTTGTTCGACCGTTACAAATGAGATTACAATGAAGAAGAATCGTGCACAGAAAAAAAGATAATTATCAATTCCCTTCCCTTCCCATCACTCAGGACAAAGCCAACTACACAATTGAAAATCTAGGTGCGCGTCAAAAGGTGTGTGCAGTGTGCATATCCCCCTACATGCAATCATACTCATTACCTATGCACAGATTTTTAAAACTAAAAGGGGAAGCACCACCACAAATACATCAATTCTTCAAAAACTAACAAATTTAATGATACAGCAACAGCATAATTCAACACTAGCACTATAACTACACAATTTATCGGTAATAGTATCGAAATACTAAAGTAGAGTTAGTGCTTTAATGAGCAATGAGTTTATCAAACAGTATCAATATTATTGACATGTCACTGACAGGCAAAAAATTGAATTCATGCTGAAAATATTGCTGTTCAGTCATTCACAGAAAAATACTGGTCCTTTGAAGAGTCTAAAACCCTAACACCTCGAATGTTGCCAACATAACAAGACCTTAACTTATAATTCATGAGCCGAAAGTAATAATCCAGGGTCTTTGTTAAAACGAGCAGTCTCATCGAATCCATCATAAATAAATATAATTTATATAATAATTTTATTTTTTCCAATCACTACTTGATAATGGCATTATATAGCCGAAATATAATATCGTGATTAGACAATTTTAAAAGGGTACTTAGATTTCCAATTTTTATTTATAAATAAAAATATAATATATCGACTCAACTGTTCCATTGAAAAAGTGTGGCATTAGAACCTTTTGTTGTCAAAAATTCTGCATTAAAAAAGTTCTGGGGAATTGTTTCCATCTCAATATTGAATTGATTCCTGATGGAAAAACACTATTGAAGACTACATACACAAAGCAAGCCATCAATGGTTACTTCAATCTAAAAATCCACTCTCCAAATCTAGAAATGAAAATCTACAAATTTTACCATTGTTTTTTATAATATTGGAAACGTTTACACGGCATCCACCTACTTTATTTCACTTTACTTATTCATCATAAGAAACTGCATCAAGAAAGTAACGCTCCCGCAGTATATGACACGTCAAAGTATATCCTATTATATTAAGCGAGCAATTTCTGTATATCTGCTTATATTTTTATATCTGGTTATTTGGTTATCTGGTTAAATGGTTATTTATGTTCAACGGATCTCGAAAACGGCTCTAACGATTTTCACAAAATTTGGAATATAGTAGGTTTATAATATAAAAATTCGATTGCACTAGGTCTCATCCCTGGGAAAACTCGCTGAAGGACATGAAAAGGATAATTCATCCTTGGAAAAGCAGATGATAATTTCGTTGTCTCTCGATAGCAGCAGAAGATGCGTGTGCCTATGTGGGAGAGAGATAGGATTATTTTCAGCTGTGTAATCATAATCAATCGGTGAGAAATGTTATCGAGTTAGACAATTTAATCGACTTGATCAACATAATCTGATTTGTTGACATGATATGATAATCCTCCTAAACTAGAGTATATAATAATTTTCAAAGTCGATCATTATTTGACAATTTTAAGTGATTAGTGAGTGTTATTTTGTTATTCAATTTGGTTTGAAATAATCTAAATTAGAACTTTTTTGTTTTCAAATGTTTGAACAGAAAATTGAACCTTAATTCAAGTGTATGGAACATAACCTACTTTCTGGACTATTTATAGTGTATCAATTAAAATTCGGGAAGAAATAGTTTTGGGCTGTGCCTGTTAGTACTTCCCCAATCATTTTAAAGAATTGTGTTCGGTTTATCAAAAGTCGATGAATAAATAACGAGCGAAGCTCGGTGCCCCGATATTACATATCTTATGAGATTAGTTCTGACTCAGTGCAGAAAAGAAATTCTTTCTTTCTCAGAAAGTATATCTCAATAGTTTCAGAAATCAGTACATCTACTGAACTCATGAAATTAATACTGGCTTGGAATCGTGTGTGAATAAGTAAGGTTTTAAAAAGTAGCAAGCGAGGCTACAGGATCTAGCAGCGACCAACGGGACAGAGCATGAGCAGAAGAAACATAAAAAGAGGAAGAAAGATGAAAGAATAAGAAGAAGAGTCAAGGTGAACCGGTGCAGTGTCCTGAGAGTAACTCCGGTAGCTGGTTCTCTTTCTCTTCCCCGTGATGCTGCTGATGATGGACCCAACATGTACAGGCAAAGTCTACAACCTGGCCTGTCCATTATCTTGCAGTTGGCAGGTAAGCCAGATGATTGATGAACGTCGGATAGTTTCGGATTGTTGATCTCTCATTGTGTTTTGGCTGGGAGCTGGCAGTCACGGGTCGGGGCGCTCCTAATCATTTTCCATCTACTGCTGGCAAAGGGATAGGCCTAACACACACCATACATGACAACGCAACAACCATGGACACAACATAGTTGATTTCATCTCACAACCAACAATGCTTGTCTAGTCTGGGAGATCAGTTTCAACTCACTAATCCCTTACTATCTACTTTAACAGATTAGAACGTGATAACTCTATTGAAACCACAAATTTTGAACATTAAAAAAGGAATTATAACATTTATGAAATAGAGTTTTTCAAAGCCTCATTTGCGAGAATTTACCTCAAGCCATGTAAATGCGATGACGTAATTTTATGGTGGTAAAATTCAATAAGATTTCTGAGCACTTCGGACACATAACTGTAAGCAAGAAGACAAGACTCGATTCATAACTGAAAACGAAGATGTCAGATTACTTGAAGTCATAATATTGAGATATTTCTTACTTCAAGTTTAGAAACTAAGCTTTTCATTAAGATGAGTAGTTCATAATGACATTTGCCACAACAGAAACTCTAGTTCTGGTTGCTATGTCTTAATCACTATTCAGGGAACATTAGTAGTATTTTTTTTATTTGAAGAAGATACATAATATAAATGCTCACAAAAAATCCACGAATAACCTCATTTACATAGATAAAATTCTATCAATCCTTACAATAGGATTACCACATTTGTAAGTAGGTAATAGTAAAAGAAATGAAATCAGTTTCATGTTATTGGTTGTTCCGATGTAAGTAGGTAATAGCATAGAGAAAGTATAGCATAAGTAGATATCCCATGGTATAGGGCGTTTATGTCGCAACTTTTACTGTTATCCCAAGCCGATAGTTCACGTAGTTCTTTCCTATGCAGCTGTGTGACGCTGGTAGTCTCTCAAATTGTGCCGTTCATACACTCTCACCCCAACAAAACAGTGAAAAATGACAATAGTCGACAGTAATCGGCTTGAGATAACAGTAAAAGTTGCGACATAAATTCCCTATACCATGGGATATCTACTTACGCTATTGTTTCTCTATGGTAATAGTAAAAGAAATGAAATCAGTTTCATGTTATTGGTTGTTCTGATTCAAGAAGGTAATAGTATAAGAAATGAAATCAGTTTCTCGTTATTGTTGTTCGGACATCTTCAAGTATTTCTATTCATTGCCAATGTGAGCAGTTGATATCAGCATTCAACTACATTCAGCTAAACTAAAGTGCAGCTTTGATTGTCTACTTTTCTTCATAAACTTGGCCAGTTTTACTGTCCATCACCTGTCAAAGTTCAAAGCTTTGACAATCGATGGCAGAATTTAGTTATGACTCGAGTGGACAGTCAACAAACGTATCGTCACAGATTTTACTTGTTTATTTAGTCTATGTATGGTGTACTAGAGTGCTATGCTGTTGTAGGTGTAAGGACGAGCGTGCTAGTGATGTCCGGTGAGGGATTGTGTATAATATTATAAGGGCTCGCCAACTAGGCAAGCAAGGGATAAGACGGCTGGCTGGCCTGGCTGAGTGCCCGACCATTTAAATTGATGCGCACAGCTTAAGTCCAGCCACAGCCAACAAATAAACAAGCCACCATCAAATCGGTCAGATCGCAAACAAGAAGAAAAAAGAAGAAGAAGAGGAAGAAAAAGAAGTAGCAGAAGCGAGAGAAGAAGAGGATATCTGGAGATTGTTGACATCAAAAAGCCAAAGTTTGCTAACTGCCTCTGACCCCATTTTGCAATAGACCGTTACAGAAATAAAATTTTGGAATAAAACTGGCGCATTCAAAAAACCAGATACAACAAACGGCTTCCATCACAGATTGGTGGCTCCATTTAAAAATCAACAACAACAAAAAAGAGGTTGCGATTTTCTGAGTTAAATTCAAATAGATTATCAATTATTTTATCAAATCGAAACATGTTTTGCGGTGCAGAATTTTTAATAAACCCAGTATCAACGAAAATAGCTGCAACAGTACAAAATTTATTAGAAGGGATATTGTAAAACTTATATTAATGAGAACAGAAGTTAAAAATTGAACTGAATAAAGAAACTGAAACAAACATGTTAATACTAAACTAATAAGAACAGAGATAAATACGAAATAACATCTCATAACATCTAACCTTACTAATGAGAACACGTCAACACTCACATCTAATCCATAAAGAGAGAAGACTCAAAACAAGGAAAAGTTCTAGAGAGAATTTTTTTAAATAGAAGTTTTTCAAAAACAGGTTAGTCGAGATGAAACCCGATTGATTTCAGGAATGTATTTGGATTCACATTTCAATCTATCTGATGGCCAGGTTCAATAACTTCAGCTTTACAGTATATAATATTATACTGTCATATAATACAGGGTGTATTATACAGATTTGCAGCTAAATTCGAAAGTTGCCAAGAAAAAATGTTCATTTCAATTTACTTTTTCTCTTGAATATGGAATTGTTTAACATATCACTCAAAAAGAACAATTTTAATCAATGTTGGTTTTTAAGCAAGTGTACAGCTCATAGCAATACCAAAAAAACAGTTTTTTCTGTTATCCATGTTGAAATTGATTTTTTTTCAAACGTTCAACTGTTTTTATTAAAACTATCAATTGCAAAATACCAAAAAACAATGATAACAAATTATGAACAATCGTCTTTACAAGATTTAAGGTTATTCAAAAGTAAAAACCCAACAAATCGAATCACAATAAATACTATGATAAAACAATAAAAATACAGACAACTGCTCATAAAAGACATCCATTATTATCTCTCCCTCTATAAAGCTCATAGCTAACTTCATAATCAATCAACTCATATAACACCTACATTAATCATTCAATCAAAAAAAGCTGGGAAATCACAATAAAGCCTTCAAAGCTCAAAGTATTTCATTCAGTGGAATATCCATAGGATATATTAAAATGAGATTTCCCGTCGTTACATGGGTAAGAGCCATCTAGTCTACAGCATATCTCTTGAAAATCTATTGAAATTAATTGAAAAAATTATGATTTTAAATAAACCTAGAATCTTGTGATGAGGGAAAATTCAAAGGTTGGGATCATGTATTGAAGGGGAATCCATGATCACATTCTTCAAGTACACATGTTACAAGGACCATGTGGTGGCTGGAATAACACGTCTCGGCCCTTCTATCTGGAGAAGATAAGTAATTATATTATTTGAGAGGTTCATCTGTTTATTTCCGAGTAGTTTCAGGGATAAATATTTAAACAAACCCAGACTTTTACATAAATACCAATGAGTAATTGTATAATTTGATAGGTTTATCTGTTTATTTCAGAGTAGTTTCAGGGACAAATTTTTAAACAAACCCAGACTTTTCACATAAAACCCTATCTGAAGATCGTAAAGAAATGAGGTGATAATAATTATTCCCAACTCGATTGCCAAGAATGTTTGGATACCAGAAATGGTTGACTTTGTATACAACTTTTGGTGGCATTTGGATTTGACTGCGGTCGTTGACGTTGTCTGCGGCTGCTGTCTGTCAGTGGAGCCGTTAAATTGAACATTTCGTTTCGTTTATGGCACGGCCCTGTCCAGAAAACCATCAACTGTCAAAGAGTTGCCAACAAAGTAACTTATTCACACTAGATATATGGTGCAGCCTATCCTGCACTGATGATATACGGCTTTGCTTCTCGTGTTTGGAGAACGCACTGTAATCAACTTCTCAATCAATTTGGATGGGTCTGGGCCATGGCTGATCAATCTCAATCACAGACAAGTTTGACGTTCGATTGCGCATGGATTGCCAGGGTGACCCTCGATAATGAAGAACGATTTACATAATTTTAAAGAAAATTGACTTGCCACAGAGACACTAGTTGAACTTTGAACTTCGCTCATTTCTCCCAATAATTCCTAAGGACGAGACCATAATAATATGGGTTTCGGCAGAGCAGGAAACTCTCCAATTGGCTGATTGGATTGGCGTCTGAAAAACGCCTAATATGGTCTCGCCCTAAGTCTGTTATAATTTTGATGGGATTCTCAGCTCTCTCTCACAGTACCTATTCTAGTCGTTACTTTCATACTTCTATTGATCTTTAATCTTAACCTGAGATAATTTTCACAACTGACCTATTCTGTGGATCATAGAAAGCTGTATGGATAGTAGCATAGCCACCTCTAATACAAGGCCCTGACGTACGATATTGCAACGTCGCAGTGTAGGCCTAGAATCTAATACATGATTGGTGAAAAAGATCAGTTGGTTTTTTAAAAATCTTTTTCACCAATCATGTTTAGATTCTAGGCCTACACTGCGACGTTGCAATATCGTAGGCCAGGGCCTTGTATTAGAGGTGGCTATGATAGTAGTGAAGTACCCTAGAACCCTAGAAGGGACCAGATTGCAAGACCATTTTTATCTGAAGTGACAAAAGACCAAGTAGAGAAAAACCTGATATTACAGAAAATAGAAAAAAATCAGCTCCTCCTCCATAATGTACCCGTATGTATGGTTGAATTTCCAACAAGGAGTCCAATTAACTATGTCTTATCTTGAACTTACATTAAAAATAATATCAAGCCTAATAAAATCCAAATGTTTTCAGTAGATACGAGTCTTATCAGAGTTCTTCAAATAATCTTTTTTTCTTTGAATACTTTAATTAAATTGTAAAATCTTATATTAAATCGTAAACAAACAACTTGACAGCACTGGACAAATTCTAGATTTACAATATTGCACATTCTTACAATAATCAGAATGGAATTTCCAGCTTTCATGCGATCGACTTAATACTGCATTAGCAATATTATTGCAGCCAAATCATTATGAAACGCTTAGAGCTTAGAGAGGATTCGAGTAAGAGGTGGCTGGAGGAAGAGGAGGTAGAGAACTAGAAGAAGACGATGAAAAAGAAGAAGTGAAAGAATAAGAAGACAAAGTAGTAGAAGAAGAAGAAGAAGAAAAAGGAGACGTCGACAGGCCTGCGCCGGACACGACAGACTGACGGGGGCGTCATTAATCAAGATTTCGCAGGAAAAAAGGCGTACAGGATGGATGGCCGGACAACTAAACTGGCTCTGAGGCCGACGATGGATGGATGGATGGTACAAGGCGGGTTGAGCGAGTCTGACAGCACACCGGTGCATCCCAACAAAATCCAATTGAATCGACAAGCCAAGTCTCAGTAGGCCTGCTACTGAGTAACCAAGTACTTTCAAGATAAACTTTACTATTGAGCCTCAATCAACGAATTGCTGCGAGTGTGAATTCAAACCAACATAAAACAAGGCCAACAAACAATAGAGAAGTTCATTCATGCTCAATTTTTATTATAATCTGAATTAATATTCCATCAAATTATATTATTATATATTATTTTTGTTTTCGATTATCTTTCTATATAAAAGTAATATATTACTGATACATGTTGCACGATATTATGTCTATTCTCACATCAGATTCGATCACAATATGATGTTTTCTACTAAGAAATTGTAATTGGAAATTGAAAATTCTATCACATAATCAGAGAATCCGTATTATCAAAAAGGCCTTCTCTGATTGGTTCTCGTGAAATTATCCACGGTTAAAATTTAACCAGCTTTTGTGCAACGAGGCCATTGTTTCATATATATTCGACAGAGTAAATTATCATTTTCTTAGCAATTTATCGGAGGTAAACTCTACAACATAAATTAATTTTAATACTGTACTTGGTGAAGAAATATTATAAAGTAAAATACATATAGTAATAGATTGAATAAGCAATCAAGTGTCAATTATCTTATCGACAACAACCCCTTATTTTCCTATAATAAATTCAGAGAATGGTAGGGAATTCGACATCACACTTAACATATTAGCATGTGCAACAATGATTCGAATAATGATGATAATAATATGATAGAATTATTTCTGTAGAATAATTCAACAGATAGCTTTATGCTACAGAGTCTTCTTACAAAAAGAAAATCCATGCTTGATTCGATTTGAATAGGATCACTATTATGGTGCTTAATCGCTTACAATAGAAATTTGAGATTTTTTACCTCTGGTTAAGGATCAACACAATGGCCCAATTTATAGCATGACTCACCTGAAAATAAAAAAAATGGATTAGAAATTATAATTAAATTTAAATTGAAATATTTTGAAGATATTGGAATTGAATATTCATCAAACGTGCCATGAATATTCAACATTTTTCTCATATCATCTTGATAGTCAATTATAGAAAATAACTAGTACCCTTGTAATATTTGGATATTATCTAATGAAAACATCCATTGAATGATGGCTGCATCCATTGATGGCTGCGAATTCGAATAAAATACTTAGGCTAAATAGTCTAGGTCAGTTCCAAGTGTTATTGCATATTCTATTAAAATTAGAACATAATATAACTTCTATTTTATCGTTAAATCTCAGAAGTACAGGAGCTACAATAGATTCTGTATTTTTTCATTTGAAATTAAATCATTTTTAATATTTCATCAATAATACTGTATTCAAGTGCACGTCACATGTGTGCCGTTTTTCACAGACAAGAACAATACAGTTCGGACGAGGCTATATTAGTGCACAACAGTTTTCGAAACATTGAACCCAAGAAATGACTGGTTTGTTTCAAGTGTCACTTATGTTTATGGTTTTTAACGATCGTCGGTGGTTGCAGCACTCATAAAATGAGCCGTCTGTGCTTGACGAGACCCCTTTTTAGAGCGTAGACCTCTTTTTCTTCTCGACGTAGAAGAATAATCGCAAACAACGTAGGTCTATATGGGAAGAGTGAATGTGACAGTGACAGCTACAGCCCACTCCCTTACGTAAACCCCACATCACCAACACAATATTGGACTTGAGCTTCAAATGTACTCATCCATTAGCATTTCAGTATTTCTGGCTCACCAACATGGACGATAGGGTCATTGCTTCTTGTGCATAGTTCACGAGAAATTTGAGATGGCCTCATGTCTACCGATCTACTATTTTTGCTACAAATCTGCAGAAGTACAGGCAGAAAAATTCATTGCCAATGAGTTTCAAGCTGAATTCCGATACAGTAAAAATATTATTCCCGTGAGTTGTAATGGGAGTTCATACTCGCTAGACCGGGCTGTGTGGGAATAGTCCCATCAGAACTTATTGTACCGGTTGCACAAAACCCGGTTAAATTTTAAACGTGATTAATTCCACTAGAAACAATCAGAGAAGCAGTCTTTTCAAAGACTCTGATTGGTTCTTGTGAAATTAATGACAGTTAAAATTCAACTGTTGTGCAACCAGGCCATAGAGTGAAATCATCACTGTAGCGGACACGTTCAATGGCACTCATATATGGGAATACTAATAGTTGCTTTTTAAAGGATGTTGCTAGTTTGGATTTTTCGAAATAAGATTTGAATTGATCTATTATTTTAGGTGTAGATGTATTATGGTGAATGAATACCATCATACTATTCCTCTGGATCACTTCACAAAGATTTTCTACATTTCTCCCCCCCCCTTGTAGACTACATCTGTCAAGGTACAGTTGAATAATACAAGAATGAAGAAAGTTTCTAAGCAATTAAATACTACATTTCAACTTTCTGCGTTATGGAGCTACTTTGCCAGCTGAGTCTTCCTTGGGTAGAACGTTTCCAAGACAGTGCTTTAAATCAGGATCTTCCTCCTGGTTCTTCAGCCGTGAAGGTGATGTTGTATGGTAGATATCCATATTGAATGAAAACGACTTGATATTGTGAAAACCACTAATTTATTAAAACAATTCTAGATACTAGTTTCGGTTGTTACACCTTAATCAATCTCTAAAAACTGAATAGAGAGCATCAGAATGACATAGTGTGGGTGAATCTCCACGATTGGCTATTACCTGTTAACAATGAAGGTTGAGCTCTACTGTCATTGGCCAAGGCTAGACCCACTTCCATCTTAGCCACGGCCAATCGTTGGGTTTCACCAAACTATAATATATTCTGCTCCTTAATATATCAGTTTGAAAGAAATTGATAATGGTGCAACACCCGAAACTAGTATTTCAAAATGTTCAAATAAATTTTATAAATAAAATTTATGATGGTGAAAATTCGACAGAATTTCAACTGATTCAACATGTTGAATTTTCAATTGAATTGAACATGATTCGAAACTAGTACTTCAAAATGTTCAAATAAATTATTAGTTTTGACAATAACGAGTCGTTTTCATCAAATACTAAATGTTATACAGTATTCTACTATCCTACATCCTATTATTTTTAATATATTCATTATAAGAAACCTATAAGAATTTTTACGCGGAAAACCGTGAAATGAGCATATCAGAAGGAAATTGAACCGACGCCAATAACTTGTTTGTGAAAGTTTTTCCACTAAAATTCTATCAAATAAAAATGAGAAAAGAATATTGAATACGACAGAACAGTACAATAAATATTACTATCATGACTCATACAGTTTGATAACGAGCGATGACCTCAAATTTAAGAGTCAAACAGATTTGATAGAATTATTTTTCTTCCTTGAAATACAATAAAATTGAAATACGATAATAATACTCTTATCAGTTCCGGCAGTTGTGCAATGCATTTTGAAATAGACAATTTATCACTTGATACCAATTAGTGAATGATGCAGTAAATCAATGCACTAGAGACTAGATGATTCAAATTATTTTTCTCGATTCCAAATATTCAGACTTGGAATATGAGAACTTTCTCGAAATATACAGAAGGAGCCGATAAAAGTATGTACGATCGTCGTCATCAACTTCTTCTTCTTCTCCTCCTTCTTCTTCTTCTTCTCCTCCTCCTCCTTCTTCTTCTTCTTCTGTAACTTTTACTCATCTTCTTCTCCTTCTATTCCTTCCTCCTCATCTTCTTCTTCATCTTGAGTAGATTTTACTCATCTTCTTCATCTTCAGTAGATTTTTCTCTTCTTCTTCTTCTTCAACATCAATATCCACATCCACACCCTCCTCCTACTCCTTCCTGGATTTAGGCATCTCATCAGCCAGTTCCAATCCTCATAATATGACCCCCATTCATATTTAATTTTCCTCGCAATTCTTTTCAAAATACTCCGTGTTGCTAGAATTTTTTGACTTAGAAATGCAATCATATCACTATATAATTTTCAAATAGCTAGGATACAAATTTGCAATCAAAAACGTAAAACAATTTACAATCCAATCTAAAACTTAAAACGTAACTTGGATCAAACGTCGATGTGTAATGGAATATCGATACTAGACTATTGATACGTAAATTTATTCATTAAACATTCAAAACTATACAAAGTTTTATGTAAAACGTTGAGAATTTTCATTTTTAACGTTGGGATTTATATTTGAAACGTTGCTTTGAGTAAAACTGTCTGTATCTACAACAGTCTTTGACAGCCTAAAACTGTTTCCCAAGTCTCAAACACAAATTTGTTGCGGAATCCAAATTCAACAAGATACACTCGGACACCACTGGCTTCGGTAGATAGGAAAACATGTATCCCAGAGGCCATTAGAAGGGCGAACTCTCAGGGGATGGCGTGGAGGAGACTGTGACAAGTGCAGAGGAGAGAGGAAGCAGATCTGGCACTTTTTACGGTTCGTGAGCAGTTACATCGAATTCGTGTCGACTGCGACAGGCCAGAACCACAAGTCACATTTGTAGACTGCTTCGTCGATGTTCTACAGAGTCTAGTCTGAGATCCTGAGGAGGTGATGAAGGAGAAGGGGGAGGAGGAGGATTTGTAGACTCCATCGTCGACGTTGTAGAGAGGCTAGGTTGAGATCTTGAGGAGGGGAAGGTGATGAAGGAGAAGGAGGAGGAGGAGAAGGAGGATTTGTAGACTCCATCGTTGACGTTGTAGAGAGGCTAGGTTGAGATCTTGAGGAGGAGGGAGAGGAAGAGGGAGAGGAGAAGGTAGAGGAGAAGGAAGAGGAGGAGGAGGATGAGGAGGAGGAAGAGAAGGATGAGGAGAAGAAGAAGCTTGATCAGGAGGAAGGAAATGAGAAGGATGGAAAGGAGAAGTTTGAAGAGGAGGAGAAAGAGGAGAAAAATGAGAAGCTTGAAGAGGAAGAGCAGGAGGAGGAGGAGGAGGAGGAGGAGGAGGAGGATGAGAGGAGGAAGAAGATACAGTATTAGAGGAAGAATAATAAGAAAAAAATATAAGAAAGAGAAAGAGGAGAAGGAGGGAGATGAGGATAAGGAGGAACAAGAGAAGAAGGAAAAAGAGGAAGCGTTGGAGAATGGTGATAAGGAGGAGGAGGAAGTGAAAGAGGAAGGGAAGAAAGAAGAAGAAAAGGAGAAGTTGAGAAAGAGGAGGAGGAGGATGATGGAGAAGAGACAATGAGAATGTAGAGGAGAAGCTAGAAGAGGAGGAGGTGGAGAAGGGGGATTGAGAGGAGGAAGAGAAAGGAGAAGAGGAGGAGGAGAAAGATGACGAGGTGGATGAGGAGGAGAAAGAGAAGGATGAGGAGAAAAAGAAGCTTGATCAGGAGGAAGGAAATGAGAAGGATGGAAAGGAGAAGTTTGAAGAGGAGGAGAAAGAGGAGAAAAAGGAGAAGCTTGAAGAGGAAGAGCAGGAGGAGGAGGAGGAGAAGGAAGAAGAGGCGGCTGTCTGAGATTCATTGCTTCGAAAGGAGGAGGAGGAGGAAGAGGAGAAGGAGAGAAGGAGGATGAGAGGAAGAAGAAGATACAGTATTAGAGGAAGAATAATAAGAAAAAAATATAAGAAAGAGAAAGAGGAGAAGGAGGGAGATGAGGATAAGGAGGAACAAGAGAAGAAGGAAAAAGAGGAAGCGTTGGAGAATGGTGATAAGGAGGAGATAGAGGAAGTGAATGAGGAAGGGAAGAAAGAAGAAGAAAAGGAGAAGTTGAGAAAGAGGAGGAGGAGGATGGAGAAGAGACAATGAGAATGTAGAGGAGAAGCTAGAAGAGGAGGAGGTGGAGAAGGGAGATTGGGAGGAGGAAGAGAAAGGAGAAGAGGAGGAGGAGAAAGATGACGAGGTGGATGAAAAGGAGAAAGAGAAGGATGAGGAGAAGAAGAAGCTTGATCAGGAGGAAGGAAATGAGAAGGATGGAAAGGAGAAGTTTGAAGAGGAGGAGAAAGAGGAGAAAAATGAGAAGCTTGAAGAGGAAGAGCAGGAGGAGGAGGAGGAGAAGGAAGAAGAGGCGGCTGTCTGAGATTCATTGCTTCGAAAGGAGGAGGAGGAGGCACAGAGGGTACAGCAACCAAGTCAAGCAAGCATCCAAAAGAAAGGCAGAAACGAAATTCAATTGACAACTGACGCAATCTGCAAAGCTCACGCACGCACACAATCACGCTCGTCAATGCAAGAACGAGTGTCGACCACCACTTTTACTCTTTTCACGAGTTTCAATACGATTTTCAATCTGCAGTGGAAGATGCGAAATAGTAAAATAAAAATTGTGGAGGGCCTCGATTTCCCCTCCTAAAATAGTGTTGACGTTGTTCATGAATCGACAATCAGTGAGTTGAATGTTCAACAATTAAATTAATAGGATATTCTATTCAAATACTGAAGAGATTCTAACCAATGGAGAATGGTGAATTGGTTAATATAATTTATAAAGATGTGAAAATTCAATCAAACTGATTCATGTTTTAGACTAGCCACAAAGAGTAGAGCATGCAGGTTTATCCCATACACATGTCCATCATCAGCGAGAGGTTTCTAACATAAAATAAACAACCAATACCAATAAATAAATCACTGGAAAATTACAAATTATAATGATAGAAAAATAATTCAACCTCAAATAAAGCAGCGAAGAAAAAATAACAAAAAATCGGGGAACAAAAACCTAACCTCAAAAAATGTTCTTGAAGCGTTTCGCTGTGATGACACAAAATGTTTGACGACTGTGTATCATGCAAGTTCTACTGTTAGTGGCCAGCCTAAGAAGCTACTGAGATAATTTTGAATTCATAAAGCTGTACCACTGTCATTTGTGACATAAAGCAAGTTCAATAATCAACACAAAATAACCTATCCTCTTCCAAGATTGATACAATGTTTCTGGACCTCTACGGATCAATGAACATGTTCAATATCCACTCAAAAACTCCATTCATCACTTGTATTGATTCCTTCAACCTCCAATCCATCCTATGAGCAACCAACACACAAGACTAGGACTATATTGGAGACATCATCCCCAGTAAATAAAATCATGGAATGCATAACGTTGGTTATAGATAAGCAAATCAAGAAAACTTCGAATGGATTATAGAATCGCACAGCACAGAGAGAAACGGGGAAGGAGGATTCAAGTATGGACCCCTGGGCATCCCTAGGGCAGAAAGAACACTGATGATGATGATGATGATGACGGAGCTGATATATTCCAATCCATACAGAGTAGTGGAAACATGGTCCATTCTTATTAAAAAATAATCAATGTATCGATTATAAACTACTAGTATATAATCTACCTGATATCGCTGGCAATAATCTGAAGCCTGAAGACAAGAGTATTTATAACCGTTCGAAATTGATGATAGGGATTTCAGTATGCTTCAATTATCATAAAATAGTATACTGTCAGAATTATTGTTCAAGAAATAAGCCGCTATCTAGCAAGCTTGAGCTTACCTAATAGCTAATATATGATGCTCTCCAATAGCAGAACTGTTATTACCACCGTAATGGAGATTGTTAAATGTGGATATTAAAGCACCGAACACTATTTGCTATTTGCAAATGAATTTTGAGGCTTCAATCATAAAATCTAGTAGCTATGAGAGACGTAACATAGGAAATCCAATAGCAATATATGCTTACACTTATGCTGCAATTATTAAACGAAGCAGGTTTACATTCGGCCTAACATGAATCGTTATTTGCAATAGATCTCAAGCTGAGCTGTAGTCTGATACACAGTAATTGTCAAGTATCATGGTACAGATTTGGGAAGGTTTGCTGAAAATTACATTTGACTGCAACTTTATAAACTTTCAAGTCTGCCAATAGTACCTATTGACGTGCAAAAAGCTAGAAAGAGATCCTGCCTCAATTCTTTATACCACCATTCTAATAATTTTTTACTTCAGTTTTTAAGTTTTTGAATGACGCAAATTAGTTTGAAATAGTCCTGTATCAATAAAAAATAGGCCTACATAAAAATTGAAAAGCGATAATTTTATCATATAGACATAATGAGAAACTTCATGTAATTCATTCGATCGAAATCAATTCTTTCGTGAGAATGAATGGGTAAGTTATAATGAATGTAAGTAGGTCATTTACATTGGCAGATGAATTCTTCAAGATTAACATAACAGTAAATTCAAATGAATATAGGGGCTGAAATTACAGGTTCATTAAAAAAATTAAACGGAATTAGCATATATCATCAAATATTTGCAAATATGATAGAGATTCCTAGTTCGTGCTCAGTTCAACTGTAGTTTAGTTGTTTTTGAAATAAATGAAGAACTTAAATAACTCTATTAATTAACTTCTCAGTTTTCAGGGAAATAATATGAAAATGAAGTAATTAATGTGTTGATGAGACGCCATTTTACCTCCACAGCTCACTAACAATAGAAAGCGAGCAGGTTGAGAACGTCATCGACCAATCAAACTGCTCGTTGAGTTTGGGCGTGGCTTATATTAGTATATCCACTCCCATATTTTCTGGTATCTCGTTAGTTCTGCCTTTCTCCGCTAGATTACATTCCTCTAAAACTCTCCAAGTAAACAACCAAAAAACAATTACTACGATCATTATGAATTTGAATTGTGATATTTCAAATTAAATTCATAAAACCATAATTGAATTTATTTCAGGTTTTAACACCCATTAACCATCAACCACAACTATTGTTGTTAATGGATTTTTTATTAAAATCAATATTTTGTAACGTCAAAATATCAAATTCAATATTAATTTATTAATTATACATTATTTTTGTTTGTAATGGATAGTTTATTGCATTACAGTAGTAGCAACCATTGTTGCTAATAAAGCTAGGAACATTAAAACCCATAGTTGCTAACACCGTTAGCAATATAATATACCAGCTATCGATTTTGAAACTATGTTTTAGGATTTAGGAGATAACTCTAATCAGAGTCGGGGCAGAAAAAATATTGGGCCTTGGGGGTACCTAATTGCTAAATACGGCCCTTCATATTACATTAATTATAGTATTCTGTTGATCTCTATAATAAAACTATGATATCACGAAGAATGCCTTTCAACTACTATACCCTATCACTGTTATTGGAGATACTTGTATGTTAAAAAAATACACAATTTTTTATCCATTTATGAAAACATGGGAGCAAACAGGATTTCTCCCAAAAATTGCTTCCATAACACAAATAGTTACAATTATTCATCAAGTAAGAGTACAAAAAGAAATCATTTACTAAATGAAAATTAGCAAATCACACAGGGATTTTAGCATTAAACAGAAACTGTTTTAGCGCCAAATGATGAAAAGAGCGTGAATTATTATTTACTTAACCTCATTCCAATTTTACGTTGAAAGATAAACATAGTGCTCTCACTTCTCCTCCACACATACACATCTATTCACTCACCCTCTCACTCTAAACGTCGATAAACTGGCGCGGAAAGTCGCTGACCTCGTTATCTGTGAGCAGCTTTTGCAATAGCAACAAATAATTCCGCGCTTGATTCATTGCTATTTGGCGCTGAGTTTTTTCACAGTGGGTATCGCTGGCTGCTGTTCCTTCAATCAATAGCCTGCCGCTGCTGTTTCCTACGAGTATAAAATTCGCTAATTAACGTAATTGCGAAAGACTCGAAGGAAACAGAAGCCGTCCTGCTAGTCACAGCAATAATACAAGGGAAAGGGACGGATTCTGGTTGGGGAAGTTGGAGCGAAAGAGAGAGGAGAGTACAGCCAAGGTGAAACAAACGAAAAGAAATGCTCGACAACTTCATTACGAAACGACAACGGCTTTCAATCTACTTCAGTTTGTTACAACTTGCTCTTGAAATTCACTCGATTCGTTAACTGAGTGTTGGATTTGTAGAAGATCGAATGCATTTTTGTGTCTCTCCTATTTAAAAAATGGGTTCCCAGATGAGAAGATTTCATAGCATATACATTCATATCAAAAATTAATCGATAAAATAGGCTAATGACAGTAGGTTACAGAATATTAATTGAATGATAGTTTACAATAGCTTTACATGGAGGAGAATTACATAAAGGACTATATAAAATGATTATATAAAACACGATATAAGGGATAATATAAATCAGAATACAAAGGACATTATGGTTTTCAAAATCACCTGAGAGTTATGAGTATGGTATCCATAAATCACCTGAGAAACAGTTAGTTCCATTTCAGTTACAGCAGGTACCGACAATAGGCTACCTTCAAGTCAAATGAAATATGGGTGTGTAATGCACCGACAACAACAACAGAAGCAGAATCGGCATTATCTCTTCATTAAACTCTGCAATACAATTCTATTGTGTGGGTTGATGAAAAAATGGACAGGAAAATGAGTGATTAAGGGTGGCTGTGAATAGTGGATTTCAGTGGTTGTATTAGAAGGGCGTTATCGGGGCACTGCAGCAAAGGGCATCGTCATAAGTCTGTCACTATGATTACTGCCGCTGGAGGATCATCATCACCATAATGATGGGGCATTTAACATCCAACGGATCCGTGCATTGTTCTGCTGTGCCAGCCGAATAATATTAATAGTAATGGCAGGAAGTGGATCAAGCCGTATTAAATCAGGCGTCCATAAATTCGCGCGCATTTGCGTCGCGCCATCCATTATGGATAACGCCCATCCACATACACACGCACACACACGAACGCACAGTAGCTCGCATAATCGTATAATATGGTCCGGGCGAAACTATTCAAAGCGACACATAATTGACACTATTATAACAATAAACTATGTCCAATCCAGTAATGAGTTCGCTGTATTCGTTTCCTCAATTACTAGCAGCACAATAAATCACAGCGACAGTATTTGCGCATGCGCAGGGTGCAAGCAAATCAAGCTCAAAGCACGCGTCCGTCATGCATGTTACTAAGTAGGCGGCCAAACACGCTACCATCTACATCTACATTGTCCCAACTACAATAGAATGCTAGGCTATATCTCTGCCCACCTGTGCTGAGTCTTTTATTTCCATGGTGGACAGAAACTAATGAGCTACCCATAATGCTGAAGGTAACCTCTGATTTGCTAAAAGCGACAGGATACAAGATATACTACATTTTTCGGAAAAATGTCACTATTTTCGGAAAACAAAATAATATTCAAATTACTATTATTGATATGTTAGTCTTATTTTTTCTATTCAAATAACTATTGTTGATTTAGGCTTATTTTCTATTCAAATAACTGTTATTGATATGTTAGGCTTATTTTCTATTCAAATAACTGTTATTGATATGTTAGGTTCATTTTCTATTCAAAAAACTATTATTGATATTATGTTAGGCTTATTTTCCATCAAAACGATTGGTCAACGAATATTTCCAAACAGAGAGTCAATGACTGTTAAATTTCAATGTCAAATGGATTTTTATTCTGAATGCAACAACGAATTTTGACTTGCTAATACCGTAGAATAATTTGTATCATACTGTATTTTCTATAGAATCATTGCCCAACGAATGACAGCCCAATGACAACAAGAGACACGATAAAATTTTAACTTAGAGAAATAAATGATTGTATAAATAACCAGATATGAAGAGACACACAAGATACAAGAGACAAAACAATTATTGTCTCACTTTGAAAAACAATTATGCAACTAACTGGAGTTGAAGGAATACTAATAAATGTTAAATTATACAGGCAATCATTAAAGTAGGGTACGAGGCTTGGTAGAGTAGTATAGAAGATATTAACCATCCGCATGAGTTCAATAACGACATTTTTCATGATATTTATGATAGAACTGGGAATGAACAATATATTCAAAGTCAATCCTCAGATTATTTAACCTTAACTGAGACTAAGTTTCAATTATAACCACGTGATTTATCCAAGATATTGAAATTAACATACATGTGAACCAAACCTTAAGCGTTCATTGATCCAGTTTAAACAGCTTCACATCTTACCTGGAAAGAAAAAAAATCGAATTAGTTTAATATTAGAACTAATACTGGGTAATAATAAATGAGAAATATCATAGAGGAAAAATACGTTTTTGTAAATATCTTTCAAGCAATAATTATTTTACTTTAGCGTATTTAAAGAGTATCATATCTCTGTGGTAGCATCATCATACATTCATACATCACAGGAACAGACATATTATCTAGAATTAAAAATGTAAAGATATGATAATGTAGAGATATTCTACATTAATATATCATATGAAACAGAGCTATGACTAAGAGCAAATGAGCATAAAAATACAGACAGATTTTAGGTGATTTTGGATATGGAACATCACTTTTATCAATCTCCATCATTAAGGTCGACAATTCTGTCATTTTCAACAATGGGGGTTTTCAAGAGCGAGGTTCAAGCAAGTACAGCCCCTGCCCGCACGCTCAAACCTTATACGGGTATCGTAAAAACACAAAGTCTTGTTGCAGAGACAAAGTAGATGGGGCTAAGTTCACAACGATAAGAGAGAACAACACAAGGCGCTTATCATTGCGTGCCACGGCGACGATAAGGGTGTAGCTGTAGCCTAATAATCATAATCGTAATCGGCTATGTGTGTTAGGCCTAATGAAGAGGTGAGGCAGTCAAGGTAGGTGGTAAACAGTCAAGGGAAAGCAATGAGGGAGTGTACGTGTGTGTGTGTGAGAGAGAGTGAATGTAAAAGTGTGGGAGAGCATGAAAGGTCTATCTATTGATCGTCTCAAAGCAGGTGGTTTTTTTTTTACTTAAGGTCGCCGTAAAACCAATAGACAGAGTGACGGCACAGATCGATAGATATATAGAGGTGCCAATGACAATTTCATACACTCAAGGCGCGTGTCACGTCTAGATAAGGAAATCCGTCTATACAAATAATATGAGAGGCATTCAGACTTGATGACGCCACCATTGCCAGTAACGAAATGTGTTGTTGGAAATTGACTTCCTATATATCTACGAATCATCGGGAAGGTATCATAAAAACACTCATGGTATAGAAGGTGAGATCAACTCTAGCGGATTTTCTAGAAATTTCAAACAGTTCACATAAAAATAAATGTGAAGTGTAGACATTTCAAGACACAAGTTCATATTTCTACTCAGAGGTTATATCATAAATTGAACAATAAATCAACAGTACAGATCTGAACAAAATCGTGATGAATAACCTACATAAAAGTAATGTATAAGTGAGTCACCTAAATAGCATTATTAAATGAAGTAAATTGTTTGTTCTAAAATATGACGGGATAGATAGTATCCCAGACAAATAATGTAATGTATTAATATAATGTAAATTAACGGTATATATGGTAGTAATCAGTGTCATTGTCCTGCAATAGGAATAATCATTCATTTCTGGAATAACACAGATTCAATATTCCTCTTTTCTGTATAGGGCTACTTGTAATATAAATATAAATATTTCAAAAAGGGTACTGAGATTTTTATTTTTCTTTATATTTATATTCAATATTCCTGTATGGATTCAGTCATTCATGGATCATGGTTGAGTAATACAAAACAGAAAATCCACTAAGATAATAATATTAAAGTATCACTTGAATAATTGTACATGGAATTTAAAAATGAAAAATGCAAAATTTGTGATACTGACAAGGAAATCACCTCAGCGAATTCGTACTATATTGAGATTTATCATGTAACCACTGTACATTTTCAACATAATGTATTCTGAATAAAGTATTGAGATATTCAATAAGTAGGCCTATATCAGATAATTGTGCAGATTGAAAAATCGTTCTTCTATCTGATTCATATATGATTTAGACGAAAAACACTTGCCCAGGAAGACGCTACATGAAGGCATGAACAGTGAGCTTGAATAATTCAAGTATACGAGGAGCCTAACAGAACAGGCCGTAATCAGCCACCTCAACTTCACAACAAGCTCCAAAAACCTTGCACCCTGAATTATTGATGGCAGCCTGCAGCATCCACAGCTCCACACTCCACTTTCCAAAGCAGCTCATCAGCGACAAGTGTCTATCAACAGCAAAAATAAAGATAGATGTTTATGATGTTGGCGGTAAAGAAAGGCGGCGATAGTAAAAGATGAGGGTAGTGTAAAAAAGGAGATCCTAGCATGAGGGTTGGTCGATCGATAGATGGATGACGACGGGCACAGCACACACGAAAACTAGGTCGTTCACACATTGGCTAGCAGTGCAGGGCAACGCAA
Source organism: Nilaparvata lugens (assembly GCF_014356525.2). Classification (NCBI taxonomy): domain Eukaryota; kingdom Metazoa; phylum Arthropoda; class Insecta; order Hemiptera; family Delphacidae; genus Nilaparvata; species Nilaparvata lugens. The sequence continues at coordinate 15,557,618 of NC_052507.1, forward strand.
CTAGCACTCAAAACTCGCTTTCCCACAGCAAAGTTTCACTTGTTGCCGTGTCGCTCCTGCAAAACAGGCCAACTATAACCTTAATACAGCTCAATCAATATAGACATAAAAAACCTATGCGCTGTCTATTGTGAAGAGAGTATTTTTGTAATTACAACCCTTATTCACCATGCTTAGTACCGTTCAAATTACGGTACCTTACAACCCCACAATTAAAATACAATCCAGTGGAAATCGATGTGGGTTTATATATATACAGTTCAACAACAGATCCACTGAAAAGCTCAGCTCACCTTACTATCACGCAATCAATATCAAAACGAAAACAACATATAAATCCGACTCCATTGTAAAGAGCAATTTCGTGTTATACGGTAAATAGTTAACCAGTTTGCGACTACACAAACACTACTCACTATAATGAGGTCCACGTTATAATGACAGTATTTGATCAACTTTGGTTTTGCTATCCTTGTCTATCATTCAACAAAGTCGGTGGTACTATCCTTTTCTAGGCCCAACATGATGCTAGTTACGTTTTTGACAGTGGAGAAATATAATTAATTAATGCAGAGAATCGGCATCGCTATTCTCCTATCTTTATCCACTGCCATTATAACGTGGACCTCACTATAACAATGCTTAGGATAAAGAATTCTAACTGTAGATCTAGACTCAACATCTGAATATAACAAGTTTATGTAAATACAATCCTTAATCGCCGTTCTTAATAAAGTACATATTTTTTCAATCTCCGTACACCCCTGAATTGAATTCAGGTGAGATCGAAGGTGTAATTTAATCTCCGTTCTTAATAAAGTACAATTTTTTCAATCTCCGTACACCCCTGAATTGAATTCAGGTGAAATCGATGGTGTAATTCAATCTCCGTTCTTAAAAAGTACAATTTTTTCAATCTCCGTACACCCCTGAATTGAATTCAGGTGAAATCGATGGTGTAATTTAATCTCCGTTCTCAAAAAGTACAATTTTTTTAATCACTGTACATCCCTGAATTGAATTCAGGTGGAATAGAAGGTGTAAAAAGGTCCTTATGAAATGGAAAAACTCTTGGGTTGAATAGCTACACTGGAAAACAACGGGTACAGCTAAACTAATAAACCAAAAGCTGAAATAATAGTGTGATCAAGGTTTTCAGCTGAAATAGTGTAATCAATATAAAAAATAAAAGAAAATGATATACTGGGAACTGAGCAGGGTAATTCAAATAAATACAGCCCTCAATTACCGCCCGCAGAGTGAGTGGTTCCTATCAGCATACGGTCTAGTGGCAATCGATGCAGGTGTCTACGAATAATGGTAGCTGTTGGGTGGTTGAAGCAGCAGTCACCATCTGCATGGACACCGTCATGTGGTGGATCTGTGGTGCTGTGGTGCTCTGTTTCGGACACAGACTGTGTCTTCCTTCCCCCAGATTGCTGCTTGTCACCCTCAGGGGATGCACAACTCAAGTGTTTCTCTCCAAGTGAATTTACAATTTACCCTCTGGGGACAAACGGTTCGTCTATCAAGCAGATGTCTTCATTTCTGTCCAGTGATTGACACCGTGTTTATCAACAATTTTGGAGAATATTTCCATGGGAAATTACCATTTTGATGAACAATATACATCAGAATAATACTCTATCGATTTTAGTTCATTTTCATTTCATTTCATCATAGACAATAGATACAATGAAGGCAAAAACAACAGGCATTCGCCCAAAACTGCTTTAAACCTTAATTTGAAATACACAGTCTAGAGGTTATGTAAATTATAACTTAATTCACACACTATTTTGAGTCCCAAAAATGTATGTAATTAATGTATTTTGTCAAACAATGGACTAAACCAGCCATGAAACTATATCTCAATGAAATTTAGGCCTTCAATTTCAAAGTTGAGTCAGTTACACAAATCAATTTTTGTATGTTCGAATTTTCCGTCAGAATGAAATCTACCAGATTGAATTGAACTTGACCAACACCTGAACACATCATCTTTTCGCAAAGTTATGTTTAATCTAATAGAATTTAGAAGGACGGCAGGAAATCAGATGTCCGAAAATCTCAGTGTGTGGAACCACTACCTCCGTAAACAAGGACATAGTACATTCGTGTGACGTCAGCACAGGTAGGGCTCCTACACCAATGAAAATTCGTTGATTTCAGCTGATCTATATCAGCTAGTTTTTTGATTGGTGTGATAGCCCTACCTGTGCTGACGTCACACGAATGCACTATAGTTTTGTTTACGGAGGTAGTGGTGTAACTGACTTGACTTTGAAATTGAAGTCCTAAATTTCATTAAAATCTAGTTTCATGGGTGTGTAACTGACAAACTATTACTGTATTTGAGAAATTGAAATGTGAGAATCATTTTCAAATCATACTCAAATTATAGAATCGTTAATATAAAAGTTTATGAATTAAGATAATGACATCGAGACAGGAGTGGAGGCTTTCTATTGAAGAGGAACTCTCGCGTATTAATGCCACTGACAGGCTACAAAAAAGTAAATTGAAAAGTTTTAAACGATATCCCCTCAACTATTTCCATTTCAATGACATAGTTTACGTACTATCCAACTTCCAACTCCCAACAACTGAACGATGAAGTTATTCAACGTGGGATTTCAGATTGCAGTTGACTGTCTTTGTGTGTCAAGTGGGTTTGAGAATCGATAGTTCAGTGAATAGTTTGTTGATTGGAATAAGTTTGGTTAGAAAACTTTCAGTACTAGTACAATGCTTTCCAATAGGGTTTCTATCTCTGGAGTTCTAAAAATAGGACTCTCAAATTAAAACCATGCAGACTAATTCAAGATATAATGGTAATTATGACGATTGTGATGATGATAAAAATGTTGGTAACCACTATACAAGATTTTACACAAAAATCTTCAAACAGTAGTAATTGATTGATGATTTACATGAACGTTGCTCCTGATTTCCAAAGGGGTTGAAAATTTACGTCATTGTCTCAAGCCATTTGTTGGTAACTAGAGATAAAATATCCAGCTAAAAAACTTTCCAGATACCAAATATACAGAATCATATAGTTTTACACTATACCACGTCATGTAAACAACACAATATAAATAAAGAAACAATTTCACCACAACACCATCATGTGATTTAGTAAAGTGGTATTGGAATAAATTTTTTTGACTGCTATAAAGTCATGTTAGTAGGCCTTAACTTTCAAATAAAATACTGGCGGCGAATGCGTGAGAAAAGAGCGGATCGGCGAGCGTTAGCAGTCGCCCTATTTCTTTTACAATATTTATATTATAATCTGAGCCGAAATTATAATTCAAACAGGCGCGCATTGTTTGGCTGCGCTCCAGACCCATCTTTCGTCACGAAAGCCATCAGCCAAAGCCAGGCTTCACTATCTACTAAAATCATTCCGCTAACTCACAATATGGATAGCAAACTTGGAGAAAATTTGAAAGCATCTCGAAAAATAATACGTAAAATGTAGAGAGAATTTTCATTATTTGGTTACTCGAAAGACATTAAACAATTCAAAAAATGGAGATATCATAGTTTGTCAATTCTTTCTTTATAGAATTATATTGAAAATGAAAAATTAAAATACCATCGAGAAATATGAATTTTTCAAGAATTTTGAGTGATAACAATTTGATTGCTGGAGATAAGTTGAAATTAATGGACCAAGTTATTTGAGAAATAACACATTAAATCTATTTATAACGGTTTCAAGGCATAATTTATTCTGCATCAATCCTCTCGTCGTTGTACAAACCAAGTTATTAAATAAAATTTTGAATTAAAATCATTTATATTACACTAATCAATAACACACTATGGTGAGCAGTTTTATCACTTGTTCGATTAATGGAAAAACAAGAATCTTAGGCCCGGTTTTTGATAAACTCAATTTGTTTGTCAGTTTAATTGATTTCACAATATAAAAATACAACTGCGTTTTGTTTTTGGAAATCTAATTAAAAGGTATTAAAGCTAATTGGCATTGAAGATATTCTGCACGGAGCTAAGTCAATTCATATTATTATTATCATTTTTATCATTAATATTATGATTCACATTGATATTGATTCTACAGTACTCTACATAAACCATATTCCAATCATCTATTTCGGCCAATTTTGTGCCGTGGTTTTGAAGTGAATAAATGAATCATTCTCCCTGTATTGTTTTCTGATGTGAAAACAAGCAGGCGATTAACATATACATGAACACAAACATGTAACCCAAAATAAACCACATTAGACATTAATGTACTGGAGCTACAACTAATGGACCAAATTGACCGATTCTAAAAATAAACAAATGAGAATGTATGCATTCAAAATAATCAACGTATAGAGTGAGAGATAAGTGATAATGCAGTGCGCGAGAGGGAGAGAGGGACATTGTAGGAGTGAGAGGGGGAGTATCGATTCACTTTTGAGTTGCCAGGGTCGAGGCCATGGTCCCCTCTCTTCACCTCCCTCACACTAGCCACCACAAGCATTGGCCCCACCCACCGATTCCCTATTTTCCATTACCAAAATTGAATTACTGTCGAAATCAAAACCAACGTAACACAGCGTTCAGGCAAATACATCACTTGGAAAAACGATGGAAATCGTTTCTCTTCTAAATAATCATTGGCCAATTTTATTCTCATAGGTACTAGTTATTCTCTTACAAGATAATCTCCGTATAAGAGATTAAGATGGATGATAAGATAAATAAGATATTCACAGCAACCACTCAGTAAAAATTACTCATCATTGAATATTGAGTACAATAAATTTTCATGAGAGAGGAACTTAAATTATTTATTTAGTACCAGTGAGTATAGAATGTAATTACATTACATTCAATATTTTACAATCTATACTCACTGGTTAGTACTCACCCAACATTTTATTAGGACACTATATTGCAGGATGCATTGAAAAGTATATTGCCTAAGCTCAATATTGGGTTGCCTAAACCCAATATTGACTATTAAAATCAGTAGTACCTCATAAAAGAGACCAGAATTTAGTTGTATGTATTTTTTGGCTTCAAAATTTTCTGAAATAACTTAATTTAATCAAAGTGCGGTAATATTAAGTGCAATATTTGACTACAATTTGGTATTTCAATCATTTTAAATTAAAAATTTCTAGCTCATATATGTTTTTGGACAGAAATTGAACTTTAAATTTTTTCAGTAAGAACATAACCTATTTTTTGGACATTTTATTATTTATCAAAATATGGGAACAGAATAGTTTTGGGCTATGCCTGTTGTTCTGTCCCGATCATATCCATATGATTTGTAATTCTATCAACAAATTAATAAATAAATAAATGAATAAATAAATTTAGCTCAATTCAACAAATTCATCTGAACCTGATAGAATGACTAATTTGCATAATAAATTGAGATCGCATTGATAGTAAATTAAGACCTTAATTCAAAAAAATCATTTAAACCTGATAGAATGACTAAATCGCATAAAATAAATTGAGATCGCAAACAAAATTATTATAAGTAGTGACGAGAAGTGCGGAGGAATATGAGAGAACAGTTTCTGAAATTCATCACCTCTTCACTGAGTAATCTTTAGTTGATTCATCACCATTGACATGAAATGATGATTGAACATAACTGACAGTAGATAAATCGAAAAGTTTCGTAATGTTTCAAGGTCAATCAGTCGAAAAAGTGATCAATTATTATGCAAGCTGCATCAAGAGGTTGATAGTGCTTGAATGAACAATGCGTTTCGTTAGGAAACAAGTTTATTCAATATTTTGTATCACTAGAGTGAACCAGCAAAATACTTGAAGAAGCGCCTTTCTTAATCGAAGGGGACACAAGAATCCCCGATATGAGTAAATTAGTTTTGAAGGGAAAAATGAATGGTACGTTGTTATTTTCTAATTTCTGTCATTCAATTGGACAGTATATTTTACATGAACAGAATCAAGAGAATACGTTATGAAAACGACTGGAAACAAACTACAGCAGTGGATGCAGCACTGACTATTTTTTTTAGATATTTTAGATATTTATTGATAATTGTTACTAGGCTGTTGCCTATGGTAACATTTACAAAAATTGACAATAAAATTAAATCAAACTTAAGAGATAAATAATAATTATTTAACAGTTCTGCACTAGTATTGATCAATTACAAATATCGAAGAAAATAATATAGTATATATTAAGCTATCAACATTATACTAGATCACATTAGCAATACTGGAGGAAAGAAAAATTGTTATTTGCATCCATGTGGAATGAAACTTATCATGAAAGTATTCGAAATATTAAACTTCATAATACAATACAATAGAGAGTAGATGGAATAGGTAAGAAATAAACTATGAAGGTGGTACTCCTATTACAAAACATTATGATCAGACTTTCAATAAAAAAGAAAAGAAGTAATTATGGAATGAGAGCATGAATGCACCAAACCCAAACCAATGATGACAGAAGCCTCGATTTAAACAAATAGAAGCTTGGTGAGAAAATCAACTCAGGTGATAGATTGTTCCACAATCGGAACGCTACTACAGTAAAAGAGGAGTTGTACATAACTGTGCGGTGGAGTGGAATTTGTAGGAAATACTGGTGCTGCCGTGTGTTTCTGTGGTGGATGTGCGAAATAAAGTCATTCAGTTTCTGGGATTGATTGTTATTTGTTATCAAGATAAACAAATCTAGTAAGTCATAAGAAAAAAATCTTCTCTAACTTATTTTAAATCTAGCAGTCTTCTACTAGAGTGGAGCATCAATAATTTAAACGACTTTGTCAAGTAAGCACATTCAATACAAAATAAAACTACTTTTTACAATAATATAATACAACGATAAGAGTTACGACGCGAAATGTTCAGCTTTATATGAAGTGGTGCCAAAGTTTTCATATTTGAGAAAACATCTCCAAAAATACACCCAGCTTGATAAATTGTTCACACGTTCAGGAAGCAGAAAACACCAACAAACAGAATTTGTGTGAGTGCAACGATGATAGGTGAGATGGCTCTTCTCTCGAGTGGTGACTTGTGCCAAAACATCGCCGCATCAATAGCAGCATCACAATTCACAGTGCACGAGCACACTTTTTTATCGTTCATAGAGCATTCCTGTGCAGCACATCTACCCAAAGCGTCCTCCTCACCTACTCCTATCTCCAAAAACAGCCCCAAGCCAACAAAATCAAACACCAACGCAAACCAAGTTCTCGAATGCACCATTACAACACCACGATCAAGGTAAGGTGGCGGTGTAGAAAAAACATACCAAGAAGAAGCCTGAGAGAAAAAAGGTGTGTGTGTGTGTGTGTGTGAGAGAGAGAGAGAGAGAGAGAGAGAGAGTGCAAGGTCCCCCAGACAATTTGGCATTTGTCTCTCCTACTCATTTCACTGCCAAATACACAGATCCAAACCATCCTCCCTCTCTCACCTTGCACCTACAGCACTAGCTCATTTTAAAATTTTAAAAATTCCGTCGTTACAATGAAGATATCCTGAGAGTTTTCTGAATTCAAAAGATAGATGGCATGCTTGACATATTCAATATTCTAAAGGTGCGTTCAGACTCATGCGCCACGAACACGCGCATTTTACTTATCATCAGCTGATGCTATTCTTATTATACCTGTATTTGTACAGGAACAGTAAAATTCAGATATAAGCATAGTATCAGCTGATAAAGAGTGAACACACCACGTGTGTAGTTGCGCTCAAGTCCATACACACATAAATCTCTACGTGTATCTCAAATTGAAAAGCCTTTTTAAAAAAATATTATTCTATTTTCAAGTGAATGATTTTATTTTGCTAGAATCAAGTTTTCGGAAGTAATAAGTATTTATAGTTAGATTGTGATTAATTCCACGTTGAAAATGAGTTTCCATAAAAATGGATACAACTTTGACACAACCTGAGATTACAGAATGGAATTACTGAACATTCTAAACTCTGAACCATAGAGTACAGATTGTAATAATTACACTCTATATTCTGTAGACAATAATTGAAGTTACATTCAATACTCTCTTCAAAAGTCTGTAGAACAAGAAAGGTCCAGGTGCCATGATTTATGGGATAGAGAATTTGGAGTAAAAACCAAAATCAGATTTCGAAGGGGATAGATGAACGAGTTTTCATGGACTCAATCCCAACATAACACGAATGTAACAGGTAACGTAAAAGCTATAAAAACCACCTCAATTTGAATAGGAAAAACATGAAACAGCTAGCACATAAATATCACATAGCTATCAGGCCATCGGTAGTTCTTTTATTACCTCTAAACTCCTATGAAGCAATTGCGTTGCAATGTTTCCATTTCACAATAATAATTATTGCACGCTCGCTCAAAAAGTTTACTCTCTCTCTCTTCAACTCACTAACTCTCTCTCACTTCAGCTTATAATAGCAGCTGCGTCTCCGACCTAGGACAACATCGTCCACAACTCTAGAACAAGGTCATGCTCTCTCACTCTTACCCCTTCACCCCCCACCCATACAACACAGCAATCATTCCCCTTCAGCAGTTGCAATTTGGCAAGCGAAAATATTCACAGTACTCCACTCACTCAAAGCTTGAAATATGTACGACGACAAAACAAAAGTTTAGTCATACGTCATGACAAAACATCAAAAAAAAAACAAATAAATGCACCTGATGGTAGACATTTGAACCTCTCTTTTCTAGCATGTCTATGATACTTGTCAAGGCGATATTTGAATGCCTTGACATCGATAATTGACGACGCATTCATACATATTTTCAGTTCAACTGTCAAGCTGTTTTTGCAATTACTAGAGTTTCGCGCTTCATAAAAAAACGGCGCCCTTTGAATTCCTCTCAGACGAATAGTTTCACAAACACTTTAAATCATACTGCTGCGCAATATCATGGATTACCTACCAATACCTACTAAAGGTTCGAACCCACTAGAACGTATCATACCATGACCGTGCCCGTACCGACACATGCAAAAAAATATTCTTTGCATCATTTGATATGTAATGCACCCATTAGACCGTTCCGTCACCGGCCAAGCACGGAGCGTGCCATGCACGTCCAGGTCAACATTTGTCAGCCAGTATATTTTGTCTGTGACGGAACGCTCCTTGCATGGCACGTGACGCCTGCAAACCCCGTTGTAACCGCGTATGCACCGCGTTGGTAACCAGTTCACCGCTACATTCTCTTGCTAACTGACGCGTTCCCAACAACTTCTGACCGGGCATCATACGCGTATCATACCCGTATCATACGCGTACCATACGCGTAATGTACTGGCATAGACCGCTGTTGATCCGGTGTAGTGGGCATAGTTGTTATTTTACGTGCCTGGCATGGTCTGACACGGTCCGTGTCTGATACGTTCTAGTGGGTTCGAACCTAATATGCCTATTTTAATACTAAAATTAATACTAAAATACTACTATTAATACTAATTTAATACTAAATAATGCCTACTAACCTACTAATACTAAAATAATACCTACTAATACTAAACTAATACAAAAACGTATGAACCTAATTGATTGGATATTTTTGAATAATAATGTATGTTATAATGTTCAAACAGACAAAGAAAGTGCAATACTGAATCTATCCAGAAGTATTTAGAAAAAAAAAAAACTTTCAAGCAAATGAAGAGTTGTCTTCCATCTCTTAGGATAGACGAAAGACTTAGCTCCTTCAAATAGCGAGGTATTCACAAATTTAGTATGAAATGTACAGAAGAAACTTACTCAATCTCAGACTTTTTCGTTGCAAAAATCAATTGAAATGAAACGAAGCTAGTCCTCTACCTTTTTGACTTATGAATTAAAATGGCTATAATCGGAAGAAATCGTTGATTGAAAACTAAAATTCATGAAAGAAACAATTTATCCTTAAAATTAGTCACTGTTTGAAAAGTTTTAACTCAGTTCTCAGATTGAAGATGAAGAGTGGTATTTGATTTCTTAGTATTATCTAAAAAAAGATGAGATGATTTTTTCTGTACAATAGCTTTTGATTTGGTGGAAATTGCAGACAAATGGAAAAGAAACTGATATTACGGGTTTTTTGAGACACCCTGGATTTAACACTAGGAAATGTTGCATGCAAAAATTGATTCTGGCTTCTTTTCAGTAACCAAGCAACATATTAAAAAATCAATAACTACAATATAAAATCACTTCACATTAACTTACATTTCAACTTGAAAATGGCCAAAGTAGGCCGAAACTAGTCGTTGAAATGTTTCATAGTTTTAAAATGTTTCAAATAAAAAGGGTACTTCATGTTTCATATTTTTTTTATTAACTACAATATATTTTGCAAGTAGGGTGTGTGTACTTTTCAATGTCTATATTGACTGGACTAATAGACCGTCACTCAATTAGCACACACTTTATTGGATAGAACAATGCAGTAACAATATTGGGAAATCATCAAAACACTCATAAGATGCTACGTCATTATAGACTCCAATCGAAACTCAATTAAAACAGGATGTCAGCAATCAGCACACACTCCAGCGGTCAACACCATCAGAGTGGAATAGAATAGAATGACTGCCTTTATTTCTCCTGGAGAGCGAAGTTAGGTCAATAACATTTTACGGATAAATAAATAATTGGTAGCCATGATGATCAAGTGTTACATCAGCCATCATAGAGTGTGAATGTGTGGATAGGGATTGGCCGATGCCCTAGGAAAGGCTGACGAGGCAAGTTGTGCCCTGCGGAGGCAAATTAGATTACTGGCTGACAACACGAGTTGACCCTCAGCTTTGCTCATATTGATCTTCGGTAATAGACAGGCATCGAAGACATCATTTAGGAGCCGCAAACGATGATTGTAGCCGGGGGCCAAGCCACAACATTCATCATTCCCTTCAATCTATATCTCACATCACTATCCAGGCATAGATGACCATCAGTTTTTTCATTAGAGTGGGTGGTCATAAAATAATAATTATTCCTTTTCACAATTAATTTTTCTTCAAATCCATTTTTACTTTATCAGAGTAGGTGGTCATGATATTGAGAGATTATAAAAATATTTCTTTACCCTGGATTTGAGTGAACATTTTCTCTAAAAATCCATTTTTACTTCATCGGAGTAGGTGGTCATGATAATGAGTGTTTATTCCTTTTCACTAGTATTCAGTGAACATTTTCTCTGAAAATAAACTTTGAAATAGGACCTATAATAATGAAATAAATCACTCTTAGGAGGTCTCAAGCGTGTAGAAACATCTATAATAGTCGACACCATTATAAACATCATCATTATAAAAAATAAACATCAATATAGTCGACTGAACCTGACCCAGGGAGCTCTGATGAGTAGCTGTGACAGTTGTTTTTCTTCTGTACAATACATCCCTGTTATTGGCCCCTAATTCAAAATAGGGGTTGTTTGAGACTCGTGGAAAATTATCGTAGTGAATCACCTTAATATGCGGCATTTAATATGATGAATTTTGGCACTCAGGTAATGAAGGTGCTATATTTACCAGTAGTTACCATCGATTTCCACTTGCACATTCGATTAAAACTAATCAATGATTATTATCCCAAACAATTATCAATAAGATATTTACAAATGTTGCTATCCATAAAAAAAATTAATAAATATAGATAGATAGATATAAAAGTGCTTTTCATTCATCTAAAATAAATAAATTCACAAGAAATGAAAAGACATACATTAGGGCTTGATCTGTGACAGCTAGACGGATGAATTATCAAGCGATAACTGAAAAAACTTCATTAAATAACAACCAATATAATTAATTTGATATGAAAGGATTGGTAGTTTCAAGAAATTTATTGTCTCAGAGATGCATACATTTCATAAACTACTGTATTTCCAACTCGAAAATATAATTATTTTCTAATGAAATGGATGGATGTTAATCTTGTAGTTTAAAGATCACAAGATCACAAAGTTTAATACAACTTTTAGATTGAGTATAATTATATAATATGATTTGTTAGTACGGTACGGTATAGCACAAGCTATATTGCCTACATAAAGCACAAGTGGATGTCCAGAATATTTTGCCGTGGTTTCAAACAGTAGATGTATCTGAAAGATAAATTATTTTTCCTCAATCAAATAGTTCTAACTCTGAGTTGCAGTACTTCAAACAATAAAATCCCTCTTAATTACTTAATCGACCCCTTCAATTGTCGACTTCTGAAATATGACGAACGACCTTCATGAATTACGTTGAGAGTGGCAGGTTTCTGAGAGATCGCAATTACAAAGAAACAGAACTTGCACTCAACTGAAATTTATAGCGGCAAACAATGGCCAGGGCTAAATGCGCCCGGCGAGGGACGAGGAAGGGTGGGCGCAATTTCGACGCTTGATTTATGGAAGAAATAAAATGGCCGTAAGTGGGACGGACACCTCGAGTGCAGAAGGCTACCTGCTGGAACACGGACAGGTCCAATTTATTAATTCCGACCAACTTCAACAGCCATCTGTCATTGCAGCAGTTCGCCATTCGGCCAAACTCAGCCGACACAAAGCAAACCAACCAACGTTTACCCCGAAACCTTCCAACGTTTCATTAGTTCTGAGCCAAAGCCACTGCCTAGTTTCGCAGCAGCCTGATTAAATGAACAATATATGAAATGATACAAAAGTCAAGTGTCTATGCAAGTGGAGTTGGCTAATTCAGTAGGACAGAATTCTTCTTCTTCTTTTGGTTCCTTCTCCTATCGGAGGTTGGAAATCATCACGGCAATTTTCACTTTATTGATTGCAGCCTTGAATAGTTCCCTTGAGTTGCAGCCATACCATTCTCTCAAATTACGCAGCCAGGATATCCTTCTTCTTCCCACACTCCTCTTTCCCATGATCCTTCCTTGCAATATAAGTCTCAACAGCTCATACTTTTCACCCCTCATTACATGACCCAAATATTGCAATTTTCTTCTCTTTATAGTCGCAACAATTTCACATTCCTTTGCCATCATTAACATTACATCCCTATTTGTCACTTTTCTTGTCCATGGTATTCTCCACATCCTTCTATAGCACCACATTTCAAATGCCTCGATGTTTTTGAGGTTTGACTTTTTTAAAGTCCATGCTTCCATGCCGTACAGCAATGTAGAAAACACATAACAACGCAGCATTCGTATTCTAAGTTCTAGTTTAATATCTCGGCTACACAGAAATCTTTTCATTTTTATGAACACCTGTCGTGCTATTTCCACTCGTCCTTTGATCTCCCTGGTCTGATCGTTCACTTCAGTAATCCATGCTCCAAGATACTTATATGCTGTGACTCTTTCAATAGGTGTATTGTCCACTACAATATTAATTGGCACTCTCTGCTTTTTCGAGACGATCATGCACTTGGTTTTCTTAAGATTCAGCTTCAACTTTAGGACAGAATAATAGTTGTCAAATCAACTTGAATAATAGTGAAGGGCCGGTTTCCGAGCTCGGGATTTAGCCAAGTACTAGACTTTAATTGGCTTTAAACTGTGGAGTCAGAAAATTGGCTTTCCGAGTCAGAGCGCTAACGTAGACGAGGAGTTTAGAGTAGACTCTGGAGTTAAGAGATCACGTTAGACCCTGGAGTTCATAATTTCGCTTTCTGAGTGAAGGGTTTATAAGTCAAGGATGTATCAAAAATCGTTAAGTCCAGGACTTAAAACAGCGAGATTTTAAACCCTCGACTGGGGTAGGGTTTAAATTCAAGTTCTAGACTTAACTGAGCAAACACAATTCAGTTATTGTTTTGGAGAAGATGAAAAGTCAAATAGATGTTATGGAATACCTAAATTATTTGGATTAGTCCATCTAAATTCATAATTTATAGTTTGCAAGTTCATTTTGGGATAAAATTATATCAGAATTATGCGTAAAAAACTAACCTCATTTTACAACCGGACATAACCTAAAACTGTTCAAGAAAAATAACACAAGGATTGCCTTGGAATTTATATTCCAATCTGAATGTTATTAATCAATGTCATATTTAACATATTAATAATAATAATAATAATAATAAATAATTATTCCAGTTATTTTCAAAACAAATACGTTTTCAAACTCAATAGCCTAATGAAATTTTTATTCCAAAATCACTGGCTAGGATCAATGATCAATAATAGCATAACGTAAAGTGAAATGTTTATTCATTCACCTTTCAAAGGTTTTGCTTTGGATAGGCCTACAAAGAAATCGAAACGTATTTTTACAAAATAGTTTGGAGAGCATGCTCATTTAAATTATCCCGCTCCAATCAGCTGTTTCCGATCTGCTATAATGCCAACAGCAAAATATTGTGAATTTCCCTCATGACTACTGCGTTAAAGTCCTGGACTACAATAAGTCGAGAACTTATAGACACCGGAATTCAGAAGATAAAATCGTGACTCAGAAAGTCAATAAGACCCGAGCGCTTATTTTAGTCCTGGACTCTGTACGTTGAGAACTTATAGATCCCGAGCTCGAAAACCGGCCCTTAGTTTCATCACAAAATTCCGAAATTCGTCAATCATAAAAGAAGAAATTCCCATTTCCAGCGTATCAAGGTTTAATATTCTATGGAACATTACAATACCTCCTACCAATTATCAGAAATCAACTTTTATTATGGACTTTTGATCAAAAATTCTACCTATTCTATGCTGTTTTTGAAATATTAAAATGTATAAATGCTGTCTACAACTGCGATACTTCATTCCGAAATTGAAAGTTTGGTAATACAAATATATTTATTATATAGGTATATATTTTTTTTCCATTTTTCAGTATTGCTATAGGCTACTTCGTACTGTTTGCTTTATGAACTCACAGCTAGCGCACAAGTTTAACTTTGCTGGCTGTGCCAAATCATTTAGATCTATTATAATTTACATTTTTATTATGCATTTTGTATGTATTATTCATGTTTTGTAACTATGTAATTTTGGCGAAAATAAACATTCTCTAAACATTCTCTCTCTCTAAACAAGTTATATTATTATGACATCAATATTATTGCTTTTGTTAATACAGTACTATCTTCCTTATTGCTTCCTGTCTATGACAGGGGAAGAGAGGGAGATACATTGCTTTAGTAAATCACAAGAGAGTTTAAAATAATAGGTTTGAATTGCAATTCTATCATCACAAAAATCTTAAAACGGCGAAACCAGCTTTAGCTGACAGTATCTCAACACTATATCAACCTTGTCAGGACAAAAATTGACATGGAGGCGCTTCCAAAGATACCTGGATCAAATGATAAGAAACACTTTTTTTTGTCAGATAAACTCACGAGATGGGAAGTTATCTCTACTTTCAACCCTAAAGTAGAATATTGTCTGCATCAAACAAAATTCAAGTATATTGTCAAGCATCGCGATGGAGGACGCTGGTGAGTGTATGAAAAACTGCGTCACCGACTCCATTCGCACCCAAACTTATCCATCAAACACTTGTTCAAGTTATTATGTGGCAGCAGGGGCAGCACACGAAAGCAACGTGATTACGGCTGCAATTAAAATGAGGGGCATGACCACCCGGATGCCTGATCGGCGTGCAGCACGGCACTCGGCACAGGGTCGACGGGTCGACGGCGACCTGACAAATTCACACCAACCACGCACCACCAACATTACAAACACCACCCACATCACAACAAAACCACACATTTTTATAATGACACTCACTTCAACAATTACCGAGCGTCGCTATTCATTCAATACTGGTGTCCAGCTAAACAGCTGAACTAGAGAAAAGTTGCAAGTTAAAAAAATATCAATTGTTAAGTGACAAATCAATCAACTAAATGTAAATTAACAAATTAAATTGTGAAGTGAAGACGTTTAATAGATTGTTGGTCGAGTAGAGTTGACTTTTATTGAAAATTCTTTCTTTTTTTTAATTTTATGACCACATAGGATCACTGTGGTCTCAGGTTAGTCATCTTTCTTCGTTTATTCGCTTCAATTATCTTCCTTTCTACCCAGTTCCTTTTCATTCTGTCAGATCTTTATTTTCTCAATTCATCTGAACAAACCTATTGCCTCTCCTAATTGTTTTCATAGATAATATCCTTTTATCTATAATTCTTTACTATAGAAAATTTCCTCTAGAAAATTTTTCTATTTTTTCCTCTAGAAAATTCTTCTACTATAGTGAGGTCCACATTATAATGGCAGTGTTTGATTGACAATAGTATAATTACTGTACTATCCTTGTCTATCATTCAACAAAGCTTATAGCGCTATCTCTTACTTTCTTTGCTCTGTTGCCAGATCGTCTTTTAACAATGTAAAACTGATAATTAACAAAATATTCAATCTTAATCATGAAATTATTGAAAAATATAATTTCTTGCTTAATTAAATATAATTGATTATTTTAAACTAGAATGCACCGTTAATATTACTTCAATAAACCTGTATCAGCTACCGTCTATAGAGGGCATTGACAAAATGGAGGAACGGCAACGTTGTTCTCCTATCTTCCTCCACTGCCATTATAACGTGGACCTCACTATAGTCAATTTTTCACTATTTGATGTGTTTGACGTAGTAAATTTGTAATGTTTTTCACTTTTAGTACATTCACTTTGAAAAAAACGTTTACGTTGTTGTGACAATATCTAGTCAATTAGATGAAGTTTTATATTTACACTATTTGTCACAATAGGAGAGAAGATTTTCGGGATGGATACAATACATAATATTGTCTTTTTTCTTTAGGGCTACTTTTAATATAAATAAAAATATAAATCTCAGTTCCTTTATGAATTCAAACTTATAAAGAAGGGTACTGAGATTTACATTTTTATTTAATATTAATACATTGTAAAAATTTCAATCTTCATCGACTTGGAATCACTTTATTGATTCAAGTTAGATTCAAAACAAAGAGCTGTAATGTCCGTGACACTGTTCATCTGAAATCTTTCCAAGGAATACTATTGAAAAATAATAGCAATTTCCCTAAATTCTTGTTTATTGCGAGGCTTCAAAATCTAATCATCTAATTGCCTTTTTCATAAAAAAAACCTGAACTTCTGTAAAATAGAAGTTGATTTAAAGATGTTCTCACAGTATATATTACATTTTGCATAGGACGTTTTCTAGCGTATGTATAGCGCTTTCCTGTAGAATAGGAAGACTTCTACGTTTTATGTAGCAGATCCGATGAAAAGAGTTTTTACTTTGAGATTGATATACAGTAATTTGAAAGCATTGTTGAAAAGACATGAGGCGAGGAATGGTTGGGGATGAGAACTAAAGAAGGCTGAGAAATGAGGCCATACATCACACAGTATTTCAGAGCTGAAACAATTGCGATGATAAAGTAAAGAAAGCAGAAACGCGACTATCAAAACGCTGAAAGAAAACAAAGCGATAGAAGGGATGGCGATTGAAAGGAGTTGGTGTCGAAGAATTTCCGGCAACCCCTTCTCCACCAAGAATACGGAAGGAAATTCCAGCTTGCCAACTAATGAAAAGCCTCTTGTTTACCAAGTAACTTTCCAATAGCAAGCAAGCTAGCGCCATTATAGTCGAAAGCTATTTTGAAACGATCTCTCGTTTCGATTACACTCAGATTTCGTCAACAGTTCTCATCGGTTTCCAATAGATTGTTGTGAATCTGCCCGGCACATTTCAAATTGAAGCTAACAGCAACGTTTTCTAATTCAACAGACTTGTTCTCTCGATAGATATGAAAATGGATGAGGAAAACGACAACACTACTTTCTGAATTGAAAAGCACCCCAAAATTGATTGCACTAGCGAATTTGGGCTTGGTTTGACATGAAATGAACTACAATTATTGGAAATACATACTATATAATAAGTGATTATTATGTAGCTACTATATAATTTTGTTATTCAAAGTAAACTATAAAAAGTCTGAAGAGACCGCCAAGCATATCACACTGGATTGCGAGAGACCAGGGGCAAGGAGGGCTCTGTTTGGCTACAAGCAACCAGGTGATGAATGGGATGTTATAGGGAAAAACTCTTGGTTCTTGTAAAAGTATTGGTTTGCCTAACTAACGTACTACTTGGGAACACAATAAGCTTCGGTTGACGTGTGGGGTTCTTTGAACCTTTGGATCCTTGAATCCGTCCTCTCAAAAATAATAATAATAAACTATAAAAAAAGAAGAGCATATCTATTTATTGGATAGAGCAAACAATACAATAGTCGGAAAAGAAAAGAACAGTCTATTGCCCAAAACTTCTTCAATTTCCTAAGTTTGTCTCAAATTCTTGTCCAAATATTATTGTAGTTTATGCTTATAATATATTCATAGCTTTTGGTGGGAGTAGGTTACCTCTTTATGGCCAATATTCATATGAACGCTAAGATCACTATAGTCACGTCTAGAACTTTCAGAAGTTTATGTTTGTGTACAACAAGCTTCATTGGTGAGGAAAAGAACCGTACAAGCTTCTCTAGAACCTATCAAATTCATAAACTCATAGATTGATGATAACATCATGTTCTGAATATATTTTCGAATTGATAGACTCATAAAAACTTCAGGATCGTCACTAATCTGAAAGCTCAATAAAAAGATTACTGCATGAATATTTCAGAACTACCTGATATCCAGGGAGTTCAGAGAAATAAATTGGTTTTATTGATCATAAGGTAATAAAAACATTCAAAAGAAACGTCATAACATAAAATCCCAGCAATCTGGTTTCTGTTCTGATCTAATGATAATAATTCTATTGAATAGCGTTTTCATTAGTCGTAATTTCGAATACAGTATACCCGCTACCAGAGGTTGATAACTGATGGGACTATGGGACAGTAATCCCATATCTCTACACTATAGTGAGGTCCACGTTATAATGGCAGTGTTTGATTAGCAATGGTATTGCTATCCTTGTCTTTCATTAAACAAAGCGGATAGCACTATCTCTTTCTCGCTTTGCTCTGTTGCCAGATCGGCTTTCAACAATTCAAAATTAATAATTAATTAACAAAATATTTCATCTTAATTATGTACATTCATTATGATTTTTCTAAATATAATTTATTGCCCAATAAAAATAATTGATTATTTTAACGAGAATGAACAGTTAATTACATCAATAAACCTGTAGCTGCTACCGTCTATAGAAGGCATTGACAAGACAGAGGTTCAGCAACGTTTTTCTCACTGCTTCTTTCTCCACTGCCATTATAACGTGGACCTCACTATAGTGTAGAGAGTAACGTAGTACCTACGTTATTGAGGTTGCACATAGGGTCATTTGTTTAGAATTTTAATTTTCACTGGGAAGCATTTTCATCTCATATCGCCATACAAGATCATCGTATAAATTCATTTAAAAAATATATTGAAATTGAATCATCAGTTTCCACCAAAAACATGAAATTCCATCCAAACACATCTATGTTACATGAAATTCCACAAAAATGTCCCTTGTCATAGAAATTTCCTGTTTTCATTAAAATAATAATTATTATTACATTCATTAAATGTGTATTTTAATAAAAATACACTGAATAATTACAGTTATTACAATTGTAAAATGCTCGAAAAAATGTGTAGATTCGAAGAGATAACTCTTTCTCTAGATTCTTTCAAATCTTGAATACACTCTCGCAAAATCAAATCAAATTCTTTATTTGCCAAAATACAATACAATTTTTCAAAACAAAGAAATTGTGGATTCGAAGAGATAACTCTTTCTCTAGATTCTTTCAAATCTTGAATACACTCTCGCAAAGAATTTGTAGATTTGAAGAGATAACTCTTTCTCTAGATTCTTTCAAATCTTGAATACACTCTCGCAAAAAATGTGTGGATTCGAAGAGAAGTTATCTTTTTAGATTTTTTAGGAAAGAGTTACTTTTAGATTCTTTAAAATCTTGAATACACACTCTTGATCAGAGATTCCTTTACCAGAAGAAATCTTTGTACACAAATAGTATGTAGCAAATCTAATCAGATATTGTTGAGCTTCCTGTTTCAATCGATTTTGCTATCCGACTCTTCTGCGGAATCACATCACATCGATGAGAAATGAGTTCGTGAGTTGAACTCGCCCAAGATGGAACAAAACCTATTTGCCAGTATACAGTGTGCCGAGTTTTCAGCCGAATCGTTTTCGATTTGAGACAGAACAATAAAATGCCCGAACAGAGTTTACTGCTACGGCGATGCCGTGCTGTAACAACGTTTATTGTGCAATCAGTTCGGTCCAATTCCGACTGGGTTCGATCCACGATCGACGAGAGACGAGACACCAGCTCCAGCACAGCAAAGGTCGCATCGCACTCGCACCACTATTACACGAGTGCCAGAGATGGGTAGTCACGATCTGAATAGTTTCTAATCGAGAATGCGAGAAAAAAGATAAAAACGAAACACGATCGTTGGACCAGCATCGATTCTGGAAGATGCTGTCTGGATATCTGGATGATAGATTGAGATTGAATTCACGAGTAACTATCCAAAATAGTCGGTTTCGAAAGAGTGTTGTCAGATCAATATTGGAAAACATTCCATTTGTATAGAATGGTAATGATTGATGGAAATCGTGAAAAATGAGCTCAAAACAGGATTTCTCCCCTCATTCTTATGCATACAGTAAATTACCACCAAATATTGGCGCAACGTGTTCTATTCTGCTCAAAAATCTAGCTTGGTTGAACCGTTGAAGTTTGCTTATTGTATTGGTTGAAGAGTTTTAAATACAGAAAATCCTGGCTCAGACGACAATAGCAAAAACTAGTAGCATGGATCAAGTTACTATATTATTATTTCTATCTAAAGCATAGCATTATAAATGAATGATAATTTCTATTCATGCATATACATTATTTATTTCATCTTATTCTTCATGTACCGTCTCCATGGCGGAGGTTGGCTATCATGATGGCGATTTTAATTTTATTTACAGCTGCTCTGAATAGGTCATTGGATGTACACTGGAACCAATCCCTTAGGTTGCGCAACCAAGATATTGGTTAATATCTTGATTTATTTCATAATAATATATTATTATTCATTCAATACTACGAACAATATTTACCGGTGAGTAACTACTGAGTTTCATTTAAATTAAGAAACAACATATTGATTGATTATGATTCGCCCAACAATTGAGTGGATGAAACTATTGAGGGCCGGTTTCCGACCTCGGGATTTAGTTAAGTTCTAGACTTCAAACAGCTGGAGTCAGAAAATTGGCTTTCCGAAACGGGGAGTAGTCGTAGTTTCTATGATTTAACATTCATTTTCTCATTTCTATAATTGGAAAAGATCTTCCTTGACGAAATTAAACATTACTAAATAATTCAAAATATCTGAAACTTATCTTACACTATTATCTCTTTATTTTATTTTGTGTTCAATTTTTTAGTTTTTCGAAATTTAATTTAAACGACTACGCCCCGTTTCGGAAAGCAAATTTTCTTACTCTAGCTGTTGAAAGTCTAGAGTTTAGCTATATCCCGAGCTCGTAAACCGGCTCTAAAAATTATTTAATAAATAATCAGAGGGCACGATTCAATAGGTTGCCATAAGATAGGGATAATTGATTAAATAATAGCAATACATTGATTGCCATACAATAACACCAGTGTAACTGAGGGAAGGAAAAATTAGAAGACATTTTAGCTGTGTTTTAAAAGCCTGACTGTGGTAGAAGCGAAAAACAACGGGACCAGCCGAATCAAGAGCCTGTTGGCTGAAAAATGTACAGGAGAGTGGGAGGACGAAGCCAAGGAGAAAGAAGAAAAGGAGGAAGAAGATGAACAAGAGGAAAGATGAGACGAAGTAGTTGGGAAGGAAGTGATGGTATACGGTCATTGCTCTTTTCCAGGTTACCACTACTATTATATACAATTTGTGCTTATAGTGGAAGGTGGATCCCACAAATCACTCTCTTTCTGCTCAATTTCTTCTTCCATCTTTCTTCTTTCTTCATATCGTCCTCATACAGTAGAACTCTACAACTGCTTCACGTTCAGCATTCACTCATAAGCAATTCCCCAGGAAAACTGCTCGATATCACTGCCACAATATTACAAAAAAGCAGTATAGATCTCTGCATATATACATTATAGTGTTCTGATTTCATAGTATTCTACGACTCAAATAATAATACTACTATATAGGTGATCACATAACGTGATGATATATACATCAAACTTGGTGTTGTGCTGACGACATCAAATGCTATTTTTGTCAAGTGACAGTTAAAATGACATAAGCTCATTTGATTGATTTTCGGTAGACATTTACGCTCAGACCTTTTCGATAACCCTTATGAACTGTGTCAAAATTTATAGTTCAATGTCTAATTCCATTCACTTTCAATTTATGAAATCATAAAGAAATTCTTCTTCCTACAAAAATTTCCTTTTCCTAATTTAGCTAATTATCCGTCGAAAATTTAAAAATTTGATTAACTCCCAATTTCTAATGTTTCAATTTGTTTTTGTATGATTTTTTATTTAGTTTTGTTCCATCTTTTATATTCATCATGTCTATTTGAATTGAACTTGCTGAAGAGAATAGCACATTTATGGACCTGCCCTAGGGCAGAATACTGATGATGATGATGATGATGAATTGAACTGCTCACAACTTACTGCTCTCTGGTGAACAAGTTTGTATGCCAGCAGTACAATTTTTTATATATTCATGTACTTTTCACTATCATTTATGTATTATTCATATGATCTCTGATTTTTTATTGTTTATGGGAATTAAATCTTATCTTATCTTCACCATGAATGATATTGTGAAAACCTTGCAAACATTCGAAGAAATAACTTGTTTAAATAAAATCTAGGACAGCTGGAAATGTTGGCTAGGTAGATGAATGAAAATAATGTTATCTAGCATCTATAAAATCGTGTGATGGTGATCAGCCCTTGATTGAAATCGGCAAAACAGGTCGTCGTCAAATGCACTTTATACTGTACACCAGCCTCGATCTACTCCACACTCACTCACTCTCTCTTGCACCTAAACTGTACACCAACCTCGATCTACTTTCTCCCTCGCACCTACACTGTACACTAGCCTCGATCTAATCACTCACACTCTCTCTCTTGTACCAACACCGCACACCAATCTCGATCTACTTTCTCTATTGCACCTGCACTGTACACCAGCCTCGGTATATTTTCTATCTCACACCTACACTTTACACCAACCTCGATCTAGGCTACTATCTCTCTCTAGCTTGTACGAGACCTTGGCGCTCATTTTGCAGAACGCAACGCAAATAAAATTGCAAGGACCACTCTACAAGTGCAACTGAGTCTCCTCCACTCAACAGTGTCACAAGTTTGCCTGCTCGGCTGTCAACAACTGACCGTCTAATTGAAGCTTAAATCAATCGGGCCCAGTCCACAACACACACACCAATAGCAGCCACATAAAGATGGATTATCGGCGTTGCAATTTATAGCCGCTGTCTTTGCCACTACAGCAGCCCTGGCCCAATCGACTCTACATAAACCTTTCACCAACTTTACTTGAAACTATAAACTCATGGCTGTCGTATGGTCGCTTCTACTGCTGGACATTGGAGACATTTACAACCGGTTATGACAATCGCGTTCATAAATATGGAAATGTAAGGGTTAATGTGATTTCATGGGAATCTTGATAGCCATACAACGTACATAAGACTCAGAGTAATTATAGTATGCCCCTCATCAATAGTAATAGTAATAGTATGCCCCTCATCAATAGTATGCACCGTATCAATAGTATCAATATAAGCGACCGGAATTTTACTTGATCACATCATGAGATACAACTGTATTATACTACTGAGGTCTGCTCCCACAGACATCTTGATTTCTGGATCACTCTACGAGTACTTCAACAAACTTCAAAACCGGATAATACTATATTACATCAGTATTATTTTGAATTTATTAACTTGGTTGGAGTGTTGGTCACTATTGAAAAATTTTCATTTTCAAAGAAACGTAACATAGACTAAACAAAGTTTAGTATAATCATAGAGAAACAATAGTATAAGTAGATATCCCATGGTATAGGGCGTTTATGTCGCAACTTTTACTGTTATCGCAAGCCGATTACTGTCGATTTTCACTGTTTTGACCGGGTAAGAGTGTATGAGCGGCACAATATGAGAGACTACCAGCGTCACACAGATTCACGGGAAAGAACTACGTGGCCAACGGCTTGAGATAACAGTAAAAGTTGCGACATAAACACCCTATACCATGGGATATCTACTTGAGCTATTGTTTCTCTATGGTATAATACAGTTGAATCTCAAGTGATCAAGGAATAACCCCGGTCTCTAAAAGTGCGTACAGACTTTCGCTCTGCTCCGCAACCGACCGTCACTCCAGCAGAGCGATTGATGATCGACCGGCGAGCAAGAGTGGTTCGACCGGGGAACGCGAGAAGATCTAACATCTTCCGTAACGTTCATGATGGGTGCGTGGGCGGAGCGACTGTGGTTCGATGGTGGTACGAGGGCGGTACGAGGGAGGAGCGTGCTCGGTGCGGGTTGGAAGCGCGAATATGTGTACGCAGCTTAATAGAGATATTGATAAGGGGTTACTATCACTCCATGTACGTTCAAGTTGAGGGTAATAAAAATAAATGAATTCATCATAGTTGGTTATATTCATGGTGCTTTTTGACTTGGTATTTGGAGGCTCAACATATAAAAGCAAAGCAAAATAGGTAACTATAGCAATGTATCATAGTAATAGCAATGTATTGTAGTAACTATTGAAATGTATAATTATTTTCTACAATATAAAACGGCTTATCCATTGCATTAGCAAGTCGAAGAAAATAAGATGCATTATAGCCGTGAAAGGATAACATTTTCCAAGGGTTAGCCTGTCGAGTAAGGTTCTTTCAAGTAATTTTGCATCTACTCCAATCTCCTTCCAATCATGAATAAAAGGTTCATCTAAATTCAAGAAAGAATAATTTTGGGAAAACAAACAGAGAACGAGAACACTGACAACCTATTAGAAACAGTCTTTTAACAGCTATTCATTAAATTTTCATCTAGATAATAACTCTCTGAAAACAAGCGGGCGTTTCTTTGAGAAGTGAGCATTGCACTGTTGAAAACGAAATGTACCGTCGACTTGGAACTTGGATGATGATGATGATGATGATATAGTTAGAATTCATTCGTTCATTAGACTGGCGAGTATTGCTCCTCTCCAAGCTCCAACACTCTCTAGGAAAGTGAACGAAGAACAAACAAGATTTTTAACGAGCATGAAAAAAGAACAACAACCTTTCACTCGCTCGCTGCTCGGGCCTTTCACTCACTCCTATTTGTTACACGAATAACACGAGGTCACACTCAGACCTTGCCACTTCATACATCATCTTACCGATCCGACAGACATCCTACCTCCCTCCTGCTTGTTCCGATTGCTTTTCAATATTAGAAACGTTACGAGGATCATTACTTGATGAAGATATAAAAAGTGATTTATTATCATAACTGAAGGCAACATAAATTATCCACAACATTGAAAATTCCTAATAGCACACTCCCAGAACAAGTTGTCGTGGAAATGATGTTGCATGTTTTCTGTGGAGGAGAGGATACTTCAAGATCGGAGGTCATGTGGAGATAATATTGGGGGAGAGAAGCTTACAACAGCACTCCCTATACCTCGACAAAAGGTAACTGGACAATGTGAATAGGGTGAATGGAAAGGATGATGAGAGCTTAGGGCTTAGGGGGAATTGGAATATATAATGAGAAAAAATATCATATCTAAGAAGGAAATAACGGCTGAGGAGATAATTGGAGTGAAAAAATGTTAAGTATGGAAATCAAGACTATGTCCAAAATATTTTAAAAAGTAGTCTAGTGATAAAAGGGTTTTCACATAATTGGGTCATGTTGGTTATCCTTATATGGTTATATTGGTTATCCTTGTCCGGTTATACGAGTATTCGGGATTGAAGCAGTCTATCCAGTCATCATATGAATTAAAAAAACTGAACGTGAAATTAAAGTTTGAAAAACATACCAAAAATCAGCTTACAGCTTTGTTGTGTTCTAAATTCAAGAACTCACCTGAAAAAGAAGAGAAATATGTCAGTTAATGAGTTTATTAAAATATAATCCTGATTACTGATGATTACAATAATGAGTTTCCATCTAAACTGTACAAACAGAATTGCAATGCTCGGTAGAATTAGGAAACAGTAGAATATATTAAAAAAAAGATATTAAAAAGTTTTCCAACATCAAACTCAAGGAAGTCTGGAAGAAATGGTACATCGGTCCTTAAACTAATATTAATAGTACATTAATATTGATAGTTTTAATATATAATATGATATAATAATATAAACTACAGTATTAATAATATAATATTAATAGTACATCGGTCCTAATGGAACTCATATTGAGAAGATTGACTCACTATGAATAAGTGGTGGAATTTTTAAAAAATATAAAACTAGTTTTTTCTCGAAAATTAGTAATTTGAATTTACTTCCAACAAAAGGATATAAGACCACAGTCAAAGTATACAATATTTCCATTTTTTCTTCAGCATTCAAACCAGGCGAACTGTTGATATTTTTTAAAAGTGACTATGACCTCATAATCCACACCACATCCAGCATATAAAAATTTATTGGATGCCATCAATGTGCGCCAGCCCACAATAATTGCCATGTGTAAACAAAACTTTGTCAACTTGACAATGGTTATTGGGACAAGTTTTCAACTGCGTCAAGTCATTCTATGGAAGGGACGCAACAATAATTGCTAGCCCGGTTCAGATGAAAGAGATAGAAGAGAGGGATTGTGTGTAAGAGGAAGAGAGAGGGAATAAACACGGGAAAATTCTCATATCAATGCTTTTAATGACAGTAATTTTCGCCGTGAATTGATAGCTGTGCTGAAACAATGAGAGAACGCTGAGGAAGGGGAGGGGCAGGAGGACGTCATTACATTACAAAAGACACTTGAACGACGAGCAGCCATCAAGCAAGCGCACCACGCGCCTTTAGAAAGAGAGAGCAATAAGGGATGAAGCCAGGATAGAGACAAGGAAGCAGCGCTTCACTGTGACTGCAAGAAGCGCACAGGACAAAGGATCGCTGTTAATTTGAACACTCACACACACACACACATATACACACAATGTTGCCAAAGTACGACGACGTCGAGCTTATTGTTAGGTCGAAGGAAGCTCCATGCTCCAAGCCCAAAGTGGTCCGTCGAGATAAGGAGATGGAAATTATCGTGCAGCCGCCACCAGTAACTTTGTGCGCGCGCGTGATTTGCTCGTGCGTGCGTGCGTGTGCCTACGTGCCAGCATGCATGCACTTGTCAAAAACGACGCAGGTCACACTCACACTACTACTACCAAGTAGTGCTGCTATGTTGTCGGGTTTGGACCAATAACAAAGAACGCTCTACTGCTATCACTGCCACTCGGGGATTACTGGCAAGTTAACTTGGTAACCGATACGGAAAATCTACTCCTTAACCAACTATGAACACCTCTCCTAAGCAGGTACCCTTAGCTGTAAGATGTGATAAAAAAATTATAACCTGACGATGGTGTGATCACCGAAAATAGTAGTTACGTTATAATTTGTATTATTGTTTTATTTTATCAATTTTAAAGTGTACTATAATTCTATTTTATAAATGTGAATATACCTTTACTTGCAACTTTTTCAATTCACATGGAATGTACATGTTCATCTGATCATGCATGAACATGAATAATCTTCTTATCATTCATTATCTTCAACGTTAATTTACTCATCATCTACCATAGGAACTCAATGTGTGAATGAAATAATACCATAAAAATATGCAATACAAGAAAAAAGATACCGTACTTATAAAAATAAAATATATCTTTCCAATATATTAAATACTTCTCTATTTTCAGTCTCAAGATCCATTTTGTATTTTCAACTTTATCTTCAGATATCTACTTTAAAATATTTAAAAGTAATTTATTTAGATTTGACAGGAGGCAACACTTTCTACACTTACTACACTTGCCTCAACACCTTGACTAAATTGACTCTTCCAAAATCTTTAAAACGACCAAACAGAATGAAGGATAGAAATAGTTTCACAATGGTTTTGCAAATTCAACTCTAAACAACTCAATCTTTCAAATCGTCTATATTTTATACAGCGAAAACTATAATGAATCCATTCACTGACTGGTGTACAGGTGTTGAGCAACACAAGTGTTATAGTACTTGAGAGGAGCGGGCGAAACAACGTTGTAGAATAATGTCGAGGGAATTGTACAGGCGTCGCACCTGCTGAGGGTTGGTGGCCTATGGTTGGAGCCCATTGGAAAGTTCAGAAATTGCCAGAAGCCAAGTAAGAAGAGATAAGAAGAGGAGTCTCGACATGCACAACAAGCAGGCCGGGCCACTCGAGGGCACGCTCCAATTGCAAAAGTCAGTCGTTCACGCGATGTCTGCTCCTTCTCCTTCCTCAATTGTAGTTCTTGTTGTTGTTTTAGTTGTGCACGTGCAGTTCAACTAAATTAGCAGATCATGCAACAAATAGCACGTTGTCCATCGACGACAGGCCAACGAGTTTGCGCCAGCTTGCAATCACGAAACTGTTCGGTCTCCAAACTTTTCCAACTCAATCCACACAGCTCTTTCACTTGCCTCTCTCACACTTCAAGTAGGAATGGGTTCTGTGCTTGTGCAGCCTATTGCCTCTGGGAACAGCAACACTGAATATTCCAAGTATCTTCCCACTACACACATGTCAGAATAGCATGCTAAACGTAGTCTAGATGCAAATATCATGTGACTTTGGAATATTTTAGGTCAATGAGTACTTGATTTTTTGCTTTTCTAGTGAAGACGAAGTTGTATTTGAAGGAATTTCTGTTTCAATTCATTTGGTAGAAAGTATTTGGAACAACTAAGATTGCTTTCATAGAGTAGGGTATAGTACAATATATGTCAAAAGTATACAATATGTAGGGTGGTGTATATTCACTATAATAATTTGCTTCCCAGAATTTTTACATTACCAAGTTGACAATATAGTACAGTAGATGTAGTAGTAGTAGATTATTACGTAGTAGGCCAAGTAGAGAAATTGTCTGGCATCAAAGATGATGTCAATATCAATTAACTAAATAATCAGGATTCATTAGAAAGGTAAGTTGCATCGAATCAATCTTGCATGAATAACAGTATTTAATACTGAGAGAGTAAACTGACATTTCAAATTAGTAGAATCGTTAAGTGAAATGGGCTATTTGGGATGAAGGAGGAGAGGAAATAAAGAGTGAGGGTATGAAATATTATTGGTTTAATGTTGCTTTAAAATATCACTTAATCGCTGCAGAGCTGTGGTGCGAAACAAGCCAGAAAAGGAAATGGAAGCGAAAAAGATAGTCAGTTGGCAAAAACTGCAAACCCCCACACATTTTTCTCAGCCGGTTTTTTGCCCCTAAACGATCATTACCGAGAAAGGATTTGAGAGTCGGACGAGTTCAACTTCTCGAGCTTTTCCTGCCAGAGCTATCTCATACATTTCCAGCTCCTGTTTTGCTCTTTTTGAAATTTTCTCTGAAAAGAAAAAAGGAGGAGTGCACACAAAGAGAAAGAGGGAGTTGGTGATGGTGATGATTATGATGATAATAATACGTAGTCTGAATAGGGAGAGAGACGGGTCACATAGACAGCCGACGATTCGTGGACATGGGACAAACTACAAGGAGATGCGATACGGGCACTCTTCCAAATTAGCCAAGTTTCGGCACATTAGGAATATTGGGTTTAAAAAGGAGGTCGGGAACCCCCCACCCCCATCCCTCCGAAATCTATTGGCACTGTTGGAGGGTGGGCAGGGGTGCCTGGAATTGTTGGGAATGAAACGGAAAAAGAGTGGAAAGTGGGGAAAAAATGCAAGCGAAAGAGGGCACGATTAGATTAGGCCGGGCACGGTCCCCTAATGGAATTACGGCGGGGAAAAACGTCGGCACGATAGCCTCTAAGTTATTGCGCACGGTTTTATTTGCCGCGTCTTTTTCAAACTCACCTCGTACGCCCAAGTTTCCACTTCTTCGCTTCTCTGCAAATATTCCTTCTCCGCCTCCTATCCGGCGCACATCAACTCGTTCGAAAAAAAATTGCACCAGCGGAGAATAGGAGACCCGACTCCGACCAGTTTTCCCTTCAACAGCGCGCGCTTTTCAATCTCTAACCAACCGCGTGCGTTTCTAGGACGGAGCATTGTGAAGAAACGCTGCGGCAATATCGTTACGGGGCACAAAGGACCTCTTGCCAGTGCAAGCGTGCCAACCCATCAACTTGCACAAGCAGAAAGCACCTCAAATGGCATCAGCAACTCTGCACTTTGTTTACTTTCACAAAAATTATTGTGCCAATTCTCGCGTTCAGCTATAACCTCAACTGACAATGGGATCGAATTTGCCACATAGAGAGCTTCACGTTCCTAGAGAGAATCGACGTATTCCTGTAGTGTTCTTCTAAAGAGGGCTGTTTCAAGAAGACGTACAAGTCCTGTAATGCGTCCGGGGTATTCATTCTAGATAATGAATAGCATGTAATGCTTTATTCTATAAGTTATCATTCGGGTAGCTTCTTCATAATGTTATACTTTCCATGAAACATAGACTATCTCCATAAAACTGTTCCAACCCTTAAAATTTGAGTCTGAAACATCTGGTACACAATTTTCGACTTGGTGGCTTAATGAGGTAAACATAGCTAAAATACGCATCTATAGCCCGTCTATTGAAGGCGTGGAACTGCTAAGATAACACTTGTTGCAGAGTTGAAAATTTCACACCCCAGATTGAATCCGCTATAACAATAGAAGGAAAACATTAAGTAGTGAATTAATACATCAAATTAAAGAGAAAACAAAGCTCTACAAATCTACGGTGTGCATTCATTTTTATGATGCATTGTTGGAGAGTTGTAGGCCCTGAAACATCAAAAAATAGGATTAAAAGCTGTTATTTTAACAATTTTACACTTTTAAGAGCGTATATCTCGAAAACTGTTGGAGATATCACAAATCACCATGGAACAAATATTGTCGAGAATTTATCAAGCTTCATTTCTGAATAGATAGTCATGTCGGTTGAACGCATTTTTCTAAAGATATGAGCGTGTAAGCAAAACATTGAAAAATGCAACATTTAAACCACCCTCATCCCTTTAGCACAAGAGATAGGGATGGGGACTTTTGAAATGTTCACCCCCTAACTGGTCCCAACAAAGCTGCAAATTCAAAAATTGTGTTCAAAACATTCTCTCCAAATTCCTTTGTCAATTGGTCTATTTTTGCATAACTGAAGATCTCACACTCAACACTGAAGCTGCTGCAACAGTCGTGGGGATGGGCGTAAACTTGTGAAATTATACATCAAATTGAAGAGAATTTATGTGCTCTATATATATGCTCATGATCAGCATGGATTTTTCCCATTGATATTCAAAAAGTTATAAGAGCAAAAATAGCAAAAAATTGAGGGAAAATGTGTTTTTTTCAAAAATGTCACATCTGTAAAATGCATAGTTTTCCAGTTATATGCGAGAAACCGAAAAATTGTACCTTTGAACCACCCCCACCCCCTTAGCACAGGGGGTAGTGGTGGGGACTTTTGATATGTTTACCTCCTCACTACCCTAAACAGAACTGCGGGGCCAAAAATTGTCTTCCAAACTTTTCCCTCTATACCCAGCATTCATTGCCTGGACTAGTGGTAAAAGTAAATTTCCAAATTGAAGCTATGATTAAACACAAGATAGCCTAGTCTTTCCCTCTACGTCTCTACCGCAGTGTGCCTTATCAATTTTAGGTCAACTCAATTCCTTACACCACATTGGATTGGATTGTACAAGAATAACAATAGAAACTTACTGAACCATCCTGGTTGAGTTTGGAGAAATGAGAGATTAAGTTAGAAGGAGCCTCAGCAAAGATATGGGAAAAAGGTACAGTAAGCTGAGTGGATGAAAAGTTACACGAGGTCTACAGATGACCTTGAAACCAGAGTGAGAGGCAGACAGAGTGGCACACCTACGATAATAATACTATCTACTATACACTGCTCTTATCAATTCAGAGTGAGAGAGAGAGACAGAATGAGTGACTGAGACAGCACTGCACTGCCATCCAGTTCGGCAGCCAACACAAAAGCCGGCAACATCGCTTTACTTTTCCGCTGGCGTGGATAAGTCCCAAACTGGATTTGAAAAGGCAACACAGCATTGAATCCAGCTTGCCCAAACCCAAACGTGGCCCCATCTCTGCCACAGTACATCAAATTCACTAATCCCCAACAAATATAAAGAACTCGGCAACATTTTCCCACCAATAATTGGCCATCATTGTTCTACATCAATTGCGTAACTACCATGCTATTACAACAAAAAGTAGCTAATAATTTTTATAATGTGGGTTCTCGAATGGGAAAAGCAATTATTGAAGAAACTGATACAGTAGAGTGGATAACAAAAAGTAGATTATTATTTTTAAAACAATGGTTTAAAAATGAAATTTCCAAGAAATAGATACAGTAGCATGGATAACTTGAGACTGTTATTGAAAAGATAATTGAATAATACAGAGGAGTATCCATCATGCAAGGATGCAACATTGTTATATTTGCTACACTGTACACAAGATTACTAAAAAACCTAGCCTGTATTTTCGATTCCTCTCATGAATAAAAACTAATAATATTACCTTTCTACACACAACATGAAGTGTTATCAATAATTATTCAATACTATGAACCAAGAGACAAAATTTAAGTTTCAACTCATCATAGCCTATGTGATAATAATGCTTTAGTAGTTTTCTTTCAATGTTGATAATGCCACGAAGATTGAAACTTGTATTTTGATCAAGTAAAAAAAGCTGAGAATAACAAAGCAACGTATTGTTATATTATTTCATTAAAGAACTGTTCTCCAAATGATTTGTTGAATTCAATTTGAGTGTCATCAATACCATACAATAATAATAATATTAATAATTTCTCTGATTGCCAATGAATTGCAGCCAGAGGAGTTTATTGACAAAACATAATACATAATTATTATATTATACATACAAAAGTTGCTAATACTAAACCTAGTTCTAATTATGATACCAATTTATTATATTTACTGTACATAATATTCATAGCTCTATCGTTTATGGGAAGTCAATGAAAATACTTCATAATATCCTTTATTGAGGTTTATGAATCCTACCCATGAAATCCTAACCTATTTTTTGGACATGTAATCAAAATTTGGGAATGGAATAGTTTTGGGCCAAGCCTGTTGTTCCTTCCCAATCATATTTATATGATTTGTTATTGTATCCACGTATAAATAAATAAATAAATCTAAGATTTATGGGACGAAAATGAAAATACTTTACAATATCCTTTATCGGGGTATGAGTTTGAAAATTCATGAGATAAATAAAGGAGATTTGATTCACAAAAACCCTCAACTAAAAGAAAAAAGCGTAAAATACTCAACCAATGCCATTGATAATCTATCACTGGGAGCCAGGAAGACATTGTAATCCCCTACTGTCTCTGATAACGGCAACAACAAATCAATCCCTTTCAGACCAGCTATGAACAATGTGTAATCCATCTCAGTCCTGAATAATAAATATCAGAATACGTGAAACTTTTGTCAATACAGATTCGTGCAAGTAACTCAGACGTGTAGGAGTCAGTATTTAAGCAGCTTCAACACTGCGAAATACCGATGGAATGAAGGTGATCAATCACCAGAGTGATAGTCTCCAGTCTACTGTTTCAAGGGGAAGAATGTTGATTAATAATCGATGAATGGTCAGTGAGGGAAAACAGCGGCCCATCCCCATTATAATATAGGGCGGCAGTTTCGCCTGATTGATCGGCTGGCTGGATGTTGATGCGATGAGTCTACTTTTCAAAACATCCATTATGGGCGGTAGTCTCAAAATTCATCAGGGTAAGCTATCCTTCTTTGGATTGCTGATAACTATTCAAATCAATGAGAATACGGCTGGAAATTTGCTCAAGTATTATTATTTATTTTACAATTTATTTATTTATTCATTTACAATGCAAATGACACTAATGCAACGTAATACGAAACATACACTAAATCATCCAGTGGGTACTGTTCAACTATAGTGAGGTCCACGTTATAATGGCAGAGTTTGATTAGCAATGGTATTGCTATCCTTGTCTATCATTCAACAAAGGGGATAACTATCTCTTTCTCGCTTTGCTCTGTTGCCAGATCGTCTCTCAACAATGTAGAATTAATATTGGTTGACAAAATATTTCATCTTAATTATGTAAATTCATTATGAAATTATTGAAAGATATAATTTATTGCTTAATAAAATATAATTGATTATTTTAAACGAGAATGAACAGCAAAATATTTCATCTTAACTATGTAAATTCATTATGAAATTATTAAAAAATATAGTTTCTTGTTTAATAAAATAATTGATTATTTTTAACGAGAATGAACAGTTAATATTACATCAATAAACCTGCATCAGCTACCATCTATAGAAGGCATTGACAAGACAGTGGTTCGGCAACGTTATCTCCTATCTTTCTCCACTGCCATTATAACGTGGGACCTCACTATAGTTACCGACTTCAACTCATCAGATCAACACAAAATGTTACAATGAAACATACAAAATTAACTGCCAAAAATCAAATTTCATTATGAAGATAACACATTCAAGAAAAAAATAATACACTAATTTTTGCTGTATTTTATTTAGTACAATTTTATTTCATTTTGTATAATAGTTTATGGTGTATGCACTTCAGAATGCTTTTGAGAATGTCAAGATCTTAATAGTCTACAGAATATATTTTTATCAACAATTAATTATGAATTATTTCACCTCATAATATTGATTTACACTCATAAAACCCTAAAAACTAATATTCATTTACAGATGGTCGTAACAGCAGTCAATTATCAAATAAAATGATTGATATCACATTTGATTGATTTAAAATAGTTCATTGATCAATTTTATTCACAAAATGGAAGAGATTCAATATCAAACAGTTTCTAATATGACATGCGCTTTTAATATTGGATAAATAACCTTCCCCATTGAATTTTTCAGACTCAGTGTTTATTACTAATGAATAATCTATTAATTATTGTGAGGAAGACAGGAAACCATAATCTACTCCATTCCTTAATGGGATGGGGTAACTAAGCCACCTTACCATTAATCCTAAATTCTTGACCCCTTCGAGGCACTTCTGACGTAGTAAACAAATCCCGCTCCAATGAAGGGACCAGCTAGGACTTAGGAAGCTCCAAGCCATAAGCTACTTGGTGGTCTGGTTTAGTCCTGGTGGTTTACTATGAATCTCTTCCAGTGTTAGTTACTCTTGTAAGATGAAGTACAGACAAAATACATCACAGTATATACCAGGCTTTAACTAACAAGATGGCCACGTCAAACAGAAAAAGTATACCTAGAGGTTGAAGGATAGTCGTAACTTCTGAAGACAGATACATTGGGTTGAAAATATTAGAGCTGTCTTTTATCCACATTATTTGGATCGATGAATTATTACAAGCTACTGCAGATGCATTAGAATTGTTGTGATCATTTATTATTACGCTCTTAATAGCTAACAAATTTCAATCTTTCATATTCCTTCATACTAAAATTACAGAATCCATAACTCCTCGACCTCCAATGTAAAAATCAACCTCTGAAAGAATGCATGAAGTACTCAACTGTACAAGGAATTATAGATTTCCTGAAAGGCTGGACGATTCTAATTGGATGACGTTAATAACGAATGCAGA
Organism: Nilaparvata lugens; assembly: GCF_014356525.2. Lineage (NCBI taxonomy): Eukaryota > Metazoa > Arthropoda > Insecta > Hemiptera > Delphacidae > Nilaparvata > Nilaparvata lugens. Next base: position 15,593,443 of record NC_052507.1, read on the forward strand.
TAATGAAAATTAATAATCAGCACAGTGGCCCAACTCGTGCAAGCGAAAACAGAACCATTAAATCATCAACTCATCTTTTAGAAAGAAAAGGCAGGAAGACTCTTATTTTTCAGTAACAATAATAAAACATTGTCTAAAAATATCACAAATTTATGCATTCCAATTTTATATTTTTTTAATATTTAAAGACAATGTTGTAGTGTTTTATTATGGATAAAACAATGAAATATTGTCAAAAAATATCGCAAATTTATACATTCGAATTTTATAAATTTGTAATATTTCAAGACAGTATTCTAGTGTTTATCATGGATAGTGATATCATTCTAGTGATATTCATCATGGATAAATATCACTATATCTCACCAAAAACAGTATCTGAAGTCACAATATTATTCACTTTCTCAATTTTTAAAACACACTCACAAATTACGAAAATCAATTTCGTAAAATTTAAAAAAAAAATTATTTCCAGGACAATGATTCAAAAAGTGAAATCTCCACGAATTTGACAATTTCGACAACAATTAGTGAATATTATTTATAGATATTGACAAAATAGAAGTGGGTCGCCACATTTGGGTTGTTTACCAGGCTAGGTGGTGGAGAACATCGATCAACAATCGTTGATGGTCTACCCTATCAGCACACGTTAATGTGTTTACGATGATGTACCATCGCTGTCAGTCACTGGACAAGTCCGAAAGAGAGAAAGAGACAGAGAGTGAGGCCACTTTGAAGGCAAGCCGTGTAGAGAGACGAATTGACAACATTCATTTTACTGGCAGCACTGCTGATTTAGTAGGCTATATTTACTTGGGGGAATTGGCAAGGCCTGTAATTACGTCGGTTCCAACAATTGTCACCAGTCACCGTGACTTTGACCGTACAGTACAGAGCAGGGCAGAACTGCGAGAGCTTTCCGGTGGTGGCAGCGAACAGACACTACACATGTAACTAACTAGCGGGTTGACAATGGACATGCCGACTCAAACACAACACTAGTTAGTCGGTAATCATTTGAAAAATGAGGTTGGACGGATGAATTAAGGCACAATGTGAACAAATGGGGAGATCCCAATTAATCATAGTACTACTTAGTAGCAAGGGGTTGATACCGTTAATTGCTGAATCGGTACGGCACAAGAACAAATTAAAAGTTTTTCATAAAATAGAATAATTATAGTACCCTTATTTTTGAAATTAATAAAATGACAGATTAAAAATAAAAACTAGTTTGTGTTCACACCATCTTCAGGTTTTAAAAAATGAATTTAAAATCATATTTGAAACCTGAAGATGGTGTGAACACTGAAACTGGTTGTTATAATTTGTATTTTTAATCTACCTGTTCGCGCCATTTTTTTTTTAATTTGTTGTAAAAAACATTAGTACTTGAATATTTAATAACTATAAAGTCCATTCTTTGCTATCAGAGCTGTGTAGTCTACTATTATTTTATTAATTTAAAAAAATAAGGGTACTATAATTCTATTTTATCAATAAAAATAAGTAACCCTGAATTCATACATTTTTAGAAGTTATTTTTATTCAATCATTAGACCCTTCATAGTTGGAACACCACATCAATGGTAAATCAAACCCTATAGTATCATGATCTATAAAAATCACTAAGATAACAAGAAAGGCGCAATCCTAGGCAGAACAAAGTTCCTGATTTTCTTTGACAGATTAATAGGCCTTCCTTACAGAGGTCATTGTAAGGAGAGCTTCAAATCAATACGTATCATGACACTACCCTCAATTTATGTATAGTCTATCAGTGTTTGACATAATATTTCAAGGAAAATTATAGTAGATATATGCAACATGGTATAAATCATAATTGCAATACCAGAGGGAGAAATGATCTAGTAGTAAGGTTCTATAACTTTGCAAATTTACAAAAAAAAAAAAAAAACATTATATTATAGCACTATCAAACTATTCAATGCTGTACCTGAGAGAATTAGACATTTGGCACTACATTTATTTTTGAAAACAATTGAAAACTTTCTCTTGTTGAATCCTTATTATGAGGTAAAATAATTTTATTAAAATGTTAATACTATGAGAATTTAATCTAGTTCATTTTGATTTATATTTATTAACTGTCTGTGATTTTTCAACTATTTAATGTTTTAAATGTTGTTGAAATTTGACTATTGTAAATACTCTTGATGATCTCAAGAGCCTTCTGCAAAAAAATGATTCGATTTAATATTCAACATTTTCTATTATAATACAATACGATTTGAGTTGAAGTAATTGTAGTACGTGAAACTACTTTCCTTCTTATGATATCTTTCACCGTATCTTTCGAGTTGTTTGCGCTTACGCCTGTTTTTTGTTTCCAATATTGTAATGTTTCAACATAATACATGAATATGAGCTCTTATTTTTCATTTACACCACATCCGTAATGGAACAGTTCAATTGAATGGTTTCCATCTGCTTAGTAGTATACAACCTTCTGCCTATTATACTAGAAACTTTTGGATTCATGATTATTGGGATTGAATCAAAATTGAAGAATATTATTTATAGTATTGAGACGATTTTAGTTCAATTAATGGAAAATATCATTTGTTTACAAACTCTCTAATTGGATTTTTGAGATTCATGAGATGAATGTTCATTTAGACTAATTTAATTAAAAGACTGAGTAGAGCGATTTGTAACGTTATCAGGGCCTTGTAGCTGATGTAATTGATTGCGGTACCGATTGAACGCTTGTGCTAAAGTTATAGTTTCACAGTACATGCCCGCACAGTTCCCAATCATTGTTACCGTTCACGATGCGGGTTATTTGAAAGTTTGACACATTCATTGTCTTCCTGAAAGCTGCTGAATTTATAGGTTGGCTAATTTAGAGATTGAGCATCGAACCATTATGGATTGGCTTTAGAAAGTCTATATTGTACCTAAGTAGTAATTAACACTCATTATGAGGCTTCTGTTGAATATAGAACAACAGCAAATTAGGATTTGATAAATGACGGCATGAAAAGACAATAGTAATTGACGGTGTGACAAGACAATGGTTATTTATATGATAACTGAAGGTGAATGGTCAAATGATATCTTCTGCATCGATGAGAAGTTATTATTACTTGTGCTCTGTGTTGAGACTCACAGAAATATAGCCATTGATACATCATAAATATATTTAAATAATTGACTATTGAAATTGAAAATACTGGTGTAACCACTATCATCAAATATTATTAATTAATTCAATAATTAATCTGAATTTACTTTTTCTATTCTTATGAAGAATAGAGTTCAAAAGAGTTTATAATATAAACAATATAATTTAAAAGAGTTTCAATCCATTTCATTTAAAAAAGGTTCTTATCAAGGTTATTGGGAAAAATATAAGTTTCTCTCTTTTTGAAAAGAAAAGTTCTTAGAAAACTTTTAATATAATTACTGAACCACAATATAGATCACCAGATCTGTTTGAGATATACTGGAAAATTCCAATTTTATTCCAAGTATGAATTTCGATCAGTTACCAAATATTTCCTCTCCAAAGAATCATTAAACCATTTGATAAGATGGGTGAGATTCACTTCATCACAAATTTCAGTTAATCAGCTGTTTGGGAGGGTCTCAGTTTGTCCAAATCTCAGTTCGTGAAGCTCCCGATGCTTTCAGGAAGTCCAGCGGATACTGCATCAATGATATTTAAAATAGATTTCGAATAATATCAGCATATTGCTATTTAAAAACAAAAACCCCTAACCCCCTAACCTAATCTTTCACTCAATGAACTACCACAATATGACCTTCAAAACTACTAAAAGAAAACTGGTGTGGCGCACTCACACAACTTTCCTTGCCGTTATGAAAATTGATCACCTGACGCTACGGTAGTGTTCCCGCGCATCTCAAGTCTACTATTCAAAAATTAGAGCCAGCTGGTGACAGGGTAATAACGCTGGAGACACACGAGGTCTGCTGTCTCTTCATAGTGAATCATTTAATAGAATCAACAGTTGCCAATAGTTTGCAATTGGATAATCACATTTTCTAGATTTTCGAGTTTATTTTTAATTTTAGGTGAAAATGTTACTGAACATTAATTGTAGAGATTCTCATGCTCAATCTTCTCCACTCGAATTTTTTTGTTTAAATTGTATCTGAAGCTTGATAATTAAGAATCTAAAATAAAACTTTGCATAGATGGGGGGGGGCGGAACTCCTGAAATTTTTACAGATATGGGACTTGTGGCAGTTGATAGAGCTTATCAATGACTATTTCAGGTATAACTTTAATCAAAATCGTTGAAGCCGTTTTCGAGAAAATCGCGAAAAACCCTGTTTTTGACAACATTTTTGCCATTTTAGCCGCCATCTTGAATCGCATTTGATCGAAATTGTTCGTGTCGGATTTTATGTTCCAAATTTCAAGTCATTCCGTTAATTGGGAGATGAGATATCGTGTACACAGACGCACATACACTCATACACACACACACACATACAGACCAATACCCAAAAACCACTTTTTTGGACTCAGGGGACCTTGAAACGTATAGACATTTAGAAATTGGGGTACCTTAATTTTTTTCGGAAAGCAATACTTTCCTTACCTATGGCAATAGGGCAAGGAAAGTAATGAAACGTATAGAAAACATGAAATTAGGGTACCTTAATTTTTTTGGAAAGCAATACTTTCCTTACCTATGGTAATAGGGCAAGGAAAGTAAAAACTACCCTTCTACCATAATTATTGATCATGTCTAGTAATGCATCGAGAATTTCACGATCTGAACCACTCAACTTCCCACATGCTCAAGTTCCTCACGAAATGGTCATAATAAGTCCATATTGTGAGAAACTGAGATCCTACCGAAAGGAATATTGGAACAAAAACAGAAATTCTGGGAGTGATGATTAAAGACTCACATACTGTATCTCAGTCAACTGAAAACTCTAGCCAACTGGAAGGAAAGCTCAGTGTTGTTTAATGTGCAGCCAAAGCCGGCGTTAATCAGTATTCAGGTGGTCCACACACACTGCAGCAGAAGAAGACTGCTGGAAATTTAATTTCACGACTGCAACTAACAACAATAGAACAAAGCGACAACTCAAGGGGATGAAGGCGAGACGCGAGAGTGTGGTGCGTCTAATCTTGATGATTATGAAGAAAGTAACAAAGAATATTGGGGACGTGTGAGAGGTGCAGGGAGGGAGGGGGAATGGGGAGGCTGGGGAGCGATAAACGCCCCCCGAAGAGAGCTTGAGAGGGTAAATGAGAAATTTACCTAGGCGGGACTCAACAAACAACAAGGTTAGAGGAAAGGGTGCCAACACAAAGAAACAAGCTCTGGAGAGAGAGGGTGAATGATACGTGGTGTAGAACAAGGGATAACGGGGATCGGGTAGAGGGAAAGAGAAGAGATGAGAGAGAGAGGGAAAGTGAAGAGAAGGGAGAGAGCTCACGCAACAATCTGATAAGAAGGGATTGTAGGCGCGTTCAATTCTTGAGAGCGTGAATGCATTAGGATTGGGTGTGGGTGCCGGGGTGCAGTAGGCCCTAATCGGATTGGGTGTGGGTGCCGGGGTGCCCAAACGTGACGTGTCCAAACAACTTCACTGCACCAAACGAGATGATAACAGGAAACTAACCTGCGACTAATGGTGTACTAACGTGTAGAAAAAGATTTGGAGTGGATTCAAGAGAACATTGAGTACCTAAACTCCAATATATCACGGATAATACAGTTTGAACACATCATGTCGTTCATTCAAATGCTCATCATCGTTCTATTCGTAGAATGTATTACTAACTCTGAATTGTCTGTACCAAATTATATTGCATGACAAAGAATCCAACAATGTGCGGGTAAAATAGGGGAAAAACTAGATTTTTCAAATCTTGTTTTATAAAATTTTACTACTGTACCCAATTATCCATTTCAGCAAAAGAATTAGGAAGTGAAACTATTTCACGGATACTTATGAAAATATGGTATGGTATAATATAATTTGCATAATATATTCATAGGTAAAGTATAATACTCGTATTACCGGTTCTTCGAGTCGCCGGTTAGTGTGTTGTTATTACTAAAAATTATTGTTTTTTTATTGAACATTATTGTCAACTTCAAATGAGTGACTGGGTAGTAACACTGTATTCAATTTTTTCAGGAATTGAAGACATACTCTTCATGATGTGATTAAAGCAATGACATTTAAAAACTAGGTATGTCTGTTAGTAGCTTTCAGTTGTAGAGTTGTACTTGAAATACACTGTCATGATCTCACTCCATTCCTGTTCAAGAAAAGTTCGCTTTGATGTCAAATATTACGACTCTTGAGCAGCCTAAATCAAGACATTTTCAACAGAAACAAGAACCTAATACACACGACTGTAGTTGTGCAGGCTACATGAAGAGAAATTCAACATAAATCTGGCATAATATGCAGAAATGAGATGCAATAAGCGTCAAAATTGGATGGTTATTGCATGTGCTATAGTCTATAGGACAGCAGATGTCATGGCGTGGTGTGAGCTCTCGGCTCCGAGCAGCAATTGAATCAAGAAACAAAAGGCAAAGCGCATGGGTTGAGCTGGATATGTAGCCTGAAGGGCTGCTGACGTTTTATAAAAATCAAGTCTTTTGATGAAACACGTCGCACTGAACAGTTGGTCGATCTTGAGTGCACAGCACAATACAAAGGTCTCCAACTGCGTCATACTCATATTCTCGCCATTATTTTCACTAAAAGGTTGTAGCTGTGCCTTTTTGGATGATTACATGCATTCATCCTATGACGATCTGTGTGTCAAGTACAAAAGTGTTTGGATGAGCGTGAAATTTGTTTGTAATAATAATCAGTTTTTTTATAATTCCTGATGAAATTTAACTCTTGTGCTAAATTTTCAGTCTACAGGCGTTTGTCTCAATCGAATTACCATCAAATACTATCTGAACCTATAGATTGAATGTCATGAAAGTACAAACATTTATAGAAGAATAACCAATCTATCGCTATCCCATAGAATCACTATTCTCTCGTACAACATGAGTTCACTACATAGTTTCAAATTCAGTTCAAAAATTAAAAATATAGCTCAATAATGGAGAAGAACTGATTGACAAAACATTTGTTCGAAATCTGTATACTACGAACGACTCCAAGATCGAACTTTATTCTCAACTCTATATTTTCAACAATATATTTATTCAAATAGCAATCTGTGAACTTATTCATTAAAAAACAATCAATTTGATGGTTTCTGGTCAATTGCAACAATGATATACTACAATGGTGTGATACAGTTTTCCATTGTGCTACCAATTCAAATTCAACTATTAGGCTATATAGAGATGAAAAGTTACTAATTTTATTATTTTTCAAATTTAAAGGTGATATTTTACGTGTTCATACATATGCCATTGAATAACATATAACATAACAATCTCTTCTATACAAACTACGAAATTACTACATATTTTACGCTTAGATACTTTTCTTTGGATATAATAGAGTGAGAGACTGGGCCAGCTGGGCTAATAATACTACCACTTCACAGAAACAGACATTATTTTCATTTTACATACAATACTCTCGCCGCCTCTCTTCCCCATGACTCTTCATGAAACCAAGTACTTGGCCTAGGTTGAGAAAACATAGGAGAAAGCAGTACAGCATAGGGGCATTTTCAATAGTCTTTTGTTTCAAGTAAACGCCGTCCAAATCGGGTCGAAAACTTTATCGCCACAAAAAACTCACCCCTTACCGCCCCCCAACCACATCACTTAATAGGCATTGCAAGAACAATCTGGGCTTCCAGAGATGAATTTTCCGCGTTGTTATCTGGCCGCACCCTTTGTCCAACGATAATTTCTCATCATAAAGCTTCCATTCTTTGCAGCCGAGCTATAATGATAAGGCCTACGGAGTCTCTGGAATTTCGTTACTTGGAAAATCGACTCTAAAGAAAAGGCTTGAAATCAAATTGAAGGTCGTTTATATGAAAAAGGAGGATTGTTGAGAAGAGGTTGGTGGAAACAGTTAATCAATTTTACTACCGTACCATAAACATACATCCCAAACGTAATACATATAAAAATTCATTATTATTTTCTTTTCAATCGATACGGATAAACAATGTAGAATTTCAAATCATAAATTCAAAATTTGTTACATATTAAACTTAATACATTGAGTATTCATGTTGACAACGTGTAAATTTACATTCCATTTGAAAAATTTCAACAATTTTATTAGTGTGTTCCTAATGACTTGAAGAGATTCCCCCATTTTATATATTTCACAGGAGAATTCACGTCTCGCATTTCCTGGAGTTACTAAACTAGTACAGCTTATTTCCATTTTGCAAAACAAAATACTGTAAACAACAACCAAGCTCAGTTTCAACAAAGTGGAAAAAATCAAGTTTATAATAGAATTTCATTAAGCATTCAAGCACATTCAACACTTGTTGACAATATTATAGCAATAAATTCTCCGATACAAACTAAATTTGCATATTATTTCAGCTTCTCTAAGCTTTCGACTGTCTAAACCTGAAAACCAGCAGGCTTTCTCTCATATTTTGAACGAATGCATGTTTTTTGCACGTATACCGGGTGCGTGGCAATCATTATTCCGTGAATGTTTCAGTGTTACTTTATGAATACAAAATGAGGCATATTGCCTAGGATAGTTACACCAGTGCACAACTAGTACGCCTCCGTTCCGTACAGTGGTTTCTAATAATTTATAAGATGGTACTTTTTGAACTCTATTGTACAATACCTCTCTTCTAATCTTCATCTACCAAACAATCTGTCTGTTGTCTACACTCCATCTGCCTACCGTCATTTGTTATTAATGTAGTCCAAAGAGATTGGCAAACCACTAACACAACAAACAATAGACCGCCTCTTAGCCAAAAGAATAACAATTATTATGAAATCATAACACAATAGAAAACATACACAATGAGTGGCAACTGTTTCATTGCAATCACTTGAATAAAACTTACATAAATGTTTAGGCCTACTGTAAATCATGTAATAGATACTGTTAAGTTCAATACTTTTAGATAAATGAAACATAAAAACATTATGTTGAATCTCACAACAAAATCTATATAGGTTATACAAGAATAGGGTGCACTCCAAAAAAGATAATATATTGTACAAAAAATATATATTATTAATTAAATCATTGGAAGTAATTAAATTCTAGCAGTACCAAGATAGTCAAAGGTTAGTATACCAAGATAAGTCAAATCTGATTTAAACTAAGAAGATTTCGAGTTGGCTAAAAAATTGAGAATAGGATCGAGTATTATTAGGTTCTACAAGAAGAGATTCCTTGACAAGCAAGTACAACTATTCCTATATAGTATAGAATATAGTATACGTAGAAATCGTGTACATACCACACAATATAGCAAAACTGATGAATGGAGTTTAAAACCTTACCTGTAAAAAAGAAAGGTATTATTGAGAAGATTTACATAAAAAAATAATATATATGAATGATACCATAATAATAAATTATACTTGAATCTTGAATTTCGAGTCGTTCAATACCAAAGCTAGAAAAGTTTTCAATTAATATAAAGTGTGAGTTATTAGAAACGTATATACGTGACCACCTAAGTTCATGATCATAATGGATACAGTTTAATAGATTTCTAGACCTAGATTTACAGGAAGTCTATTATAGTGCAACCTAGTTTGTCCGGATCACTCCCAGTCCGAGATAAACGAGGTTACATGATATCCATGCCTTGGTAATAATAATTGAAAAACAGGAAGAACATTTCGAGATAATCCTGTATATTCAATGACTAAGAGAAATATTTAATTTATTTTCTATACGTGCTAATGTACATAAATATTTTATGGTATTATATTTTTCGAAAAAAAACTTCGCCAAAATTAAGTGGAAGAAAGTCCCCAATCGAGTCCCACCCCCGCCTGATATAGAATGATATTTTCTTTTCATTTCAAAGTTGATCTCATCACTAAATTTATTACAAATTGAAATAAATCCTATGTTTCCACTAAGGTAAACGCCCTCTCCTACATAAAATGCTCATAAATTAGCATGTTAGTGCAGCAGTTGGCAATGAATAAAAGTTAACTGTGCAGTCAGCTGATGTAGATGAAAGAGGAAATAATGAACGAGTGCCAAGTGGCAGCATGGCATGGCATACAGCTGGAAAAAGCAGCACTGCATCTCGCCAGGATGAAAACCTTGACTTTGCTCAAGGTCAAACTGCCTCACACACACACACTCAAAAATAATAGGGCAAGTCCACTCTCACACGCGCATGTGCAGATGGGAACACAGTGCTAGAGGGAGTGAGAGAGACAATAATAATTGAATGACACTGTCTGTATGTCCGCGTGTGAGAGAGCTGCTCACTGCAAACTGGCAATGATTTGAAGGGCGGTAGAAGATAGAAAGAAAGAGTAAATAGATCAGAAATATGTGTGGAAGAAAGAGCACAACATGCAACCAGGTACAATAATGTAATTCTGTGCTTAGCAATCCACCTTGAAACTGTTCAGTCCAGCTTGTAACTTTAATCCATGTCGGTTTGTGCAATAGGCTAGTTGTAACTCAAGTAGGATTAGGCTAAACTGCAACAGCAGCTTTGTATCCTTCTCTAGCAGGTCTGACAGACAAAGACAAAAATAGTGTTTAAAACTGAGTTGGGAAGTAGATGATATCGTAGCTCATAGATTTGCACTCAAATTTCATACAGCCATCGATATAGTAGAAGTGGAAACACCAAACTATACTCCAATTATTATTATTATAACTTCCGATCTGATACACCGTTTAAGATAGGGATGTATTCAATTTCGGAAGTTGTGAAGACAAGAGTATAACTGTCTCAAGTACAAAATGATTCCACAATCTGTGATAATACTCATTGCAAGCAACACTTCATGAAGAAACAATAACAATCAATTTTGTTTTAAAATAGAATAAATAAAAATCTACCGGACCAAAAACGTTCAAATTTGGTAGGTATGTTCAGTTGGCCCTTTAGAGGCGCACTAAGAAATCTTTTGGCAATATTTTAACTCTAAGGGTTGTTTTTAAGGGTTTAAAGTTCGTCTTTTAGCATGTATATTCTTCTTCTCCCAATCTCTTAATTATAATTGAAATGTCCATATCATATGTTACTATAGAACTATAATCTAGATAGAGTACCTCTTCGAAACAGTTGTTAACTGGCAACTAAATTAATAATTTTGTCAGGTTGGCATTAAGTTGAGTTGACTTTTTTAGGTTGGCACCAAGTTGAAGATTTAAATGCATTTATCGCGGAAAAATTGATTGGACACTGCTACTTCAATCCTGGGAATATATTATTACTAGCCGTCAGGCTCGCTTCGCTCGCCATATCCGTTTAGCCAGACGTTTAGTCTGGACCCCCGACTGGATTGTTCTAACATATTATAATAAAAATGCTCAAACGAAAAATGCAGGCGAGCGAAGCGAGCCTGCTGATGTCATTCTTGGACGATCCAGTCGGGGGTCCAGGGGGCGGAGCCTGAGGATAGAGGATATCTAGCTAGAGGATATGGCGAGCGAAGCGAGCCTGACGGCTAGTAGGATATAATACATACACAGGGTAGGCCTATAGCAACGCTACATATACATAATACATATAGTGGGAATTATCCCCATTACTTTGATAACACCATTATTACTATTACTGAATACTATTATTATTATCAATTATGTTAATATAATACGGAAATGTATTATTACGGTGAATGTGCAGCATACCAATACCCAATAAAGGAAATTTGAGCAGGACGGTGCAATTCCAAAGCAACTGGCTCAAGACAGAGGAATAGATCGTATTCATTACGATACATTCTTGTATGATTCATGATAATCACGTAGTTTGTAAAATGATAACATGAATAAATCAAATTAAAAATCTCTAAAATGGATTCAGAAAGGCATTTTAATAAGATGTAAAGTGTTGTGTCAGTGTTGAGGGCGGGAAAGGAAAACGCGCCAAAAAGTGAAATATGGCGCGATTTGAGCACGTGCGCGCGCACGTGGTAATTAGAGAGAGGTGGGAGAGGAGAAGGAGACGTCTCATCCATCCACATTCATGAACCGGTTTTCCCGGCCGGGGCAAAAGTAACAACTGGGTGCTCATAGGAAGGTGAAATAGGGATTTATATTTGGTCGCTACAGGCTAAACCAACATTTAAAAATCAAACTTCAGTAATGAAAGTAGGTTTAGTATTTTCCAATAAACCAAAAACACAATACAACTGCAAAAATAAATACAATTATATTGTATGATTAAAAAAGGATTTATCAGCAACCAGGATACCACGAAAAACTTCTTCAATATGAAAAAGGTATTGACTATTTTTAATTTGAAAGCATCAATTTTTAATATTCAACAGAGAACATTACTGTCGAAAAAATGATCGTATTCTATAAAAATTATTTGTATATGTTCATTAATACCTTGAGATTGAAATGCAACTTTGCGCTCTGATAATTAAACATTATTTGGTTACGTCACCAGTTATTATTGGAATTCATTGCGCGTGACACAGCTATGTAGACACACTGGTCATGCCAATGCCAACTACTGTACATCATTCGTCTAACTTCGCCCTTGTCCCTAAGTACACGTTTCAATGTCTGGCAATTATTCCAAAGTCACTACATTTCAACCATCATTAAGTTGGTTTCCATCACAATGGATAGGGTTATAATACAACAAAATAAATTATACGAAATTTTTCCAAAATGTCAATTTTCGTCCAAATATTTTCAATTCTTCCTAATTATTACAACAACATCAGATAATGTCACTGTCATCAGTGCACAATGTTGAATTACATATTAAGATAGTAGGAGATAAATTCATGATCCTAATGATGATTTATGATGATTGATGATGATAATAATCATGTACCCAGGTTTTGAAAAAAAAATAGGTGAAGTTGGAATAAGAAATAAGTTACTGAAAGCCAGTTCATTCGCTCTATCATACAGCAAGTAATTCCAATGAACAAGAAACAATTAAAATGCAATTCAAAATACTATCAAAAGTATACTGATAACAATCAAGTCAACAAATGAAGCCACGTGTTTATAATTATAAAATGGATGAAAGTAGAATAGAATATCAATCATGTTAACTTTGTCAAAATCAGAAAAACCATCAAGAATACATTTTTAGTTCTTAAACACTTTTTCTCAAAGACAATTTGTTGATCCAAGCCGAATTTCGACACTTCTCAGCGACAGGCGAGTTCCATCAGTGCCTCACAGCTTCCCATATTTTCCAACAGTTGTTTTCGTTTTTGAGCTCCCAACCACTAAATTTTGGCAATCGGAATATCGAAAAAGTGGGCCAACACAAATTCACCACATGTATAATTTTTTGTCTATTTGAAAGATATTTGGCACACTGTCCACTAAATTCGATTTTCGTGTCAGTCTCTCTAGTAGCTTTCAAGCTTTTCGCAAAGATACAAAAAAAAGAGGCAAAGTAAAAGAAAGTGCATGTCAGCAAAATCTGGTTATTAAGAGTAATGAAACGAGTGGATTTAATGCTTTCGCCGACTCATAAAAGTGTCCGAAATTGTCGGCTGGCAGACGACCAACATTCTTGTAGCATGGGCATCGCGTGAACCGACTTATCGCATGAATAGCGTGGCAGTTTCGCTTTGTTTATTCGGACATTCTACCCAATTTCCATTATTCAGCACTGTGTGGATTTTACACCGTCAAAACAAAACCAATTCACATCAATCAATAATAATTATTCACTGAAGAGTATAACATATTCCCTCTTGAAAAAATTCAATCATAGGATGATAGGATAATATATGATTTACATGATGAACCTAATTTTGGAACATTGTAATTAAACTTCTCAGGACAATTTCAGGGACATTTAGAAGTACCGTACTACAGAAAGATTTCTTACACTAGTTTTGGGAGCTAAATAATCATTTATAAATTCTAGTGTATGGGAACACTCAATATTATCATGCACCAGATTCAGATTGGATCATAACTATTAAAGTTTTGTGAGGAACAATAAAAGATCAGTTTTAAATTCATGATTGTATTAAGTAACCAATTTACCAATTTAGAGAGGAACAATGAAATGACTTAATCATTATCAGGAATCTAAAAAGTTTAACTTTTCAACCACCAACTCAATAGGACAATAAACAGTCGTTATTTTCTTATGGAAAACGACTGATGCATTAAGCACACTTATAAGAAAAATATAATTTGATTTCCCAATATAGCATTCCAAAGAAAAGAGTAGGCAAATTCTTTTTTAAATATAAGTATAACGATATTGTATCTTTCCAACCACTCTTTTGAACACAATATAATATTCCAAAACGTTGCTTTTACTTCCTAAATTCGATTAGATACTGTAAATTGGAACCAATATTGAACAGATCTAATTCGATAACACTAACTCAGGCTATATTGGCATTATTTTCAAGATGTTAGACAAAGTTAGATGGAAATGAACTAACATAAATGTAAAATTTTCAACCTCGACACACTATAAACCAGAATGTGAGTCACTACATTGCTGCACGTGAAACTTCAAATTACTGATGTTAGGAAACATAAATGTAGTTAGTTGAAGAAGACAAACAAGTTAACTTTTCCTCGAGATATTAGTTTGTGAGCTATTATCAAGAAACGCCATCAAGAACGGGGCTATGAAATATTATTATTGTCAGTCATTAACCAAGTTCGCTCATCTATTATTTCAAGTCCATTTGTGTAATATAAGATGATAGTTGTTTTCAACACAGGGTCGTTAACCACAAGACAATAAACATCTTCTTGACTGACTGCTTCTTCATCAGTCACATGACTGCTGCAGTGCAGCCAATCTCTGTGAATCGTAAAACGATAGGGGGAGATATACAAATGTACCTTATTCTGTATCTAATCATTACAAAAACTTAGTATAAATTGTAGCACCAAAATTACTGTACAGTAATGTACAAACTAGTCATTGATATTATTTTGATATACAGTAGAAAATCGTAGTCATACAGTAGATAATAGTAATACAGTAGAAATCTTAGTCTTAGCCATGTAATATATAGTGAGCCGGATCAAACATCATCAAACTTTGTTATTAAAAAGTTGTAGTTGACAAATTATATTACAGTTTTCATCTGTCCATTTAGTTCTTCTTTATATATCTTCTTTCTTCTTTAACGCTTCATATGTATACATTGTTTATAAGTTATACTTTTCCAATGACAGGTTCTTCTTCATTGGGTTACATCAATGCTCTCGAAGTGTATCATCCTCTCAGTAATTTTTCTATAATGATTAAACTCATTATCATTCAAGAATTAACTATTCAAGGATTCAGTATTCAAGAATTACTTTATCCTTCTCAAACCACAATTTTTTTTATAACAGACTCCTCTCCACACACAGGCTTAAGCCTTCGTGGACGAGATGCATGTTAATTTTTCTTTTCTTTTCACTTTAGTATCATAAGGATTATTATGTCTTTATTGTACAATACTTATTTTGATCATGTGCGATAGATTACAACCTATAAGTGTACATGTTGATTCATTTGAAATATTGAACTAACTGTGAAGTATATTCAATCGTGTATTTATTTCATGCAATAAATGAATTTGAATAATATATTGTATATTGGTGTAGTTGTACATTGTATTAATTTATTATATATGCATTTTTCGAAAATGCAATTTATTTATTATTACAGTGTATGCCATTATCCTTTAATACTAATAAGTATTCTTCAAAACCAGAAATAGACCTACACTAATAAAAACACAAGAATATTGTCTAATAACATTAATTTATCTTGAAAAAATTACAAACATGTTTCGACACCGATTGTATCATCTTCAGTGTGAGAAATCTGGGTCATTCACACTGGTTTAAGTATGGATATGTATCACTATTATCTCGTCAATACAGTATCAGAAAGAGTGGAAACAAACTTTAACAACACATAACAAAATATTATGGAATATGTCAAGTATAATATCCGTAGCTCTTTCTTGTGTGATTGACTCCTTATGAATGAAGCATCAGCTCATCATCCAATGATCAATAATATTGCAGACTTACTCACGGTTGCACAAAAGTCTGCTAACTTTGAATCTCGATTAAATACCATGAGAACCAATCTGGGAAGACTCATCAGAAGAGACAACCGTTTTGTGCAACCGGGCCATAGTCGATTAAATCTTTTATTAGAATTGGAAATATAGTGAGCTAGAACAATAGGATGCACCAATAATAGGATTAACAAGAATCAGAATCAGCTGATCATAGCTATTTAGCAAATAACTATTTTGAATAAGGATTTAAATACTGTACCTTGGTTGATGCAACACAGTGTTCTACTAAACTGAACGAAAAACCTTCAAAAGTGATGTATTTTTCTTACAGCGACTAATTTAGGAAGGAGAAAACTCAATGACGATTTGCAAATGCAACAAATTGTAGCACAAAATACTGTACAATGTCGATGAAAGTTTTAATGGATATACAGTGGTACCTGATGAATTTATTCGGTCATTAGACTAATCTTTATTTATGCGATTATTCGGGTCTTTAACTGTCATTCGATAAGAGTGTTGAAGAACTTATTCAAGAATGAAATGATATGCTAATTGTGAAATTAGCATAACAAACAACCCGGCTGTGGCAAGAAAGTGTGCCAGCAGCACGCAAAATGCACGACCAAGTATCGATCAGATGTTATCAAATAATTTAGTCGCTTCTCAACCATTTTTTGCTTGTCATAAGACACAACTCATTTAAAATTAATTAATTATTAATGCTTGATCTGCAATCTATTGACTGAATTTTGGAGCAGTTGGGACAAAGGACATCGGAAAATTTCAGTTCTACCATATTGGCAATACCCTATTGAAATACACTTCAATAAGAAGAGAAGTATTTATATTAAACAATATATTCCACACCAAGTTATGAGTCATAACTCATTCAATCCATCATTCCAAACAATAAAATATCCTTGTAGAACCCCATATAATGTATCTCAAGAGACCACAAGAGAAATATTTTGCATCTGGGTATACTGGGGGTGGGGGTTAACTCTCACTATAGAGTGTGAGGTATGAAATCGTCTGATTTTTTCAATGAATGAATTACCGAGTAATTTCTAAAATAACCTTGCACCAAAATTCTGATTCATAACGTTCTACCATAGAGGAGGAAGCCATTAACACACCAGGCTCCCATAGTTGGCGTCCTATGAACTAATTTACTTGTCTAGTAAGCAGGCAAAAATTTCCTGCATCAGAGAACTTTCAATATGTTTATATTCAGAGGGCTTCTAATTTTTAGAGAAAACTTCCCACATGCTTAAAGATCAGTAGCTTCATAAATCATTAAACTGTATGGCAGGATTTTAAATTTTCCATGTAACACATCATAGAAAGCTCTCCCTTCCACAAGTAACATGCTGTACAAAATTCGATAAATGATCTTGCAGCTGAAGATTAAGATCAAACGATATTTTGCCTGAATAATTTCAACCTAGCCAAGAGGAAAACAACATAAGTACAATAAAAAAAACCTGAAACAATAAAAAGAAGTTAACCACAAGCCCTCTGGTCGGATGGATTTGGGACCTGAACAGACATGGCAACCACAGGTAGATCGATGGAGTTGCATGACTTGTCAAAAACTGTTTTCAGACTTATCCGCTTATCGCGCGCGCGCAGTCGCCTGCGTGTGTGCGTGTGTGGCCCAACAAATATTTCGCTCACGCTCAGCCTTGTTCAACAGACAGCCACGTATCGAATACTGTACAACCCACGTGGACCGACCACTACACATACAAATATACGTCACGTTGGCTACGCTGCCGAATTTTTCACGCAGTCGCTCAGCTAGTCACGGCCTCCTACGTATCACGGACACGTACACTTCACAATACAGGCCTACAGGTTTCGCCATCCGTGGGGACCACTCATACGGTTTAGTTCAATAATGAGAATTATATACCCACAGAATTATATATGATTTGTATGACATTTATAATCCTTGTCGACCTACTGGACGTCTACAGAGGCTACTTTGAAAGTTAAGTACGGGATGTATTTTGTGGTGCATCGTCTCAATAAGATGAAATATTTAAAGCCCAAAATATATTATTCGGCGAATTTTTAATTTGAGATGGAGACACCCATGTAGATACATCTTCAATAATAACAAAATTCTCACCGTTCCCTCAATTTACATGTTAGCATTCAGAACCCTCAATACACTGAACAAAACGAATGAAACAGCAAGAGAGACAAGAGCACATAACTTATTATATTACCCAATGCATAGGATAACACAATTTGAAAAAGCAGCACTATATAGAGCAGTTAAATTCTTCAACTAACTTCCAAACGAATCTAAATTTTTAAATTCCGAAATTCAATTCATGAAGAATATTTCAAAGTATTTGACAAATAAAGCATATTATTCGGTTCACGAGGTTTTAGATGAATGACTTTTGATGATTTTTTACTGCTTTCCTCCCTCGGATCCAACCTATCTAGACACAAGGCTTGATTGGATTCAAAAGCTTGTAGCCTTTAATAGTTACTAAACTTATTAGTGTCTTATATGTATTTTATGAATTTGTGATTTATATAATAGTTGAATATATGTTGGATTGTGTATGCTGACAATGCCGAAATTCTTCACAATTTCGAAATTGACACAATTGTAAATAATATTGTGGACGAATGTAAATGCAAATAAATAATTTGAATTTATCTGTACAGCTATATATATAGTGAGTGGAATTTTCGTCCAAACTTTCAAACTTTACTTAAAAAGTAAGTGTTTGATTTTTTAAAAATATTTAATAGGCTATTTTCAGATTTATAATTACGTCGTTTGTTCTTTTTACTGAAATTTCTACCACTGATCTTTTGCTTCAAAGTGAATAAGAACAACTTCACTGCATTGGATATTTAAAATATAGTTATATTATAAGCAAATACAGGCTGCATAGAAAAGCTGACCTGTAAACAATTTATTTATCAGTACAGGATTACAGCCCCGTTGTTTTTAGGTATACGTACTGTAATAAGAGAAACTGAGATTTTATAACGTTTTATTTACACGCAAATTGTTTGCTATTGGAATGAGTTACTGCAATAACCTAACCAAACCTCAGAAACGTATGAGCAACCAATGGGACCAACGACCAATTTCAGCCATTAGACAGCTTCAATCGAAGTAAATAAATTAGAATTTCGGCAATTACACGATGGTAGCAATGGAGGAGAGAATGCATTACATTCTACGTTTCAGTTTCCAAATTTTGCGGTGGAAAAACCAAAGCCATTCCAAAGTTCTCAACAACATCAATCGCTCTCTCACTTTCCCAGGTTTAGCATCAATATTCAGGTTATTACAGGTTGTGTAAGTGGATAAGTTTTGGAGCGTGAAACATTGTTTCAACAGCCATCGTCCCTAATGAAGAGCCAAGCCAAGATGAAACCTTTTATTGACGTTCCAGCGAACGCACAACATTACGAAAAGATACTACGGTTACAAACTATTAGAATTTCCCTTCCACGGGAGAAAGTTTTAAAGGCAATCTATGGGTTCTCTTAAATCTGTGTGTTCATCAATTTGTTGAAACTTGCAAATTACTTCACAACATATTTTCCCAATTCTTTCAAATTATCTTGGCAAAAGAGAATATTCTCTTGAATATGTTTTGAATAAAAAACTTAAAAAAATATATAAACTTAATAAAAACTATTCTCCTGAAGTTTTGAACCTACTGGAGCATCCAAAAATAGGACACATTGGGAACAGCATCCATATAAAAATGACACAATTTCATCACTCTTCTGTATAGCCTCACTATTATTGAGGTTATCAATAAAATACATTATGAGTACCAAGATGAACATAATACCCAGTTCATCAATTTGATCCTCAAACCACAAGAAATATTAACTTGAAAGGTGATCACGTGAATAGCAGGTCTATGCTGATATCAGATAGAATATTATAGGCCTGATATGATAATAGCTATTCCCAGAGCCATACTTGATTCAACATTCAGGTATTTGAAAATATATAAATTATATGAAAAACAATTATAATAATAATTGTAATATAAATTTGTGAATTTAATACCTCAAGATCGTACATCTGGAAGATATTTACGAATCAAGTGAACCACTCACCTAGAAAGAAAGAAAAATTCATTAATCATCTAACAATAGCGATTCAGTGTAAATTTTATATTAGTAGAACAGCTACCTCAACAGTATATTTCTCTACATGTATGTACACAATAATATGATGAAATATCTATACCATTAAAACAAATCAATAGAACTATCCTATTGGACCAGAAATTGAATAGAACCATTTTAATGGGACTATCTAGTAGTTCAATAGAAAATATCTAGAAATTGAATAAAACTATCTACTAGTTCAATAGAACTATCCTTTTGGATAGAGATTCAAATGAATTCAAAGTTTGAATATCAAGATGTCAGCAATGATTTCTCAAAAATGTTGGGATACAGTAGGATGAATAAAAACGACAGAAAGCATCTGGAATTTGGTTCTCAATAAGGCAATGCAACACACAACTTCAACCTCAAATAAGATTAGTTTTTTATCAATCAACAAATAGCTCGGATTTGGAACTTTAAACAAATAGAACGAGAAACGTAGTTGGTGGGTGGGTAGAAAAAAAGATTCCAGTACACATTATTTGTATATATTATTTGTACTTTCAGTAAACAAATCAGGGTTCAAACTGAGATAGAAGATCTAGCCATTGACAATAGACGAGATAGATGAACATGCGGTTCACAAAACACCATTAGCTCACGAAATACAATCTATTTCTCTATTTATAGCCACTCCACGTACACATTTCAGAGTTTTTCTCTCTCAAATGAGTGGATTGTACACAACACTAATTTTACAGCTAGAATAAACATCGTTACTGCTCCGGTATTCGCACTGATCTCTATCATTAACGGCATCCTTCTTCTCAACACACACACACACACACACACACACACACACACACACACACACACACTGATTAGCATACTTTGGATGTAATTAGTACCGAAATTATGATCTTGAAAAAGGTTCCATGAGTCTAGGATACTAGCCTCGTACAGAACTAAAAATAATGACTGGAAAGAGAAGAGTTACAATGCAGTAAGCTACATGAATTGAAGAAAAAAGAAAATACTAATCGGAATAAACAATTAAAATGATAATTAATACATACAAAAATTAGAAGTTTGAACGGAATTGTACAGAAGATAGAATTATTTACTGAAAAGATTAACAGATGAAGTAAATATGAATAATTATTGATTCTCCACACGTACACTGCAGAAGGTAATCATAAAAGGTTGGATGAAAAACATGAAGATATTCTTTAAAAACGGAAATCAAGTCCTCATTCTTCAAGGACTGAGGATTTAATTAAAAAAAAATTCTATTGAAATTTGGAATATAAAGAAGAACCCAAAAATAGATACACGCTTCTTTTCAAATAGCTATATTGAATTGAAAAACGTGATCCGAAAATAAGTTAGATTTCAAAATCTTAATTTATAAGTCTTTAGGTCTTTAAGTCTAAGTCTAGGTATAAGTCTTTTAGTTTTTTAAATTGAATTGAAAAACGTGATCCGAAAATAAGTTAGATTTCAAAATCTTAATTTATAAGTCTTTAGGTCTTTTTAAGTCTAAGTCTTTTAGTTTTTTAAATTGAATTGAAAAACGTGATCCGATAATAAGTACGATTTCAAACTTATGAAGTCTCAACTTATCAAAGTCTTAATTTATAAGTCTTTAGGAGTTTCTCAAGAGCTACATGCTAATTTGTAGGCTTACAAGTGAAGGAAGCCTCAAAATGGCATTTGCCAGGAGAATTGCAAATTTATTTTTAAAACAAGATCGATGAGCTAATTGAAAATGAATGGAACGGTAAGGATGGTGGAGAGGGAGAGGGGGTTTAGCGAACGAAGAAAGTGAGGCAGTGTGCTAAAAAGTACGCAAACGACACTCAAGTGACGAGGGAAACATTCAGTTGGAAGCCAGCTTTTTCGAAAATATAACACTTTTTGGCACGACAATAA
Source organism: Nilaparvata lugens (assembly GCF_014356525.2). Classification (NCBI taxonomy): domain Eukaryota; kingdom Metazoa; phylum Arthropoda; class Insecta; order Hemiptera; family Delphacidae; genus Nilaparvata; species Nilaparvata lugens. The sequence continues at coordinate 15,615,621 of NC_052507.1, forward strand.
TTTTCTAGATGGTTTTGCGTAAGCGCACACACTCACACACAAGGATAGGGATAGTAGTGTGTGGGGAGGAGGGAGGGGGAGGTAAAGGAAGGAAGGTCGTTCGGTGGAAAGTCAAATTTGAGAAAGAGAGCAGTCGTCAGTGATTCGCAAACGATGCCTGAATATTCATAGAGTGGCTCATTCTGAGTGGGGCGGGCGTTCCGATTTGTTTCTAGATGAAGAAAAGCACGTGACTGCCTGTGCTGGCATAACAGCTTCAAATAATGAGCTGCTGAGTCGGAAGAGAGAGAGACAGAGGCAGGACGGAAAAGAGATTCGAGAAAAGCGATGCCAGAGAGTATAATTCGCCTGACAGATTGGAGTTCGCGAGATCGCTTGTCAACAGCTAGCAACCACGTTACGTCGCCATGTTTTCAATGGCTATGCTGCTTCTGCAGGCACGTTGTTCATGTGAAAGCTGCTAGAAATCACCCCACGTCCCCACATACAACACTACCACAAGTTTTAAATCGAAAATCGACGTACCCACCCTCACCCAAAGCAACCCAGTTTTTCACTATAACTGATTGAAAGTGAAAAATATTCCCCAGGTCAAATCCACTGGGGGGTGGGTTTCTCTTAAGCAGTATAGGGTAAATGACAAACAAAATGAGGAACATTATTTTTAATGATTAAAGCTCACTAAAGAACTGTATTGATATGCAATGTACGGGGGTTTGAGTATACTCAACTGATGTTTGAATAAACTGTATTTTATAGCATTTGAACTAAATGTAAAAAATTCCTAAATGAATTCGAAATACAGGACCTTCTTCAATTGAAATATATTTAAAATATCAAGTTTATTATCTTTCCAAGAGTTTAAATTTAAATTTGAATACGATATAACTATAATTTTCCTGATGATTTCTTTCAGATCTCTATCCTCAATTCTAAGGGAAATTCAAGTGTACTCCATCTACAACAATGTATCTGCATCAGAACATTAAACTCGAGCTGGAACTATCAACTGTAGATAGCACGCAATAAATTTAATTCTAGTTTTGTTGATAAAAATAACAATGTTTTCTAATATGAATTTATTCCTGAACAATATTATTAAGAGCCGTTTGCACAATGAAAGCTCAAACTGAATTTAATCAGCTGGTGGCTTAAACTCAAAATGTAACACATTATAACAAACGAGACTTTATACGGATTTAATCCAGTTTAAAATGAAATTTAGTTTAAACTGATACTGTGCAAATGCACTACCTCCGTAAACAAAGCTGTAGTGCATTCGTGTGACGTCAGCACAGGTAGGGCTCCTACACCAATAACAATTCGTTGATTTCAGCTGATCTATATCAGCTAGTGTTTTTATTGGTGTAGGAGCCCTACCTGTGCTGACGAATGCGGCTTTGTTTACGGAGGTAGTGTCAAATATGGCACTTACTGTGATTAGGAAACAAAACTGAACATACTGTGTATGAGAATAAGGCACCTAAATTGAATATCAAATCACAATTCCATAAAACAAAATAATTCCATCAAATTTGAATTAATTCCTTCTGTCTGTAAGTAACCTTCAACAAATTAAATCCTACAAGAGAAAATTTCCAATCAACATAAAGACACCATAAATCATAATTCTATAAAACAAAATAATACCATTAAATTTCAATTAATTCCTTCTGTCTGTACGTAGCTTTCAACAAATTAAATCATTCAAGAGAAAATTTCCAATCAACATAGAAACAAATGCAAACAATCAAAATATTCGACTCAGTCATGCTAAACCTAGATTTGAGCATCAAGCGAAGCAAATTAACATTTTATTCCTTCTATCTGTACGTAAATTTCAACAAATCCTTCAAGAAAAGATGTTCAATCAAGATGAAAGCAACTGCAAACAACCGAAATATTTGACTCAGTCATGCTATGCGTAGATTTGAGCATGGAGCAAAGCAGTGTTTGAGCTTTCAAGAGTTGCTTCCATCAAACAAGAGAGAAACAGAAACCAACACAGCAAGAAGAGAACAGACAGACAACAGAGAGCAGAAGAGCACAAAGAAGATACTCGACCTCGACCCTCGCCCTTATACACCCATACCACACTATATATGTGTATATGTATGTCTATTTCAGCACCACGCCCTGCCATCTCCGGGTCATATCCACACAACAATCCGTGTGGTGCTATTTACATATGGGCATATCAGAGTGGCCACCGCCCCTCATTACAACTACAGAATAGAAAAATACACTAGACCTCTCACTAGCCCACAACATATATAACCTAGTTCGACTCAAACAAATATGTAGGCCTTTATTAGATTACAAATTGGAAAATTTAGAGAAAAGAGCACTAGACTCACTAACGAATAAACCCATACATCGCGCCTACTGAGACTGCAACAAATAATGTGTAAGAATAGAATACATTTTATTGATCAACAAATATACTGTATAACATATACATGGATCTCGTCACGTCGGTCAGGTACAAAGGAAAGTGATAGACATTTACATAGATGAAGTAACTCAGATAGGCTACGGTACAATATAAAACAACATCATATAACATAAAACAGCATAAGATAACATGAAATAACTTTGCCATATCAAGACTACTTTACAATTTATTCATTATGTGGTAGCAAATTCGCTGCTGAGGTATTCCTCTAATTTATAGAACACCCTAGTTTTTAGTAACTCCTTCACTTTTTTCTTGAACATATCTTTTGGAAGGTTTCTGATTACTGAGGGCAGTTTATTGAACTGTTGATCCCAAACTGTAAGTTGGATCCCAAATGGAAAAATAGGGAAAACTATATAATATTAACTATAAATATTCCGTAATCATTGAAAACGATCAACTATAAATAACAATACAATAAATATAATCAACTATAATACAATATATAACTATAATATAGAACTACTATAACACATACTTGTTATATACTATTACTATAATATATAACTACAATATACCTATAACACTTATATTATACAATTAACTATAAATATTCCGTAATCATTGAAAACGTAAGAGATATTATGAATCACAAATGAAATCAGAAATTAATTAACTGTAGTACTGCAATAGATCTCCGATTAATAATATGGTAGGTAACTGAGAATAAAGCAAGCATGGATACTTGTTCAATGTTTATTGATTCTTAGTTACGTGTAAGGCATGTAAAATTATTTATGAATGTATTTTCATAAGGGTATGTATAATTGAAAAGAAATAAAGCATAAAAGATTAAAAAGAGATAAGATCTTATCACTGGATTTTGAAGATGTTGAGTCTCATACCCATACTGCATTCTAGAAAAACGAAGAACACACATTGTCTCATTTCCATTTGAAAATACAGTAAGCCTACATTAATTTTAATATTCAAAATACAATAATAATAGTTTTGGCTAAAAGTGGAGGGCCCAAACTGTGATAAGGGGAGGGAATAACTATAACTGGAAACTGCACTACTTTCACAACCAAAACGAATAAATAATTCAATGACCAAAATTTTTGTAACTATAGGTTACAATTTGTAGGTTATGTTTTTTGTAACTGTAGGTTCCAAGAGATGAATAACAGAAGCCCGAAACGTCCAGTCTTGTATGGGTTGCGAAAGTACATTATTGTGCGTGAGTAGAAAGGCAGTGGCGACAGGTGGCAATGCAACTGAGAGAGAAAGAAAGAGTGAGTGAGAGTGCAACACACAATTGGGCAACAACGGCATCTATACACTGTCTTTGTCTGCATTACTCCTGAGTCCTGACGCACTGTCAATCAGTTGGTGTGCAATTTCGGCCAAAACGAGAGAGAGAGATGATAGAGACTGACTGACTTTCCATCGCCAGGGACAGGGATACAACGAAAGAGAGAGAGGGACTGATCGAGAGCACGACACTGAATTGAATCGCGGTCGGCTAGAAGGAGTCAATAGCCTCTCGCGGCCTCAGCTGATCGACCTCTCTCTCGCTCTGCTCTATCCATCACTCTCTCACTCACTCCCATCCTACTCACTATCATCATCACGCCACTCTGCCGAAAACTCGGCAACGTGCACTTCGCATCTTCCCATCTACTTTGAAATTTCGCTACAACTACACGCACCGAGCAGAGTGCTGTGTTGTTCCTCTATCTTTGATGGCCTCTCAGCCAGAGAATGCCCCAGTCGTAGTAAATCACTACAGTAGTTGTTGGCAACTCAACAACTCAGCAAAACACGTGAATATTGTAGATTCCAACAGCCATCAATGTGGAAGATGAGCACCATTCACAATATCTATGCATAGCATATGATATTTGACAAAAATATCAATATAAGATTTTAAAGATCAAATATATTTTGAACAATTTTTCCATAAACAGTACAGAGTGCAGTATAACTAATCATAAAATAATGATATTCTTTACATTTTGCATTAGACGATGATTTAACACGAGTTAGCACATGAGCAGGAAGCAAGAGACTTCTAAAATGCATATCGCTTCTCACAAAAACTCGAAAAATAATGTCAAAATGGTCTTCTAAGCCCCAGCAAATCCCTACACTAGAAATACTTCAGCAAATATGAACTTCATAGAATCTTTTCAGCAAAAGAGCTTGTATTTAGAAATATTATTATGGCGAAATTTAGCTCATTGTGAAAACTACCATACACAATATAAGCAGCAGAAAAATTTAGCTGATTAGAAAATGGAGGTTGTAACCTTCAAAACTGGTAGAGCTACCTTTTCCATTGTCATTTTCTGCACAGACACAAATTTTAATTTGTATCCGTGCTATGAAGTTCATCTTCACAAAAAAATAAGTTCTCATGTAGGATGTAGCTGACCATGGGTGAGCACGAACTATGTATGTCAAAGAGTACATCATTGAAGAGAAATAAAGTCAATAGCAAACATTTTTATTTGTCTATGTCATATCAGTATCATAATCATAACAGACCAACATTTTAAAATAGAATGCTTAACGACGTAGCACATTAATGGAGAGATAACAATACTATTGAAAACCTAATGCCCCATTAAGCTAACTAGTGTACAGCCTCAGGCACTGCATTTAGGATCAATGGCTCATGAATCGTGTTTGATGACAGAATTTAGATATTGTCCAAATCAGATTAATTATAGAACAAGATTATTTAGTTGATACCCTGGACCTTGAAATGTTCCTCACTGGCAATGGCACAGTGGAGAGAGCTTGTATCAACTTTTACCAGGTGTTACGTATCGCAGAAACACACGAGGTTGATTTCCAAATCTATTTTAAAATCCCGGGGAGTCTCAAAACACTTTCACAATTGAATTGAGATTAATCCTTCAAACTCGAAATTAAACTTTCAATCGAGATTAAACCATCAATATCAATTACCGTATTTGCTCGCATACCACGCCCACCTTCTAAAAATCCAAAGCAAAATTCGTTGGTGCCCATCATACGCGTGGTTTTCCAAATGAAGACACAATACCAGTACGAAAAATTTGTTAACGATGTTTACTATTTACCGGGGGTCTGTCTATTTACATTGCTCATGTTGTCGTTATTCAAGTGGTTTACTTCACTTTTAAATACGGAAATATTTATTTTAATATTTTGTAGATGATAAATCATTGAACGATGTTTTCAATAAAAGCTTTAATATTACCTATATTTTTTCTCGTAAAAACTTACTCTTGTTTTTGGGTGCGCGTCTTACACGGGGGCGCGAAGTAAGCGAGCAAATTTCTTCTTCAAATCCAGTTTTTAAATATCACTGTCTGCAGCAATTCTCATTTATTTCTTTCATGGCCTCCTCGATTTCTTCGGTTATCTTGTTACTGGGTATTTTAAAAACTAGAAACATATATGTACGTGAGATAATCAAATAGTATGTTAATTTATATTATAGGCTGTTGTTTTAGGAATAAGTTCAAGTTTCAAAATTTTCAATTATTAATACAGTATTTTTCAGTTATCAGTGATGATTTAGTAAAGTATTCTTATTTAAATTGGTTTTCAACTTTTCTAAATTCTAAATTCCTAGTTTATATATATTTTGGACTCAAAATTGGACAAAATTCAAAAAGTGTCTAACCTATTTTTGGACAATTTCTATCTAAATTTAGGGAAGGAACAGTTCTGGGCTTTAAGCCTGTTGTTCCTTTCCAAATCATTCATAATTGAGAATGATAGTGTATGTTTCAATGTATAAATAAATAATAGGCGATATAAATATTGATATCAACTTTTAGATGAGGGCTACCCTTATTTACCTGGAAATTAAAAACCTAAGTACCCTTTTTTTAAAAACTTTCATTCAAAATAAGATGAAACATGTGAATAAAAGTTTTTAAAAATGGGTAGTCAGATTTTTAATTTCCAGATAAATACATTGAAATATGGTTAACTGATCAATACGGTTACAGTTCCAATAAATCCCTTACATGATGGGGATTACATCGTTAAAGGGAGAGGGTAGGATGCAGTATATATCATCCTGAAGCCCAAGTACAGTATTTCACAAGCTGGTCAGTTACACACCAGCACTCTATTATAGTAGCTCAAAGTTGAGTTGAGTGAGTAGTAGGGGATAACGTTCAAGTTGCCCTTGAGCAGACATAATTTGAAGCGATGCGTGCTCTATTCTGGCAGGCATCATACACTCTACACTCTACAGCTACACTCTAGCAATAGCAATAGCTGCTGCAGTGCAATAACGAGCAAAGTAACCGTGCTACTCATCTGAAGCAATCTAACCGAATTGAAAGCACACAGCGCACAGCTACAGCGCTCTCTCCCACTCTCAAAGAGAAACATTCGCTTTCAACCCTCAATAAGGACTCACTTCTGAATAGATGGTTTATCCAACTGATGATAGAACTCTATTAGTACGCCTACAACACGTGTGAGAGATTGCACAAAAGCTCTGCACTTGCGATTTTGAAAAGTACTGGTATTGGAAAAATATTTTTTCATTCCAACTACCAAAGCGAATGCTAGACTGAAATAGCTGCGAATTGAATCGATAATGAAGCTCTTCATTGAAACCGCTTCCACGAACTTCACATCGATATCGATCGATACCTCCATATTGATCTACATCGTAATAATCGAATAAAAGCAGTTTTACAATTTGATTTTTTTGTTTTCTCCGATTTACTTCGAAGCAAATAATTTTAAAGAACAATGTGACGAGAAATTATTGTAGCTACATTCATTGCGAATCTATTGATGTATATTGTTATGTATTTGCGATCCAAGTTGTCGCTGTGGAAGGGGAAACAGCCGACGCGGCTGACTCCCTTCACCATAGTAAACAGTACAATACTGCTGTCTACATTGCATCTCATTTACACTATGGCGCTCGAAACAATTAATTTTGTCTATTGTTTTGACATGCGCTGTATATAGAATTTCACTTTTCAATACTCTAAAAAATATTACAATTTTCTTGATTTAACCATGCTCATGATAAAAATCAGGATTTCGTTGTTTGCTCACAGAATTTATTATATTAATTTGAAGTGTGCCTTCCTCATACGAGTCAGAAGTAACACAATTTGATGACTCTATTTTCAGATATTGATGTTTTTCAACGAAGTTTCATGATATATATTATGTGTCCGACTCCTTCATCTTATCCTTATTTTGTGAAAAATGAAGATTCAAAATTTCTTTTCATAGCTTTTCTTGTGTTTTATCTTGTTTCATCACTCTTAATAATTTTAACACTTGATAATGGAATGAATATCATCAGATCACGTGAACAAAAAAAAAATAAAAGGGTGGGGCTACCTGAGATACTATATGATAACACTGTACTCCTGATAAGCTGAAAATTTTCAAGCTGAAAGTAGATTAATTTGTTGCACATTCGGTTCAAATATTAACAAATGTTACCAAATATTACCAATATTATTACATATAGTGAGAACGAGTTTTACTCTGAAGCTTTCTATTCTCACTGAACATGAAGAGGCAATACCAAGCCAGAATCGCAGTTCCGTTCAAATCATTATTATCAGAGCTTTCAAATTGATGCTATGTAACTATGGATGTTATCCCCATCTCACAATTTCCCTATTTATCCTTATCCTGATTCAGAATAAAGTAGTTGATCTCTATAATCACAAAAATCAATGTTCAGTAGGCCTACCTATAATAATTTAGGAAATTCAAAAAAAGAAATTCCAATGATCATCATAATAGTAATTTAATGAAAATTGTTTGTATTGTACATTGTTCGACGTAAGATAAACTACATCTTTAAGGTAATCAACGTATTTAGGATTATCATGTTTATGAATGAAAGCGAGACTGTGATAGAAGATTAGTCAAACTGAAATATAAACATTATATACAATGCATATTTCTGATCAACAATCTTACAAATGATAGTATCAAGCCGAATTGAATTGAGCAACTGAATTTCAAAGTTACTATCCACTGCTCAAATCGCACTGTTATTTCCTTTTACTTCCAAATGGATTGAATTGCCTCACTCTACAACGTAACAATTATTGTAAAAAACCCAGTGGAATGTGAACGTCATCCAAATAGCATTTGAATTTCAATTTTCAGATCATGAAATTCATAAAAAACTAATTCTTGAGAGAATAGTGATGAATTGCAAACAGTGCAAGTAACATTGATACAAAGTGATACAATGAAAATCAACATCGATTAATTTAATACTGGACTTATCAAATTTATATTACTGTTAATTTATAAAGCTTATAAAATGTATAATAACATTTTACATTTTCCCTACTGGAGCAAAACATCGATAGAAAATAAAGAAGAGCCCATTATAAGCACAATATACTGACTTGTGTACTAGAATTCACTTGAACTAACTCATCACTTCAACCCTTCAATGATCACAATGAACTAGAATAGTATAAAAACCATGAAATTGATAATCAGGTACATTTTTCAAATAGCATCACCCAACTAAATCTGTGAATGCTAAGTCATAAGAAATCATGTTCAATAGATTTGAATGCTTCAAATAGAAAATGATCTATTCTTTTGGTGCCCTAATCAAAATCAATTTCAATCAACATTAATCGACATAAAGAAAAGCTTCTGCCAACCTTGTGTAATGAATGACAAGATGCCAGTGGAGGTGAAAAATCGATATGTTAACAAAAATAATAGAAGATGATGAATCATCTTTCAATTAATCTTATACGGTAGGGTACTTTGTGGTTGAATGTGAAACACTTTCATGATTTTCCTACCTTTTATGCATGCTTACTCTTCTTATGATTCAGAGGCCCGGGTTCAAATCCCGGCCCGGGCAAGATATTTATCTCGGGCCACTCCCGTGTTTCGGATGGACACGTTAAGCCGTCGGTCCCGGCTGCCTAAAAAGCAGTCGTTAGGTCATGTCAGAGGCCCTGAAATTGATCAGCTGCGACCTGAAAACTCTGACACCAGACCTGAGCCAGCCAGGTCACTCGATATTATTATTACTCTTCCTTAATTTGTATGTTTGCATGGCTTTCATCTTTAGAATCTACTGAATTTTCATATTGGACTGTCTAAATAATGTAGATTCAACTAGTAAGAACGGAAGATAAGCTACTTTACAGAGAGAATCATAGAAAGTTTCAACTCAACAAGCCCAATGTATGAATTTTTATATGCCTCAGCCGTCATATATATTTGGCTCAACTGAAGGTATATTATCAACCTGGCTTGGAGAATATTAACTGTAGAAAACAGCAAAAACTGCTCGCTATGATTTTTCAGGAAATTGCCACTGTTAACACTATTATAATCTATGATTTATCTCAGTTTTTGATATTCATAACTTATGATAAATTTGAGCATAGAATTATGATCATACACACATATTTTAAATATTTATTATATTATGTAATAGTATGAATATTTTATCGGTTGCAAACAATATCTTTGTCTGTCATAGAATGCATGATTTAGCACATATATAACAACAAAATGATTTTAGAGAATTAAAATGTGAAAAATTAGTTTCATCGCATGTCAAAACAATAGACAAAATTGATTGTTTCGAGCGCCATAGTGTCAATAAGATGCAACTTGGAAAGCAGTAGGCCTACTACTGTATTTTACTGTTTACTATGGTGAAGAGAGTCAGCCACGCCGTACCGAGTCGACTGTTACCCTTCCACAGCGTCAACTTGAATCGCAAATACATAACAGTATACATCAATGGATTCGCAATGAATGTGGCTACAATAATTTTTCGTCACATTGTTCTTTAAAATCATTTGCTTAGAAGTAAATCGGAGAAAACAAAAAAATCAAATCGAAAAACACCTAAATTTTTACATATATATCATTTTATCAAGAAAACTGTTGATTTTATTGAAAAAATGAATATAACTACTATTGTAGTCCATAATGTAACGAATCGAATGGCATATAATAGAACTGTTTCCGATAAATGGTTACAGAGATAAATGATTTCCAGTTTGCTGTTTACTTTGGCTAAGAGAGTCAGCCGCGCCGTTCCGCGTCGACTGTTTCCCCTTCCACGGCGTCAAATCGAATCGCAAATACATAACAATATACATCAATGGATTTACAATGACAGTGGCTACATTAATTATTTGGCTGATTTTCCTTTAAAACTACTTGTTTCGAAGTTAATCGAAGAAAACAAAAAAATCAAATCACAAACCCCCTAAATTTTTACATATATATCATTTTATCAAGAAAACTGTTGATTTTATTGAAAAAATGAATATAACTACTATTGTAGTCCATAATGTAACGAATCGAATGGCATATAATAGAACTGTTTCCGATAAATGGTTACAGAGATAAAATGATTTCCCGTGTTTACCTGCATTTTTCATGTTTTAGGGGGCTGGGGCGGAAAGCTCCAAGGGGATTTCTTGGGACTTTTGGGAGAATGACCCTCTGGGAGGGTTCTATCGATGGTGGGAAATTCAGCTTTTATTTAATTTTCGGATCGAAACTGCTCTTTTGGACCTTCATTGACTGGGCTATACACTCTAGCAATAGCAATAGCTGCTGCAGTGCAATAACGAGCAAAGTAACCGTGCTACTCATCTGAAGCAATCTAACCGAATTGAAAGCACACAGCGCACAGCTACAGCGCTCTCTCCCACTCTCAAAGAGAAACATTCGCTTTCAACCCTCAATAAGGACTCACTTCTGAATAGATGGTTTATCCAACTGATGATAGAACTCTATTAGTACGCCTACAACACGTGTGAGAGATTGCACAAAAGCTCTGCACTTGCGATTTTGAAAAGTACTGGTATTGGAAAAATATTTTTTCATTCCAACTACCAAAGCAAATGCTAGACTGAAATAGCTGCGAATTGAATCGATAATAAAGCTCTTCATTGAAACCGCTTCCACGAACTTCACATCGATATCGATCGATACCTCCATATTGATCTACATCGTAATAATAATCGAATAAAAGCAGTTTTACAATAATTAGTTCTGTCCTCACAATTAGTGAGTTAATTGAAGCAATCACCTTCATGGTTACACTCATCAGTATGAGGTAATCAATTCTATTCGATCTCAGAAAAAAATCGAGATTTAGAAAATGAGAGGGAGATGAAGAAAACACAATTAAAAGGATTAAAGCCAAAGGCTAATCAAAAACTGAATAGAATCGTTTTATTCTGAGACAAATAAAGATTTACCTATAATGTATATACTTCTCCAACTACAAGGAGGTAGATACTTAGGCTGTAGATATTTTCCATATTCGATAAAATTTCAAACTCGATACGGATAAATCCAATAACACAATAAATTTACAAAACAGTATTACCTAATATTATTCAGTCCAGCTGATGGAAAACAACAATACTGTATAACGATTATTATTACAGAATGATTAAACTCCATTATTTTATTGAAACATCTTGGAAGCTGTTTCCAGATTTCAATCTTCAATATAGACGAAATTTAGAACAATCTATTAGACCAAAGTTACGATGGAGAGAGGAAACAAAATCTTCCGTTTCTCTCAGACGCCTGCTAGTCTAGACAAATTTGTTTTGTATTTCAATTGTTACATGAAATTCATTCCAGTTCCGCTAGAAAAATCTAGTTTGAATGTACACCGAAATAGGTCGGACGCAAGCAGAACACAAGATCGATAACTGAGATTATTTATCAAGAGCTTGTTTGTTCCATTTTTCTTGAAAATAGACGACGATGCTTGCAAGACTTATTGACGACTATATAGAGTAACTGTCTATATAGATATATTGAAAACAGGGGATGGGGAAGCAAAGTTTCCCCTTCTTAGCTGAGCTTCAACCTGTTCAGTGAGCAGAGAAGAGAGAACACCCACTCTGAAATGATTCAAGGGCAAGCTTCTATACTGCACCCTGAAAACATGCTTTTATTTTAGCTTCCTCCGCTATCCATTTCAACAAGCTCCACCTTATCTAGCCAGTTTATTTTCCTTCTTTATTCAACATGCCCGAAACACCGGTACTACACCCAAAAGAAAATGACAGAAAAAGTATAGCAGAGCATTACACAAGAGGAAAATGATACACAAATCCTGCTCTAAATGTGCATTGTGCATCCTGTTCCAAGCGCATTATAAATCTCTTTACTTTCCAACGAGCAATCCCTGGCTGGTACGAAAGTAAAATTTATGTTTCAACTCAGGTCAAGGGAGATGTATATGTACATACAGTACTGTATATATGGAGGTTGCAGTAGGGTTACTTGGCAAGTAAATATTTGTGCTAGAGCAAGTATTATCACCAAATCATGTAGCTGTAACTGTATTCATTTATTACGTCAACTGTAGTTCACAATAAATGTAGATGTGCCACAAAACAGCACCAAAGCACGCAAGATTTTAGTGCACTATGTCAGTATGAGGGTCAGTACAGTCTAAAATGCATCATCCATTGCATTATTACAGTTGAAAAGTAATTGTTAAGCGTATAAATAAATCCAATCAATTCTCTTCATCCTACATTTTAGTGGTAATGTGCTAAAACGCTATTTCTTTCCAATTCCAAGTGGGATTAGCATTTCGGACAATCTAGATTGAACTGCCATAACAGTTTCCTAATAATACGGATTGTAAGAGAATAACTCCTCCTGTCTCTCTGAATAACTCTTGATCGCTGTCAATTTTTAAAATAATTGGCAATTGCCTATTTTGTCTGTGATTCAAGTTAATATTAATGATGGATTATTTCCTAACAATAAATTTTAAAAAATGAATTAAATAGAGATACATTAGGATTTCAAATTTCAACCCAAAACATGATAGTACCAATTAGAAACCAACATTTAATATATTCGTATTAACGAATGTTGAAAATAAATGCTTCAATCATTCTACAAACAACAAGATCAACTACTTATACGCATATCTTACTACTACTACATGCGTACAAACATCACGATCATGAATGGTGGAAACCCACAATCTAGAACGTTATTTGGCAAAAACAACAGTGAACAGTTAGAAAAGCAGAGAGTGGATCTGATTTAAGGAAGAGATAAATTCACAGAGTCTATTACAAGAGAAGTGAAGAGGCGGAAGAAAAGTCTTTGCGTAAACCCAAACGAGAAAGTACTTCCTTGACTTCATCATCGGTACTGAAATTTAGGCTACCCTAGTTTTCATCTAATTTTTGGATTAAGATATAATTGTATAATATAATTGCAGCTAATTTATAAATCACTTGGTCCAGGCAAAGATGTGTGGGGATGGGAGTTGGTGGTGGTGCACAATGATAAATAGATTCCATATTAGATGAGTAATTTTCAGGGGAATATATTGTATGTATATTGATATCAAAATAAACGGAAATCAACGTAATTGTTTTTCAACAAATGAATGATGAAATCTCAAATTCACAGGTATTCACATTTCCTTATCTACAAACGTATTTCAGATGTTGAATTTTTTGTAACACGAATGATGGATGGATCAAGCCATATTTCTGTGGTTTCCTTCGGAATCATACATCTTTCTTCATTCACCGAAATTCAGAGATAAATCGTTCATGAATCAGGAAACAAAATCTGATTCCTATCTTTTCCTGAAACATCTAGGAGATTCACATAGTGAACTGACAATCAATTGTATCATACTAAGAATCCAATATTCAATAATTTTTCTTTATCCTGGAGATGCATCCAAAGCTTCCAAAAAATATTCTATCCAAAGACAAACATTCTTTTCCTATCAACCTTCAACTTTTAAGTTGATTCCTGAAAAAGTACAAGAGCTTATTGCTCTCCTGTTGTGCTCTCTAATTAGTAATTTCTTATGCCAGCACGATTTCATCCAATACCAACTTTTCATTTTTAATAGCGGTTATTGAACTCGCTGGAGGATTTGCTGCTCCTAAGCCAGCATGACTCATGAGAACAGGTGTCCGCAATCAACACACATTTCTATATGAGAGACATTTTTCTACAATCAAATACCGTGACGTCATCAAATTCATCTGATGTGAAAATTGCTTTTACAATAGACAAAAGCGAGGACCTGTACAGAGAGAAGTGTCGAGTATAGAGAGTAGACAAGGAGGAGAAACTGAATAGAGAGTCATGAGGAAGACCATGTACATGTAGATGTAGGCCTAGATTGTTGTACATTACAACAAATGGAAGGGCGGAGAAAGCCAGCGGCAAGATTCGAGGCTTGTCTCTTGTCTTGGCTGTCCTACTCACGTCTCGTCACATCCACGGTCTTGTAACTCCACTCCACAATCTATCTAGCTAGCCTCAAACCACATCAGCATAACCAAACAACTCTTCACAAATCAAAAGAACTTGAACTTAGTTGTCCCTTATAAATTAAAAAAAATCTATTATATTCATTGAAAATACATTAAAAAATGTAATATCAGCCATGCAACTGTTGAGAACAACAAACAACTATTGATTTATACATCGAACTAAATACAAATATACAAATTCCTATATAAAACAGGGTTAGCTGGTTCCTAAATTCTTCATGAATTTCAAATAAAATTGGTTGTCAATTTCACAAGTATGACAAATTCCTATATAAAACAGGGTTATTAGCAGGATCCTTAATCCTTCACGAATTTTAAATAAAATTGTTTGTCAAGTTCAGACATCACAGTGACACACAGTGTTTGGGATGAATACCCAAATTCTATTCCAGCAATTGATGTTTACAAAAAAGAAAAAGAAAAAAAAGCACGAAATCATGATGATTCAAGTTAAACTGCACTTCATTAAATTGCATACGAGCACAAGTTCCCTCCATTATTAACTCTGTACTGAATGAAACACACAACAGACTAGCAAAATAGCTGTAAATTTTAAATTCAACCACGCTGTACAATATTATAATTCACCACAACAAATCCAATTCAATTGCATTATTTAATCTTTGCAATACCTGTAAGAACAATTGATTAAAATCTTGAAGGTTTTGCTCAACTTGAGGCGCCCACACACTCACACACAAACAAGTGAGCTATTTCGGTATGACCCCGACAAGGCTGTGGGAAGATGCCCACTGGCACACGCGCAAGAGCGGCGAGCGCGCACTTTGGCAGCAACGGAATTTGAGAAGTTAAGAAGAGGAGATGAAAGGATAGAGAAGGGATTACTACAAATTTTAGAGGAAACAACAGCAGGTCATCGTTGGAGGGACTCTCCCAAGGTGAACGGCTTCCTTCCGCCCACTGCAGGGCTTACGGGGGCTGTCACGGGGTCTAACAGGCACATAAGGGTATCCTTTCGTCAACTACTTTCCTCACCTAGAGATACCATCGTGAACTTTGAACTTTGGCACTTCCATCGCAGGACATCAATTTGAACCCAGCTTCTTTGGAGACATCAAATTTAAAAAATGGAGATATCCAGCGCTGAAGCTTCTGTATCCACTCTGTATTGGCAGAATTGAGAAGAAATAACGAGCGACCCAAAAGTTGAGCAGTGAATACACACTGCCGCCCCCACAATAGCCTTCCGATCGGAGTGTGTCATTCGATTGAAATTGAAATGGATTTCGCCTCTCTCCTCTCTCTTTCTCTCTCTGGCCAGAAATTGGCTGGCCAATTGACCCGAGTTATTACGCTGGATAATGGCCAGAGAAATCAGTCTGCTCTAAACGTGTTACCGATCTCGATCGAAGCCAGAATCCAAGTGAGTTATAATACGAAAACGTAAATAATTGGCCGGTTCTCTTCGTTGTGGTCCAATTATATAGTCGCGGCGGTCCACACCCCCTCTCCCCTCGCCTATCAGTTGCCGTTCCCGAGTGAAGCCGTTCATTTACGCGCGGTCCCCGAATTTCAACTCCACTGGCAATATTCGAAATGAATATCTCATAAATTGTTTCAGTCTTTTGTCGAAACCCAATCACTTCTATGCAAACAAACGAGCCTATATTGCTCCGCAAAACCAGATGGCGAGTGTAATTTATGTCGCCATTCATACAATAAGTTGGACCAAATAATTTTAAATGAATCTAAAGTACGAATAGTGTGCTACTGATAATGAACTGATTTACACCAAGAAAATATATTTTATAATCAGAGCTTCAATGGGGTTCCACATTAGGCAATGGACGCAACTTTTTTCTAGAGTGTCTCTCTCAAGGGTTGTGCGGCAGAGAGAACCTGGAGTCCTGACTACGCCCTTAATAAAGTTAATAAATCAATCAATCTCTCTCTCCTTTCAGAGTTACAAATAATCAGTTACACATCAATAATTGTAATAATTTTTATTTTAGTATATTATATAATTTTAATTCAAAGGAATACGATTTTTCATAATTCCTGAAATCTCTCATTCAGTAAAGAAAAATTCTAATGAAACCAGTTTTTTATAAGTTGAATAAACCTATGAAACCTAAAAAAGATCAAGCTCCCCGCCCCACCCTATAGTATGCTAGCTATATTATTGTCTTTTTCTTTAGGGCTACTTTTAATATAAATAAAAATATAAATCTGAGTACCCTTTTGAATTATTTTGACACAAAGGGTATTATTTTGACACAATTCAAAGGTTATTTAGATCAATATTTGTATTTATATGCTAGCTACAGTATGATTTTCCAATTAATTAGCAATATTCCACATCACATTAAAGACTAGATAGAGCTTTAAAGAACATGAATCAATATAGACTAGAAAACGCCTAGAACAAGTTGATGAATCCAGATATTTTGGGAAATTTGCTTGTAAAAAATAATTTTTTTTATTGCGAAAGCTCCTCATTGTGCTCTGAAGCCAAGTTCAGTTAGTTTACTGCTTCCTGTGATTATTTTCTAGTATTAATTTGATGGTTGCCTCCACACCAGTAACAAACACTGACATCCGCGTTCCCTGCCGTCAACAAGTCAAAACCAATAAGGATGCTTCTTTTTCAAATGGGTGTATCTGATTCCGAAATAACTAGCATTCAAAAGCAGATGTTTTCAAGCCGGAGATGAACTGAGCAGAGGATGCATATTGCATTGATTCCTGCTGCTATACCACCGATCACCGTTTGATTAATTCAAGACCTGAATGAAAAGCACTATTTAAGCAATTCAAGATCAAGGAGCATACTGTAAACCACCTTCAATGTAAACAGATTCTACTAGTCATTACGTCATTATAAATGCAACATTACATCAACTAACTCATAAAACTTGGGTTGTCATCTAACTCTAGATTTGAGCTGTTAAAAAGTCAAGTTTCTCTGGCGATTAATGTGTTAGTTGTTGATGACTGGAAGATTAACAGATGTGCCGACGTCACAATTCTTCAAGCTTAACGACTAGTAAAATATGACTAATAAAGATGGTTGTCAAGTGAAAATAACCTTACCAATAAATTAATATGGTGATATTCATCATGGGAAGTACACACACTCATTGTATGAGAGCACATATAAAGTTATGTATCATGAAGGCTAACTATAAAATAGTCATACTTAGGATGACTAAGATAATAAATTATACTAATCATGAATATTATGAAGAACAATTGAAGGCTACATTGCAGATCTCATTGGTTAATCGATACTAAAACGTAGATAACCGCAATCGACTCATGACTGAAAAAAGTGAAATGTGTTAATCGAGTAATGAAAAATTGAGGTTGATAGACCATAAAGAGCGTGTTCTTGCACGAAATCCAACGAAAGAAGTAATTTTCCTTATGTTCTAAAATTGTACGTTACTAAATTCGTTCCAACAGTTGAACGTAGAAAACAGCTCAAGTGGCTGTCATTTCGTGCATTTATCTCGACTCAGAAAACCGAGGAAACTTTCAAAATTATTATTTCCCCGAAACGATTTGCAAATAAATTTCAATAAATCTCGTCGTTGGTAAGCTTGCGGTTGGCGGCAAACGAATTTTTATTTTAGTCACAGCACAATAATTGGGTTCATAATAATTACGATTGTTATTAGTCCCCGTAGACAATACAAGAGACGTCGGTGTAATGTGTTCAGCGCCACAAAAATATGAAAATTCAAGCAAGAAAGGAAGGCGAAAATTATCTTCACACAACAGAAAGTCTATATTTGACGGCTAGCAATAAACGAGTGCAGTGATGCAACCCACACACATGCAGCGTATAGTTTACAGTTTACAATACACAGAAATTGCATAACATCTAGATTGTTTTGCCTAGAAGCAAACGAAGCTTTCAAAGCGACAACATCAGATATTGACAGAAGAACAATAGAGTAAAGTGAAAAAATAAGCGAAAAGATAACTAGAAATAGTGAAGACTGTGGACAGGTAGAGGCTACCGACACAAAGGCCGAGAAGAAATGTTGTCAACTGCAGCACTACAGGCCTTTATCACTTCCTGTACACTGACTATGCATTAGGAGACGACCAACACTTTCCAGTAAATAGGACTAGAGAAAAAACTCAAGGCGGACAACCAAGTGGAGACCGACTCTACTTGAGTTAGTAGCTCAAGAGCGAGAGATAGCAGCAGGTTTCACACTAGAAAAAACTCTAGTAACTAAATAAGTAACTATTTTTTGTGTCTCTGAGAATGTTACTCACGAAAGCCCTAGGTTTGACCTTGAGTCCTGCTAAAAAGATTCAAATGCACTCTCTGAACAACTTATTTTTATAGACGTATTTAAATTTAATTATGAGTATATAGGTTTAACCATATCCTTTGCGAAAAAGGGCACTCAATGCAGTGTACCAGTATAATTAGCCTCATCTCAAAAAAATTGGAAAACCCCATGATCGAATGGTTGGAATTGAGAGAGAATTCCACTTAGAATTCATTTTATAGGCTTTGGGATGGTTGTAATTGATGGCTTTTGAATGGATATAAAGATTGAGCAGGGTCCCTATACGAAGGGAACAATTTTGAAGCTCATAGCTGACAATTCTACCATTCTAACGATAAATTTGAGAGGATTAATCGAGAAGTCTAGAACTGTGTGATCATACTCATGCGATTCGGGTATGATATTATATTTTTTGTCTTCCAGATTTCAGTGACGCTCCCTGGTACTATCCAGGTGTACTTACATAGCTCACTCTAGAACTTGAGCAGAAACGTGCAATTTACTGGAGTTAAGTAATTCATTTTATTTATTCATTAGGTTAGCAACAACAATACAATGATCGGAAAAGAAAAAACAGGCTATTGCCCAAAATTTCTTAAATTTCCTAATTTAGTTTCAAATTGTTCAAATATTATACACAGGTTATGTACATTCAAATTTCTACACAAATCATCAATCTGACAATATAATATAAAACAATACTCAAGCCATTAGAAATGTGAATTTTCTAACCAGTAATTCATTCTAATATGAGGACACTTCAGAACCTATAGAATGAATCAAGTAGAATTCTCTCTCCCAATTTCAACCAGTCAATCATGATTGTTTTCCATTTTCTTTGGGACTGAATATACTGGTACACTGCATTGAGTGCTCTTTATTCGCGAGGGATATGCGATATGACGTTTTCAAAATGTCACCTGACGTGAAGCACTGATAAGTTTAGCAGTAGTAGTCTCGTCTGTAGGGACAACGATAGAGCCCCTACTTTAAAAATGTCACATCATAGGGAAAGCTTAGTGCGCCGCCATTTCGATATCAAATCGATGAACAAAATCTGGGTCCTTGTAAAGGTTTCGCGCATAAATGACAGTTTCATCCACTCTTAATGGCAATATCTCGCTGTTCAAAACAGTTTATTGCAATGCGGGTACCTTCCGCTTCTGCATAAATGACAGTTACAATCGAATAATATTCACTGCCCATATATGAAATCTAAAAAAAAAATATTGCTTTCAGATCATCATTTACAACATGATAGGAGAGACCTTTCAATTCAGAGTAATCTTGCAATCATTCACGTTAGGATGAATAATGACACTATCATCTACCCAATTGGATTAATGAAAGGTTGCTATTTACCCAATTCATGGAATAAAAATTGAAAAATTATCACTATAGCCTACTTCTTTTATTGGAGAATGATTTTTTCACTATAAAATATCAACAGTAAGTAGAATGCTTTTATGCCTACAATTCAGTACCTATACATCTGAAGTTGTAGATGTGGATAGAAGTCAGACCGATTCATAAATCGAAATCTGATATCTTCATTGATGTATTTTATACTGCTCCACCATGAAGCTTGATATCTCCCATTTATTTATTCCATTATTGATCATTAAGAAATTGATCGCAAGACTATAATATCTTGTATGCTATACGAGTAAGTTAGAAATATTACTAACCACCAAAATTATGAACTAAGCTAAAGCTGCGTTTACACCAAAGTTATGAAAAATTTTTATTTTTCCGTCCTTAGAAATTTTATTAGATTAAACGGAGCTTGACAAACACATATGCTCATCATGTGTATGATAAGTTATGTTCAATCTAATAGAATCTATAACGACGGAAAAATAAACTTTTTGTTAACAACTTTGGTGTAAACGCAGCTTAATCAAATAATAATTGTAATAATAAAACATCAAAATCATGAACTAATCAAATCATTGTAGTTTGTTTGCATAATAAACTTCTATCCTTCTGGAATGAGAGAGAACCCACTACTTCATAGAACCTCCAAGTTTCCATAAGTTACCTCAGAGTTCAGTCCTATATTTGCTTAAATCCAACATGAGGCACCATTGTAATACGCCTTTGCCAATATTTGAAAGAGGTGAAGAATGAGTATGTTTGGTAACACATGAGATTACAATAGAGGGAAATTCATGCTACCGGGCAGCTGCTAGGAGAAACCAAGGTGAACAGGAGGAAGAGAAAATAAGAAAAGAGAGGAAAAACTGATAAAATGCGAGCTGACTGTGCAATTCTTCTTTACAAGATTTAATAGAAATTTATTGGCTTAGCGAGGCCAAGCCAACCACTACACTAGCAGGACCAGGACGCCCATATCTGCTTGCTGGCTTCCTTCCTTTTTCCACCTTTTCTTTTTTTAGTGGGATAAAACACGTCTTACCACATCCACATCAACAGTTCTTCCTCCACTAACGCACTGATAGGTAGCCAACATTTCACATCCAACATTCTACTTCGATAGACACGAAAAGTCTGGTCTGGTCATGCAGATATTATTTTATCATACTTGCCAGAAGCATCATTCCTAACAATTTATATCTATAAGAGTAGCCAGTAAGCTAATTCAAAGAGTTAATGGGAGAGAGAGAAAGAGAGAGAGAAAGAGGGAGAGGGTGAGTGAGTGTGGGAGAGATATAATTAGAGTAGATGGGATAAACCTTCATAGAAATGTTAGAACGATAGCTACATGTACATAAGCTTTTTTATATTGGTTTTTATATTTTGTGTTTTGATTTCTTTTATGTATATTGTATTGTGTTGATTTCAATAAAATTGAATTGATTGATTGTTTTCTTATAAGTAATGTTTGATGTTTAATGAGAGGATGTTTGATGTTTCAAAATAAACGCAGGTTTTTCTCTCTCAAGACAGCAGAATAAAATATTTAGTTCGTATATACAATACCTATATAAATTTAGAAGAAAAATAGCACAAGGACTACTTTATCATTTTATCAACCAATGTTATTACATTAGTGTCATTTGCATTGTAAATAAATAAATAAAATAAATATAATATAATATTTGATCTTATGTTGGTGTAAATATTTGATACTCTTCTCATTGATAACTAACATGAAATAAAATAATGAAGAATTGGTAGGGATATAATTCTAAAGTTCAAGCTTATAAGAAAAGCGTGAGGTTTTTCATCTAAACTATAACTTCTTAAACTAAATAGATACACTGGAACAGAAATCTAAAATCCTTGGGTCCTTATATTTCATTGAAAAAAATGAATGCTTATGTTTTCAAATTGAACCAATCCTTAGCTGGTTATGTAGTAGCTCTGATAGGTTGAGCTGTGTTGGTGAAAGTAACGTTGGCATAATTCAGAGATTCAAAAACACGTTTCGAAGTAATACTGCGGTCAATGCACTGTACAGTACAGTACTTCATTAGAAACTTCATAGACATCTTCAGGTGGGAACAGTATGGCATGATTACGAAAGCAGACAGCTCTCATGAAGATACAACAGAACATTGAGGCAAATCAACGTTGTATATGAAACCGCTACAGATAGGCTGCCGGTGGGGTGAACAGCTTCAAGTTCTGATCTTCAAATAAGGCATAAACAAGACCTAACAACTTATACCAATGTAGAGAAAAGTTAATACGATAACAGACTACTAATTTTGTAAATCATTCGAGAATACTATCAAATAGTTATGATGGTAACTTCATACGGGAGAATGTTTGGAGCGTTTAGAGGATACAGGCTACTTCATTCCAAAAGTAATGAGTTACTTTTCGAATTAATGTGTTGCTTTATTGGAAATATAGATAAACAATACAGTCATTTTCTCGTCCTACAAATATTTCTTGAAAATATTATTGAAGGACAACTTTATAGGGACACAATGGTTCAAAAACAACTCCTTACTTCGAGCTTATCAGTAATAACATATATCATGACAACCATATTAACAAAACTTTTACAGAACCAACTATTGTTTCTCGTCAAAACCACCCAAGTAAAGATATTTTCAATCTATTCGCACAGAAGGTAAAACGTCGAAACCTGATTACTATTTGAAACCGTTCAAGCATGCTATGCAGTATACAGCCGACCAATATTTCCACAACCTATAATTTTTTGACGAGACAGTGTTGTTGGCGGGATTTGTAATTCCGCAGAGGCTTACAATGATTTCTGATGCAAGAACGGACCATAGTACCCGCAAGCGCACGCGCGGGCTAGTAATAAGTGGTTGGAAGGACGAGGGGTGAGAGAGAGGGAGTCTTCAATAAAAAATGGAATAATTCGGCCTTGCCTGTGTGGCACTGACAGAGTGCATCGCTCTTTGGCCAGCACAGACCGTCAACAAGAAGCAGATGCTGTTCGATTTGCCATGTAAAATTACAAACCTCTCAATAATCAACAGTCTCTTTCTCTCTCTCCACGTTAAAATTAAGGCAGTCCAACTGTGTCTATCTCTCTCTCTCTTTGTCCGGAACACCGGTTTGCCTTGTCAGTCAACCTCTGCTGCTGCTGCCGTTGCTGCTAATTTTTACAATAATATTTCAGTAGGTTGGGCCGACCCCATAGAAATATACATTTACCATACATATCTATATATTTATGGTCGACCCTGGCGCCGAGGCCTGCAACACCCCCCCCCCTTCCTCATCTTCACCTACCACCCCTTCTCACGCCTTATCTTTTATCAGCTCAATCACTTATTTTCATTGCTCTTCTATTCCCCGCTATTACACATACTGTACTTAAGTAAAAACACAGTTTGTATGGAGGATTTCGTATAAATGTGTACATAATGCCCACCTACAGTCTTTATGAGCTGGTTATGGTATAAATAAGTACCTCAATTTCTTCTGAAGTCTTCAAGAAGTAAGCTGCAAATTCTTTTTAACCCACTTCACTGCATTGTTAGGATTGTACAAACTGAATTATTCCTCCACGACATTACAAGGACGTTCGAAATAGAAGTAGATTACTAGAATGAAGTGCAGATTCAATACAGTGTTCACACTGCACTGTATCAGTGAACAATTTTGTAATTTTTATAACTAGTACGTTCTAAATACAGAATTTGGTGAATCAAGGAATAGTATGCATGTAAATTATTGTAATAAGTGGTTAGTTGTCATCACTAACACGTTCAGCTGATTTAAGATAATGAAAACACAAATTTAAATTGTCAAGAAAAAACTACGAGTTTACAATCCGACAATAGTGTCATTTGAAACACGGATAGCTTTTCGAGGCTGGGCTGCTGTTCGAGCGACAAATAACGATAGTGCAATGCAAATTTATTCAGACTTTTCAAAAGCAGACACTGATTCATACACACACAGCGCAAAGTATGAACTGGCAACGTTTGTTTGCCATATACCTGTCGTTCTCTATGAATGTGGTCGATGTTTTTCCTTTCACATCTCCCATTTCACAATCAAAAGCGTTGCGAGCAGAGTTTCCAAAGCAGAGGTGACGCGCGAGATTGTTTATATGGATTGTGGTTGGGGAAGGAAGAGGAGATAGCACTTGAAAAAATAGCGCGAGATCAAACAAACGCGGTGATAAATCCGTTTGAATCTTTCTTTGGCCAAGGTGCTGCTCAATTCTAGCAGCTACCCAAAGAACGAAATACGCTGTTCCAAATTTTTCAACAAGATCGGATAAAACGACGTCCATTCACTTCTAGTTAAGACAACTCTAGAAATAGACGGTGGTGCACATGTTTATAAGTGAGTGAGAGAGGGAGAACTTTGAGAAAGAGCAGACAGAATTGCGGCTCACCAGCCTGCCTGCCTCTCACTAACAACCGGTGATCGTAATATTTCATTCGCCAGAGGTCGTTGCGTCCCTTCTAATTGTCCACTCAAGACTATGTTGTTATCATTATAATTCAGCTCCCGAGAATCAAGCAGCAAATGCACTGTAAATCTCAACTAATTTCAGTTCAAGTAGATGAAAACAAAACACTGAAACACCCTTCTTCGTTGTATCAGAGATGAGGAAAGCCATACGAGGGAACTGTATAGCAGTCACAGATAGATGAACTAATATTCTTCCATAAACAGCATACAAATAAATAAAAAATGAACACCGTACATCAATTTCCAGACAAGTAAATCATGTAGTGTATTTGATTTCTACAATCATATTATTTTGTAAATTTTTCTAATTGTTTGATCAGGGAAAAAATATTTGGAATTTTCCTGAATGCTCCCACACTGTAATGTCAAATGAATAAAATGATTAAGTAATACCATAATTACATCATGCTAGAAACTAACTGAATTGGACTGATAATTATTGATCTACAATATTTCACTATAATTGTATTAAAAACGGACCACGGGAAAACAAAGAATGTGATCTCAATTTCTGAATGCATTGGTACAGAGAGTATAGACAAAATAAGCATAAGCTTATGTCATCAACAGCACACGAATAAAAAATAAACGCCTTACATCAATTTCCTAACAAGTAAACCAATTAGTGTATTTGATTTCTCTTTAGTGTAGACCATGCAAAGCCCTAAACTTGATGCAGTTAATAAATCAGATAAATATTAAGCCCTAAACTTAATGCAGTTCATAAATCAGATATAAACATTGTTTCTGATTCAACCGAGAAGCTGAGCATTTAACTTGAATCGTGATATTGAATTTTACAGCAGAGAAATTCATTTTTACATTTCACATATTTTCCACATTCTCCAGTAGTTTCAGAAAACTCATTTTAACAAACGAATCTGCATTGTCAAATAGACCCAGAACAAGCCGAATTAAAATACTACAGGACTATACAAAATTTAGCCGCTTTAAAACAACACAATCCCTATGATTGTCACAACACAATGATACACTCTGGCTTGTCAAGCCAGCTATGGAATATCGTCGATAGTATAATGGAGAGCAAGGGTGGCAGAGCACGGTATGTGGCGTTCTGGTACGGAAATAGAAGCTCGATCGCAAACTCATCGATAAGTTATTAATATCGATTGCAGTCACCACCTTCCTCACATTCACCTTGTTCGCCCCTCTTCCGAAAATCTCGTTTTCTCTCACTCTCACCATATTGATAACTAATAACTGCACATGTGACCTTGAAATTGTAAGTGCTACCTAATCATGCCAAAAACGTATGAGAAATGTTGTAGCTATCAATACCAATAATGAATTTAAGGTAGGCCTAATGTGAAACAAAGTAATAGAGGCAATACATTCAATATCAGAGTTTGGGGTGCTCCAAAAAATTAAGCTATTTCCTTATAATCATAAAACCAGAGTACTTTGAAACACCTTGCTCTTCCTCAAAATCTCGATAACTTGATAACTAATTCAATTTAATTCAACTAATTTGATTCATCAATGGTAAACTTTCCATTTAAAGTTGTATTCTTCTGAAATAGAGTACCTAATGCATTCAAAATGATAATGTAGTTGAACAGGTAATGTATAGTGTAACCAATGATGATTGATTGAGTACTATTTCTGCCCTAAGATAAATAAAAAAAAACAGATGGAGGCGAAAACACTGTACGCATATAAGCACTATACCCGAACAGTTCAAATGGAACGTTGGTTTCTTCAGACTGTATTTCAGAAAGAGAATTTCAAATGACATCTCTACTACTCTTCATAATATATTTCAGACATAAATTGAAAAGAAAAGTTTACTACTACATGCCGAAGACAGTAACAGGTACTTCAATTTTTAGTAATCTTGATTTAAATAAAAAGTGGATTAAATATATGATGACTAAAGTGTACTATTTATACAAT
This sequence comes from Nilaparvata lugens, assembly GCF_014356525.2. NCBI lineage: Eukaryota > Metazoa > Arthropoda > Insecta > Hemiptera > Delphacidae > Nilaparvata > Nilaparvata lugens. The sequence continues at coordinate 15,642,431 of NC_052507.1, forward strand.
GGCGATTGGAAGAATCACGGAGTAATGGACAACAAGTATTGTTTTTTTCTGTGGAAGGATGTAGTTGTATGATGATCCAAACTGTAACCGTCCACACAGAGAGCGATCTGCGATCCCATGGGTTTCTGTATCTATATCAGAGATCGCATATATGTGAATCTCATTTATGTGGATATCGCATATCTTTGATACAGATATAGAAACCTATCGATCACAGAACGCTCTGTGAGTGACCGGGTATTTAATGTACGATGTACTGAGACTGCCGAACTGTAATGTTTATTTATTTTATTTCTTTCACGTTCCATAATAGTCTACCCAAATCATATACATGATTGAGACTGAATTGATAAAGTATGGTCTAATGCCTATATTATTGAATTGTAAAGAATACTGATTGACTTTTTCCTTTAGGGCTACTAGTAATATAAATAGAAATACAAATCTCAGTAGGTCTACCCTTTTAAATTATTTCATGTACTGATTGACACTGAATTGATAAGATACTGAATTCATGATGCACATGTTGCATGATTCAGACTGTATTTCAGGAGAAAAATGTATCAAATGATGTACTATCAAGACTAACGTTGGAAAGGTAATCATGTTTATTTATTCGACATTCAATATTCAATGTATTAGACAGTGTATTCCAAATTAAGGTTTAGAGCAGTTTTGGGCGAATGCCTGTTGTTTTTACCTGCATTGTCTATGAATAAATAAATAAATACATGAATGAGACTGAATTGATAAAGCATATTGTATTGATAAATATGCTATGTTGAATAGTTCAGACTGTATTTCAGGAGAAAATTGCAATAAATGTATCAAATTATGTACTATTAAGACTAAAGTTGGTTGGGAAGTATCAACAAACTAACATGGAGCACACATACAATCGAAAAGGTCAAGTAAAAGAGTTATGAAGGGGAAGGGGGAGGTAAGCAATGCACTGCTGGCCTGGAGTCGTGGAGAACAAAGGAAATCGCGGGCACGAGTGAAGAGAGAGCGCGCGCTCCAACTTTCCAATTTGTCCGCCAGGGGGACGAGAAGGGCTAGGAATGGGGGTGCAGGGTGGACGCCGTCAACGAAAACGAGCGTGTCTTGTGCTGAGAGGTTAGGTTTCTCTAAACACAATCGAATATTATTCCAGTAGTATAGGCCTACTAGTATTGTGTTTGGTTTTAGGTTATGGCTGCGTTTTGGGACCATAGTACTCGTCGGAATCCCCGGCTTCTTTTTTGAACGGATGTGGCATGACTCCCGCACCCACCCCAAGGGTCTTGAATCGATACGCTACGAGATGGGGTCGTGAACCCCCCATACTAACCTTCCCACCACCACTCCTCACCCTCAACATATAACCAATGACGACGACAACTACGCTAACTGCTACACGAAATGCCAAACAGCAACAGTGCCTAGGATTGCCACCCCCCCACAACCAACACAATTAACCTCCCCCCGGACAGCAAAACACCAACAAACAATACCACAAAAAACCAACCACCAACATAAACAAAGACTTTCTCTGTTTCCGCAGGTTTTGTAACTGGCACTATTCCAACTACAGTAAGACTATGTCAAGGCATACCAGTCGGTCACTACAGTTGAATCGTTAGATTTTTTGGATTAATTAAATACTAAAAGATTCATATTTTCAAAAAAACAATCTCTCTTCCCGGAATTTTCCCACCGTTAGATTACAGTAAAAATTGCCAAGAAAGAAAAATATAAATTACTAAAAGGTACAAGAACTCTAAATTGTTACGATTATAGTCATAAACATGATATCACTGGGATGCTATTGTCAAAATAACAACCTTAAAAACTTTCGACTTTAGGACAACATTAACATTTATCGAAATTTTTGCAGAAAAATAGTACAGGTTTAGCCTAGTTTTTCCTCCAATGTTATATTGTATTATGATTATAGTGTTTTATACAATAAATGAATAAATAAAATATTAGTCATGAAAATGAATACCAATATGTAGCCTACTGCGCTTCATAGAAAATAGTTAAGTAGCTTATATGAAGCGTTTTAGTATAATTATTTCGCTTCAAGTAGACTGACAATAAACTGAGCTCAGATAATTTGAAAAAAGATCATTTGAATTATTCAACCAAATTGTGAGATTTCTTGATCATTTTAGTGTGATGTTGGAATCTAGGTAACCTTCATACTAATAATCTCAACGAGCTGGTCTCAATTCAAGAGAGGCATGACTAAAATGCTCAGAAGGCAACAACCTCTAGTTCATTCTCAAGAACACAATTATTCAACTCACTCAAAATTGTACCAACTGAATCAAATGCACAATAGGAACGTTTCTTCTATCTATAATTTGATTAAAAAATCAGACTTTATAAAGTAGAATTGAACAATGAAGAGTGTAGTTTTGATCGGTCTATAGTTTCTATTTTTTCTTCAATTGGACAAAAAGCTCTCGTGCATTATCAATAAAACGTAGTTAAAGTAAGTATGAAGCAACTTAATAATTTTTTCCCTGGCTCCTTATATAATATAAGATATTGTCATATATATTTATGAATAAACTAGTTTTTACAACCAAAAACTAGAATTTCCTTGAATATTTTCTCAAGTTCCATAATGGTGGGTTTCAATTGCATACTATTTCGGAACTGACCGTGGGGCCCAATAGAACAACAGATCGGCATTATCGGAACATAATAAAATCTAGAGAATCAAATGGCTGATCAATTTTATACAAGAAAATAAAAACAAAGTGCTACTTATCAAAAGAGCTCTTTGATCTTGGTCAGACCATCGCTTTTGACATGAATATAAAACGAAAACATCGAGAGGAAAATCCGTTCAGATACACAACAAAAAATTTGTTCAATAATCTGCTGTGAGGTCTTATCAAAGAGCAAACAATCAATCTAAAATAGAAACTTCTTCTAAACGATCACCACATGTTCACGTTGTCTCTAAAATTAAGCTCAAATACTCAAAGTGTGTTCTTCTATAAATCATTAAATAAATTAACTCATATTTTTGTAGTAGCAGTAATAATAACAATAAAGATAAAAAATATGTTTTTCGACTAGAGTCCTCATTGGAGCATAAAAGTACTGTACCATACTACATTGAGATTAGATAAATTTTTCTTTGATGTGCATTACTTGGAATCGTAATTGATTGACGGCTGCCCGATAAACTAATTATCATCAAATTGAGAGGAAAAGAGAGAAAACGTGGACGAAAATAAAGCAGTCAAAAAAGAAAAATATATATTATGAAGCTAGGAAAGAACCAACGTTGAAATTCTGTTTGAGACAAAAATCAATTTAATATACAGTAATTTTCATATAAAATTTGTTTTTTGAAATTTTCAGATGATAATGTGGAAAAGCAACCTTAATAATTATTATAAATTCAATTTATGAATTTAAATTTTAAAAGGAAAACTCAAAACCAATGTTTGAGATGAGACCAAAACTTATTGGCAAACATAAGCAGTGAAGAGTTTTTTATTGGCTTTAAAGCCATTTCAGCAATTGGTTCGATAACTTTTCGACTACAAATAGGCAATAGGCTACTTTGAAATTTCAAACAATTAAAATGTTTGACTATATTATGATAGAGAGATCTTATAATAGCATAGGAACATAATAATATAGCAATTTTCATAAAAAAATGAATCATCAAATATTACAATCTAATCTAATTTTTTGTCAAATGTGAATAATTTTAGTGGAGAAGAAGGAGGGTTTTATACATGTTTTGCAAGATAAGTGCTTGAGTGGCCGTAAATGAAGATGAAATCTGCCTAATCTTTTGAAATTAGTCAATAATGAAAACATTATATAGGTCTATTACTAACACTATGAGGTGAGCAAATTGCTATTTAAATCAATTAGAACGGAAATGATTACGCAAGGAAAAAACATCCAAACAAATAAGACGACTGTTCCAATTTTAATTTTTCATAACTCCTAATAAGGAATGATAAAATCATAAAACAAATAATTATTAATAACTCCTAATAAGGAAAGATAAAATCATAAAACAAATTATTTTTTATTCCAAATTCTGTGGTGTGTTGGTTTAGTCATCACTTATGCATCTGATAGTACTAAAATCATATTTCACGTAATCAAACAATTTTCATTGTAATTCAAATAGGTAAGATTAATTTATTATAATAAAATGCTGAGTAGAAGAAGCACATAATTGTAATAAATCATTGAATTTATGAGAACTACAGTAAAGGTAGTCGAATACTTCCTACATGCGCAATATCTACAGTATAAATCTTCCCACACAAACTTGGTAAAATTTTTTGAAATAAGATCAACGATTTATAATAAATCAAATCTATTTTTTGACTAGATACTAGGGTTTTATCATCTTGTGAAAGGTTTATCTAGGCATTTTGTGAAAGGTTTAAGCTTTTTCTGAAATTAATTTTTTGTTCATCAATTTATTGTAAATTGAAAATTTTATTAATCGTTGTGTTTTGTGTTAGTAGAGTAGGTTATCAATGATTTAAATAATATTTTGTTATCATTAACTACATTAACATTGCATATTTAAGAAATTCAATAAAATATAATCTATTTAAAACTTTGGTTTTCATCTATAGGCTAGCTACTAGTTTTTCTTGAAATGGTAAACTTTTAATAAGCTAATTTATGTTGCCCTTGAGCTTGAGTATTTTGTTAATTTGTGTGGCAGATACAACAAAAAATTTCTAAAGGATTACTGGCACTTGGGATGCGTTATGAAAAATTAATTTTCTGAATGTCAACCCTTGATAAAAAAAGTAAATATAATCTAAGAATTATTATTGTTTTAACTAAGATTTGGTGACAAAAGTTTAATCCAACCAAAATCTATCAGATCACCGCAAAATAATCTAAGAAACACTAAATTGGAACAGAACCATATTTTTGTGAAGCCAGAGCTTCTTCTATACAGTCTGAATATAAAATTATATTGTTTAATTCCACTTCTGATTCACTTGTTGAAAAAAATCACTTCACACAATTCACTTCACTTCTGCAAAACACAACACTATAAACGCGTATTTACAACACAAAACAATTGATGCATTCTTCTGTAAATTTGCAGCTTCCAGCACTTTCAAAGGTACAATAAATCAAACTGTATAGAATGGTTCTGTTATATAATAATAATTAAGACTCACCTATTTTTTTCCAATTCGTTATGCGTCGTCCTGTGGACAAATAAGTAAAATTAATATCATCAGGAGTGAGAGACAATTCAAAACAATGTAAACTTTACCTTTACTAAACTAAACAACCATTCAACTTAGGTTATGGAGTACAGACCCAATATTTTTATTGTGGCCTGCCAAACCCGATTTAGAAACACATATAAAATTGTCATTATAAACAAAAAAGCATTGTGCTACTGTAAATCTAAGAACAGGACAGGAAAATAATATACAAGACATAAACAGCCTTATTTTAGTTATAATAAATAAAGATTGAGGTTATGGCAGTCACGTGTATTATTCAAGTAGATACAATAGAATAAATAGTATTTAGCTAATTAATCCATTAAAATAAAAACAAGAATTATTTTAATGATAATTATTTATGATTTTGTTAATCTGTATATCGTATTTGAAGAGTTTAAAAGGCTATATACTTAGGACCACAGTGGATGGATTAACTAGCCATGTGCAATCTCATGATGTGACGATGTGCATGTGACAATAATTATGATTAAATGATTCGAAGTGAATATTCTATAAATAGAATATAAATTGATATTACTCACAGAAAATTTATGATGTTAGCTTTTTTATGAAACATTAGACAAATCAATAAGAAAACATCCTTGTTGCTTGATAATGTACGAGATGTTTCAGGGTAATTTCACAAAGAAGTTTACATCATTTAAAATTATAATTTTTCAACTACCGGTACTACTAGTTAGAGGAGAGTATAAATTATTACTATGATAAAATAATAGAAAAATAATTTTATTTAAAAAATTCAGACACTAGAAAAGTTGAAGACAATTTCAAGAGACAGCTAATGACATGGGATCGGGTATGTATGATTGTAAATAATCCAAAAAATAATAACATCAGTGATAGTGGTACACTCTAGGGTTGATTCCGCGTAAACCAACCACCACCAAAACAAAGGAAATGTGTATGCAAAGGATAAGGACACGTACCTGGAACCTTGGGATTTTTTTGTCTTTGGCCTTTTCATCATATTTCTTAAATCCTCCGGAGGCGCTGTCGAGGCATATCCATGCTCTGCTTCTGTAAAAAAACAGGAAATAAATTAAAAAATCAGCTGATCATTCTAAATTGACAAGTTGGGAAGCCATTGTGACGTGGATATTCATTGGAAAACACATCGAATCAAGTTGAAAGCACAGCTTAAACTCACCTCTTTCTCGCCTTTCTAAATATTCGGCAGCTTGTAGTAAGGCGGCAATGCTCATTTTAACACTAATAATATTATGAATTAAAATACTAAAAACGAAGAATGATAAAATATAACAAACACTTGGACTGAACTCTCCGCGATCCGCACCCCACGGAACTCACTGTGACTGTAGCATTTATTGATGTCAAACGCGTTGCGAGCAGTCACGACCAGCATGCTCAGAGAGGTGGCATCCTATTGGCGCGAGGCTTCTCGACGTCACAGCCGAGCGCCAATCAGAGCCGTTGTTGTAGATCCAGTAACTACCTGGGCAGTCACGTGAATCTCATGCCTGCGTTGGACGAACAAAACAAACAACTGACGAACTGGGTCTGCTTCAGACCGAAGCGATCTCGGCGGTACTTCAACCCGCGCTTTAACCGTCATTACTTGAAACTTACAATCTTTTCTCGTCAACTGTAGCTGACATATCAAACCTAGAGCTGATATTTGTTCAATTATACAATCATTACATTTATTTAAATTCGAATATCTCATATTTGAGTTCCTAAACACATCGCAAGACTTAGAAAAAAATAAATTGAGACCATCTGCTGTAGTCCCAGAACAAAGAACTCTGTGGTCTGTTCCATCTAAATGATTTTTCTATCCTATGGTTGAAATGTCAAGCCTCGTAAAGATCTGTATTTTATAACCAGCGAATTAATGGAAACTATTGTAACTAAACCTCACAGTTATAATATTAGCCCTAATCAATGTTGATAAACCAGATTGAAAAAAAATCAACCACTTGAATTTAGAATATTAGTGAATAAATTTTAAACTTACCCATGATTATTCCAAAAATCTCCAATAGTTACCGGTAGTTATATATTTTTATCAAGTGTGATATTGATTTTGTAATGTTTTTTTTAGAGTAAGTTATTATGGAATCAATAATATCCTCTCACTTGCCATGAAACATTACACAGAAAATTTTCTTTCATATATTTAGATGTTATCAGAAAAAAAAAAATTCAAAGCAAAAATTTACACTATGAACTTGATGATGGAAACTTAAGTGCATTGAAAGTTTGACTCAAATAAATTAAGTGAAACTGACATCTCATATTTCAACTCAACCCAAATCCTATTAGGATAATTTTTAATATGTACATAACTTTATACCAGACATAAGTGAATTGTGAACTTGTACATTTTTTTCAAAATTGTCTATTAATTCCACTCTCATTTTTATATTGAGAGTTAAAATTTAATGAGTAGGAAAGTTTGGAAAAGTATATAGGAAGCATGGAAAATGGATTTAAGTTAATATTTTATAGGTAACACATAGATAATACGGTAATAAATTCTTTATTGGTCAACACTATAATTTAAAATATTCTAAATTTTTAGTAATACTGCAATATGCGAGTACAAAATAAATATTAACTTACAATACTGTACATAATACATTGATAGGTAATAAAGTAACTAAGGAAGCATTCAAATATAATTATTGATAATTAAATAATAAAATCTATCAAGATATATAACTCATGAATAAATTACAATCGCAATAAAGTTAAAATTATAGTTCATTGTACCATGTACCTGAGAATTTAAGCAGGAGCAGATTGGGTTTACAATAATATAATATATTTACATCATCAATAAAAAAATGAAAACACTACAATCTATTCGGTAATAATTCTATATTTTAATGATACCTTTTTTGTCTATAATATCTAGCTAAGAAGCTGGAGCAGTAAAAGCATAATAATTGCTATTTTGGACTACCGCACTCATTTTCAAGGGAGATTTTTGCAGCTTGAAATACGATCATGTATGATTGGATGGCATTTGTTATAAAATTATGGTATCACGGTGGGTGATCTATTGAAACAAATAAAAACGCTTTATGGGATATAGATAATCAAGTTAATAAAATTTCATTAATATAATGAAGTTTGCTATAGTTCCTTATTTGATCCAGGATGATCCGAGATACAATTGTTTATGAAAAACTAACAATACAAATAAAGAATTGGTCCGTTTACCAAATATTTATATAGAAAATTGATCATAAAAGTCAGTTTGAATTTTTTAATCTTGTTATTTGATAATCACTAAGTCAATAAGCCAGTATTATAGGAAGGTATGTTGTAAGTTTCCACTGAAAGAGAAGGCACTTAGCAATCCAACCAATCTAATATATTAAAATAGAATAACTTGAGCTATTTAAAAGCTGGATTTCATAATGTTTGATTGTCAATTAAGAAAAAATATCACACGATTTTAGAAGTTGGTCATCTCTTACAAAAGAAGAAAATGAGTGTACAAATTTATATCAATACCACTGGATGAAATATTGACACCAAGTTATATATTCAAAAATATAACTAATATCAATACAATATATTTAATAAAGGATCTATCAAAATGTCCTTTAAATTATTATTATAGAGATTTCATAATATTCCAATTTCAAAGCATGATAGCCAAATGATTTTAATTCAATTATTCTTTTTGAACAATCTCAATAAGATCCTTCAATATATTTGAAAAACTGTGTAGAGTTGATCTTGATGCTCTACTACCAATTATAGTTGAGTTCAAGCTTTGATTCAATATAGAAATTTTCATTCAACTGAAGAAATGCTGATTTTTTTCAAATTCCTTAGACAAATTCGAAATTAGCGTTGATCACCTTCAGTGGGAAATGTTTGCTGTGTATAACAGCATTTGGTAGTAGGATACTTTAGAAATAGTAGAGTTGTTTTTTGGCTCTAAATTTTGTAAAATTACGCAAAGGTTTTTCAATAAATTAATGTTGATTAGAGTGTAATATTTTTGTGCTTTATCTAGTTTCTTAACCGTCAAAATTTAAAATTATTAGTTTTTGTTGTTTTTAAGTGAAAATGAACTAAATTTCAGAAGAGTGAAATCATAACCTTATTTCGAACTTTAAAAATGTTATCTAAATTTGGGAGAAAAATAATGAATACAACGAGTATCCTTAAGCCGCGTTTACACCAAAGTTATTAACAAAATGTTAATAATTTCATTCTTATAGATTCTATTAGATTAAACATAACTTATCATACACATGATAAACGTGTAAACCCAGCTTTAGTTTTTCTCTCCCGTTCAGTCATCTCTAACTTGTAAAAATAATAAATGAATAAAATAAAATAGAACAACTTGCCAAGTCATTAGTTAGAAACTAGAGTGAAGTAATTTCAAAACTTCTATTTTTGAGAGGTTTTTGAGTTACAACACCTCAAACATTAAAACTGATGCCAGTTTAGAATTTAAATTAGATCTTGAAATTATTCTAATCAACAAATACTTGTTATTGTTTTGTATATCTCAGCATTCCTGAACTTGACATGACCTGAAAGTAAACACTAATATGTATAGGAATACTAGAATCCTAAACATTTACCCAAGTACATATGAATATTTTAAAATGAAGTTCCATTGTTCTAGTTATCAACTACGTAAAATTTTGACACACTTTAAATTTGAGCGAAGTTATTGAGAACATTGTATCGTTCATTTTGCAGTCGCAAGTTTTCCACGATATAAACTTAGATAAATAAATCTATCTGAATGATAGATAGACAATAGTCTAGTGTGTTATAATTTAAAAACAAAGAATTGTAAAAATGTTGATCATTTCCAGCAGTAGTGAATTCACATTGCTATACAATATACAATCTGAAACTATCAAATAATAATAGGCACACAATTTCAATTATCGCAGTATCAATAAAAAAGAAAAATTGTTAAAAGAAGTTTTACAAGTCTTGAATTATTAAAATACAAGTATAAATGCTTGTTAGATTTGTACAGATTTTTAAAACTATAAAGTTATTTTTACATAAAATGAAATGTAATTGAGTTGATGACGATATCAATAAGTAAACCCAAGATTTAAACAATATCGAAGAAATAACACAGGTACTTGAAAATATAGCTGGACATTCATCATACATTATTAAATACTATTTCGTTTTGATGATGCAAGCTCCAACATGAGTTTGAAATCAATAATGTAAATTAAATAAAAAAATCCATTATTGAAGTAGAGAGTTAATCGGGTTAGGACAAAGACACACAATACGTGAGTAATTCTACTTAAACTACAGTAAAATCTATGATAAATGTCTTCAAAAATGTGAGCCATCACATGGCTTCCGATTATATTGCTATCAAAATGACGAGTTACTATGTAAATAAGGCACGTAGTTGAACACATTATAGGATTCGAAGTTCGTTATCAGCAACTATTGTTATCGCCAGTTTCCTTTCAGGCCAAACGAATGTTTTTGGTAGCGTTAGCTGAAACAAAATTATTTCAACATGAACATACAGTACTATGAAGTAATACAAACTAGGTTTAAAATCTTAGAAAATGTAACTAACATTAGAATTTACAATACCCAAGAATTTATTGAATCTTAGAAGTTGTTAGAGAGAGCAGTAGTTGGTTTCCTTAAAATATTATACATCCAGTTATGGTAGAAAAATTAAGTTAATAATTATTTGCATAACTGGAAGTTATTCAGCAATTGAATAGTATTACATTTAAGAAATGAAAAAAGCTGGATAAGAAAGTTCAGTTGTTCCAAACAGAATAGTCTCAATAAAAACACAAATATGTAGTCAAATATCACGAATTTTATTTGGAGAAAAACACCAAAAATGTTTTGTAAAATTACTTGATCAGTTCAAAAATATGTTTCAAAACATGTTTCAAGTTCGGATTTTTGAACTGATCATGTATAAACATGTATAACACATTAACTGTATATGAATAGACATGGATAGCAACAACAATGTTAATCGAATACTGCCATTATAACTTGGACCTCACTATAGCCCTTGCTTATTTTGTCCTCAAACTCATTTAAGAGTTTGGAAATCGCTTCCCGGTGGTTTGGAATCCACCTTAACCTGTAAGTTTTATTCGCCTCGCATCATCATCTGTCTCATTAGACACGCTCAAGTCTGGAGCTCATGTGGTCATCACAGACTCAGTACATTGCAGATGATGCTCACATGAGCTTTATGCTTGTTAGTGGGTGAAGAAAAATGCGTTCGTGAATTGATGAGATGATGAAACGTTCATGCCATAGCGGGATTCGAACCCAACAATCAGGCGGTTGTAGCAGAACGAAGTTTGTAGTGGTCCTTACCACTAGACCAACCCGGACGGCCGGCATGCCAGTATATGTCCCTTAGGACATCAGGGTGTTTGAAAAAGAACTCCCTAGTTTTAGGTATAAATTTAACGTGTAAATTAATGAAAAACTACATCAACAAGTACATACAATGAAAGCGAGAACTTTCAAGTTTTGTTTAACATCAGTACACTTCAACATGGGATCCATTTGTTGCCCTGCACACGTCGAGACGATATTCAAGATCTCGCCATGTATTCACGAACATATCAGGTGTAACTGTCCCAACCACCGTGACGATTCTTTCCCGTGAATGGCTTATGTCTCGGATTCACTGTATGTGTCCCCAAAAGAAGAAGTTCAGTCGGGGCTTCGTGGTGGCCAAGCAATTGGGCCAGCTCTCCCTATCCACCTCCCGGAAAGTGTCTAAAGCCGCGCGCACATGATTACTGTGATGATGAGGGGCGCCATCTTGTTGGTAAAACACAAAACTGTAGGGGACAAAACTTGGACAGTTGTTGAATCAAACACCACAAACTAGAATAGTATAAGTCACTCAACTTTTTAAATATTCTATGACACATTAATACTAGAGAGTTCTTTTTCAAACACTCGGTATAGTGAACTATATTATTTGAACGAAAAGTTGGTGTTACCTCTTCAGGATTATTGAGTGGTTCTAGAACGTCGATCATCTCCTGTACAAAGTCGTCGGGGATGAGAACCTGTAGCCAGGGGCCATGCACGACGTAGGGCTTGTCGGCGTCTACGAAGGTGCCTGTCACTGTCGACGCCACTATTGTGATGGCCGTGTCACCCAACACCGACTTGAATGTGAAGTGGCGGCCATGTCTCACTCGACCTCTGCAAACATACAAACTATAGTTATTCCAACTTCTTGCAAACATGCGACACATGGACCTGCAGTATTTCTAATTTCTTCATTTTGGACATGAAATTGGACGGGCATTCTTGGAAGTGAAATAATAATAGAGTGGAAGTGAAATAGTTATTTGTGCAACTAGTGCTCAAAGTGACAGTTTGCTGCACCGAAAGAAACGTTTACTCCCGAGCCGTAGGCGAGGGCGGAATGGTTGGTTGAGTGCAGCGGAGGAACTTTGCGCACGGATTTCACATTAAATTTTTCCTACAGTTACCATTGAATATGAAAAGTGGGTAATTATGGGTAAAATTCCCTGAAATCCATCAAATGTTTGTGTGTGTGATGCTGTTATTAATAACAACCTTAATTTATTGTCAAATTGAATAATAATGTAGTAGTGTTTGAATGGCGGGGCGGCTGTCACTGATGTGGTGGCTGTCCTCGGTGTCCATGTCCTTGTCCATCGTTATTATTATAATAACAGTCACAGTTACCAACTTAATTTTGATTTTGCTGCACTGGTGCTCCATATAACCAACTAACTATTTTGCGTTGCCATGTTGCAAATCTGGAGTGCAGATAAATTTTTCCCGCACAAGAGCGGAAAAGTGATTCTTTGCGTTCTGTAATCAGTGCAGCAATGGCAGCTTTTCAAGGTAACTGTAGGAAAATACTATAACCTATCTTTTACTATTGTTACAAACCGGTCAGAAGCTTGGACACTCACTAGTCATAATATTAATGCCCTGAACGTATTCGAAAGAAGAATTATTAGGAAAATATACGGGGCAGTTAATGTCAACGGAAAGTGGAAAATAAGAACGAATGCCGAGATTGATGAAATTATTAGCAAGGAGCTAATATTGTTAGATTTATTAAGTCAAGGAGAATTAGCTGGCTTGGACATGCCTATAGAATGGATGAACGAAGAATGTAGAGGCAGATACAGATGCTCACAGGTAACATGATAGGAACAAGAAAAGAGGCAGGCCAAGGAAACGATGGCTACAGGACGTTGTGATGATTTGGCGGCAATGACAGTAAGAGGCTGGAAGCGAAAAACGGATTTGCGAGACGAGTGGAGCAAATCGTAGAGAGAGCCAAGGTTTACCCCGGACTGTATGTAGTGCTACGAAAAGAAGATAAAGATGAAGAAGAAGAAGAAGAAGAAAAAAAAAGAAGAACAAGATCTTTTACTATTCATGAAATTTGGGAGTGCGCTTGTAAAGGAGTTGATATTAATTCATCTACAAATATTTCATAACGTCTATACTATAGTTTCACAATTGATGTGAATGTATGTGAATTCTATGGGTCACTTTAGGCTTTTATTTTGATACTATTTATCTATATAATAAGAGAGAGTAGGGTTGTGTTTGTTCGTGTGTTCGTTTGTTCGCATCAAAACATATCAACTTGTGGATTGCATACCGGAAAAACGGGAATGATTTAGATCTCCAAATTTTGCTCATAGATTTTAAAAATATCAATCTCGTGCACCTGGAAGCCCAAATTTTAATTTTCCTTCTAGATTTTTCAGAATTAATGTTTAAATTTCATTAATGGTACATTTGATTTCATTAAAAAATCACCAAATCATATGGTCGAAATTAAAAAAGGAACATCTGTTTCTATATTGCTTTCTACCTGAAAAACATAGTTTTGAAACTTCGTTTTGATGCAATGTTTAGGCCTACACGTGGCATGGATTATTAATTTTTCAGCTAGAACAATTTTTAAGACAAATGCTAAATAAACGTCTACATTTTCATCAATGCTGTATCGGCAATATGAAAACGCATGCAGTTAATATGTCTTTCAATGGAGGTGTTGTTATTTACGCAAAGAAATTATATTCTTCCATTTTTATTTAATTAAAATTTCAAAATTATTCGACCCCTGATAGAATGACTGACTCACTGTACATAGGCATATTTTGAATTCTTCTAGATTTCATTACGTCTTAAGAAAGACCCTTGCGAAGCACGGGTTACCTGCTAGTATTGTATAAATGCAATGATGAATAAAGAACTATTCGATTGATTGATGTCAAAGCAGTAGTCCTGAATGCATTTTCAAAACTATTGCTTATTGAGGCTATCACAGTAAAGTTGAATATTTTTATAACACGGTTTCCTCGACCAATCGGAATCCATTATTTGACGGGGAAGAGAAATTTTCACATCAGACCTATATTAGAGCCTAGAGGAAGGTAGATGTATTCATTAGTTTTTTATTTTTCTGGAAAAATACCATAAAAGGTAAAGATTATGATGTACAAGATGTATAATGTACCTATCATGTTGTATGGTGCTGAGATATAGACGATGACAGAGAGAGAATGGAGTAGAATACAAGCAGGAGAAATGTGACTGTCGAAAATGAACTGAAAGGAAAAAAGGGTATCGTCAAATACTGTTATTGACACAAATATTTTTAATTTTATGCAATTATTTCTGTATATACAGTTATTTGAGACTGTACTGCAAAACATGAGACAGACTTGATGATTCTACGAGAATGATTTGATAAATAATATTCATTACATTGTTTTAATAATATGTAATTTTTAATAATATGTTCTATATTAAAAATGTAATAAAATAAATTATAAAATATTTTAGCAGCAATAAAATAATGATTATTTTTATATTATTAATATGAATGGATACCTTATGGCTAAAGGAAGGAGCACACCAGATTCCAGATTGAAAGTTAGATGAAGGGACTCCATGTGGCGAGTTCTCAGTAGTTCAGTCGATTCACCACTTTCAGCATCCCACTCTTTACTTAACGTGTCCTCTTCATTTGCCCTGAAAATAATACAAAACATCAACACCTTTAGAAAATCATGAAAAATAAGAATATATATTATATTTTTTTATTTGAATTTGTCAGTGATCCATCAATTTGACTAATTAACAAACACTTAATTAGTTTCAATTCATTTTATTTGGACATTTTTAATAGAAAATGTTTTAATACTTATGAATTTCCATCAACTCTTCCTCCTCTTCCTCCTCATCCTGATCATCATTATCATCATACTCCTCTTCTCCTTCCCTCTCAACTCTAATTATTGTGCAGAACTTGTTGAACGACCGCATCAAGTTCCTACTTTGACTTGAGACTCAAGCCGTTATCCGTTTGTATGTTGACGCTAACATTCTAATACTTTCATCAATAAACTTCAAATTTTCAACACATAGCCTATTCTTTGAACCATTAAACAGATCGTGTTCGTTGGCCAACGAAATTGACTCACTCCTCGGTCCTTTTAGAGGATATAACAGTGTTTGTCTTTTCGGTCTCAAAATTTTACAGTTTTTTCAAAGTTTGGAAGTTTCTGAATATTTGTAATCATTGGCGTAGATTGCTGTTTGGCATTGGGGAGGGATCTACTGGGGGGTCCGGGTTACAAATCAATAACTATAATTGATTTAATTCAATTTAGAAGTATTTTTTTTAATTCAAAAATGATTTTTGTGTGTTTTGAATTGTAAATTGAGTGCGTAACTGAAGAATGAAGTGACACATAACCTGGCTACATTTGGACTGTTGTAACAATTAGAATTGGAACAGTTTTGGGCCTGTGGTACTTTTCTGTAAGTTGTGTAATTCTGAATGATTAAATAAATAAATAAATAAAAAAAAACATAAGAGAAAACGTTGTAGTACCACTGTACTTCATCATTACAAATCACAAATAAGCTGTAAATCAGGAAATTATCTAGAGGAGAGGAGTATTATCAACAACTCTAGATAACCTCTGGACTATTTATTTTAAATTAAGGTAACCGCAATTTTGGGAGAATGCCTTTTTTTCACCCGGATTGTATCTATTGTCCATGGATAAATAACTTGAAGATATCTTATTATTATTATATGATCTATATTCATATATGCTCACTAAGCAAATCAATTGCATGTTTCATTTTACTGTGTCATTAATGTTTATTATTATTATGTGTACATTCAGCAATGACTTTCGAATGCTTTCATCAATCAACTTCATATTCTCAACACATATTCTTCAAACCATTATGAATTGCAGCCATAAGAAAAAATGTTAACTTACTGTGGCTGTAGTTGTGATTTGATAGGAGGTAGGACAGGCCTGGGATTTAGCGATCCTTTCTTGAATGCTGCCTTGATTTGTGCATCGGCGTGCAGAAGCGTGGCCGGCCCCTCCCTCAGGCATCCTCCTCCTCCCACCACTTCACCATCACCACCCCCTTCATCGTCGTCGCTCTGTCTCCTCTCATCACCATTTCCTAGACAACAATTATACATTTTTATATCAAGATTCTGCCTTCGCTCATCATTTCCTGGACAAAAATTTTCATCAATATTCTGCCTCATCTAATCACCATTTTCTATATAAGAATTAGCAATTTGAAAATCAGTAATACAGTAATGATTTTCTTATTAGTTTGCATCCACTAAACGCCTATAAAAGTAGTAGGCTACCTGACTTGTGAACAAATTCAAATCAGTAATTGAAAAACACTGTTTTTGTCTCCACTGAGTTGTTGCTAGCTATTTGATTCAACTAGATTACCAGCCAATCTTTTATAATTAGGAATATAATATAATATAATATAATTAGTCAGGCTTATGCAGTTGGCTTATTTCAACTTCCCCCTCCCTGCACCGAAAACTAGGTATCAACTTATGATACCACTTCTGTAAATTGAATGGAATTCTCTGTATAATAAAAGCTTGGGCTTATTATAGCCTACCTAATGTAATGCAATGCTGAGTGCTCGTCTTGGATAAATTAATAAATTGGATTTGACAACAAAAACAGTGTCTTTTCAATTATTGAGAAGGTCAACAGCATCTATATGTATTCATCAAATTTTATCTAGTCTCAGTAATAATGTGAAGATGTATTGAGCCAATAGAGTTAAGCTGAATTAGCCTAATTCTCAAAATTGTCAGCGTAACGTTCGGGTTTTCGACTGTTCAGTTCAAAATGTCAGGCGAAACGTAAAGTTGGTGGTTGGCCTCACTCAGGTATAAACCTTTCCTAAGACACACTGAAACACCCTCCCTTACAATATACTTTAGTGGGTATAGCTATAGATTCTCCCTCAAGACGAGCACTGAGCACACTTTAGGTATAATAAGCTACAGCTTTTATTATACAGATAATTCCATTCAATTTATAGAAGTGGTATCATAAGTTGATCCCTAGTTTTCGGTGCAGGGAGGGGGAAGTTGAAATAAGCTAACTGCATCGACCTTAATTTTCGAGATAACCTCATTCTAAGGATATGTTTGAAAAGAGGAAGAAATTTCTAATAAGATTCATATAATTTGTTTCCTTGTTTGATGTTTTTGAATTTTTTATGAGCGCTCAAACTGTATGAAATTCGGCTTTGAACTCGACGAATGTACTTTTCAACTTGAAGCGTTCATAAAAAACCAAAAACGTCAAAGGAGCAAATTATAAGAATCTGTTTGAAAATTTCCTTCTCTTTCCAACCATATCCTTAGGATTAGATTTTGACTGATTGTTTTCCAATTATTGACATTTTTCAAAAATATCGAAAAATCTATACAGAGTGAGTGTTCTGAAAAAAATGCCAGGGGGTGATTCCTCACATCAAAAGAAGAAAAAAGTTCTAATTAACATAGGTTCGAAAATGCTTGGTTACCAAGTTATACAGAGTGAACGATTTCGTCTGAATTTCCAGTTCCCCCTGCCTTACGGGTGTTTTTTGGGTGTTAATTAAGATGTTAAATTCAGCGTACTTTATGTAAAATGAACTAAGAAATTTAATAAAACCGTTTCCAGACCGTTAGCTACAGTAATTATTGACGAAATACGAAATAATAACTTGGTCCCGAAAAACAAGTTCCTTCAAGGTTTGAAGCAGATTTACTATATTAAATGTACAATAAACAAAACATATTTTCTTACAGAACTTGTAGAAAATTTAATTTCGAAGAGAAAGATGTAGAATAAGTCTATAATAGACAAACGCAACCTTAAAAATAATCCTTAAGTAATTACATACAAAACGCATGAAAAATTAGATTAACAGATTAACAGAGAGAGCTTAAATAAATTAGATTAAGAGAGCTTAACAGATTTTGTTTATTTTATCATGAAAAATGGACAAAATCTGTTAAGCTCTCTATTTTTCATGCGTTTATTATGTAGTTAAGGATTATTTTCAGACGAAATTCAAATATCTTTCACCCTGTATACTAAGCACTTGGTAACTAAGCATTTTCGGACAATATTAATTAGAACTTTTTTCTTCTTTTCATGTGAGGAATCACCCCCTGGCTTATGGGCACCTTTTTTCAGAACACCCTGTATATCTCGAAAACTAATGTTGATATAAGAAAATTTTAGAAAACTTTTTTGTGCTAATTGCATGTAGAATCTATGGTCTTTGACTGTTACTCATATTGTTAGACATCCTGTAAACACCCACGATTTCTGATTGGACTATTCCAATCAGCCCATTCAGCCAGGCCAATCTATGGTCTTTAACTGTTCCTTTTTTGTTGAACACCCTGTAAAAGCCCACGATTTCTGATAGGACTATTCTGATTTCTGATTCAGCCAGACCAAGCGAGTAAACCTATGAATTATTCCATTAGAACTTATATTTTCACTGTAACTGTGTGGGAATCCAACTTAAATCAAATCATGAGACATTACAGACTAAACATATATGAATGTGAGTTACCTGTGAGTAGTAGCGTGGCCATATCGGCATTGGCCCAGGAGCAGCGAGCACTGACTCCACTCAGGTTGGATCCATCCACCTCGATGCCTCGGTCCACCTCGTCCTGCGCAGTCGGGTCCAACTCCAGCATTGTCTCACCGCGCCTCATGTCCGTCACTAGCCATGGACCACCGGCTCTGCATTACAACACATACACTCATTATAAATTACAGTATTCAGTTCTGCATTACAACACACATACAGCATACACTCATTACACATTACAGTAAATACAGAGTATGGCATAAAAACCTGACAATTTTTGAGGGTTAATAATTAAAGTGAGCTTCGTACAATTAAAACATGTAATATATCAAATTGAAGATCAAATTTTGCAATTTATTGATTGATGTTTTATTGATTTACAGTAAATTATATAGATTACTCAAAAACTTTTTTTTATTTGAAGATTATGTCATCCAAATGTTTTCCGTTTATTGTTTTTGAAGGGACGGATTCAAGGATCCAAAGGTTCAAAGAACCCCACACGTCAACCAAAGCTTATTGTGTTCCCAAGTAGTAAGTTAGTTAGGCAAACCAATACCTGTGTCCTTTACAAGAACCAGGAGTTTTCACTATACTAACATCCCATTCATCACCTGGTTGCTTGTCGCAATCCAGTGTGATATGCTTGGCAGTCTCTTCAGACTGATTAGTCCTCGTGCCCTACGTGAGTTCCACTCATGGCCTTCTTTGAAGGTCCTTCCGCTAAGGAAGAGGTGGCCAAGTTGCCTCTAGGGCGCCCGGTCACCCTTGACTCAGCCTCTTGACCCACATTTGTGCCTTGAGTTTCACCCATCTCTGGTCTCTTGGATTTTTTCCCTCCGAAACTTCGCAGGGTCAAAAGCCTCACCTCTCCCAAGAAGTTCTGCCTAAATGGCCGCCCTTCTTTGAGCAGTGGTGAGGTTTGGTCTCTCCACCCAAAACTTGTTACCTACGTGAGTTCCACTCCTGGTCTTTTTGTAGGTCTTTCCGTTGAAGAAGGGGTCGCCAAATTACCTCTAGGGCACCTGGCCACCCTCGACTCAGCCTCTTGACCCGAATTCGTGCCTGGAGTTTCACCCATCTCTGGTCTTTTGGGCTTTTCTTTTTGCCCCTCCGAAACTGCCCTGACGGGGCTGATCCCGTGGGTTTGAAGGCAAGGCAACTTCTGGAGTTGCCTTGGGGTCCCTTTTATTTGCCTCCTACGACAAGCAGGGATACTGTGGGTGAATTCTGGTTTTCAACACATTCTTGAGTACAATGTTCGACTCAAAGCTCCCCCAACCCAAAGGGGGCAATGTTTTCCGTTACTTTTCACAAACTCACTTAACCTAATTCTACTAAAATTTGCCATTGCTCGCTCAACCATCATTTGTGGAATTGCTTCAATTTCTCGTTGAATGACTTCCTTTAGTTCTGTAATTGACTGTGGTCGACTACTAAAAACTTCATGTTTGGGATAGCCCCACAGAAAGAAATCACAAACTGCTAGATCAGGTAAACGCGCTGGCCAAGGGATGTCGCCAAATCGGGAAATCAAACGTCCAGGCGATGTGCCCAATCATTTGCATTAAATTGTTGCACTAACATTATCTTATAAGGATGGAATTTCAGATCGGAATGAAGAATTCGTCGTACACTTCGATCAGAAATGGCTAGCGCAACAGCATGTTTCGCTGCTGAACGTCGTGGAGCTGATGCTGAACCGTGTAACAGCTACTCTTACTGCGTTAATGTTTTCAGGCGTCTCACAGTCCGTTTTCGTCTTCTTTACTGGGAACAGGCGCGTGTCGATTTAAATTGAAATGTCTGCGAAATAAACGCTGTGTAAAAATAACTGAGTCATTATTTTAAAAATAAGCTTCAATCACAAACGCTCGATTTTCACTTGACCACGACATACTGGCTACTGAAATGGCAAGAATAGACCTGTCGATGTACAACATTCCCGCCTTTTCAATGACAGTGGTGCTTACATAACTACAAAATCTTCAGATTAATATGCCGATCCCTGTAATACTATGCCGTAATAAAAATATATAATTGAACAGATAAGCTGAGAATTATACAATCGGACATTCTGGGTGTCTTGTCGGCGAGAAATCGGTGAGTGGGAAACGGCCATTGCAGTAAGAGATATCAGTAAGGAACTGACGACAAGAGAAAAACAGTATTTTTTTATTTTCAATTAAAGTTTTAAAGGGCAACAAATAAGAAACAGAACATTTAAAAGAATATTCCGAAGAAGGGGAGCAAAATAAAATGATTGAAGGAGGAGTAGGGACGGAGGACAAGAGTGAAACGGGAGTAGGAGGAGAAGGCAGAGAAGTACTAAAGAAATCAAGAAAATGAGGAAGAGAATAAGAAGGAGAAGTCAGAGGAAGGAGGTGTAGGAAAAAATGATAAACAGGATACAGGAGCTGGTTAGCGAGGAAGAGAAGAAGTACTAGTAGAAGAAAATTATGAAAAAGAAGAAGCCGATGATCGATAAGAAGAAGAACATGACAGCGACAGGAGAAGTATAGTGAAGTTCACGTTATAATGGCAGTGGAGAAAGATAGGAGAGCATCGTTGCCGATTCTCTGTCTTGCCACTGCCTTCTATAAAGGATAGCTCATACCGGTATATCTGATGTAATATCAACTGTTCATTCTTGTTAAAAAATTGAACTCGCTGTGGGCGAGCCCACAGCATATGGCCAAAAAAGTGTATAATGCTATTCAAATTGAAATTCGAGAACTGAATTCTGAAATAGTCTTCAAGAAAAAATTGAAATTGTGGTTAAGTGAGAGATGTTTTTATGACATTGGTGAACTTTTGATTCAGTAATATTTATTATTATATTGAAAGTTTGAAAAGTTTAGATAATTTAGTCAAGTATTATCAACTAAACGGATATTTGTGTCTTTCTTTTGAGAAATGCAACATGGAAAAATATAAATGTGAACAAAATGCTTGTAAACATTTACTCATTGCAGCGTTCTTAGCAATAAATGTGAACAAAATGTTTGAAAACATTTTTCTCATTGCAGCATTCTTATCAATAACACATTGAAAGCCAGGTTATTCATTTTAAAATTTTACATTCTAAAAACATACGTATGCTTTACGTTATTCAACATTGCATACACATCTTACATATACACAAGTATTCATGAATGGAATAATAAACATGTATACAACATGACACTCATGTCCAATGGAACCCCCTTTCAACCCACATAACTGCAACAGGAGTTGGTTTTTCGCGCTGTCTTGTAGAATGCTTTAGATTGCAAGCTCAGGCCTTCAGACTTTGATACGAGATCGTCCAGTTTCTCTCCGCGTTGGAGTACAGCCTCTATCGTATTGTGCAGAATGATTTTGGTTTCATCCAGCTCATCCTGTATCTTGGTCATGGCATCAGCTTCGTGGGGATTCTGGTATCTGGTTAGATACGCTGGCAAATTTGGAAAATTTATATTTGCTTCAACTGCGCCCGGCCATTCACTCGACGGAACTTTACTAGCAAATTCGTCTAATACTTTTGTAATTAACGTATGTGCAACTCTGTGTGGATATTCATGATCTGATATTAGGACACCAGCCAAGTTATCTGCTCTTACATAGACGTGACATGTGTATTCTCCTTCCTTGACAGATTGTCTAGCAGCTGTTTGAGTTCTTTCAACTATTGTTTTACTAACAAATGCCATAAATTCTTGAACACTACTTCGTTGAAAGAAGCCAAAGGAGCTCAATTCGTAAGAACTCTTTAACCATATCGCATCCCCGAAATTCATAAGCTGACGAATAGCCAGCTGTAAAATATGAACACGATCATTTTAGAGAATTGTGTTCTGTTTATCAATAAATAAAAATAGCAAGCGAAGCTCGGGGCCCCGATATTATTGATTATATTTCTACATTGTTGAAAAACGATCTGACAACGTTGGGTAGCTAGAAAAGGATAGCGCTATCCTCTGTCAAATGATTTAAGTATAGTAACCAATGTTAATCAAATACTGCCATTATAACGTGGACCTCACTAAAGTATATGACTCATAATTTGAGTGAAGAACAGTTTTGGGCAGTACCTGTTGATCCTCTTCCCAATCATTTTAATGAATTGTAAATTAATACATAATAAACATTGAAACTGACCCCGGTAGCCGCCTCAGAATGTCTAGGACGCCAGGCCCGTTCCAGCGCTGGGCAGCGACAAGCTCCTCGCGACACACCCCAACCACCTGCACAAAGTGGACTGAGCCGGTGGGCGTGGCCACCACGCCCAGCTGTGGATCCGCCCCCATCAGCATGTGCTGGATGCGAGACTCGCTGCTGCTGTCCAGGGCACAGTGCCACGACACGTGGTCGCCCAGGCACAATGTATTCCCTGCAATAATTCATTCATTTATCACATCATTCATTCTTTCATTCATTGATCACATCATTAATTCATTCAACAATTACACATTTTACGCATTCAAGTCCAATAGCAATATTGGTAGGATCTAAAAAGTCCCGAGGGGTTAATATTCCGGGTTCCGTGGTGGTCAAGCAATTGGGCCAACTCTACCTATCAACCTTCCCAGAAAGCAAGTGTCTCGAGCCACGCGCACATGACTATTGTAATGAGGAGGGGCGCCATCTTGTTGATGGGTCTGCTACTGCAGGGGGGCAAGACAGTTGCTCAATCAAAAACACCACAAACTAGAATAGTTTGTATAACTTTTTACAGATTCTATGAAAAATTAAAACTAGGGAGTTCTTTCTCAAACACTCGGTACAATGTTGCCACGTTGAACCATATCGATGCTCGGAACAATGATAGAACATCGACTAATCACACATCGTTCGAATTGCTTTGTTTGGGACAGAGGCAGATTTGAACGTTTGATACAACCCGTCTTGACTTTTTAATATTAAAAATAATAATAATAAAAATTGAAAATATGAAATTAAATAGATTATTAAATCTTTTCAATGATTGAATTAGCCTCAAAATAACAGGGAGGACAGTGTCCAAGTGCGTCACTGCTGCATTCGCCATGGTCTAAGTTCATCAAGATCTCAGTACATCAACATCAAGTGCCTAGCTTGATCATTCCTTGAAATACTGAGGTAAGCGGGAAGTTGAGCCGTTTAGTTCGTGAAGTCTCAAGGCATAACATTTTCGTTGCAGGCTGATACACAGTCAGCTACTCAGTTTCACACTAATTAGGGATTAGAGAGAATGGGTTATTACTCATTTCACAAATTCAAGTCCAATTGCCATATGAAAGAGTTCAAGTTCGACAAGATCTCACTTCATCAAGTGTCTAGTTTGACCATTTCTTGAGATACTGAGACAAGTGGCAAATTGAGCCATTTAGTTCGTGAAGTCTCATGGCATCATTTTGTTGTTGCAAGCTGATAAACAGTCAGCTGCACCGTTGCACACTAATTAGGAATAATTGAGCCTGGACCTGGGTAAGAGAGAAGACAGTTAAAGGTTAGACTAGGGGTTGTGTTTTTGCCTTTAAAAAGTAATATGCTAGTATTATTTGATAATTTTAGAATTAATATGATACTGTATCCAATCCATTGGACTTTCTGAAAGTGACAGGAGTTTGACGAACTGAAAACTGGACATACTAAAGTTGCCTATCCGGGCTGATTCTTGATTAACTGAAATCTCGATGAAGTGGATGCCACACAAAAAGAAAATTATTCAAATAAGATGTTTTATATGTGGGCTACAGTGAAATGAGCAATTCCGGCCATGGGCGACTCTTCCAACTACAACAAAGTCGTGTTTTCTTCAATGCATGGGTTAATGAAAATGAGTGGTAATAAGAAAATGAGTGGTAATAAGAAAATGAGTAAGATTGGAGAGAATAGTTAAAAATACCAAGAGGAAACAAGTAGTTACAAATCAGAAGTTTCAATGCGCATAAATAAGAAACAAAAACAAAATGGAGTGATGAAAGGAATGCTAAACTCACAAGAAATGAAAAGCTGGTAGGCAAATAGAAATTGAAATTTATCTCAAGAACTTAAAGTCAGTAAAAATGCCCATTTTTATTTGGTAATTTTGATTGTATAGTCAATATGATGTAAATTGATTTTTGAACAAATAGTGGTATTGACAACATCAAAGTCTAATTCTTCCAATTTTTACTTGGCATCTTCCACCTGGGAGTTTTATAACTAATCATGAGTTACAAAATATCATTTATCCAAATAAATTTTACAAATTAATTTAGAACACAAATATATTGAATCAATTACAACTTATTCTTTATTTTTGTGAGCATTCAAACATCTTAGAGTCTTGGTATTGAAAGTACATGGTGTTTGGAAAGTCACTGTGCACTTGAATTATGGAACTGAGATACTTGGTGTTCAGTGACTTAACGAGCATCCTATAATATACAGATAAGAGGATTTACCTGATTGGAAGACATATTTAGCTAAAGCTTGCATGAGAGTTGCTGGCCAGGTGGGAGGCCCCGTTTCCCCCGGTTCACGCTTCAGTCTGAAAGTCAGCTCAAATCCAAAGCCGCTCGGCGTGTCAGGTCCGGTCACTTCATGCACTCTGCCATCGCCATGTAGGTCTGACAATCCAAAACTGAACAAGAGACACACAATTACTAATCAACGAAAGTTTCAGATTTTGAGTTAAGTAATGTTACACGGATGTTTAAAGGGGATAAGATACCGGATAATATATTTTAATATTGTTATTGTGATATATGTTGGATTATCTTACAAGTTTTGTCTATAATAGTGTTTTGTGATATCTTTAATATTGTTTTCAAGTGTGACATTTTCAAAAATACAGGTTACCATCCAACCTTTTGTAGTTCCAGGGCTTATAACTCCCCAACAATGCATCGAAAATTAATATTATTCGTAGGATTAAAGAGAATTAAATTATCTTTTATTTGATCTAATTTTCCACTATTTCATGCTATCCTTCTATGGTTATAGCAGCTATAGTGTCGTGGATGAATTCTTTATTCACAATAGATCATTTGACAAAGAAATTTAAAGGGAATGTCCGGAACTCAATTTTTGACTCTGATGCTCTAGTAGGACTAGTTTAGAGGTGAGCATATCATTATTTTTCATCTCTAACCCCTCTACTGAGAAGGTGCGGTACCGCTAAGTTGACACTTGCTGCAAAATGGTACAGATTTTATCCATTCAACTATATTTCCAATAAATTAATGACTTATTAATATTTTTTACTAGAAAGTATTCAGGTACCGGTACCATGTTAATAAATTTATTACTTAAATATGTAAGTGAATAGGCCAAACCTTATGTAGTGCCAGTGAGGTGGTATGCCTTGTTCGGGGTTTCCAGGATTAGAATACATACTAATATAGTCCAAAGGGTCTGGTCCACCAAGCCTGAAAGAAATAAGAAGTTTTAACAAAACACAAAACAAAGTCAATAAAACACTTCATGATTCAAAAAAGAATTGCTAACAAAAGAGAAATATTATAATTATGTAAACAAAATCGTCTTCATCTGGTATGAGATTTAGAGCTTGTAAGTAGGCTTTAGTCCATAATAGAAATTCCTTCAAATTTTTGATTTATTTATATTATTATTGTGAGTGATGTATTGTCTTGAAGAAATAAACCAATTGAGAATCTTGAAAAAAAACTTTTAGACTTGAAAACAAATTCATGATTTATTATTTTGTATCTTTTTGATGATGATAGTTAAGAAAAAAGAATATAATCATTGATATTTTTAGGATGTATCAAAAGGTGGTCAATTATTAGTCTACATAATATGAGTATGAGGTCTTTATAAAATATGAAAGACTGAAGTTTCTTTCGAGTAATTTACTATTTTTATTTCAATTATGTTATTAACTGAGTTTAAATTCATATTGTATATTACTGTTAGTACTGTTACATGATAACCTAATATTTATGTGGTGAAGAATTATTGATTCAGTTGATACTGTTTCATGTCATTACCACATAAATCTATTTAGAAAACAGAGACAGTTGATAATGATGGAGAGAGAAAGAAGAAAGAGAAGAGATTGGCAGTTTCACTTCCAAGAGGAAAGCTTGTTATTGATCCAACATGAGTACTTCCAAAAACTTTCCAGTATCTACGGTTTAAACTTTCCAAGTAATTTACTGAACGATATGAAGAGTTTACAAATAACCGGCGATATTTTCTTAATAATTCAGAAAAGCAAACGAAGTTGCTTAAATGAATTCAGACTAGCTGAATTGATTATGGGTTGATTCCCATTCCTCCAGGACTCCTTTTCATTATCTCTCACTTCTTTACTCATGTGGATGCTACATGCGTTAAATAACTATGTTAAGATTGCAAAGGGTTTTGATAATAATAGGTCATGGAATCTATTATAGAATTTTGAGTATACAAATGGAAGCTAGTTTTTTTTTAAATTCTATGATAAATTAAATATATAGCCTAATAAATAGTTAGTTGGTAGTGATCATTCTGAATCAACACTTTTTTATCAAATTTAAACTTTTTTGTAATTAATTCAACCTTTTTGTAAATTATTTGATAAAATTCAAATAATAATCCAAATAAAGGCAAGTTTTTTTGGTTACTGGAATGAACTATAGATTAAATATATCTTACTCGGACTTTACAATTTTACAAAATATCAACACTTCATCGATTTCAGTTTTGCAGGGTTTTTTATTCAAGTTCAATTCAGGGTTTAAATTATGTCAAAAAGTATAAGAATGGAAAATCCAGATCAACCTATTCTATTTGTTTTGTTATTTCTTAGTTCAATACATTATATCACTAATACAGAAAAGATTAGAAAAGACTAAAAGATCAAAGGACTAGGTCTTATTATTGCTTGGTCCAAACATTCAACACAAAACTGAAAATGTATTTGCAGAATGAAAGAGCAAAATTTTAAATTATAATAATTTAGAGCATAATAATTTGCATATTAGATCATAATAATTGGAGCATATTAAAATTATAATAATGATTATTCACATTCTGAAACGAATCAAGCTGAAAAGTCATTGTTTGGAATCATTGATGAGTGTCTATACTTTTGAATGTATCATTTTGTAATTTTTCAATTATTCTTAAACAACGGATTATGCTGCTATCCCCCGACTGGTCTTTTGACATATATTTAATTGATCTCATATTTCATTACCTCTATTTGAAGTTTAAACTATAAAAAAATAAGTTCCACAACAGACTTATAAGCTAGACTCCAAATTATTTTCGGACTTCAATACTTCAGGAATTTATTCCATAAATTGAAGAATTTTTTGGGTACATATCATGAAAATAACACATTAATTTTTCAGAACTACCATTATTCATCTGTATTCCAAATCATTCAATAAATTAGTGGTTCTCAACCTTTATTGATCTGCGCTCCCTTGGAAGCATGATTTTTTCTTATACTACCCACACACCTTATATTGCTCAAATAAATATCAGGAAGGTAACATCTTGATAATATAGATCTCCCGTTGGTTATTAGCAGCTATTATTTCTAATAATAATTACAGCTAATAATAGCAGTTATTAGCAGCTTGGTTATTGTAATGTGCAGAGATTAGTTCAAAGCTGGTAAACAATTGAAATGCGGCATACTAAATTACGTATTTGCGTTTGGCTTTATTTACATTATTTACTCTAGGAATACTGAAGCACTATACTTGAAATGATGTGTTTCTGTGCCTTATCTCAAAGTCTGTTATTTCTGTTTTTTTTATAGCGTAATTTGGAATGTTCTCACAATTTAGGATAGAGCCACAGATATGGTAGTTCTGTGTTACATTGAGGAGCCTTTTTAGTACTGGGAGACTTGTCCACTGTAGTCTCCTCTCTGTGAGAGAGAAGATCCTCACAGTCTTCTCCATCAATATTTTTCACACTCTTTGCAGTACACATGCAGATGTGGGGAAGCTTGCATCCAGCCATATGAGAGCAGAGGAATACTAATACTGGATGAATCTTACCAAAGCCTGAACAGGACTCGGTCGTGTTTGACACATCTGTCAGGCTCTACAAGCAGCTACCAGCAATTTACCAACTGGACAGCTTTGGAGGGTCTGAGAAGCTTATTAATAGATCAGCTTTTGCACTCACTACGTGAGTTTTTCATGTCGGACAGCAGCTTATTATCAATTAAACTCTTATTTTTGATTCTATAATGTTTTGAATGATTTTGGTTTAATCCATCGCGATACCGGTACTTTGTTTCACCAGCAGATTTTCCTGCTTTGTTTTTGATTATGTGTCCCGGGGGTCTGTTACATTGAGGACTAAAATATAACTAGGCGCCACCAGATTAAGATAAGAGTAGCAGTAGTGAACGGGCAGTGAGACTGTCCATTCCCTATGCTTTCATTTATAATGACAAACCAAGATAAAATTTAGACCACTTTAGTGACAACAATACCAGCCGGTTTCAACAATTGAGAGTTGTTTATCACACTCAAACAGTCAAGATGGATAAATTGAACATTTTAGATTATATCGTTTCAATTTCCGATGTCTTGTTCACTGTCCTGGGATCAGGGAATAGTCAAGCCTTTGTATGAAGGAAGATTAATACATCCTTTGAAAAAGATAGAAGAAAATATTTATATAAGAGTAAGTTTGCTGGGATCAGGGAATAGTCAAGCCTTTGTATGAAGGAAGATTAATACATCCTTTGAAAAAGATGGAAGAAAATATTTATATAAGAGTAAGTTTGCTAAGTAAAATTAGCTAAATTAATTTTTTGAAGCATTTATTTATTCAGATTGTTGATTTAGTGTATAAATTGAAATGGACATAACCTACATAATATTTGGACAATTCAAAACAAAATTAGGAGATTGAAGAAGTTTTGGACAATAGCCTGTTTTTTATTTTCCAACTACTGTATTGTTTATTCTCTCCAATAAATAAATATTGGAATGAAAAAATTATGTTTTATAGCAAAGATACACGATAAAGTCGAATTTTAGGTTATACAAATGGGAATAAACACTTGATGTATTTAATATTACATAATTATAAAAATTAAATACACATTTTGTTGTTTATTCAAGGATTGCATGGTGGGCAATTGATAATATCATGATAATATCTTAATGAACATTGGTAATTAATTTATGAATCTAACAAAATAGCCAGAAATGTTACATGAAGTTGGAAGAATGAGAATATGAACAAATAAAACTACATAAACTTATCTATAAATACATTATTATTAATGTGGTTTAAAACTAAGATAACCTAGACCAAAAACTTTTACAGAATAGCCTACAAAGTATCACTTTTATAGGTTATTTTTTTAAATAAATCTATTTTGGTGAATTAATAATAAGGTATATCATGAATCAGAAAAATAAGGAAATCTCACCAATATTTGACAAGGGCTGCTACTTGAAGCGGATTTGCCTGGTCCGGGTATATTCCGCGACATGACAAAAATAAAGCTTCCAAGCCAGGCGGAGTAGGTGGAAGGAAATTCATTGGAAGATTTCGACAGTGTATTTCTTCATTAGCCATTTTACGGAGAAATGACTTGATATATTTTTGACATCAATATTTAACAACAAAAATTAGACTAATATGATAAAATAACATTACATAATAATTTAATTAAAATTGATCTACGGACAACAATAATTCTTGCAGCAGAACAAATTTACTTTTACAAATCAACAAAAACATCAATGCCATCATGTGCATCCTTTTCCTTTTCCATATCCAACAGTTATTTGATACAAGTGGCAGTGATTGGGAGACATTATAAATAATTCTAATAATTAATAAGATAGATTGATAATATTATTATTATTTTGATTTGTATTGATTTTTATCATTTGTCAATTTCACTTAATTCATTTTATCATGATAAGAACAAGTTTTTTCTTTCAACCTTCATGAAACTGCTTTTTAAGGTAGACCTGTTTTGGCGGTAATGTATTTTTCACTTTCAGAATTCAGTAGAATTTTGTGGTTATGTTTACATTGTACCTAGGCAAAGTTGTTTTTACATAGCGTACATTTTACAGATAATCATCCTTCTTGTATTCGTATAACTTATATACAATATCCAATATCCAAAGTCTTGATTGTTAGCCATGTGTTCCCGGATAGATCGCGTCAAAAAAATGAAAAAACTCTAAGCTTGATAATCAAGATGGCGCGGCATCACAGTCCCTCAAAGCTATCCCCAAGGAATTCATTGACACTGTAATAGCTTCTTTCAATCAGCCACCTTGACAGCCTCTTCTTGAAAACACCTATAGGAAGATCCCTCACCGAGCCCGGCAGCAGGTTGAACATTTTGAGTGCCAACACTGGGAAAGAGTCCTTCACTCTTGACAACCTACAGCGTGGAATCTCCAACTGTAGCCTTCCGCGGGTAACGTATGAATGCACCTGACACCTACTCATCATGTTAGCCCTGTTTATCTTCACTGTAGTAAGAGAGGCCAGTATATACAGCCCGAAGACGGTGTGCACTTTCAGGCGTCTGAAGATGGGTTGACAATGGGCAATGAAGTCACTGTAGGTAAGGATCCGCAGTGCCTTCTTTTGAAGAAGCAGGATGTCATTGGCAAGTGGAGAATGGCCCCAGAGAAGAATTCCATACTGCACATGACTGCAAAACACTGCATGATACATCATCACAAGTCTCTTGAGACTCAGGAGGCTTCTCAGCTTTCTGAATAGGAAGATTACTCTAGACAGTCTCCTGCATACCTGGTCAATATGCGGCTCCCAACTTAATTTGGCATCAATTCCAAAGCCAAGCAAAATGACCGCTTCATCCCCTGGAGTGTGGGTGCTTGGAGTACAAAGCATCTCTTGTGTCTTGGCCTCGTTCAACTTGAGTTTGTTCGCAGCAAACCACTCTTTAGCCTCGGAAAACAGCTCCTGTGCACAGCATCTAGCTTCCAGGGGTCCACTGCCCTTACCAACTATGGTAGTATCATCAGCAAACAGCAGACTAGAATTCTGTAGGTGGAGATCGTTTATGAGTATAAGAAATAACAGTGGCCCAAGCACAGATCCTTGAGGAACTCCATGTGTTACTCTCCTTTCCTCTGAAGTGGCACCCATCACCGACACAACCTGCCTCCTGTCGCTTAGATAGTCTGCCACCATGCTCCATGCACTGTCCCTGATGCCATACCTATGTAACTTGTCCAGCAGGATGATGTGCGACACGCAGTCGAAGGCTTTGGTCAGGTCTCACAACACAAGGTCAAC
This sequence comes from Nilaparvata lugens, assembly GCF_014356525.2. Lineage (NCBI taxonomy): Eukaryota > Metazoa > Arthropoda > Insecta > Hemiptera > Delphacidae > Nilaparvata > Nilaparvata lugens. Next base: position 15,674,842 of record NC_052507.1, read on the forward strand.
TGATTTGCGCTCCTCGAAAGCCACATGTATTCTTTCGACCAATGAAAGCACTGCAGAGGTGGTAGATCTGCCTTTCCTGAAACCATGCTGCATATCCCCCATCAGGTTGCTCCTCTCCAGATATACAGTCAGCTGCCTCAACATGGACGTTTCAATGATTTTACCCAACACCGGTACAATTGATATTGGTCGGAAGCTGCCTACATCAGTAGGATCACCCTTCTTAAAAATTGGGACTGTCTTTGCGATCTTGAGGCAGTTAGGAAAAACACCTTCTATGAGGCAGCTGTTGACCAGTGACAGCAGAGGTTCCATCAATACCCATATCAATTTTTTCAACAGGAACACCGATAGGCCATAGACGTCCTGGCTGTGACTTGTTTTGAAACCCTGAACAATGCTCATCAGGTCCTCCTCACTAATGGGTTTGAAACAGGTAAACCTATGATGAGACAAAGGGACAGACAATTCTGGATCTGCCATAGATTCTGGTAGACCTTCAACAATCTCAGCAACAGCATCCATGAAAGCATTGTTGACCTCATCTGGACTCTTTTTGCATTGAACCACTGGCTTGGCTCTGTATGAGTTGCTGATAATGCTCCAAGCCGCCTTAACAGGATTGTGAGATTTGTCAATCACTCTAGCATTGTAATCTTTTTTAGCTCTATCCACCTCCTGTCTATATATGTTTTTGGCTCTGATATAATGCCTGTGTTTCTCATTAGATAGCACACCATTTGACTCAGTCTTGTAAGCATTGTACAACATTTCAAGAAGCACTCTCAAGCTTTGCAAATTGGATGTGTACCAACCACTTGTGGAGCTAAGCTTGTTTGACCTTGGTTTATTTGTTCTATTTCGCAAATTCGGCTTGAAGGACACTGCCGGGCAAAATGAGTTGCAAAGAGTTGTAAATATATACCTTATATTATAGCAAAGGCACAAAATTATAGGGCTCCCAGAATCCAACATTAATACCCACACATATCAATAGAAGAAACCAACATTAATACCCACACATATCAATAGAAGAAAACAAGACTATTTTTTTAAAAACTTTTATGTCAAGCAGGGCAAAGCAAATCTATAGGGTCGAGCTAGATAAATCAAAATAGGACTACACTGCTAAGTTTAAAAGGCAGCGTGGAACCTTATTATTGAGTCTTATAAATGACATCTAGCAACAAAGTGTAGGCATAGCCCGGATCAGGTTAGAAAGAGTTCAGTTAGCCTGGTGCTGTGAGACCTGAATAAGGCGTTCGATAGCTTATCTCACCGGATGCTAGTGGAAAAACTATCCAGTTATAGTTTTTGGGGCAGAACAAGGAGCATGTTAGCGGATTACTTACTAGATCGTAAGCAGTTTGTTTCAATATTGGGGGCTACCTCGAGGGAAAAACATGTAGGTACCTCATGGTGTGTCTTGGGGAACGGTGCCTGGGTCTTTGCTGTTCTTGATTATGATCAACGTTCTGAGACTGGAGGACTCAAGCCTTCTCTTTGCAAATGACACCAGAATCATCGGTAGGGGTGGTGGACCCACATCAGCAGGATTGAGAGCGCAGCAACTCTTCGCTGAGACCAGGGATAAAGAAGGAGAGACCCAGAAAGTCATGTGTACTCTTGGCAGTACAGATATAAACCAGGAAACTGTCACCCTCCTCGGATTTAGTATAGATTCAAAGCTGACCTGGGAGCATCATATTCTTGGAGTGTGCAAGAAGCTGTCAATATTCATATATATTCTCAGGAAGTTGAGAGCGCTGCTGAAAATCAAGCGATTGTTGATGTTGTACCATACAGTTTTTCGTAGCCGCATACTGTATGGTATCCTGATCTGGGGTCATTCATCACATGCCAGGGGCATTCTACTGCTCTAAAAGAAAGCTCTTTGAATCATCACATCATATAGTAAGTAAGATGCACATTGCCCACCGATCTTGCGCAGATTGGGCATCCACACAGTTTTTGGACACTACATCCTGGCTTCCCGGCTATAAGTGAGGAGCAACATTTCAACGCTACATCTGAGAGAGCAAGTCCACACTTACAACACTCTGAGAAGGACAAATTTGGTTGTACTACGCTGTCGTTTGCCGAAGGTGAGGGACTATTTCCCTGTGCTGGTGCTGCAACTATTTGTCAGAGCCGGTGAGAGCGCGTCCGGTGAATGTCTGACGCGATTTACCTAGGAATGGCCTGGTCATGATCGAGGATTAGATATTGTAAAACTGTACTAATGTTTCAAACCCCTTTTTTCAATAAGGTAGTTTTTCAATATCCCGGATGTTACCATCAAAGAATTTTATACATGAACTTTATGGGATACTGTCTTTCTTGTCCTGCCCTACTCCAGACTATCGAAAGCACACGAATGCTACCCCTTACGGATGCTAAAAATTTTTAACAGACTGCCAATTTGTGTTCGTGAGCTGGAGTATGGGAAGTTTTGTAGGCTGGTTCGAGAAAAACATATCAACTACCCTCTCTACTCATTGAGAGATGATGAGACCAGTGGACTTGTAGACCAGTTTGAGATTGTTTAATGTGTTACTATGGCAGTCCATCTACAGAGCCACACGAAACAACCTATCTGCGGCCATCTCTCGTTATTTGTGTTTTGATTGTTTTATATTTTGACGAAGTCTGTCTGGTGACTGCCGGTCATGGACTGAATATACTGAATTACTGAATTTCTTCATGTGATATTGTGTTTTTTCCACCAAAGACTTAATTTTCTTATCAATATAGGCTATATCAATTTCTCCTTTCTTGATATATTCATGTTTTGTGTGCTTGTTTTTCTGACGAACCAATTAGCTTACAAGGTAATAAAGATAATTTATTCATTCAGTGAATTATTTTGCAGCATCAAGTATACTTTTTCAGGAAAAGAGTGCAAGTTAACAGCTGAAACTCATGGAATATTAAAACATTTAGAGGAATCTATCATCAAATTTGTCTGACCTGTACCTTGTGTGTAAATTCACATCTCATTTGGCAATTTTTTTCAACTCTATGTAATTATTAGTTCCCTATAATGTACTACCGTACTAAGTTCTGCTTCAAACAGGAAGAAATTCAGTTTAGAGCTTTGTCAATAGTATTTTTGATTGCAATCTGCAACGCAATAAAATTAGTTTTATGATCAGCTTTATTTTATTTAGCTCTAATCTGAATGAATAAATAAATAAGTAATCCGACCTAAACTTGAAACTCTACCACACTGAACTCAATTAATGTTCTAAATTAACTTAGTATTCAACTTCATTACAAAAAATAATTATTCAACTTTTTAAATCAATTCCAGTGAAGCAGTTGACTACTTGGTGAAACAATTTGAAAACATCGATGACAGAGATAAAAGAGAAGCCTGGATAGAGAAAATCTGTGATCACATTGGTCGTCAAAATAAAGTGCAGCCATTTTTGGAATTTGAAGACATCAAATCTGCAGTTGATGTAAGTTAAAACTATCATTCGCCATGGTACTAAGTTACATCTACATTATACACTATAATATGAGAACTACTATACAAACAATTCATACTTTTCTTACGTCATAAAATATAATATTATTTAATAATTAACTGTGACTATCAGGACTATTATGCGCCATGGCAACCAAGATTTAAAGAATATATTTATCTTCAGGATACGAGTACATAGCAATATTGCTAGTCTGTGGTTTTCAATCATTATCTGAGAAAATATTGCTGTAATATTATTGTAAATTTTATAAGAAATACGTACGTCATACTTCTTTTTGATCTGACCAGAAATCAGGATTGGCTGAGTACTGTTTACGTGGGACCTGGCTTGGTCTTTGCCAAATGGGTTTACGTATAGTTTGCACTAAAGCCATATCTTTCTAGTGCAGCTTCATCCACCACTGCCCATGAATTTTAAGTATTTGAATATTGAAAACTAAACAGGACCAATTACTAAACTCTGAGGCACTTCATGGTAAGGTTGCAGTGGAACCAAGTTAGTCATGAAGGAAATGTGTGTCCTACCGATAGATGAGTACGATCTGAAGGTGGTGAGGAAGGGCCAATACTTTATAAGCAGCTAATTTCTTGAAAAGTATTTATTATTGTGTGACTGAAATGTCTTACTCAGGTCCGCCATTGGAAGAGACACCAAGTCACCTGCCTCAAAGGAGTTTAGAATCTTTGAGACCTACTGAAAGACATAGTGACTATTGACTTCCCCTATTGAAATATAGAAGAATTATTTTCCGTCTAATATTATCAAGTCTAGTTATTAATAAGTTTAGTTAAGCAAGTTATTTAGTAAGTTTAGTTATTAATGAGGATACCGACGCGATATCACCTTCAAAAAGTCGGTAGCAATTTTGTATTGAAATAATCTTTTGATTACAGGCTTGTTGTAAGCATGTTCAAGAGAGCAGCCAACCGCTAGTGGAAGTTATTTCTGCATTTGATGTTCCCAAGTTTGACTTCCATATTGATCTCAAGAAGTTTTTTCCAACAAGAAGTGAAACACACCCTCTGCTAGCACCTCCGGAAACATGCACTAAATTCTATACAGAAAGGTACATAGTCTTTCATTTATTTATTACTATGTTCTACTGATTTTTAAATTTAAAGATGAATTATTATGTCTTCACATGGTTTATATTGTTCGATGATGAATTAAATTACAGTATATTAATAATATAATTGGGGATCTTTTCAAATTATGGTAACCAATTCATCCCCTCTAGAGTTTATACATTTTGAGTAACTTCCCTCGCATAAAAAGTTGTAAAAATTGTAACTTTTCCAGAAGTATGGAAATATGTGCAAATTTTGCCATGGCAAAACTGTACAGTGTTATAAATTTTCAGATCTAAATTTATTTTCTAAATTTGACAGAGTGGTTTTGTGTTTTGTAAATGTTTGGACTTTTTAATTTCAAAAAGAACTGTATTTCGATGTGAAAAGTGTATTTAAATTTTGAGTACTGTGCTCACTATAACCTTTGAGTCCGGTTCCCAAATGTTTCCCATTAAGGAACTTTGGACTATATAAGGCGAGGTGGAACTACCCTTGGGTCTCCCCACCATTGAAAGTCATACGCTAATAATAATTATAATAATATGCAAAGGTTCTGCAAAAGCACAGGTTATATAATTTTGCTCCATCAGGGTTATTGAGTTATCAATCAACAATTTTATAATTATCAAAACAATTTTTATAACCTGACTATGGTGTGATCACCTAAACTAGTAGTTACATTACAATTTGTATTCTTGGTTTTTAATATTTTATTAATTTTAAAGGGTACTATAATTCCATTTTATAAATACAATCAACAACTATTCACTTGAAAGATGACAAATAACCCACGTAAATTTATTATTTTTATTTTTACAGATAGCTCATTATTGAAATATTATCCAAACTATGATTTTTAGAAGCACTTTTAAGCCTGTAAATTGTTTTGATTTTGTCTTCCAGGTTTTTAATGTTGAAGCAGAGAACTCTACGTCATCATTTGTTCAAGAGTGGGCAACAGTTCCAAGTGCAGCCTATTGAGGTTCTGCTCAGTTCAAGTCATAAAATAAAGCACGTGGTCATTTTGGGCATGCTGACAACTATGAAAGATGGTCGTTATCAATTGGAAGATCCCACCGGCAGTATACCTATCAATCTCACAGGAGTTATATCCTTTTCTTATACCTACTATTTATGATTTTATGACTGTCCCTTATCATTTTTTACTTTCCTTGCCCTATTACCATAAGTAATGAAATTATTGCTTTCCGAAAAAAATTAAGGTACAGTACCCCAATTTCCAAATTTCTATACGTTTCAAGGTCCCCTGAGTCCAAAAAAGTGTTTTTTGGGTATTGGTCTGTATTTGTGTGTGTGTGTGTGTGTGTGTGTGTGTGTGTGTGTGTGTGTGTGTGTGTACACGATATCTCATCTCCCAATTAACGTAATGACTTGAAATTTGGAACTTAAATTCAAATTTCAAATACATTTTCGATCAAATACAATTCAAAATGGCGACTAAAATGGCGAAAATGTTGTCAAAAACAGGGGTTTTCGCGATTTTCTCGAAAACGGTTCCAACGATTTTGATCAAATTTATACCTAAAAAAGTCATTGATAAGCTCTATCAACTGCCATAAGTCCCATATCTGTAAAAATTCCAGGAGCTCCGCCCTATCTATGCAAAGTTTGATTTTAGATTCCCAATTATCAGGCTTCAAATACAATTTAAACAAAAAAATTCAAGTGGAAAAGATTGAGCATAAAAATCTCTACAATTAATGTTCAGTAAAATTTTTACCTTAAATTGAAAATAAGCTCGAAATTCGAAAAAATAAGTTTATTAAATGGCAAACTGTTGGCAACTGTTGAAATCATTCACTATGAAGAGATAGCAGACTTCGTGTGTCTGCAGCGTTATTGTCCTGTCACCAGCTGGCTTAGATCTTTGAATAGTAGACTTGAGATGCGCGTGAACACTAGCGTCAGTTGATCAATTTTCATAACGGCAAGGAAAGTTGTGTGAGTGCGCCACACCAGATTTTTTCACTTCAGTTCGATAGATCTTATTATATCATTAGCTTACATTTAAAAATAAGTTGCACGAGTTTAGCGAGTTTCAACTTTTGACTTGAGTCAACTCAACTACTACTTGTGATTCTACTTGTGACTTGAGTCATTGCTCGTTTGTCTTTCTGGGTTTGTTGTATGTTCGACGATAACTTTCTAATGGTTTAATAAATCAAATTTTCACTTCAAATTCAATTTTAAACATATATTTTCAATTTCATTTATTTTTTGGCAATCACAAATATTGGGCCAGGTGTATAAAAGCGAGTAGGGCGACTTCTGAGCCAAGTCTTACAAGTATTCAAAATACAGTAAATAGCTGTGAATAGAGTTTCAAGTTGACGCAATATATAACCACATAACATAAAATTGAACAAATTATTTTACGAATGTGATTTCTTTATGTTTGCTATAATTGCGCTTTGTTTATTGTATGTTATCCTTAATGAAGCTTACAAATATCATACAGGATTCTTCACTGACAATTGTTTTGTGTTAGCCGAGGGAAATTACAAAGATGAAATTTTCCATGTAGATTCAATTGGATTTCCACCAACAGAAACAGCTGAAATGAGTCGGTGAGTTCATAGGTCTTCGTAAAACAGAGTTTAAAAAATATTAGAGAATCATGATAATGTATTTGAATTTGAAATATAATCAATATTAGACTGAAGCCTCTTGTACATTACAGATCTTAATAAAGCATAGTTTCAATTATTTACATTGTTGAACATGTTTAAATTTGAACCAGATATGCTGTTGAGTACTGTAAATAGCCTGTAGTCGAAGTTTATCATTTCATTGTTATTTTGAATTACATGGCTAAAGAGCCCTTATTAGTTCGTAATTACCGCTTGTTTTAATTGATTAGTTTTTCAATTATCGCTTGATAGTTTGACACCTTGTAAGACCGTACTCCCCGGTCTGGTCAAGGCTCTAGTCAAATGGACTATAGTTTCCATCATCAATGATGTCAGAAAGAAAACTTGAATATCAATTATTATACTACCGTGTTGAAGGTATTCTGTAGATCATATACAACTGTTGCAATGATCTATTATGGATTAACCTTTTTTCTGTACGATTTGCGTTACAGTGCAGTTTTTGGAGGAGGCAATATCTTTGGTGGTTTGCCAGAAACCAGTCTGCACAATTATGAATCACTGAAGGCATTGGAGAGCTCCAATCCCGACTCAATGATCATCTTCCTCTCAGAAGTGTGGCTCGATCGAAAAGAGGTAATTCATATGTGCTTTAAGAATCCGTTAACAAGTTTAACAAATTGTCTCTAATATGCGAATATTTCATATTCAAGTGTAAATAATGTGTAATATTTCTCTTATATTTGGGTTTTAAACATCTAAATTTAAAAATTGCTTTGTGAAAATATTTTAGACTGAAAATTTTGTAAAGTGAAGAACTTAACCTATTTCGGATTAGATGTGACATTATCTAAATTTGAGAGAGGAATAGCACAAGGTTAACTTATTTTTCCTCACCCTGTCATTTACATGATGAAATTATTGTAAGGGTAAATAAAGAATAAAATTTAGAAGTCTCTATCTATATTTAGGTGAAGAACCATGGTTATGAATAAGGATATATTTTTCAAAACCAATTATTTCTGACATTATAAACAGTATCAACCGTTTGAAGTAATAATCACAATAATATTTATTTACCATGTATGTTCAACGCTTTATCTAATCCGATAAAAAACTATAAAAGGAAGATTGTTTTTATTGGTGGGTGCGTGGGCAGACATTATATTATTAACTGGTTTAGTGAATACCTTGTGAAAACAATGAAATGATTATTATGATGACGGACTATATTATGATAATTTTATGTCTATATTGTGTATATACAATGTGTATTCAATTTTTGTGTGTTCAATTGTGTATATTGGTGATTGCCATTCATTTCTTGCTTCTTTCTGTTTACCTGTTTTGTATTTTTTTTAATTGCGGATCATGCCCACATGAGTTTTTTGCTTGTGCGTGGGTAATGGGAATGTTGCTGATTTACTGTGATTTCATTCACCTGTTTCTTTCTTCTACTAAGTATTTTATGAATCTTCTAATGAATAAAAAACATTTCAGGTGATGGAGCGACTGAACCGATTGTTCGAAGGTTACGCGGACGTTCCTCCAGCCGTCATTGTTTTGATGGGAAATTTCTTGTCGACAGACATGGGCCCAAAACATTCCCTTATTCTCAAATCGCATTTCAAAGAATTGGCGAACATGATCGGAAACTATGAATCTCTTGTGAAAAGTACAAAGTTTGTATTTGTTCCTGGTCCAACTGATTCATTTCTAGGCAACATTCTACCAAGGTTAGTGGTATAAATCAATGGTTTTACTTGAATTGGTCATTTTTGCCGTACTATTTTTTATTGTACCAAGTTTCCAGTCAGATATCATAGCTAAAATCAGCTTTTATTATTTAATCACTTTGAACAATTAATTACGACATAGCAGTCAGGTATTTATAAATAAAAGCTATTAGCTTCTACTTACATTAGTGTAGCGCTTTCGGACACTAGTTCCTTCATCAACACTGGCTGTCACTTCCGTTATTGAATACATGTGGTTATTAAGCAGCGTGGGTTGTGGGAGTGGCGGGAATTTTTTGAACTGTTGGCGGCGGGGGTGGCGGGAATGTTTGAATTTGTGGATTATTGGAGTAGGAGGTTGAAGAGGCTGTGTGATTTGAAGTTGGTTTGCTCATTAAGGATGTTGTGGGGGTCTCTTTTAGTGTGTTTGTATATTTCAAATTGTTCCAAGGTGTTTAGTTCAGGTACTTTGTTTCTGATGTGTAGAATTTTTAAATTTGTGGCTATGTCTGTGTAGGTGTGATTGTTTCCTATCAAGTGGGTGGCAAATGCTGATTCGGGGTTGTTTATGTGTTCTTTGAATCTTTTTTCAAATGAACGGCCGCTGTGCCCAAGGTAGTATTTTTGGCAATTTGAACAGTTGAGTTTGTATACCCCTGGGTTTTCATATAGGTTTTGTTTCTGTTCTCTTGTGGTTAGTAGGTTTTTGATTTTGTTTTTTGTTTGGAATGCTATCTTGAATCCTGCCTTTTTGAAGTTCTTTGCTAAACTGTTGGACTTTGAGTTTATGTAAGTTAGTGTTATGAATCTGTTATTTTCAGTGCTGGGCTTTTGAGTTTTTCTTTTCATTTTCTGTTGGATTCTGTCTATAAGTAGTGGATCATAGCCATTAGTTTGGGCCAGGAATTTTATTGTGTTGAGCTCTGTACTGTAATCTTCCGTTGATAAGGGGATGGTGTTTAGTCTATGGATCATTGTTTTGAAAGCAGCATGTTTGTGTTGAGTGGGGTGATTGGAGGTCTGGTGGATAAGGGTGTCTGATGTAGTTGGTTTTCTGTATATATTGAAACTGTGCTGATTGTTCATATTTTTTGTGATTGTTAGATCTAGGAAGTTGAGTTTCTTTTCTGTTTCATACTCTGCTTCATACTCTAGTATGAAACAGAAAACGGCCTGAAGAAGTAAGAGAAGAAGTAACAAGAAGTAACATAAACCTGCAGCTTCAAACTTTCAGTAATGGAAGGCGAGTTTTGCGGAATTAATGTGAATGTGGTTTTTTCGTCCTCATTGTTGATTATAGTATTCTGTTAAGTTAGTAAATTGGAGGAGCTTCAGTCCAATCTCTCAATGAACAGATCATATACATTATAGTCGTTATAATATTTACTTGCCTATTTTCCAAGTCAACAATTCCTTATTGGTAAGGAAAACAAATATGGGGGAAAACAGGCAATCACACATGATGCCATCCTATTACTCACTAAATAATATTAGCCTACCTATTAAAATTAGAACAATAATTAATTCTATAACTTGAGTGTGCAATGCTTCAACTACCTTTTTAAGAATTATTAATTACTTTATTTTTACAGGCCACCTATTTCGAAAACTGTGACTGAATATTTCTTAAAAAAAGTGCCCAATAGTATTTTCACCACCAGCCCATGTCGTCTGAGATATTGTACACAGGAGATTGTACTTATGAGGGAGGATATTATTATAAGATTGTGCCGAAATAGTTTACATGCTCCTGACATTTCTGATATTCCACAACATGTAAGTTTTCTTATGATATTTTTCATATATTCATTCATAATTAGTGTGATCAGTTTGAATTCAATTCTTATGATTAAAATCGTCATGAGTTTGGCTTTCACGTATCAAATTGGTTTGACTCATGGTCACGCTAATAAGTTATCGCTTAGATAAGTCAAGAATCATGTGCCTGCTACTCCCGTTGGAAGGGTGATCGCTTGAGCCAACTCCTCTGAAAATGATTCATGAAATGTAAAATCGCTTCCCGGTGGTTCGGAACCCACCTAAAACTGTAAGTCCATTCATCTCTCATTATCATCTACCTTATTACCCACACATACACTAGCCACTAAGCCTAGAGCTCATGTGAGCATCACCGTCAGCAAAAAAAAGAACAAAAAATTGAGTATAAACCATTGCACATGTTCTTCTCATTTCAAATAAAAGTAATCTTACAAGTCCCAACAATTTCATTGAGTGGACAAAAATTTGACATTATGAACGTTTTAGAAAGAGAATGCGATTAATTTGTTTCCGAAAATTGTTTCTAGAATGATGTTGCTATTGCACAGTAACATCATATTGAATTAAGACTTTTGATTCAATTAATGATTTCTTAGTTTTTCTATAAAATTCAACCTATTGAATGACAGTCTTTTATTCTACTACTGGTGTTTCAATAAATGTTTCAACAATATTACAATCAGATCTACTTCCAGATCTAATTTTAATGGAAGGTTCATTTCAATATTACACAAGAAATTATTTTCCGTGAAGTTTTCAATTCAAAATGCTCAATTTATCAAGTATCAAATTATCTTTGTTTGCAATAGTATTTATTTATTCATCGACTACAATGTAATATTATTAATGTACTTAGAATACATGTATTTCCAGCAGTGTCTGGACAACTTTAATGGATAATGCGTTAGCACAATACAGTATATATTATTTCTCTTTTTCTCTTGATATTATTATACTCGTCTGATACATTTTTGTTGATAATAATTCTCCTTTTCCAGTTTGTGAAGACGATTGTTTCGCAAGCCTACTTGATGCCTCTTCCGGTGACGCTGAGTCCAGTCTATTGGGCTCACGAAACAGCTCTCAGATTGTATCCACTCCCAGATCTAATTGTAATGGCGGATTCATTCCAACCCTACACTGCAAAAAATACTGGTTGCATTGTAACTAATCCGGTAAGTTAATTTACTCGTACCTAAAATATAACTAGTATCTTTATTCTCTTCAAGTTAGTTTTTATAATTATTTCTATAGTGCTCAATATTAATATTTTTTAAAAGGGATAATTGAAAAAATGAAGAATTGAATTTATAATATATTTAAAAAAATGAAAAATACATTTATAAAAAGAAATCTTACAAACAAAAAATGAAGAATAATAAACAAAGCGAAAAAGACAAATGATAAGAAAATTCCTTTTCAGTGGAATATTTCAAAAATTATACATCAGACGAAAAATAAATACTCCAAAACCTTCTAAAGAAGGTTTGACTGGAGGAGTCAAGTTTAACATTATATTTTTATAAGAAAAAAACATAGAAATAGTACATTGATATAATCAATCAGTGATCTCAAAATAATTATTTTTAATTCAAATCATATCAAAAGAAAAATAGTTGTAAATCTTGTAGAAAACAATTTATCAATACATTGATAATAATAATATCGAGTGATCTGACTCTGGTCTAGTGTCAGATTTTTCAGGTGGCAACTGATGAATTTCAGGGCCTCTGATTTGACCTAAAGACTGCTTTTTAGGCAGCCGGGACTGACGGCTTGAAGTGTCCATCCGAAACACCAAATACACTTTTTTCACTATATTATCTTCATTCTTTCGATAATGTTGCTTTTATTAAATGGTTTATTTCTTTAGTGCTCAATACATTTTCTAGAAGAGAACTGATTGCAAGAGTTATGATTGCATTATTTTTTGCAGAGCTCTTTTTCAAATGGAAACTACGCTTTCAAAGTCTACATTCCCTCGTCACGTGAAGTGGAAGACAGTCAAATACCTGAAGAGACATGAATAGACTATACAAATTGAGTAACTGTAATATAGTCACCTACTACATTGTTTGCAATAAATCCTTCCAATTTGTTATATTGTTTGTATCTTTTATTAAGTTTTCCATACATATTTTTTCTCCAATGCGCATGTACAATGACATTGCACTGCATTACCTAAAACAAAACTTCTTTGTACAAAAGTTAGAGTGAATGGTAATTGAGATGATACAATTTCTTTTAATTCATTCATAAATGCCTGGAACACTCAGGTTTCAGACGTGATATTATCTCACAAACTCACAATAACAAATTACTTTTTTTTGTTAGGGCTACTCTTAATTATAAATAAATAAATAAAAATAAAATATCACAACATAAATTTTCAAACTCAGCATCATCCAATATAACGATTGATTATAAATAAGGAGCCAATAGAGTGTCATGTATAAATGATTTATAAAATTTGTTCTCAAACAAAAAACACCTTATTGTAACTTTTAAATAGAATTTATTTGTACATTTTCAACATTATCTATAAAAATTTGAAGCTCATATTATTAATACAAAATCTCATATACACTTCATTCCCATTAAATTAAGACAATATTTTACTAAGAAAACCTACTACTAAAAATTATAGAAGATTTATTCGGGATTCAGAAATTAAATTCGATCATAAATTGCCAACGAATTTATGAAGTTTCAAATAGCTACCACTGCTTCAAGTGTTTTTTATTATTATACAAGATTGAAATCAACAAATCATCAACGATAGACTAGTTGTAGTATTCTAAAGCTTGTTCCATCACAGGAGGAGTATGAGCTGGATAAATACCTAACATTTTCAAATTTGCTGATATCTTCAAAATATTACAAATTCTATATGTGTTAAGATTTTGATTATTAAAATATGTCGTTCACTAAATACACTCCAATTGCCTAAACCTAATTGGTAGATCTTATTTATCTCACCTTATAATCTAAACGATTTCATTTTTTTCTCTTGAGAATTTTGTAGGTATCCTTTGAGATAATGTAGCTAATAGCTGAAGCTATTGTTGTACCTGCCGTCAACCAACTGAAAAAATAAAATTAATTTGATCAACATGATAAGTTTATCAAGTTGTATAAGTTTATCTTATACAACCTTGGTAAGATTAAACTAGTTTTTGAGATGAAATAGAAACTGAAGATGTAGATCGACATCATTTTAGATTATCTGATACAAACCTGGTGCGATACAACATAGTCATAAATATTTGTCTATTAGTGAATCAAAAATTTGATAATATTGTTAAAATATGAAATCACTTCACTTTTGTATGGGCTACTTTTTAAAAAATTAAAAACATGAAGTACCCTTTAATTTAAAATATTTCGAACAGCTAGTTTCCAACAACTTTGGCCAAAGGCCGAAACTAGTTGTTCGAAATGTTTTAAATTAAAGGGTATTTCATGTTTTTAATAATTGATCAAATATCTATGATCTGATATAAGATCATACTTATGATTGTGTAATTGGTATGTGATGTAATCAGCTACAAGAATTATGTCGAGCAAGCTCATTTTGATAAAAATAAGAAAAAACATGCAATTAGCATTAAAATAGAGGACTAGAATTAATTTGAAGGACTGTTATTGACCAAAACTCACAACAATCCGTGAATGACGGGATGTTCCAAATACCCGAAAGAGGCTGCAGCTAAAGTTGAGAAAACCGTGCAGAGTTGAATTGTTGTATTTATTTTACTGAGCCGGGTTGGAGCCAGTTCAGCTGTTGCATGCGAGACATCCAAATATCTGCTCAAAGTTTTCTGAAATCAAAAACAGTTTTGACTACTTTTTTGAATAAAACTCTGACCAACAAATATTTAGATGGTACTATAGTAAAACAATAATTAGAACATTACCGTACAACAATAATTAACATCATAAATAGGTACCGCACAAATTCTAGACTTAAGTCACAGATTTTCAAAAAAGATTTTCCTTTGAGTCTCCCAACAGATCCGAATTTTAAAATGCATTGATATTCTTATAGTTTATAAAAACATTTAATAGATTTTTATATATAATTTTCAGTCCACAATAATGCTCAGTTTTTTATTATTAAATTGAATCATAATTTAAAAGTGTAATTTCGTTATCTGATTTGGTTTTAAGCAATCTAAATCCAATATTTTTGTTTTGAGTGTATGCACTGAAAATTGGATTCAAATTGAAAAGTGAATGAAACAAAATTCGAGGAAGGAACAGTTTTGGGTTGTGCCTGTTAGTCCTTTCCCAATCATTCTAATGAATTGTATTTTGTTTATCATTGAATAAATAAATAATAATACATAATTGAATGAGACATATATTACAACTTTAAATTAAAAAAGTAACTCATGGAAGCGTGACATCCGTCTTGCCATGGTGTGAAACAGTATTCATCAAGGGTAAACACAATCGTTACGCACCCATGATTTTTTACTTTGATATCAAAATTCATATTTAACCAGTAGAATTGAAATGTTTCTTCAATGTCACGGTCTGATTTGAAGTTCAAGAACGAAATCTACAGTTTGATAATGTAAGTATTATAACTTATTTTATTTGTTACTTTGTACTTAATTAATTACACGCTAAAAAGTAATTGCATTAGACTCTAGAATGATAAATTCATGATGATTATTCGTTATAGTTTCCTTGATAGCAATCTTACTTGTTTGTCTTATGCAATAAAAAAATAAGTCTCGTAACTTTTGAAGAATGTTTTCTGCAAATAATCCACAATGGAATATTGTCTCACTTCAAATCTTCCACAAATTTAATAATCGGCTCATTTTCTCATTGAATATTCATAAAATTATTTTGAGAAGGAAGAACACTTTTTAGGAATTTATTAGTCCTTCAATTGATTTGAGACAGTAGTATGACAACAGTCAAAACTTCTAAAAGATCTTTTGGCTCTGGATTTTTAAGCAATATATCCAAAAGATAAGCAAGCATAGGAGCGAGTAATTTTAAGATAATGTCAAAGCATCACTCACTGATTCATGAAATAATTCAATTTATCCTAGCTTTTGATTGAATATTAGTATCAATATTATATTAATACAAGAAAATTAGTCGATTTGAAAACTTGACTTACAGGAGGAGGAAGAGATTGATATCGAATATAGAATCCAGCTCCAACCAGTAATGTATCTCTCGCTACTATCAAAGCAGTCAAGGGAACTAGAACAAGAATATTTTTCAATTACAGTACTTTATTCTCGATCATATTACCGGAATAAGATTATGAATCATGTTCACCTTTATATCACATTTTTCATTTACACAACGCGTTGTTATTTCAAGCTTTGATCGAAATCCCATTGAATTTTAGAGAAATTGCCAATCAGTAGTTCATTTTTCATTCTGAGACGAATTGTTTAAAATGTATTGTGTTAAAAGAAGGTTCGTTCGTGTCAGGTGATTCTAAATGCCAATATTTGAATAATAATTCATTGTTAATCCATAAAAAAGTCCTGTCTTGAGGATGCTGGAGCAAGGCAGCATTTTAAGAGGTGGTCATCTGATTGTAAATCACCACAGTCGCAGTGCGGATCGTCATTCTGCCTCCAGGTTGTGCAATTTTCTCTTGTACAGGCACATTCAGCTATAAGGCAGTTCAGGGTCTTCCACTTGCCATATGGCAACTCTGCTCATGTTGGCAGTTGCCCCGGAGCTTCATGACCGTGACATCTGTACTCTCATTGCCACAGCTGAATCCTTTCCTGGGCAGCAGAAGAGTCCAGCACTTTTGTTTCACTCAATAAACTGCGTCGGGACTTTAGTCGGTGAATGGCAGAGGTATGGACAAACATTGGATGCCTATCATATGTAGTCTGTTGAGTTCGCTCAGCTTTACTAGCTGTTTCTCTTCGGATTGGAGAGGGAGCAATACCATTGAGTTGATATAGTGGGTTTTAGTTGACTTTAGGCACCCTGTCACAATCGTGCAGCTTTCATTGAGAGCAAAGTAAACTTATATTTGTCAAATACAGATCAATCTTTAACATTCCATTTTTCCCTAAAATCTTGAATCAATAAGTTTTCCTACATTGTACTTTATTATCAGGACTTTGATAACTGATCTCTTGAATATGGTTTTATACTTATCATGAAAATAAAATAGAAATTAATCGATTATTACAAAATACTTCGAGACCTACCAGGAATGTTGCCAGTGATTGTCAGTGTCAGGAATAATGTAGCTATCAGTATTTTATCAGCCATTGGGTCCAAGAAACTTCCAAGCTTCGATGCTTGATTCTTGAATGAACGAGCTATGATTCCATCTAGCTGAAACATCAATGCGAAATCAAATGTTTATCAATTTTTATATAAACTATCACTTGCATTTCTAGATTTACATTAAAAAATAATAATTTTTGTATCAAACTACAATGAATAATAATGGATGTCTACAATGAGAATATTCTCAAACAAGGTTGAAGAATGATTCCAGTGTATCAGTTGTCTATTAAACTATTATTTTTCACTTTTTAATACGGAAACAGCAAATAAGCTATAAATAAGAAGAGATTCTTTGTACTTTTAGATGGGAATTATATTTGATCTCCAGTGTAATAGCGTTCTGAAACTCACAAAACTGGGCCTTATAAAGAATTAAGCATACATAATTGAATATCCATCATTTTCAAATAGTGAAATGCCATAAAGCTATTTATGTATAAAAATAATCACAACTTACGAAATCTGTGAATCCTGCGAATATCACCAACCCCAAAGCAAGTTCGTAGTTTGTTTGACAAATTAGGTAGCCCAAATATGGAGACATGGCTATTCTGAGGACTGTTAGCATGTTGGGTATTGTCCAAATATTTTCCCTCTGAAAACATAATTCATATTAATAAAAATCTATAAAAACTCTACTTAATAAGTAGAAATAGATAAAAAATATTAATTATTAAAGTTTCTCGCTTAACAATATCTAAACACTTACATGCTCTTCTTCTACTTCTTCCATGATTGAATTTATCATTTGAAGACAAGTCGGTTCAAAAATGTTGTACTGTACGGTACTGATTAGCAGTGCATAGCTAGCGGTAATTATTGAAAATTACTACATGAGTCAATTCATGAGAAAGTGCAGAAGGGTTTCATTGTAAATAAAGGCAATTATCATTATCAACTATAGGAAAGGCAATTATCATTATCAACTGTAGAAAATTGCTTTAGTAAGTACAGATCCTTTCATTGTCTTATCATTCATTTATTCAATGATAGGCCAAAATAATGACAATCATCATAACAAATAATTATCAATATTCATATTACCAAAATGATTGAACGAGTAGTAAACAGTTTTGATCGTGTTAACGATGTACAGTAAGAAACATATAACATAATTTTTGAAATTTATTATTTTTGAATTCTCTTCTTAGCCAAAAATTATATTATAAAGTCATATAAATTTGCATAATATGCTTTGTTTTGATTCTTAGCAAGATAACTCAAGACGGTTGCAGAAGTAATGTTGATCCCTGATTAATTCTTGCTAGGTACCGGCTATTACTCTGACGTTTGAAATAACAATGGTAAATCTGTTATTCATTTGACTAAAAGTAATAAGATAACAATTAACCAAATGCACTTTGTGATTACCTCAATTATTTCCTCCATTTTCTCTTTCATCTTCGATTTGGATTCTTTTATATCTTTTAAAATAATCTTCCCACTTTTCTGTAGTTTAATTTTAGTCAGTCTCATCTTTTTCTTGTTATTTTTTAATACATTATTGACGAACTCCTTCCTCTTGACTCCCAAGTCTCTGCCAATTAGATCCTTTGTTGAGCCAGTATTTTGATTATCATTACTACTAGAATAAAACCTTGACACATTTGCTTCACTTGAATTGAAAGGTTCAAATCCCACAGAACGTGTTCGCAGAGTAAATGTTGAATAACACAAATTCTGGCAAGTATAACTATTTCTATAACTTCTAATTAAAGTTTTTGTTTTACATAAATTAGTAATTGCACTAGGAAATGAAAATTCGTTGGGTAAAAATCCATGTCTTAGAGAACAGAAGTCCTTCAGAGCATCCCGAACTTGTATTTTTTGATTCAATGTTCTGTTTTTACACACAACTCTAAATCTAGCATGAGCTATGAGACTTGAAGGCCGCATTGCACCAGAGTACAGAAGCGATTCTGCAACTTCTCCAATCAATCTTACAGCCATTTTTAGGATGTGTTACTTATCTAGAACAAAGAAATTTAACAGTAATAATTATAGAGTTGACTGGATTTGAGCAACTAAAAAATAATGTTAACTTGGAAATTCAAAAAACTTCATTATAAGGTAGCCTTGAAATGAAGGTCAAATTAAAAAGGTATTACTTTACCTTATCACCTTAAAGGTGTTACCTTAGGTACTAAAGGTCTTCACACACCTAGCTACGTGTAGGTAGGAAGGAATACATCTTCGGTAGACTTAGCCTTTCTATCTAAAGGTCTTCACACACCTAGCTACGTGTAGGTAGGAAGGAATACATCTTCGGTAGACTTAGCCTTTCTATCTCGCAATGTCAAAGCTACGCTACGATGGTGTGAACGGGACAGATTGTATTTAAGATAGCACGGTTACGTCTTCCGAAGACGTATTTGTAGCTACGCGTCGCCAGGTGTAAAAACACCTTTAAGCTATTGACTACTGGTATGTATTTCACAGTATTCTACTGAAGAAGCTCTCCAGATATGTTTCTCAGGTCAAAACATGGTGCAATGTGGTAGATTACTTACTGGACCACATAAATATTAAAAGACAATGATAAGGGCGATTTCAAAAGAGAAATGACATTCTACAGGGATCTGTGCTGGAGCCGGCTAATCCTTGCCATGATTTATGACTTAAAAATTGCATAATTCCACTCTGCTGTTTGCAGACGATACCAACATTGTTGGTGAGGGTAGTGGACCCATGTGAGCAAAGTCAGTGCTAGGACCTACACTGTTCCTAGTCATGATAAATGACCTGGAAGACCACGGTTCCTCTCTGATGTTTGCGAATGATACATCTCAACTGTCGACTGTGAGCTTGAACGGGTTTTGGAGGCGTCTGCGGAGCATCTTCGATCTGCCACTGTGGTTCCTGTCTAATCGATTCCAGCTGAATGAATGCAACACCCAAAGGATCATCTCTACACTAGTTACGAGAACTGTGACCTCAGGATCCAGTTGAGTTACTGGGTTTTGTCTCAGCTGGAGCAGTCATATACAGCCGACTCTCGCGCATTTGCTCCCTGCTGCTCAAGATGAGGGACCTGGTGAGTGAGTGATAATGATGTATCACGGTTTCTTACATTGCCACATCACCTACGGATTACTCCTGTGGAGTCTCTCGGCAGAAGCTGCTGATATCCTGAGGCTGCAAGAGAGGGCTTTGAGAATCATAACAGGCAACGACTATCTTTCCCACTACAAGCCCATCTTTGCTCGCCTTGGTGTACTGCTAGCCATCAGCCATTACATCCTCCTATGCTTGGTGTATGTCAAGAGGATGTACAGCAAACTCTGGCTGCCCGTAGTGGCATCCACTACCACATCGCCAGACAACGTGAGCTGTTGGATGTCCCAGAAGATGCCTCCACCGATCGCAGGCCAGTAATAGGATTTCTCCCCTAAAATGTTTCAACAAGCTGCCTCCTGGTGTGAAGCA
Organism: Nilaparvata lugens; assembly: GCF_014356525.2. Classification (NCBI taxonomy): domain Eukaryota; kingdom Metazoa; phylum Arthropoda; class Insecta; order Hemiptera; family Delphacidae; genus Nilaparvata; species Nilaparvata lugens. The sequence goes on from NC_052507.1 coordinate 15,695,250, forward strand.
GTTGGATAAAGCCGCCTTCAAGAGAACCGTCAGGAAGCCGCTGTGTGACGAGTCATATTACAGTATAAATTAATTTATGAGTGATAATTAGAACATTTACTAAAAGCAGTGACTAAATAGCTACCATCTGAATAGTATTGTGTTGACTTATATGCGTATTGAGTTTTATGACGCCATCAATTCTATAAGTGCGGAATGGATGCAGAAGGTGCATATTAAAGGTATAAATAAAAAGTACAGCAACTCTTCTCAGAGGTCAGACACTTGTTTGCAGCAAAAAAAAACTACTTCTTAGACCCAAGGAAATTATGTTACTTTTGACAGCGTAAAACTTATTCAAACAATAATAATTACCCTCCTTGAATTTGGCATTGACAAAATATTAGAATGGGTTCTACACATTATTAGAGTATATAAGAAGTTTCTTGATCTAGAGAGATTCACCAAATCAAGTCTAGCCTACAATCAATTGTTCCTACAATCTGGTCTGTGGTCAGACGACAATCACGAAATCAAGCATCAAATCGATTAATATTCTCCAACTTATGTCTTATGACATCTTTATTATGTTATATGACATCGACTTGTGTGAGGACCATCATGGGTTTGATGACTCAGATAGCTTGTCACAATTCCATGAGCTTTGTAAAATGCAAAATGATTTGATAAGCTCTGATCAATTATTAGGTACACTACATACTTATATTTCAGTAACAATAACAATTAAAGTCTACAATCAATTAATAAAGACTCACCATTAATTATTGTTCCTATATTAAATTCATTCTAGAGATTTTTCTTTAGGCTACATAAATTTTACTCAAGTGTAGGCCTATGGTAAAAGCCAAAGCTTTATTCAAGTGACACAATTTTTCAAATTGCTAGTTTCAAATCATGAAGACTTACAAAAGTTTAAAAACTGTATAGATTAAGTGAATTCAAAAAATAAATATTACTATGGTGAATTATTTAAAATAATACTAAAGTATTGCAGAACACAAATAACCTAAAATATTGCCGTCCAGCGTCCACATTTTTCAAAAGCAGAAGCAGTGCAGTTGATAACATGATCACATGTTCACACAGACGCCGAAACAGCTGCTTTCAAAACTAATTAATTTGGCGGCATCTTTATAACCTAAAAAGTGAAAACAAAAACAAACTCTTGTTTGTTGTATTTTGTATAATAATTTGTAACTTGAGTTTTGTGTTTATTGTAATTCTATTTTTATAACTTTGAAAAATGTTTTCATAGTTTGAATTTGTGTTTTTCAATTTAGTTGAACTATTATTTTGTGTCTGCTGTATTGACTCTACTATTTTCTAATTTCTTCTTTTTGATAATCTGAACCTGAAGTAGTATTCCGAATTGCAGAAATGAAAAAATTGTCTCAGAAAAAAGTAAGTCTTGTTTGTTTTCGATAATTATGATTATATGAAATCGTAACCAATTTTTTTGATTCGGAACCTGAAGCGTTTAATTTTTACTAGCCCGTTGTAAATTATTTTTTTGAACAACTATTTGTACCGTACCTACACCCAATTAAATTTTGGTTTGCTTTAAACCTACTATAGCTATAGCAGACTGCTAGCACATGATTGTAATTTCTGCGTCTTGTTTTATGCCGTGATAAAACTTTAGTTTTTGTCAAAATAAATTTGGCCTTCTCATAGAATTTGCCACCAGCTCCAGCATAAATGAACCGGTACCGGTAAAGTTGGAAAGCCAGCTTTTACAAAGAAAATGTCTATTCCTATAGTGTGCAAGGTTGAGCAGCTTATTCATTTGCACCAAAAAATATAAGATATAATCCTTTTTAAACAGGCATTATAAACGGTTATATAAAGTTTTCTATCCAGTAATGGTTGCATGCAACAAATATCCGACAATCTGTTTCTATAGAAACTTCTTTTAATTGAAAACTTTCTTTATTTGAATACTTGAAGTCATTGTAAAGATAGGCAGTATTTAAGTTTTCCAGTTAATTAGAAAAGTAATATGCATTGTTATTAATGCTGTGAAGGCGCTAAATCCCCAAAACTTCCAAAGTAAGTTAAGTGAGCTTTCTGGTAGTTTTTTCTCAAGAGTTGTATAGAACCTGTGTTGGGAAGCTGTTGTAGGATTCTGATAATCTGCTTGGTGTTATCTGCTTGGTGGAATGTCTAGTATTGTATAGCTATGGACATCGCACGCTCTTTGCAATTCCTCCAGGGTTTCTTCACATACAACAGCGACTCAGCAAAGATAGTACGTATTGACTGTCTGTGAGAATTTCATGACTCCTGAAGAGTTGCCGGTAGTGATCCCTAAAGTCCGCAAATGACACTATCCTCAGAGCCTTCTGCAGAAGCAGCACATCCAGGACGGCCAGCGCATCACCCCACAATAATAAGCCGTAGATAATGCGGCTCTGAAAAAGGTAGGCTCTGGAGTGGTAAGCCATAATGAGAGTGCTGTGATAAACCATGTTTTTCAGTCTTCTAAAAAGGTTTACAACTCGTGACAGTTTTAGAGCTCAAAGTGATTCAAGCTTAACCTCTCGTCCAGCTTGACTGTTTCTGTTCTCTTCCGCAATGAGTGACCCAGGATACTTGTTTTATCCTCATCGAGCTTAGGTTTGTTCGCTAAAAACTGCAACTTAGCTGCCTCAATGAGTTTAGCTGACTCCTTCCTTGCCTGTTACCTAGTGTCTTCTCAAGTAATGAAAGTGGTGTCATCTGCATCCTGACTGCTTGTGAAGTCGTTCATAAGCAATATGAACAAAAGGGAACCAAGAACCGATCCTTGCGGTATTCCATGCACCACACCTTTTAATCAGGTTGCATCTCTCAGTTGGAACACCTGCTTCCTATTCTTCAAGTACGATGCCACTGTCCTCAGGACCGTGCCGTCCAAGCCATATCTCTTGAGTTTTATGGGAGACACAGTCGAAGGCTTTGTTGAAGTCGACTAATGTGAGGACAAGGGATTTGATATCCTCAATATCACTCTGGTTATGCATTCCTATGACATCACCCATTTACTACACCAAACGTTTCTTGGTTTTTTATTAGTCTTCTTTCCTAGTTGTTCTTCTTATTAAATTGACTTTCCTTGATATTAAATATTAAGATAAGATAATATCTTATTTCATAGTAAGATTTGTGGGTTTCTTCTTTTCTAGTTGTTCTTCTTATTAACTTGACTTTCCTTGATATTTAATATTAAGAAACCAATAATGATAAGTTATTGAGTAACTTAGCCTAACTTTACATCAAGCTATACATTTGAATTTTTCCATCATTCCAGGGTGCCAAAGAAGATCCTAAGCAATCAAAAATATCAAATTTCTTTGCGGCTCCGAAAAATGGAAAGAATGTAACATCGACCGGAAGCAACGCATCTACATCTTCTCAAGTAAATTATAAAGTTGAAGATATTGAAGATGATATCAAATTTCCGCTCACCCCTCCAATAAGCCAAAACATAATACAACCCAGTGAGGCTGGTAAGACTGTGAGCATCAAGTCTCCTTTAAAAAAGAAGAGTGACAAGGAGAATAGTGTTGAGGAGAGTGTAAAGGAAAATCTGCTGATCTTGAGCCCTGAAGAGATCCCGCCTACGCCGCCGCAACCCCTTATTCCAACATCAAGAGCTGGCAACAAAGGAGTGAAACGAAAATGTGAATTTCCTGCTTCAAAAAATTGTAATAAAAATGTAAATGATGCTTCTGTTGTTCACGCTAAAAAGATTCCGAAAAATGTAAAAGTAGAGTCTTCTACCGCAAGTGACAGTTCAGTCTCTCCCTCAGGTGACGGAAATAAAATTTCTCGGCCAGAAAATACATGTGAAGCCAAAGATAGTGAGATTGAAAAGAAAGATATTGATAATTGCAGTGATATGAAAGACCTCTTGTTTGAAGATTGGGAACTGGATGGAGCAGAAAATATCAGGAAGTGAGTATTTTTACTATTGAAGACAGTATCTTATTTAAAATCAATCCAATGTTTTTCCATGACATGATAAATCTTATGTTTTATCTATGAACCGACTTAACTTGATATCAACAACTCGGAACTAGTTTTTCATTCTGAAAATCTTTTATGACTGCTCCATTGATAATCAATAATTAGAGTAATAAATTCCTATTCTTTGCAGAAATAATGACTAAATAAATAGCAACAAGTAAACTACCCATTTACTAATCTGGTAATAAATGTGTATCAATATTCTATTTATTTTTTCATATATATTTAGTACTTTTTTGCAATCGTAATTCGACTACATTTGTGCAAATATAATATAATTTGCACTAATGCATAAATGTTCTAGAGAAAAATGAAGCGATTTTGGTAATTTATTATCTAGAATCAGAAATTTCCTACTTCAAAAATTATTTAGATTAGGCTATAGTATTTTTAATTTTCTTACTTTAAAAACATTTTTCTCCAATCAACACTTCTGGATTCAGTATAGTTTTTTACTTCATACTCCTCCTGTTTTTCATGACCAAAAGTCGGGATTGTATTGGTGGTTGGACCTAACTTGGTCCAAATAATATTGGTTTATTGTTCATGCCAAAAAGATTTACGTTCAAGTTAAAATAGTCAAACACATATAAAACTTGGAAAACTTGATCAATGAATTCTGTCCACTCTTTGAATGAAAGAAAGACTGATTTAATATTCATTGGTTTCAGTGATTTGAACTTGGAGAAAGCTGTACGTTGCACCATAACTAAAATCAACTACTTACAAGGTTTACATAAAACCGAAATTCATCTCAAGGACTTGAAGAGCTCCGCAGAAACTAAATGTACTCTGGAAGGATCATGGTAAGAAGATCTCAATATCTTATTTTAAAGTAACTTTTTCAAATAATATTAATAGTTTGATTAATTTTCTTGGATTATTTTTTTAGTTAATCCATTACAATAATATATTGAGAAGCTATAAAAGATACATAAAAATAAGAAATAGGTATCAATATTAAAGTATGCAGAAAACATAATCAGGGCTTCGAAACACATCAGAAATTCACTTCCTGTGGGCTACACTTGTATAGTGAGGTCCATGATATATGGCAGTGGAGAGTGATAGAACAGCGTTGCCAATTATATGGCTTGCCACTGCCTTCTAAAGAAGAAGCTGATACTGGTATGTATGATGTAATATCAACTGTTCATTCTTAATGATTTAATAATAAAATTCTTGTAACCTACTTGAGATTGATTATTTTGTTAATTAGGTAATTATATTTGAACATTGTTAGAAACGATCTGATAATATTGAGAATTTAGAAAAGGATGGGACTACCCGCTTTGTCGATTGATAGACAATAGGAGAACCATTGTTAATCAAATACTGCCATTATAACGTGGACCTCACTATAGTTGTGAATTTGTTATGCTACATTAGATGGTAAAATGATAATTCTAAGTTATGAAATTATTTATATCACGCTGTAATGAAAATATTATTAATGCGCTGTATTACAATCCATCATTATTATTTCATAATACGTAAAAACCTGATGTATGTAATTTTTCAGGTCGGGCTTGGTTTTGAGAGAAAACGACACGATCAGCATTGCAGCGAAGTGGGATTCGCACGTGGGTTGGGTGGTGAGCGACCTGCATGGCTTCGTTGTCCTGGAGCCGGACACACTCATCTCGAGCACAGCTCTGGTTGGCTCATTGTTCTGTATGCGACGTGCCATACTGGCCAACATGTTCCGGGGGCTGGACCCAGGGTCGGACATCATGGTCATGGGGTCACTAGTTCATGAGATATTGCAAGAGGTCAGTTCATCAATCATTTATAACTTATGTATTATTTTATTTATTAATTCGAAACAAACAAAGAAAGACTCACAGAAAAATTTCAGTACGAGACTCAATGACATATCTAGTAGCATATCAAAATTGGACAAAACTTATGATGTGATAAACATAACGTATTTTTGGACAATTTCTATCTAAATTTGGGAAAGGAACAGTTTTGGGCTTTAAGCCTGTTGTTCCTTTCCCAATTATTCATAGTTGAGAATTATATTGTATGTATCAATGTATAAATAAATAACATTACAAAAAAACGAATAAAAGAGAAATATAATATCGAACATTAAATATCCACAACGATTCAGTACAATAAGATTAGAAGAGAAACGATATTTGGTTTAGATCTAAGAAATTTAATGGAGGTGTATAGTTTGAAAAAATATATAAAAGGAAGAAAAGGTTGAAAAGAGATAAAAGAGTTAGTAGAGCTTAAAAATAATAATCCAAAAATCAATTGATCAGCATAATTTTTCACAAGGTTCCAGTGGAAAAAACTATTGGACAAAATGTATTATACATTTTGAAATAGAGATACCTCAATAACTTGTTTTGAATAATCTCCAAATCATTAACGGCAGTAATCTGTAATGGCTACCAAAAAAGTGCTGCATACTCTAGCTTGCTCCTCACTGCTGCAGGCGTTGCATTATAAATATTCAACATGACCTCACATTTAGTAAAGGGCTTACAATTAGAGAAGAGACCTCTAGTGATCTGTTGGTCGAATTCATGACATGAGCTAAATAATCTCTGTATTCAAGATCAACTTTAAAAAACAATTCTACAAAACATTCCTGTAACAGGTTTTAATAAATTGTCTTATTCATTTCAGGTGCTAGATAGGAAAGTGCGAAGCGAAGATGAAATCAGAACGATCGCCAACAACTCAATTTCATCCAAAAGTTTCATATTTTCAATGTATTCGTCGCAGATGACAATGGAACATGTCAAGAAGCAGTTGGACTTGTTTGTTCCTCGGATTAAAACATTCATATCAACTTATATTCCACCTGTAGTTGGGTAAGGAATTTTACTTCCATAGAAAAACTTATCGACGAACCGTATATAGTTTGTAAGCCGTATATTTTTGATGATTAGGCCTATAATCAGTATTAAAACAATCTGAAGATTTGAAATTGAAATATCTGAATAGTTAATTTTCATCCATAATAATTTCGATTAGAAGTTACTATTTCTAAGTTTGATCGATACAGTATTACAGTAAATTGATCATTTATTGTAATAAACGTGGAAAATATGGTGTGTAATGTTTTCACGGCATTATAAGTAATCACGCTTTATTCAAGTACTTCCTTCTTGAAAGCTCATATAGCAATCCTTCATAAAGCAATATTCTTTTATCTATAGAAAAAAAGTATTAGAAAAATGTATAGAAAAAATGTACGTGTCACTTTTAAAATATTTTTGAAATTTCAGAAAGAAAAATGAGGATGATTGGCAAGGAGAAATTACAGCTATTGAGGATATAGAAGAAAACATTTGGGCCACAAATCTAGGCTTGAAAGGGAAGGTTGATGTCACTGTGAAGGTGAAAGTTGACAACTCTACCAAGGTACTAAAAATACTTTAATTACAATATTTTGTTCGAATCTTTTATATTTGTATTCAGAATTAATTGAATTCAAGATTGTATAAAGTGATAGCGAATTTGTATTCTTATACATTATCTTTTTTCTCTAAAAAATAGCTCTCTAGATTTTTGTAAAATCCAAATAAAATGTATTAACATTATACAATGTATATGTATAATATAATCTACTCAGCAAAAGTTAAATTAGTCAAATCTACAAAAGGTTAAATTAAAAAACTAAAAATAGTTTGGAAAAAACTATTGCTCCGAATATTTTATTCCAAAATTGAATAAATTGATCCAAACATTTTTGCCTAAACTTTCGTATTTAAAAGTCCTCTATTACAGATGCACTGTCATCTTAACTTCTCATCGTGACTCGGCATGTAATCACTTTCTTCTTTATTTTAATGTTGGGAACATTTTTTGCTTGATTTAAGATTTTACCGCTGGAATTGAAAACGGGGCGCGCCTCAATGTCATCTGAGCACAGGGGCCAACTCATACTTTACGCCCTCATGATGACTGAGATTGGCCAACCTGTCTCATCTGGGCTTCTTCTTTACTTGAGGTGAGATTAACTTAATTTTTTATATATAATTATAGTTTATAGATATTCAGGATGATGAAGACCTACATGCTACATGCAAGTTAATGTGTTGATGAGTGCGATTTTCTGTTGAGATTAACTGGAGTTGATAAGTGTCTCTCGCCTACTGCCATCTGTATGATCTATTATGTAAATCTTTTGGTGGGCTACATTCACTTTTGACATTTATTGCTCAGTCCATTTTAAAAATTGAGTAAGATATACTAAAATGAAGTATTTTATATGAAGATTGTATTAATTTCAATGCATGAGTTGACAGAAAGACTGCAAATAATATCATTAGCTAGTACTCTGAATAATATTAATATTTAAAGTGAGGCGGTTTTATTGTATCAAAAATTAAGAAACTTGCCATTAAAAATTGAGAAATTGTAGCTTTCAAAAGTAAGGATTTTTGAATCGAAAAATCAATAAAGGTTGAGAAAATAAGCCCAAGGAAAGTATAAAAATCAATATATTATTGATTAATAAAATAAAATTGAGTTTTCAATAGTGGAAAAATGGAACTAACTCAATGATTTTCAAAATTTATGAGACGATTCAATTGATTACAATTGGTATAAATATGATCGAAAATATTACTACCATACCATTTCTAATATACATTCCAGTTCAAGCTTAAAGACTACTTGGTAGAGAAATGTCTCTACAGCTTGACAGAGCTTTAATTATGTCATAGTTATATTTTATTTTTTATAAAGTAACTTATTTCAATACAACTTGAGACGTTGTTGTGTTTTTAACTGTTGATCTCTGTATTTTCACATACGTGATACTGTATACAGTCGGATATCTGTTTATGTTAACTTTCAATTTTTTATTGACTAGTATTCATTGAATTTTCTAAATTTGTATTAGGCAAAAATGGAAATAAAATTATTAATTATTATTATTACATAGATTAACAAACTTAATATTGTAATACTAAATATTTAAACATTTTTAATCGTTGTCCATTTTCGATGGATTGTTTTTGTTTTTAAATTTATTGAATCTAGTAACGTTTATTTAATCACATTTAATTGCTGGACTTTCAGCAATTGAATTGAAAAATATTTCTTTTTCATTATAATATATTCCATTTTTTGTGTTTAGGGAAGGAGTAATGAAGGAAGTGAAAGCTGGCGTTATGGAAAAACGAGACTTGCTTCTTCTTCGCAACGAATTGCTGAGATATACGTTTGATGGCAAATCTGTCGATAAAGATGAGAATGGTCTTCTACCCTCGCCATGCTTACCCGAACCCATAAATCATAGGAAAGCCTGCACTAGCTGTCCATATGTGACAATATGCTCTTCAGCTCTCCGGTGAGTTTGTTATATTTAGTTGGGTACTCAATTATTTAATTCAATTGAATTAATATTATTATTTAATTCATTCGAATTAATATTTAATATTATTATTATTATTATTTAATTCAATTATAATAATACAGTATCAGTATGATATAATTGTTGAGAAATATACAGTCTCAACAATTTTCTAGATTGATAGAACAAAGTTTTAATTTTGCCACATCAACATTTGTCAATGTGGATGTGACAAATTGAAACTGTTTTTTTCAATTATGAAGAAGTTCCATAATATCACCTCATATTCAACAACTTTTCTAGATATTGCTCAAGTTAGCAGAAATTTTAACTAGTTTATGCTCGAGATTAAATTACGATAAATTGTGTATGGAATACATAGCATGTTGCGTAACTCAAGTAAGTGAACTAACTCATTTAACTTATGATCTAACGCGTTATAAGACTTTATTGATTGATTCTTCATTACAATAATGTCTTTATTGACGAAGTATTGCCAGGTCTTGCAAGACCCATTGCATGCAAACAAAAAGTTTTATAAGAACAAATGAAAAAATCAGCTTATTCAGAACTTTACTTTATTCGTAATCAGTTGACTATTCAGTTAATTTTCTACTTGCTGGATTAAATCACAAATTCCACTTTGCAGGTAGTAGTGAAAGATTTCATTTTGCTGAGTATTGTGCCCAATCAAGCTATAGGATTATGCGTGGTTAATGGGAGGGATGCTAAAGAGAGATGAATAGATGGATAGACGGATAGGGCAAGATTCAAAATTGAGTTGAAAAACTACCTATTAGAGTTAGAAACTTATATTTTTGAAGAATGTTATTGGGAGAATTAGGGATACAGTACCTTCCTTGATTGCTATTGTTTGTTTTTTGTTGTGTTTCGTTATATCTTTCTAGTTTTATGTTTAAGAATTAGAAGTATTGTTTAATGGATTGGCGCATTCATGTGCAATATACATTGTATGTTTTGAATAAAGAGATTGATTGATGTCTAGCTTCAACCCGTTGATCGACGCTTTTATAATCTGTGCGCTTAGAAGCAACTACTCTGCAATATAATAACTTGAATGAAATAGTTAATAAATAAATAAATCTTTATCATTACAGAATAACAATAATCAAATATTGAATTCAACAAAAATGCGTAATGTAATGTGTAATGATTGATTAATTGATAGCTTCAACCGTTGATCGACGATTTTATAATCTGTGCGCTTAGAAGCAACCACTCTGCAATATAATAACTTGAAGTAAATATTTAATAAATAAATAAATCTTTATCATTACAGAATAACAATAATCAAATATTGAATTCAACAAAAATGCGTAATGTAATGTGTAATGATTGATTAATTGATAGCTTCAACCCGTTGATCGACGATTTTATAATCTGTGCGCTTAGAAGCAACCACTCTGCAATATAATGTTTGTTTGTTTGTTTGTTTGTTTGTTTGTTTTTAAAGCTTCCCAGAGACTCTAATCAGAGTATAGGAATTGTCAAAAATTTATAATACATACAGTATTACATAAAAAGAAGAAAAAAATCACACAAAGGAACCCTCTCTACACACAAACTCTTCTGTGGTATAGAATACTCCAAGCATCAAAAAACTTTTTAAATCCTTCTCAAAAACATTGACATCTTCACAATTTTTCAAGTGAGTAGGAAGCTTTCTAATAAATTTAAGGCCCATATATGTAGGTTTCTTCTCAAAAAGAGCTGTTCTGTGATACAGTGAAGCATAGTCTCCTCTATTTCTAGTATTGTATCCATGCGAATCAGCATTTCTAGTCATTGTCTGTCTTCTAACATGCATAATCACCTCATAGATATAAATAGAGGGAACGGTTAGTATGCCTAATTCTTTAAAGTGGTTCCTACAGGACTCTAAAGGCATAATACCTTTGATCGCTCTAACAGCTTTTTTTTGGAGCTTGAACACCCTCTCCAAATTCTGGCACGACCCACCCCACACAATAATGGCATAGCGGATGTGTGACATTATGAGTGAGTGGTAGACTGCCATTGTGAGTTTGGTATCATTCAATCTTCTTATTTGTCGGAGTGCAAAGACTCCAGATGCAATCCTCCCACAGAGCTGATCAGTATAGAAATCCCAAGAGAGATGCTGATCCAGAGCAACCCCTAGGAATTTCACGAAATGAGGCTGGTTAACATTTTTTTCATTTATCTGTACATTAATAAGTTGATTTGGCCTGGAATTATTTCTATGTTTAAATAGTAAAAAATGGGATTTTGATTCATTAATTCCTAATTTGAGTTGAGAGAGGTACTGGGCTATGGCATTAATGTTCAAGAAAGATTCTATTTCTAACACACTTGCATCCTGAGAGCTGCAAATGTATGATGTGTCATCGGCATACATTAAAACTCTACCCTGGGATATAACTTTTGGCACATCATTTACATATAGCAAAAACAACAAAGGACCAAGTATAGAGCCCTGTGGTACACCAGCCTTCACTGATACTCTATCCGATAAGTAATGAATTATCTTCCCTTTCACTTCCCTTGTTATTTCCACACACTGAGACCTATCCAGGAGATAGGACCTGAACCATTCCAGTTCAACATCTCTCACACCCACCAACTCCAGCTTCCTTAACAAAATTGAATGATCAACGCAATCGAAAGCTTTGCTTAGATCCAGAAAAATTCCAACAGCTTTCTCACCCTTATCCATCATATCAATTATATCCTCAAAAATGGATACAATTGCCGTCTTTGTGGATCTTTCTTTCTGAAACCCATGCTGCTCCTTGGCCAGAATTTGATTTTCAGCAAGATGTTCAACAAAGCGAAACATCATACACTTCTCAAAAACCTTACCAATAGAATTCCCAAGAGTAATAGGTCTGAAATTATTTGCAACGTTTCCCTCACCGCCTTTGTGAATGGGTACTACTTTTGACTCTTTTAATTTATCAGGGAATACACCGTACTTCAAAGATTCATTTACCAAATGGGTGAGTGGATCTAATAAATATTCTTTACAAGACTTCAACACCATAGTGGATATCCCATCCAGACCAGTTGACTTTTTACCTTTTAGACTATTTAATATCTTATCCATCTCCTCTCTTGTAAAAGGAGCAGCTATAAATTTATTCTCAATAATTGTTCTGTCATCATAGGAGTCAGAGAAAATGTTGTCATTTAATTGTACAGAGACATTATTCTTTATGCCAGCCTCCTGAAAAAATGTATTAAAATAGTTGGAAACCTCAATTTAACTAATTGCTACTCAATTTAACCTCAATTTAACCTAATAACTTGAAGTAAATATTTTAATAAATAAATAAATCTTTATCATTACAGAATAACAATAATCAAATATTGAATTCAACAAAAATGCGTAATGTAATGTGTAATGATTGATTAATTGATAGCTTCAACCCGTTGATCGACGATTTTATAATCTGTGCGCTTAGAAGCAACCACTCTGCAATATAATAACTTGAAGTAAATAGTCAATAAATAAATAAATCTTTATTCAATTACAAGTACATTACAGAATAACAATAACCAAATATTGAATTCAACCAAAAATGCGTAGTGTACAGTCAATGAATGCAATACTGCTTACATAAATAGCATACACAAATGAGATAATATAAACTGAAATATTGCAAATGTAGTATTGCATGTTACATTGATTAATAAGATTATTTAATCGTTTTCTGTGAAGTCAGTTTGGATAGACTTTATTTTTATTTGAACAGGGAGTCAGGCCTTGAAAAGCTTTCATCAGAACATGCGATGAATGGATTAGCAATGGAAGCAACTAGCCATTTGAAATCGGAACACATTCGGTTTGTTTTCCATTGGGTTGCCCTAATACAATTGGAGGAAGCTGATGGTTCTCGAAATAATTACTCTGTCAAGGATATTTGGACATTACCCCCGGAACAAAGGTAACAAGTACTATCCTACAGTACACCAACTTCCTATTGATAAATATTAAAAAGTAAACGTTGTCAAGTTTCTAGATTTTACAAAATCCGTAATAAGCTTCCATAAAAATGTTTAGTTACAAAATGAATCTAGCAATGTAACAAATGAATGGATATAATAGTAAAGATTTTATGAACTATCTAATACCATGTGTATCATTGAATAAATAAATGAATACATTTGGCCTTCATCTCCATTCATTCAATTTAATTAAACATGAGATACAACCTTTGAGTACAAATATTTCATCTCACGGTATGGTTATAAGAGAATTGTTTCGCCTTGGTATAAGCTGTCATCAGACGTACTCAGAACATGAGTTTTCTTCTACAAAACATCAGGATTTGCAGTAAATTGAATCCCAATCAGTGATATTTGGTTCGGTTTGCATTTGATTGTAAAAAGTACTTGTTAGTTATTTAATATATATAAATTAGTTATTCAACCTTTTGGCTTCTTCAAATAATTGATGAAAATGATATACTGTATTGTAATTATCTTCCAATTTGAAATTTTGAAATACATTTTGCTTGAACTGAATGCTTCTTTCTTCTTCTTTCTTCTTTCTTTTCATGAATGCGATGTAGATTGTAGCCTTTGCATTATTTGCATTTGTTACGTAAAAAAGTACTTGTTTTCATGAATGCGATGTAGATTGTGGCCTTCCAGTTCAAGTTTTGAAGCTGTATTTCATCTAGAATCATAAGTACTACTTAGGTGCTTATCATTAGGGATGTATTATAGCCATTAGGTTAACCTTGTGTTATAACCATATAATATCGTTAGGGATGTATTAGGGATACTGTTTTTTTAAATGTGTCAATTCAGAGCTACTTTCTTGTAGTCTATTTATAAAATAGAATTATAGTACACTTTAAAATTAATAAAATAAGGCCCGGTTGCACAACAGCCGGTTAAATTTTAACTGTGATTAATTTCACGAGAACCAATCAGAGAAGGCGTTTTTGAAAAGACGGCTTCTCTGATTGGTTCTCGCAGAATTAATCACGGTTAAAATTCAACCGGCTGTTGTGCAACCGGCACTAAGAATACAATTGTAACGTAACTACTAGTTTCGGTGATCACACCATCGTAACTAGTAGTTACGTTACAATTTGTATTCTTGTTTTATTATTTTATTAATTGTAAATGGTACTATAATTCTATTTTATAAATAGGGATACTGTATTTTTCATATTGTACTGTGCAGTATACCTTAACTGTTTATGACACTATGATTTTCTCAATTGTAATTATCTTCCAATTTGAAATTTTGAAATACATTTTGCTTGAACTGAATGCTTCTTTCTTCTTCTTCTTTCTTTTCATGAATGCGATGTAGATTGTAGCCTTTGCATTATTTGCATTTGTTACGTAAAAAAGTACTTGTTTTCATGAATGCGATGTAGATTGTGGCCTTCCAGTTCAAGTTTTGAAGCTGTATTTCATCTAGAATCATAAGTACTACTTAGGTGCTTATCATTAGGGATGTATTATAACCATTAGGTTAACCTTGTGTTATAACCATATAATATCGTTAGGGATGTATTAGGGATACTGTTTTTTTAAATGTGTCAATTCAGAGCTACTTTCTTGTAGTCTATTTATAAAATAGAATTATAGTACACTTTAAAATTAATAAAATAAGGCCCGGTTGCACAACAGCCGGTTAAATTTTAACTGTGATTAATTTCACGAGAACCAATCAGAGAAGGCGTTTTTGAAAAGACGGCTTCTCTGATTGGTTCTC
This sequence comes from Nilaparvata lugens, assembly GCF_014356525.2. Lineage (NCBI taxonomy): Eukaryota > Metazoa > Arthropoda > Insecta > Hemiptera > Delphacidae > Nilaparvata > Nilaparvata lugens. Next base: position 15,710,318 of record NC_052507.1, read on the forward strand.
GCAGAATTAATCACGGTTAAAATTCAACCGGCTGTTGTGCAACCGGCACTAAGAATACAAATTGTAACGTAACTACTAGTTTCGGTGATCACACCATCGTAACTAGTAGTTACGTTACAATTTGTATTCTTGTTTTATTATTTTATTAATTGTAAATGGTACTATAATTCTATTTTATAAATAGGGATACTGTATTTTTCATATTGTACTGTGCAGTATACCTTAACTGTTTATGACACTATGATTTTCTCAATTTGTTGAATTACTTCATAAATTTTGCATTCTTGTTGAAAAATGTTCTGTGTCTTGTGTATTGATTGATTTTTTTATTTCAGAGAGGCAAATAAGAAATGTGTGGCTAATTTGAAATTAGTTGAACCAGTATTGAAAGACAGTGAACGATACAACCATGTGTTCAGAAGAGAGAAAGAACTGAGTGATCTGATTGCTTTGAACGATTATTTAGTTGTCAGTACCGAGAAGCGAGTTGCGATTGCTTCAGGATTCGTGAAAAATATTTCGTCTTGCGAGTTCACGATTTCTCTTGAAAGGTTTGACATTTGATATTTTATTTTTCATCCAGGCAATTTTAAGTACCTTAATTAAGAACGTCTTATTCTAATAATGATTTAAATTTATCTTAGATTTTGATTGTTGCACATGTTGATTTAAATAAAACTACCTATTCATTTCAGTTCTTATAATGAGGTCTACGTTATAATGGCATAGTGTGATTTGCAATGTTGTTTCTATCCTTGTCTATTGTTCAACAAAGCAGATGGCGCTTTGTCTTTCACGCATTGCGATGTTGCCACATCGTTCATCAACAATGTAGAAATATTCAACTAATTGACAAAATATCTAATCTCAATCATGAAAATTTATTATTACATCTTTAAAAAATATATTTTCTTGACAAATAAAATACGATTAACTACTTTCAACAATAATGAACAGTTAAGTTCATCAGATATACCAGTATCAGCTGTTTGGGTGGCAAGGCTGAGATCTGGCAACCCTTTTCTCCTATCTTCCTACACTGCCATTATAACGTGGACCTCACTATAGTTATAAAGGTTTTCAAATTCATTTCAATGAACACTTGCAGTTTGGCAATATTACCATCAACATTCTAGACCTCTAGGTTATAGTCGAATAAAATAATCCATTCAATTCATGGAAGATTCAATTCAAGTTCAAATACACACAGGTTTTTACTGCCTTTCAAATAATTTACCGACAATTACTTCCTTTAAGATGTACAAAACATTGATAAGGCCGGTTGTGACTTATGGAGTTAAAACGGGGACCATTTTGAATAGAGATGAAAGAGCGTTGAGGTCTTTCGACAGAAAGATGTATAGGAGGATATGGGGACCAGTCTGCGTTGAAGGAAACTGGAGAGCCAGATTTAACAATGAGATTGATAAAGCAATTGGCGAAAGAAATATTATAAGGTGTATCAAAGCAAAAAGAATAGAATGGCTGGGTCACGTGGTAAGAATGAGTGATGAAAGAGTACCACAAAAGCTGCTTGATGAAAGGATGATGGGCACCCGAAAAAGAGGAAGGCCAAGAAGAAGATGGATCAGCGATGTAGTGGAAGATCTCCGTGTGCTAGGTGTGGCGAACTGGCGGCAGGGAGCACAAGAGCGGGATGTATGGAGGCGTCATGTAGAGGAGGCCAAGGTCCACCCAGGACTGTAGAGCCAGATAAAGTAAGTAAAGCAAGTAATTACTTCCTTTCTTGGGACTATTTATTTGCTCAAATTTCGGGGTAGAAGTTTTGTTTTAACGCATGTTTTTCCACTATCAATAGTCTATTATATTGTCTGGCTGAATAAATATAGAAATACACAACCACTGTTGTATGGTTAAATCCTGGACCTATACAATATTTTTTCAAAACCATTAATTTGCTAAAAACAGACATTTTGTTTGCTGAATTTCTCTCATTAATTTTCAGTCTCTATTTTATTTCTTGTAATATTGAAAATTGTTATTGTTTGAACAGGGACCTAAGCAGCCACAAGAACAACTACTTCTTTGTTGATCACTATACGTCCAACATGCAGTTGGATTTCAATCTTACAAATCTCGGCTATCTGCTGGAAATGACGCCACAATCGGATTTCCTCAGAAATATGATCATCTCGTTCCATTTACCAGCCTTCAAGCAACTAGACGCTGACGTACTCGAGAAAAGTCAGCAAATAATGACAAAATTGAACAAGTGCCAAATGCAAGCTGTACTCCAAGCCCTATCAACTCAACACTATCTACTCATCAAAGGCATGCCGGGAACTGGTAATTATTATTTCACATTTCAACTTCAAATTAGCTTTTTTTATATAGAAACTATTAACAAAATTAGTTCTTCTTGCTAATGATGACTACATAAAGATCTCTTTAAACCTAGCTTAGCTAGGAATACGTCTTCGGAAGACGTAGCTGACTTATCTCCAGACTCACTCCCCGTTCACACCATCATAGCGTGGATTCAACATTGTGAGATAGGACGGCTCGCCTTCCGATGACGTATTTCTAGCTACGCCACGCTATAGTGAGGTCTACGTTATAATGGCAGTGTTTGCTTATCAATGGTATTGCTATCCTTGTCTATCATTCAACTAAACGGATTGCGCTATCTCTTTCTCGCTTTGCTCTGTTGCCAGATCGTCTTTTAACAATGTTGAATTAATAATAAAAAAAATATTTCATCTTAATTATGAAAATTCATTATGAAATTATTGAAAAATATAATTTATTTCTTAGTAAAATATAATTGATTATTTTAAACAAGAGTGAACATATAATATTACATCAATAAACCTGTATCAGCTACTGTCTATAGAAGGCATTGACAAGACAGAGGATCGGCAACGTTGTTCTCCTATGTTTCTCCACTGCCATTATAACGTGGACCTCACTATAGGTTAATTGAATTGAATTGAAAAAATCTTTATTCATGAACATGTAAAAATACAAATGAATAGTGTCACAGATTACTAAGGAATATAGCCTAAATACTAATTACAAACAAATATGTCATACACATAGAATATTATAAAAACTCCTGTAACGAGTACAGGGATAATCTTACCAAATATTCCTTTAACTCAATACCAAACCTTTTAACATCTTCTAAAATTTTCAAATCGTTTGTCAATTTTGAAAAAAATGACCTTCCCCTAAAAACGGTGTGGAGACCTATGTCTTGTGCGTGGGTAACAAGATAATGATTTTTTCACACTTAACAACTTATGGGTAAAACGATAGTAGTTCATACAAAAGTTTTATAATAACGGCCTTTATCGTACGAGTTAGAATGCAGAATTAAGACACAAGTGAGCGAGCATATCGATCAAGTGAAAACTTGACAAACTGAAACCTATTGCCAGCTACAGAAACCGTGTTTAATATTGATGCCATCAGCATTGGAAACCGTGTAATAATGTTCAAGGTGTTGCAAAATTATATCATCCTTATTTAAAGAGTTTGCAAATTTAAGACAGAACTTGAGTTAGTGGCCTAGGCCCGACTTAACATTAAACACTGGTGTGCCTTTTGAATGCTTGCTACTATTGCACTCCCCAATGTTCATGTTATAGTATAGTTTTGAAAATTTATTGCGAAAAAATCCCTGTTATGAGATTGATTGTGATGTAATATTATTATTCACGTAATAACATGGTAATAGATAAAATATTTCTTCTTGACGTTTAAAATACAAGGTGCGCCAGAGAAACTTACTTATTTGAAAGGTCAATAAAAACAAAAGTACTTCAGATATTGTTCTAATCTTTTTTATATGAGAATACAATATCCCAATTTTTTTCCATGCAGTCTTGAAAATGAGATCAGACCAATGGTGAACCCCATTGGGCATACACTGAGTCGATTTTTGAAATTTCGTTGTAGTATATCAATCGGTATGTTGGCAATGGCGTCGCGAATGTTGTTCTTGAGGTGTGCTATGGTCCGTGGTCGAACGACTTAAACCAGAGATTTCAAATAACCCCATAAAAAATCGCATGTGGAAATGACAGAATCGAATTATGGCCAGGAACGAGTCTGTGAGGAGGAATTTCAAATCGAGCGCGGAAGGTGATCGACCATTAGAAAAGAAGCTCTCAACTGCGAAGGCCCGCTGCTCTCTAGACCAGAGCATGATGGATAATTTACTTAAGGGAGGATAAACTTGAGAACTTTCCCCTCCAGATGCGCTCCCTCCTGCCTCTCTATACGAACAATTTAACGTACGGGAATTTTTTCAAATAAGTAAGATTCTCTGGCGCACTTTGTATAATAGATTATTTTAAACAAGAATGAACATCATATATACTTATATCAGCTATCCTTTATAGAAGGTAGCGAATCGAACAAGGCAGAGAATCGGCAACGCTGTTCTACTGTCTTTATAACGTGGATCTCATTATAGATAGTATATTGTCCCATCTAGTAGGATACCATGATGGTTTTGACGCCTCGTTTTTCGTGAATTGTACATCATATTGTTGAAATTTCAATTCTCCCACAATTTGCTCTCTATTTGAAAGGTAAAACAGAAACACTGGTCAGGTTAGGTAGAGAATCGGCAACGCTGTTCTTCTATCTTTCTCTACTGTCATTATAGATAGTAAGTTACTCTAGATTAGTATAGGGTACCATAATGCTGTTGATGCCCCGTTTTTTCGTGAATTGTACAGCATATTGTTGAAATTTCAATCCTCCGACAATTATTATTGCTCTGTATTGTGAAGGTAAAACCGAAACACTGGTTACGCTGGTGGAGCTGCTGGCCAAGCTGGGGAAGAGTGTGCTGGTAACCAGCCACACGCACTCGGCAATCGACAACATCCTACGTCGACTGTCAGCCGATATCGATATTCTGCGCCTCGGATCGATATCCAAAGTGCATCCCGATGTAAAGCAGTTCAGCGAACAGAATCTGGTCTACAGCACTCCTCAACAGTTGGAGACTATATTCAACCGGAAGGTTAGCAACCATTCACTCTGAAATTGGGGTAAATTGTTTGAAAATATACATATTTGAGGGATAGTGAGATTTACTGCAAATTCTTAGCATTGGTTGAGTCAAGGGTGCAGACATCTTTGTGTCACATTGAGGTACCTCTATCTCGACCTCGACTTCTTATCTCTACATCTGTGTTGAGAGGACCGGCTGCGCCCTAAGTTTGCCCTCCTAGGCTTCAAATAAAGACAGCTAATCAATCAATCAATCAATCAAGGAACCAAAACATCAGAGACAGCCTGAATTCCAAACCTCTGAAGCAAACGATTGAAGCCGCACAGTTGAGGTGGCTGGGACATGTGATGAGGATGCCACCTGACAGACTGCCAAGGAGGGTCTGGGAGTGCAAGGTTGTGGGTGCTAGGGGGAGAGGAAGACCGAGGATAGATGGGAGGATGGTGTCCGAAAGATGGCGGAAGAGAGAGGCGTGGAGTAAGAGATGGGAGGATGGTGTCCGAAAGATGGCGGAAGAGAGAGGCGTGGAGTGGAGAGAAGTGAGAAGGAAGGCGCAGGAAAGAGAAAGATGGAGGGCTCTCGTAAACCTCAACACCTAACGGTAAAAGAGGATCGACTATATATCAATCAATCAATCTACCTCTACACTACCTCTTCATGGGCCATTCATTATCTGATTTCTTGTCCAACTAAGTTGAATCGGTAGTAATCGGACCAAGAGTCGTATCTTCCACCTCTCAAGCTCCGATTGGTTGTCCACGACTCAGTCCAACATCCCCACTCACGTTCCAACCCGACTCAGACTAAGCTGCTTGACTATCCGACTTCCAACTCGTCCGGCAACATTCCCCCCACCCACAACAACCACATTCACGGTCCGACGTCGAATCCAATATTGAATATTAGACCTCGTTTGTCAAAAAATTGGATAGTTATTTATTTATGGCAGATACACTATGTGTTGTGTCAGCTCATGAGTGTGTGAAGCGCATGAGTCTCAAATGTATATTTCCAATGTCTATGAGATGTTATATAGTTTTTGGTCAGGAGAACATAAGTTTGTCTGACAGTCATTATTTCCTAGTCCATTCAGCATTAACCAATGTGTACACCATGGAGGCGAAGTAGCGTTATACATTTGAATTATAAAAACTGATTGCTAGATCAAGGTTGAAATTTAAACTTTTAATAAAAAAAAAAACAAAAATTAAAATCATATTTCCACTACATATGTCCAATAGTGCTTCAAATTGTAATTTATCACATAAAAACAATCCAAATATAGAATTTCTGTTTGAAATTTGCACCCAAAAAACGTTCAATGTACAATGTTAGTTGTACTGTTTGTAAAACAATATACTCGTACGTCACAAGTTTATTGGATAGTGACTGACCCGCTTAATCTGGCCGGCCATTAATATAGTCTACACAATAATTGATAGAACAGATATAAGTAAATAATATTGCTAACCTGTTTGATGTATGCTGTGTTACTAGGAAGTGGTGGGAGTGACATGCCTGGGTTCTGCGCATGTCCTATTGCGCAGACGACGTTTCGACGTGGTTCTTGTGGATGAGGCGACGCAGGTTCTTCTTCCCACCACTCTGAGGCCGCTCTACGCCGCCAACCGGTTCATCCTGGTCGGAGACCCCCACCAGTTGCCGCCTCTCGTCAGGAGTCAGCGTGCCAGGTAAAGTAGTTGTTCGGTGCAGGGGCGGGCGGAAGTGGAAGGTAGCCAACTGACTGATGTATTTCTAATTATACCGGATGATTAAAAAAGGACTTTACAACTTTGAATATTCATATAAATCTTATTAAAGAAGGTACAGAACTGGTTTTGGTGTTGTTTTAAAGGAAAACACTTCAAGTTTTTTTACCTTAAACTAAAGATATTCTATTTGACTTCCGTTGGTTATTCTGCAATCGATAGTCGATTTCTTCCCAGACTCGCACTAGCATTTCAGGTGTAACTTGCTCAACAGCAGCGCAAATCCTTGCTCTAAGTTCAGGTAGAGTGGCTGGCGAAGGAGGTTCATACTCCATATCTTTTATGAAACCATACAAGAAAAAATCCAGCGGTGCTAGTCTGGGGAACAAGAGGGCCATGCAATTGACGCATTACGGCCAATCCACTGATTTGGAAAGCGGTAATTAAGAAAATCCCGGACGTCAGTCAGATAGTGTGGTGGTGCGCCATCTTGCATAAAGAAAACATTTCGTTCTCGGCCATCCTCATCGATCTGTGTTATCAAAAACTTTTGCAGCATATCAAGGTACACTATGCCGATTTTCAAACCAAAACACTCAGCTAGCACGCTCGGGTCCAGTGAAGGCAGCCATCTTTGACGTAACTGCCGCTAGCGCTTGTACGGCGCGACCAGGCACTAGCGGACTACGCGAGTCAAAACTTGAAGTGTTTTCCTTTAAAACAACATCAAAACCAGCTCTGTACCTTGTTTAATAAGATTTATATGAATTTTCAAAGTTGTAAAGTCTTTTTTAATCACCCGGTAGAATTATGGCATGCTGGCTGGTTGACTCAATGACTCAAATAGCTGGATGATCAAATGCTGTGGAATGGGTAAATCAGTTCAGGGATCAAGTTAGAGTCCGGGACTATACACACATTCATCTGCCATCTATTAATTTACCTTTTTGTGAGTATGGAGCAGTCGTCAAAAGTAATAATAATAATATCAAGAGACCTGGCTGGATCAGGTGTCTGGAGTTTTCAGGTCGTACCTGATCAATTTCAGGGCCTCTGACATGACCTAACGACTGTTTTTAGGCAGCCGGGACCGGCGGCTTTACGAGTCCATCCGAAACACGGGAGTGGCCCGAGAAATATATCTTGCCCGTGCGGGATTTTAAACCATGCCTCTGAATAATTGCAAAGCCAGCATCTAATCTACTCGTCAGAAGTTAGTGTGCATCAATCATTTATCACCAGCGAATTAGTGTTGGATATTTGAGGGAAGTGATCAGTCCAGTTGTTAGTGTGATATCCAGTAGGTATGTCATTTATTATTAACTCAGCAATCAGTTTGGTATGTCAGTCGAGATAAGTGATGAAATAAAATACAATTACTAACACTTAGGCTCGGTTGCACAAAGTCAAATCAAATTTTATCAGCAATCAGTTTGGTATGTCAGTCGAGATAAGTTATGAAATAAAATACAATTACTAACACTTAGGCTCGGTTGCACAAAATCAAATCAAATTTTATTCACCAAATAACAACTGGTTTACAAGAAAATAAATAAATAATTTGTTGTTAGCCTGTTGAGTTTTAATCGTGGTTAAATATTACGAGAGACAATCAGAGAAGCCTTCTTTTCAAAACAATTTTCTCCGATTGGCTCTCGCAGCATTTAATAATTATTAAAATTTAACAGGTTTTTGAGCAATCGGGTCTTACTAATTTAGATAATGTCAGGAGTCTGCGAGCCAATAGCATCTGATACATTAATCTTGCCAGCAATCATTTATCTCATGAAAGTATACTTTAGTGTTGGATACTTGAGCGAAGTAAGTCCAGTTGTTAGTATGGTATCTGATCTGTAATACGAGATAATTGAGGAGAAAATATATGTAGCGGCAAGAAGGCAGCATGTCAAAGTGGGAATCACTTCAAACCAACATTGTTTGAATGGGGAAAATGAATGTTATTTATAAGAAATTCTGACAGTTTTAGTCAACCTTACTTTGGGTACCTACCTTTATCATTCAATACATCAATTTTTTGCTGGGTAATCATAAAACTGAACTGAACAAAATTAATCCTGATTGATTGAGTACCTTTCATTATTCCATCATAATTGATTGAGTACATTATTTCATTATTGATTTTATTGAAATGTTGCAGTGATCAAGGCCTAAATCAGAGTCTGTTCAGCCATTTGGATCGACCAACTGTGACAGCAGTGCTGAGTGTTCAGTATAGGATGAATCAGTGCATCACCGATTTAGCCAACGGATTGACTTATGAAGGAAAACTGGAGTGTGCCAACGATGTTGTTAAAAATGACACAATCAAGCTTACTGAAAAGGTTGGTCGATTTTATCCTACATATTCAGCTGATAACTTCTCGTTTCCCAGGCTATTTTCATTCTGATTCATCATGTTCTTTTACTCTCATTATTATTTTTAACGCTAGAACGTAAGTTGAATTCTGTTTTGTTAAACAATGAATCTGAATCCTATGTAATCCAGTTTGTACTTCTATGCATGTTGGTCAGAGTAAAAAAATCAATTATAATGAAAATGGGTATATTTTGGAGAAAGTTATTTAAAAATAAGTATAGAGTATAATATTCGTTAAACATCAATTCATATACTAGTTTGACCTATCACTTTTAACAAACTTTGTATTCTGTATACGACTATATAATGATAAAGGTATATTTGTGTACTGTCCAAAGGTTCCTACATTTTGAAAATTGATCGTTTTAGAACTACAAAAAAAAAAATAAATGGATCATCTATGGACCAGTTCTATTATTAACAGCAATTTTCTAAACAGATAAGAATATTATTTATAGAGAAAAAACAAAGGTCAGACTTTATAAAACCATAGTCCGCACAGTAGTAACCTATGGAAGTGAGGTGTAGGCACTAACATGTAGGGCTGCAATCATTCTGGAAAGAAGAATGCTACGGAGAATATATGGAGCGGTATGCGAGGAAGGAGTTTGGCGAATAAGGAACAATGCCGAGTTGGCGCAAGGAGCCACCCCTATCCATGTACATTAGGTTGAAGCGCTTGCAATGGGCAGGTCATGTGGAGCACATGCCAGACATGAGGATCCCCAAAAAATGTATGTAGGACAACCTGGTGGAAGGAGGCCAGTGGGAAAACCAAGGCTGAGATGGATGGATGGAGTCTCAAAGGATACAAGAGATATTCTTCATGTGAGAAATTGGAGGGCGGAGGCAAGGGATCGAGATGGTTGGAGAGGCAGGATTGAGGAGGCCAGGGCTCGATTTGGGCTGTAGGGCTATCGAAGAAGAAGAAGATTATTTATAGAGAAGGGCGATATGAAGAAATACATGTAGAAGAGAATAATGTTACTCTGGATTGAACATTATATTATATTTTATGGAACATAGAAGCCAAACTTATTTTGAAACAAAACATTTTTCACAAAACAAATAAATTATTTTTGGAGTAAATTTGAATCCCACCAAAACAATAATTGAGTCAACATAAGAAATTGAAGGGAAATGGTGATGAATCCAAGCCTATAACAAGTAAGTATAATGCCATCAGCTTTGACAAAATGAAAAACTGAGACGTTTAACTGAAACTGAATTGAGAGTAGATCATAAACTAATTTTTCAATTCAAGAAATCATAATTTGGACATAATGTTTAATTTGAATTACTTCTACCCGTTCACGTTTGTTTGTGTTGCTGTTGACAGCTGGACTTCCCGTCTTGGATGGCTCTTCCACTGTCAGAGAGTTTGGACCAATCAGTGGTAGTGCTGGACTCTGGATATGTGTCAACCGCCAAATTCAGTAACCGAAGAGAAGCGGACGTCATTTACAACTTAGTCACAACTATGAAAAATGTAAGTCACCCTCACAAACTAATAGAATTATCAACTCGACATGATTGACCTCTTCATTATCATTGTATTTCTTCAGTGACTACAATAAATAATGAAAACGCGAGCTACGTTAAAAAAATAGTAAAAAGTTATTTAGAAAAGAATAAAAAAGTGTAAAATTAGATTGAGAAGTCCGTAAACACTAGATGTCACTTCCGCAATATAATATAGAACTTCTTTTACAATAGTTGAGTTGGAATTGAACTACTGTAACAGAATTTTCATTTTTCACAGTTATTCCTTTTACAATATTATATTGGGGTACGGTACCGTACTGAAGAGTCAACAGGTAAAACCTGTTTTATTTAAAGGTGGAAAAAGATATAATTTTATCGAATTATTGCGATTTTTTTAAGGAACAGAAGAAAGAACATTGCTTAATAGATAACACAACTTTTTAAAATGTAGGACTAGCCAAAAGTAGAAGAAAATAGCTATTTATGTATTAAGAGCGTAATGCGCGACTTTATCGCTCGCGCAAAACAGTTATCACGCGCCGCGATAAAGAAGCATTACGCGCGAATTACATACAAAATTTTTTTCTACAACTGCACAAACCTGTTAAATTACTTATATCTGGCAGAGTTAATAATAATTCGTCTACACTGATATCCATTATGGATGCAGAACCGGTAGTCCGGTACAATTACCGACTTTTTAGACTGTTAAGATCTGACCTACTTTTGGCAAGCTGCTTATCATCAGCTGATTAGCGAGCGTAAAGAAAATCTACTGCGCATGCGCAGATGGTTAGCGAGCGAAAAAGTAGAATCCACTAATGAATGGAGAATGATTTGAACCGTTTGATGCAAAAACGACCTCAGCCGCCTGAGGTCGTTTTTGCACCCAGCTCCTCGATTCTCCTCAGAAATAAGCTGTTCTACGAGGAGAATTGAGTATGTAAATTCTTGTATTACGCGCAGTTGTAGAAAAAATATTCTTTCTAAAGATGATGTATGCAGTTTAAGGGCTTGGGGAAATTGAAGACAATGGGGTAAAACGCAGACTATACAGAATGTCCCATGAAAGGTGTAACAGCCGAAGACCATAAATCTACATGGAATTTGCAATAAAAAATGTATAGTAACATTTCCTTATATCGACCTTAGTTTTCAAGATTTATAGTAACATTTTCTTATATCGACCTTAGTTATCAATATAGATTTTACTATATCTTTTAAAAACTTCAATAACTAGAACTATTAGTCAAAATCTAATTCCAAGGATATGGTTGGATAGGGGAAGAAATTTCCAATACGATTCATTCAATTTCTTCCTTTGCTTGACGTTTTTCAACTTTTTATGAGCGCTCAAAGGTTAAAAAGTTCATTTGTCGAGTTTAAAGGTAAATTTCAAACAGTTTGAACGCTTGTAAAAAGTTCAAAAAGTTCAAAAACGTAAAAAAAGGAAAAATTGTGTTAATCCTATTGTAAATTTCTTCCTCTTTTCAAATATATCCTTACAATAGGATTTCGACTAATAGTTTTCTAGTTATTGACGTTTTTAAAAAATATAGAAAAATCTATATATCTCGAAAACTTGGGTCGATGTAAGAAAATTTTACTGAACTTTTTTGTTGCAAATTTCATGTTAGTCACACTTTTCGTGGGACACTCTGTATATTAATTATTTGTTTGCAAATAGTATGTAGGCTACTTTGCTCTTATTTACTTTTTGACTAATCCAATAAAGAATCACCTTTTTAATACTATTGAACTACTGTATAAATATTTTGTGAATAATCAATATTTAAATAGAATAGAATGTTTAATTTAAATATGGATCGGTTCCGATTTCAGGCTGGACTGGATGCATCGCAGATTGGTGTAATAGCTCCCTACCAAGATCAAGTCTCGTTGATCAAGAGTAAAATGGTTGGCCTTGCCGTTGAAGTTAGCACAGTGGACACTTTCCAGGGCCGCGACAAGCACATCATCATCTATTCTTGCACAAGATCTAGTCATGCCAAAGTAAGTGTCCATTATTACTGCATAATGCTTATAAGAAATAGTTCTCACATCTTCTAAAAATTAGGGCCCGGTTGCACATAAGTTTAATTATAATTAAACGACACAAGAACCAACCACAGAAGTTCTTTTCAAAGATGCCTTCCAAATTGTTTTTTTTTTAAAGAAGCATTCTCTGATGGCATTGAATTCCTGTTAAAATCTAACCAATTTTTAAAACCGGGCCCAAGTATTATAATAATTATCATCAAGAACTATAATTGATATAAAAATATTAAGTACATATTGTAGTTTATCTAGTATTAATGGATATCATTAAACAACTGGAATTAAATGTTGAAATCTACTATTTTGAAAATGTGTGGAGTCCAATCAACGTTACCTGTTCACATGGCTGAATGATAGACAATGACAATAATTTGAAATGCCATTCATCATTTTCATGTTCTTTGTCCTGTATCAAAGTTTATGTGAAGTAGATTTTTTCTTGGTTATTGCCGCGAAAGCTGTTCCACATATTCATCTAATTCTAAACAGAATCTTTATTTTGAAGCGTTTCTTGAAAGGTCAAATTTCCATGAAATGAGAGTTTTAAATAATGTTCAAACTGATGCGTTAACAGTTTTCCTCAATTTATCATAAGACCGAGATCTATAAAAATCCATAAATTTATCACGTAATCATATTTGAAATTTGATCATTTTCAACAACGATTTGAAGCTATCTGACAAGACTTAGGCTTAACTCACACTTACGCGACTCAGGCCGAGAAGAGATTCGACTCTAGTCGAGAGCATGTGTTTTCAAATGGTGACGTCGCGGAGATTAGAATCGACTGGTCTGAGTGTCACCATTTGGAAACACATGCTCTCGAGTCTCTTCTCGACCTGAGTCGCGTAAGTGTGAGTTGAGACTTAGATATCTGATTCTATGTACTAACAGCTTCAGATTTTTTCGGTAGCGATGATTATTAGATCTTTGAAGGGCAATGTTTATAAAAATGGTTATTCTTCTTTCGTCCTCTTCTAATATACTTTGTTATTTTATATTTTTGTTGATTTTTCAGGAATCTGGTCTGTTGAGCAACCATAATAGATTGACAGTGGCTATAACAAGAGCTAAGCAAAAGCTGATATTTATCGGTGATGTACAAACCTTGAAGGGCTATTCTATTTTTCAAAAACTATTTTCACTAATTGATCCTTCGAATATAGTTGTACTTCCTGATGAAATACCCTCCTAGCAGTTAATCGAACAATGAGGCAATCAGATTCATTTCTACATTACCTATATTTATATTATTTAGCACTTGGAACCGTGATCGATAGTGTTGTATCTTTAGTATTAACGTTTGTGTTATTTAGAATAGTCTATATTATTTACTCATTCCACCATAATATTTCACTGCATATGTTTACTGCAGTTGTTTACTCCTAGAGAGGCTAAACTTGAATTTTGTTTTTCATTTTTTAAATCTCAGTTATTATTAGTTAATTTGTGTCAGTACTAAATTAACTATCTATGAATACTCAGATATTAAAATCTTACGCTTAGCTAAATCCATCTCAACACCTGTAAACACATCACAATAATTATTGAAATATTTATAAACTTATTATTCAAATAGTGTTATGTGACATACCCTCTTACGTTTACACCACGCTCCTCTGAAGTTATTCGTTTAAACAGCCACAGTTACACCATGCCTTTGTAGACCTTTCCAATTGCAATTTTATGAATGCTAATTGTCGCAACCGTCACATTTGACCGAGCTTATCACTAATGCAAACTATAATTACTTCTCGGGGAAACACAGCTCAGTTCAGTACAATCCACTATTTTCATCTTGTTTCATAAGAGAACATTCTCTTAACCTAAATATTATATCTTTTGCTCGACACTTGGGCGGATAACATTTGAACAATGAAATATATGTCGATTATTTAGATAAAATAATTATTTGGGAGCGGTTGGACTCAGTGGTCGCGCTGATAAGCTATCGTTTGGATAAGTTAATAATCATGCTCCTGGTACTCCTGTTGGAAGGGTGACCGCTTCAGCCAAATCCTCTGAATATGATTCATGAGTTGTAAAATCGCTTTCTGGTGGTTCGATACCCACCTAAAACTTGAGGTCCATTTATGTCTCATTATTTTTTATTTATTTATTCATTCATTGTGCAAAACACTATAATGATAATCATGACATTGGAGGAAAAACTGGGCTGAGCCTGTACTATTTCTCTCCAAAAATTTTGAAAGAATGTTTATGTTGTCCAAAGGTTAAGTTTATGAAATCACACACTGCTTCATCATTAACTATCATCCCCCTCATTACCCACGCACAAGCCTATAGTGAGGTCCACGTTATACTGGCAGTGGATAAAGATAGAAGAATAGCGATGCCGATTCTCTGCATTAATTAATTATATTTCTACACTGTCAAAAACATAATTGGCATCGTTGTGGACCTAGAAAAGGACAGTACCACCGGCTTTGTCAAATGACAGACAAGGTTAGCATAACCAAAGTTGATAAAATACTGTCATTATAACGTGGACCTGTAATGTTAGGAAAAATAATGAAAAATGTCACATTAAATATTATCAGTTAACTTGAGAGAGAATTAATTTTGTAGTTCAAACTTGTCGATCTCGTACCGCCAAAACAAAATTTTAAACTTGCCGCCTTTTAATGTCAATAATTCAGGTTGAATAAATGAACTCGTTTGAATTGTAACAATAGTTTATTTAATTTTTTATAAAGTTTTGACATTGTACAAATTAAATAACCAGATTATAACTTAAAATTTAACTTTTATTTGGTTGATACATTGAATTATATAACTCAGATTTCAGTAGCATTGAGATTTATTTGCTCTAGGTAAAGGAAGTTTATAATACTGTATATCCTGTTTGTTTCCGTACCTTTTTTCACCTGAGATTCCACGAGTTAGAACAAAAAATTTGGTTGCTCCACATTTATTGGTAAAATTTTAATTAGTAGCTTATTATTTCATTTATTTGTTCAATTAAACATGAAGTAGAAAATTTGTTTATTAATGTAACTTTTGAAAGTGTCAATTTAAATTTTTTAAGGTGTTTAAAATTAAAAGTGGAATCTTAGGCTAAATTCACGTGAGTAAAAATTAATTAATCTAATCTATTTTGAGAAAATCAGTAAAATTTGTTCATTATTTTAAAAATTAGGTCTTGTCAAAAAGAAAACATAATTCAGAGTATAGGTTTGGTAGTAATAAGTTTTTTATTGTTTAACATTCTTTTATTTTGTAAACTTGAAAAGTTTTCAATAAACGTAATCAGATGCAATGTATTTTATTTATTGCCAACGCATTGTCAACTTAATGAAAATGGTAAATTTGTTAGTTTAGGATCCAGAGTAGAATGATGAATATTTTTATTAGACAAGAGGCAAAATCCTTCTTGGAAAATAAGAGTATCAAATGATTCTATCTCTGAAGTGGGGTTTCGGTGCTGATACAATAAAAGTAGACACACGAAACGCCCCAAATGGCATCCCTGAATGGGGAAAATCGAAACAAAATATTCACAAAGACCACAAATAATAAATGTTGAAACTTGAAAAGTTCATGGTTAGGTTAGAATTTGATAGTGACGCTAAGAGATACTTTGAATGATTTTGACTAGGTTAGATTACAAATCAGTTAAGTTCATTGAGTTGAAATGCGAGGTAAATTATAGAAAACATTGTAAATGATTATATCTGTATTCAAAATACTGCGTTCTGATGAACAACTATCTACTAAGAAGTAAGACGAAGACATCAACCAAAATGGAAAAATTGATTCATGAATCTGAAGCGTCCAAAGATACTATAATGGTAGATGAATTAGAAGAAAGGGAAAGTACAATGCAAGAGTTTGATACATCCAATGATACTATTGTATTGAATTCAAGTGATATGGAGTCGCAAGAACAACTGAACTTAACCCTAGTAGAGTCAAATGAATCCTTAGGTGAAGATTTTGTTGGTTTCCTCGATCAAAACGATAGGAATTGTAATAAACCTGAACTACAAGAAGTTGATGATTCAAATTTAAAGATTTCAAATGATCAAGTCAATAATTTAAACAATGATGCTCAACAAAACATTGAAGATTCTATTGCTCAATCTAGCGATTCACTTTATAATGTAAATTCTAAAATGGATATCTTGATGAAGTTTCTTGAAGAACAAAACAAAAGTATAAAAAATGAATTTAAAAAACAAGATGAAGCAAAAAATGAAATTAAAAATGAAATTAAAAGTGAAATTAAAAGAGAAATTAACAGTGTAAAAAATGAAATTAATGGTTTAAACCAAAAACTTAACAGACAAAATGATAAGTTTGATGAGAAGTTTAATGAAATAAAAGCACAGTTTCAAACAATAAATCAGAAAGTTGAATGCCAGGACAAGAAAATTGAGGTTAGGTCAGAACTAGACAAAAAAATTACAAAACAAGAAAGTAGGTTAGATCAATACTGTATGAAAAATAACAAAGAAATCGAAGAAATGCAGGTCAAAACTAAAAAACTTGAGGTACAAGTAGGTCAGGTAACCGAAACAATGAACAAAAATACGAGTCAATTGAAAGATGAAATTAATAATATTAATGAAGAGATGGAAAATGTTAGGGCTAGTGTTCACCAACAATCAGCCATGCAAATCAATTTAGAAGATAGGATCACTAAGAATCTGAATATTTTGGAAGTTAGGCAGAACGAAGAAGCTGTCAAGGTCTGTACCTTACAGTTGAATGTAGAGAAAAACAGTGAAACAGTTGATAAATTACAGAAAAGAATCTCATCACAAGTGAACTTTGTACCACAAGTAAATAATTGCTTTCCTTCTGACAAATACGAATTTCAAATGTCGATTGACAGGAGAAATCCTATGAACTTCATCAATAGCTTAACTGAATATTTATCTCGTAACCATATTACTGAATGGGGAAAAATAAAAAGTATTTTGGACAATAATTTGAATAAAACTTATCAACAACAAGAATGGTGGGATTTTGTAAAAACCGATATTGACAGTTTTGAAAGCTTCAAAAACAAATTCATCTCGAAGATGTGGTCGCAAGACATCCAGAAGAAAGCACGACAAGAACTTCAATTTGGAAAATACCTCATTGGTAGTAAGTTAACTTTAAGTGAATATTTTATTTCCAAATTTAACATCTGTAAAAATTTAATTCCGGCTATTGACAAAGACACAATTTTTGAAATGTTGAAAAATCATTACAATGAAAATATAATTACCGCTGCAATTGTTAGAAATGTAAAGAATGCAGAAGAATTTATTAAGGTGTTGGATGCATTCAGTTTATTAGATGAATATAGGGTGAACAAAAATCAAAACAATCAAGAAAATCAAGATAAGAATCAGTCAAATGACAATCGAAGATTTGATCAGGTAGGACGCAATAATTTTGATAATAGAAGAAATAATAACAACTTTCAAAAATCAGGTTATCAACAACGTCAGGAAGATCGTAGACAATCAAATAATTCAAACATGAATCAAATGAATCAAAACATGAATCAACCAGGTAATTTTCATCCTAGAAATCCAATGATGTTTCCGCAGCAGTTCAACTACCCGCCGCCTGGATATGGAGCATCACAAATAATACATCATTAACTGTAACTTTCATGAAACAACAGGACAGACTCCAGTAGAGATGATGATGAATAAAAAATTAGGTCATTTAGTTTTCAAAAGTATTAGATTTCCTCCTGATAATAAATTTGAACTTGAACCCGAAGAACTTAGAAATAGAAGAGTATTAATTAATATAAAAAATAAAGGAGTAATCAGAAGATTTAAACAGAATATGAGAAATAAAAATCCATGTAGAATCAATGTAGGTGATCAAGTCTTGATAAAAAATTACATTCTATCTAACAAATTGAAGAAAATATCTGCGAAACTGTGTGCAAAATATAAGGGACCGTATGTTGTAGTAAAAGATTTAAGAAAGGGTTGTTATGAACTTGAAGAAATAAAAACTGGAAAAATTTTGAAAGTAAATAAGTTTATGATGAAGCGTTTTTACCATAAAGATGATTAATTTTTCTAAACTTACGTGATCAATGGCTTGAGAATCATTCTAAAATAAAAAATATGCAATTGAATACTATAACACTTTGTTAAATCAACTGTAGAAAATGAAACTTTGTTTAAAATAATAATGTAATTCAAACAAATTTTATTGAGTCATGAAATCTATTGTATTGGTACTGTTGTTTAGTATTCTTGTTGGTATGTATTAGTATTAGTAATTATTGATTTATAATTGTATTTTGTTTGAGTAAGAAATCCTGACCTTGAAGTCTTAAGGGATGCTCATAAATTTTGTGTAATGTAATTTGTGCTTATGAATGACCATGTAGCTTGTGTTGGTAATACAATGATTTAAATGACTTGATGAAACGTATTTTGAAAGTTTTGGAAAATTTATAAGTAATATTTAAATTTCATTGTGTTTAACTTCCTACTTTTATAGTAAATTCATAAACAAATGATTGACATTAATGATTAATAAAATAATGAATGTTCAAATTAATTGAAAATAAATTGCTGAAAACTATTGAAACGATTTAAATAAAGGAATAAATAATATAATATTGTTGTTACCTAACTGTCTGAATAATTCTGAATATGTATTTTGTTCACAATGACTTGAAAAATATTATGAAGGTATTAATGATGATTGTTATGTTTAATCTGTCAAACATGTATTCAAATATTGTTGAGGTATTCATGATGATTGATATATTTACTCTATATTCACTTGTATTCAGTAATAATAATGTGTATGTATTTGAAATAATAATATTGTTTAATTAAAATTGATTCATATGCTATTGATCACTAATATCCTATCTAAATATTTAGTATAACTCTTCTGTCAATATTTTATTTTATGATTTACTTGAAATTTGTGGATAAATTCATGAACTTACAATATTCATGATTCATTTTGTTTGAAATATGACTGACGATTTATCAACTTAACTATATTTTTGAGTAATAGTCAATTCTAAAACTCATCTTTAAAAAATATATATATATATATTTTATTCTTACTAAAAATTTAAATAGTAATTTTTTATTCTTAAATGCTCATACATTCTTGACGTGAAAGTGACTACTAGTGCATCGAATAACACTGCAACGTATAATACAAATGTGAATGATATCTTCGAATCTTCAATATTCTACGACAACGAAATTGCTGAAAATAAAATGGTAGTGGTATGGAACTTCGTCGCAGAACTTCAAGCTGAGATGTGGCCTAACTCCATTCCACAGCGTAAAGATGTCATTCCACATAGAGGGTGTTCCAGAAATTATAGTCACAAGAACTTCAAGATTTTGCATTGCAAGAAACCTTTACCTAAAATTTACCTTACCTTAAAAAGCTATTCCTTTCTAGATATTGGCAACAGTGAATCCTTTCTAGCAACTCACTCCGTTCCTTAAATTAATCCTTTCAAAATTCTCCACTTGCACATAATGCAACTACAACTACAAATAAAAGTGCTATCTAAACGAGTATGGACATGTAAAAGTGAGAAGTAAAAGAAATGAGTGATTAAAAAATAACGAGATGTATCTACGAATGTGCCTGCAAATGAACTTTCATCTTCGTCTAAATCCAAAAATGTTCCAGTTGTAAAAAATTGTTAAAATTGATCTTCGAGATTCGCATAAAACCAAGTTTAATGGATTTTTGTAACATCTTCATCTAAATCCAAGTCTAATGGATTTTTGTAAACAATGTTCCTGCTTTACAAAATGTCAAATTGATCTTCAAAACTCGTAATAACTATCGAATGAAATAGTTATTTCTACAAGAACTTCTTCTATCAAATGAACTTTCTCATTGATGCTAAAAAAAAAAAAAAAAAAAAAAAAAAAAAAATCATGACTGAAATCTACAATATCTTCAAGTTATTCACGATGTATCTACAAGTTATTACTGCATAAGATGTGTCTGAAATCTGTATGCTGTTATATTATCTTCGAGAATAAAAAAGAAGAAAAAATCACTCCTAAAAAATTTTAGAAGCACTAAGAAAAATGAAACGAGATGTTTGCGATGTCTACAATTTGTGACTATAATTCTTCAATGATGACTGATGACTACAATTCCATGGTACTTCAAGAACGAATTGGTCTACAAGAACTTCTAGAGTTCTATACTGCTACCATCTTCGCATTCATTGGAATAAAAACATTCTTCATCATCATTGATCATCACATAAAACATTTCATCGCAAAAAACATTCATCGACGTAAATATATTGAAAGTGTCTTCATATATTGAACTATTCTTCGTAAATAGACTATAATTGAGTATGAGTATTTGAGAATGTTTTTTATAACATGAATATATCCACTATACATCATTGATTTATTCTATATTTGTTTTGTATTCTAATAATCTATATTCATTTATTATTAACTTATGGAATTTTATTCTTACAGTTTGACATTTGTTTATATCTATAAGGTATTCATTTTGATGAAAATTTTGACAATATACATTCTAGATTGTTATGCATAAAAATGTAACGGAAATAATTTTGTAATTTTCTTATATGAATTAATAATCATTTGAATATTTTTTGACATACTTAAATTTTGCTATGAGAATTTAATGCAATTGCTTTTTATATAAAAAAAATAATTATTTCAGTATATTCGATGTAATAATCTTGATTTAGAATTTCTATACTTTGTGTAATTACACTTATAAAAAAAAATCAATTTTAAATTTTTTCAAAATTGAAAATAATTTTTTTTATTGTTGAAGGCGGGCATTTGTAATGTTAGGAAAAATAATGAAAAATGTCACATTAAATATTATCAAGTTAACTTGAGAGAGAATTAATTTTGTAGTTCAAACTTGTCGATCTCGTACCGCCAAAACAAAATTTTAAACTTGCCGCCTTTTAATGTCAATAAATCAGGTTGAATAAATGAACTCGTTTGAATTGTAACAATAGTTTATTTAATTTTTTATAAAGTTTTGACATTGTACAAATTAAATAACCAGATTATAACTTAAAATTTAACTTTTATTTGGTTGATACATTGAATTATATAACTCAGATTTCAGTAGCATTGAGATTTATTTGCTCTAGGTAAAGGAAGTTTATAATACTGTATATCCTGTTTGTTTCCGTACCTTTTTTCACCTGAGATTCCACGAGTTAGAACAAAAAATTTGGTTGCTCCACATTTATTGGTAAAATTTTAATTAGTAGCTTATTATTTCATTTATTTGTTCAATTAAACATAAAGTAGAAAATTTGTTTATTAATGTAACTTTTGAAAGTGTCAATTTAAATTTTTTAAGGTGTTTAAAATTAAAAGTGGAATCTTAGGCTAAATTCACGTGAGTAAAAATTAATTAATCTAATCTATTTTGAGAAAATCAGTAAAATTTGTTCATTATTTTAAAAATTAGGTCTTGTCAAAAAGAAAACATAATTCAGAGTATAGGTTTGGTAGTAATAAGTTTTTTATTGTTTAACATTCTTTTATTTTGTAAACTTGAAAAGTTTTCAATAAACGTAATCAGATGCAATGTATTTTATTTATTGCCAACGCATTGTCAACTTAATGAAAATGGTAAATTTGTTAGTTTAGGATCCAGAGTAGAATGATGAATATTTTTATTAGACAAGAGGCAAAATCCTTCTTGGAAAATAAGAGTATCAAATGATTCTATCTCTGAAGTGGGGTTTCGGTGCGGATACAATCAAAGTAGACAAACGAAACGCCCCAGACCTCACTATAGAGCTCATGCGACCAATAATACCCTCAGAAAAAATATATTGCTTCAATAAGTGAGATGTACTGTATTTTCATTTTTGACTTCAGATACTTTCATTTTTGATTCCAACGATAAATAATATTTATGATTTCAACAAGTGAATATCAGCATGAAGGGTAATATGGATAGAATAATGATATTGCTTGAATAAGTAAGATGTACTGTCATTTTTCATTTCAACGATAAATATAAATGATTTCAACAAATAAATATAAACATAAAAGACACAACTTAGAACTATTTTAAAAATAGTTTAATGCTCAGTTTTTGGTGAATCGTTGAGCAATAGAGGCTAATGAAGCAGAGAACGTTCTGAGTGTCCTGGGAATGCTCTCAACAGAAAACCAAAGATGGCCGGCCTCAGGCAGGTAGCCAGCCTCTCTCAGCTGGTCGATGGCGTTTTTGGCCACTGTGCCATCATCCAATACGAGCAGCGACTCCACCCACACTCCATACACCTTGCATTGGGCCAGTTTAGATGTGAGTTGCAGTTCCACAGTTCTCCTCACAATCTGTTCGGGAATCAAGTCGCCTTTGAATGCAGATAGCAAGCCGACCGCTCTAGAGTGCAAGTTGGGAGATTGTGTGATAAGGCACAACCAGACGATTGGCGAAAGTCCACCCAAATACGCAAGTCGATCAACAACCTTCTCAACTGACGTTTCATCCACCTTAGTTTCCACAAATACTTTGGATATGTGCTCCAATACATTTCCACAATCAAGCGATATCATTTTTTCGATCAACTGTAGATGAGGATGAATTTCAGAGATTGAATCTGAAAAAGGTGGCCAACAAGACAAAAGTTGCTGCACGACCATTAGTTCATCAGGAGTGTTCTTTTCTTTCAAAACTCTCACAAATAAATTGTAGCGAGCATTCTCGTCAACGATTTCTTCACAGTTGATTGGATGGCCCAGTACCGCTATTGTGATCATCAGCAGTTTTTCGTTGGTGCCAGTTTCACCCACCCTCTGCATGAGAGAAGCTGCGAAAACGCGCAAGTTCGGAGGAAGCTGAGAATTTGCGGCAAGTTCTTGTACAAGTGACGGCCATTCAGCATCACGCAAGTCTCTCTTCATACAGCTGTCAATTCGTTCCAATAAAACACTGATTGAATCAAAGTCTGTGACCTCAACAAGTTTCAAAAGTTTTGTTATCATTTCTGGAATCGAGACACTCTTGAAACATTTCTTTTCAAGAACAACGAAAGGTACATTCTTGTTCATAACAGCTGTTTCAACAATCGACGGGATACTCTCCTCATTTCCGCAGTTAACATCAAGTTCGCATAGGACATTTTTCAAACCCTCATCCACTGAACTGAATTCTATTGAATCCCATGTCTCACCAAGGTTTTCCAGCCAAGTTTCCAATGAGTTCTGAACTGTTCCATATGTTTCAATGTTTTGTTGAAGTTGGCAAAACGCTATCGCATCAGTAATGAATTGCTTTCGTTTATCAGGATCGATTAGTTCAGCACATTTCCTTGAGAAAACACATGATTTCAGGAAATTGAGGAGGTCCTCAGCAGAAAGCTTTGTCCAAAATGATTTCAGAACCTCAAAGTGCGACACGCTTTTGTCTTCAGATGAGAATCCCAGGCACTGTAACACGAAAGTAACATTGAATAGAATACCGTATAGTTAGATAAAAATATGACTTGAAACTATTTGAATTATGATACTGAATCTGACTGATGATATGATCCATGATTTTGAACCGCATTATTATTAACAACGAATGAACTATTTCTTAAATTGTAAAGAAGATGCGATCATTGTTTGAAAAGTTATGAGTGTATAGTTTATCTGTTTATTGTTTTCGAGGGTTAAATGAGAGGTTTTTGAGGAAGCCTGTAGAAAGCTCTAGGGTTGGGTCAACTTTTTGTATTTAACTTGTCCTGTACTCCACAATGGTGACTGGACTGTAAAAGAATGGAATAAAAATACTTTCTTTGCACAATGTAGGAGAATGTTTTAGTCAATGTTGCATATTTATGATCGATTAGAAAAATTACTAATTATTTATTTATACATTACAACAATATGGGAGAAAATTCGAAAAATTGCTCCGCAAGAAAGTTCTAAACTGATTAAGGTTTGATAATAAAGTAACTTTCATGAGTACGTCTCCAAGAGTAGGACTAAGTCTGTGTATAATCAGTTGAGACTTGGCCCTCCATCGGAAGAAATTACAAGGTTGCCAATTCGTGTAAAATTGTAAATTTCCAATTCAACGTCAGAATTGGATGTAAAATATCATTCCCAATATCCTAGTAGTATTATTATTAGCGTATGGCTTTGAATGGTGGGGAGACCCAAGGGTAGTTCCACCTCGCCGTATATAGTCCAAAGTTCCCTAATGGGAAACCGGATACTAAGGTTATAGTGTGCACAATACTTTAAATTTACACTTTTCACTTCGGAATAAAGTTCATTTTGATGTTAAAAAGTCCAAACATATACAAAACCGAAACAAAACAAAACCACTAAGCCAAATTTAGAAAATATTAAATTTTGACAATAAATTTAGAGCCGAAAATTTATAGCACGTTACAATTTTGCCATGGCAACCATATGGCAAAGTGGTGCTAAAAAAGTTTCAGGGTTGAAGGACTAAAAGGAAATTCAAATTTTATGATAAAATTGGAAACATTGCGAAGATTTGTTTTTCTTTTGAATATCACTTCTCTCAGAAACATGGGGCGCCGTAATGCGTAATAATTTTATTTCAAATTAATGGGGAAAATGTCTCCTTTCTATTGGTGTCTGGATCATTTTTATCCGATCAATAATTCAATTTTATCATAAAAGTTGAATTTCCTTTTAATCCTTCAACCCTGAAACTTTTAGCACTACTAGGATATCGGGGATGATAATCTACACTCAATTCTGATGTTGGATTGGAAATTTGAGAAAGTTGCAATTTTACATGATTTGGCAACCCTGTAATTTCTTCGGATGGAGGGCCAAGTTTCAACTTATTTGACACAGACTATAAATGTACCAATATATAATTTTTTCAACAAAATCTTCTTACCTAATCTAAAACTAATCTATAACCAAAACGAGATGTAATTTCTCAAGTAGATGTGTTCACCAAGAGCCTACAATAGCTAAGAATAGAAAATACAATGTTAATAGAACTTTCTAATTCAGCTTGGAGTATTAATTGTTTTTATGAATGTATTTTATTCTCAACTTACGTTGTAGAAGAAATCAGATATCATCATGTCTGTGTACAGTTGGCTGGTTGTCAAATCACCTCTGAGGTGGGCCGGCAGCGCTTTGAAAAGTTTGACAATGTTTGCTGCACTATCTCTATTTAATGCTGGTCTCAGGGCAGTCAACGGATTCGATCTTAGCAGACACCTATAGTCGATTGCTGTAACGAAAAAAATAATTATGGCTAATAGCTTTAATAATCTTTATTTTTTGTAATTCTTCAATAATTCTAGTTTTGAAATTAATTCTACCTTTATAGTGAGAACTACAAAGCATGTCAATTTTATGTAATAATTCATTCTAATTCTACAGAAATTGAATCTGAAGACTCATCTTGTGGATGAGTCTACATCAAAGGGTCAGTCAGAACAGACTTGACTTGAGTCAAGTCTACATCAAATCTGCTCCATCACAGACTCATCCACAGGAAAAAGATAAATTGTAGTTTCTAAAACATTTCACAGAAATAATAGTTAATTAATTTAAATGTATTTATCTTAGGATGCACATTAGAAATCGTTACAACAGTATAAAAAGATACATTTAAATATATAAATTACATTGAAATAAAATAATTTTTTACAATCTATAATGTGTAGATTGAAGTCACTCAATTTTATTTATTTATTTATACATAGGTTACAATATCATTCTCAACTATGAATGATTGGGAAAGGAACAACAGGCTTAAAGCCCAAAACTGTTTCTTTCCCAAATTTAGGTAGAAACTGTCCAAAATAGGTTATGTTTACACTTCACGATTTTTGTCCAATTTTGAGTCCAAAATATTTATAAACTAGGAATTTAGAATTTAGGAAAGTTGAAAACCAATATGCTTATTTTCACAATATAACTCATAATTTTATTCTTCCACTTGCTATTTCTAAATACCGTAACTCATTATAATTTAGATTTACAATGCAGGAATAAGCAATACGGTTCTATATTAACATTAGCAGAGTGTTCGTGCTTCGCTACAGGAATTGAAGGATAAAACATGATTTTGTGATAGAAAAATAAAAATCTTAGTACCCTTTTTGAAATATTTAATCACAACATGTTTCTTGAACTTGGACTTTAATCAACATGTTTCTAGGGTACTAAGATTTTTATTTTTCTTTCTATTTCTATAAAAGTAGCCCTATACAGAAAAGATATAATTTTGTGATATATAAGCAACAAACTCGGGCGCTGGCTTTTCTCAAGATATGGAATTTTTAATTCTAAAAGCCCATGATTTTGATTTTCTCTCACTTCTACTATAACTTGTGATTGAAAAAAGTGCAATAATATTCGTACCTGATGATGTTGCTTTCACTTTTTTCAACAATTTGATGTGATCTTTTGGCAGCATTCCATCAATTAATGTTTTTTCAGCCACGCTCTGCAAAACTGTGTAGTAGGCTATCATGAGCTGGTGATTAGTTCCATTCAAATTTTGGAAAACTGATTCTTCAAGTCTGTAAAATTGAAATATGGTATTTCACTATTCTATAAGATTTTCTATGAGAATTGTTTTTCATCAAACAAAAATGTAATATTATCATTGAACAATGTTGATATAAAGGCATAATAATTTCGTATTAATTACAAATAAACTGGGAATGAAACTGAAAATGAAACAAATTCAAATTACACAATTAATACGTTTTCGTGAATGTGTTGATCCCTTACTAACTGTGAATTATTCTAACTAAATGTGAATTATACGGAATGATAATAATAATATCGAGTGGCCTGGCTGGCTCAGGTCTGGTGTCAGAGTTTTCAGGTCGCAACTGATCAATTTCAGGGTTTCGAACATTACCTAACGACTGGTTTTTTAGGCAGCCGGAAACGACGATTAACGTGTCCCTGAGAAACACGGGAGTGGCCCGAGAAAAATATCTTGCCCGAGCTGGGATTCGAACCCGGGCCTCTGGATTATAATCTTACATTATGGAAGAATAATCTTGACACTGTTAACTTGAATTATCAGCATCGAAATTCATACTGCAAACTTTCATTTGAAATATAATATGCAGTCATTATTGATAGTTAAAATAATAACGACTGCATATGTGTAGGTAGTTGAGGTAAATACCCGATAAATCTGATCTTATAGAGTTGAATAAGGTTTTCTCTTGATTTCTTATCATATTTATTTCAAGTATAATAACTCAATAACTCAATAAATCAATAACAAATTATGAAGATCTCTACACGTTTCGAGCATTAGAAAATCATGAGGACTCGAGTCAAGGCAGATTATAATTTTTATAGCAGGGACATTCAAATGGACAGGAAAAATCATAGTCTGATGCCTCGAAAAAGAAAACTAATTATAATATTTTAAAAATGAATTAACAAGGAATTTATCCGCAATAAAAGGTTTTAGACCAAAGTTATCATCTGCGATATAACTTGTCATTTCTTCTAGCATGAATTTTCGAGAGCTGAGGTGTTCGTGATCCATAATATTTTATCTAAATGACATCAGATCATTGAAACACAGTAGGCCAATCGGGCAACAGAGGAATGGGGAAATAAATATGGAAGTAGAAACTTGAAATACTTTGCCATCACTCACACACGATAAAACAAACAATTCACTAAAGTGTAAGAGTACCTATAAATTAATAAGAAGTTAGCAATCACATATTGAAAGCAATAATTATATAGAGATCAAGAAGATAAACTAATAAAAAGTTCAAAGTAAGTAGATCACTGACCTTTTAATTACAAGTTCAGAGTCTTCCTGAAGGAGTGAAGTGAGTCGGTTGTCAGATATGTGCTCAATGGCCAATTGCGAGTCACCAGTTAGAAGCATTGCGATCACGTGGTTCAGAGCTACCTCCAATCCAGGCACTCCGTACAAAGAACCCAGCTCCAGAGCTAGCTCAACCTTTTCCCACTCTTGACAACTGTACAATAACACAGAAATTGCAAATTCAACATTCTATCGAAAATAATTTATTAAGGAATCTTATCTTTAGACGAATTTCATTATACTGTACTCGTATAAGCGATTCTATTTTAAGAATTAAATTAGAAGAAAGATAGAATAAATAAAGCTACTTGAACTTGAACTTCTAAACGATTTTTTTTTTTTGAACTTCTTAACGATTTTCAAGATCTACCTTGGCCAAATTCGCTTTGTTTGCATAGCAAGCAAGAGCTAGAATCCTTTATCCTTCTAGAATTTTCGTTTCGCTTCGATCTTTTTGTTTTAAATTTCATAATAGCGGATTTAATTCCTAATAAATCTAATTTCATGGCGGATATCAACAACAAAAATTAATCTGAATTCATCAATTCAGTTGTTTCTGCTATTGGTTGTTTGGCAAACTCCTTCTTATAAATATTTTATAACAATAGTTAACAAATGTTCAACGTTCAATATGACTTCTCCGAGTTGATACGATAGTATGCCACATGTCAGCACCAATTACAATGACTTGTAGCAATGCTTATTTGCATTAAATACAAGCTTCTTAAATAATACAGAGATTGGGTGTCTCTGTTTTTAATCTTTTTCTTTGCTATTAAATGAAAATTACCAAGGAAATTGAAGAGTTGAAAGCTAGTTATGGTTGCAATTATATTTTTGAATGTAGTTTATATGATGATATAAAATATTGTATTTGAATGTTTTCAATAAGATGCTTATAATGTTGGACTAATATTGTTTTTTTTTAGTTTCTGTTTATGTACAGTACTCGTAAATAAATTATCGGTTGTATATAATACTATGTTTCTTAAAATGTATTAATTCAGGGCTACTTTCTTTTATTTATAAAATAGAATTATAGTACCCTCTGAATTCAATAAAATTATAAATTAAGAATACAAATTATAACTACTAGTTTTAGTGTTCACACCATCGTCAGGTTATAAAAATAAATTTCAAAATCAATATTTTATAATCTTAATTTATTAATTTTAAAGGGTACTATAATTATATTTTATAAACTATGATTGTTTGGTATTTTGTCCAACCAATCTTTGAAATTGAGTTACACAATTCGAATCTGACAATCAGAAGTTTCATGGCTTCTTACTTAATAAAATATGTAATATGATTATGTTGTCTTACTCACATGGCAAGTCCAAGGATGGAATCATATTTGTACTGAGTATCCTTTGTGAATCTATCCAAATTGACGCCACAATCGAGTTCTTTCATTTTCTCAGTCTGAACGAAATTTTCCAACTTGAGTTTGTACTTTTGAATTAAACTATCGATGTCACCATCGTGCTTTGGTCCAGTAAGTGCTGCATTTACAACCTGCAAAAAGCAAGATAATAATTCATTCATTTTTTTAATACTCTACAAGAATTTTAAAATTTCAACTAACGAAGTTTGATAGAACCTCTTATTTCTTTATTAAATCTCTTACAGAATATTAAGACTTTATAATAATGAAAATATATTCAATGGATTAAACAGTAGAAAGTGGATTGTACTTACATCTTCTGGAAGCATGGAGAAGACATCTTTATGCTGGTGAATTATGTGACTGATTGAATAGAAATAGAGAGCGAGCTGGA
Source organism: Nilaparvata lugens (assembly GCF_014356525.2). Taxonomy (NCBI): domain Eukaryota; kingdom Metazoa; phylum Arthropoda; class Insecta; order Hemiptera; family Delphacidae; genus Nilaparvata; species Nilaparvata lugens. The sequence goes on from NC_052507.1 coordinate 15,740,522, forward strand.
GAGAGACCTGCGTCTGAGGCAGATTGGAGAAGCACTGCTCGGCGGCCGATGCATCACTCAATGAAAAGAGATAGCCGAGACCCAGTTGGCAATCCTCACTCATTACCAGTTGACTAGCTTGAATCAAAACTGCACAAACACAACATAATTAATACTTGACTCAAAACTGGTCAAACACATAAAACTGGCCACTAACGGTAGGACATGCATGCTCATCAGTACAGGCATATCTCAAAATCATTGATAGATGTTCATTGATGCACTTGATTATTGAGATATTTCAAAAATGTGCACTGCACAATTCAGTACATTCCATAAAATATCCTATTTTTTATTTGCTGACGTTGATACCCACATGAGTTCTAGGCTTGTATGTGGGTAATGAGGCGGATGATAATGAGAGATGAATGGACCTATAGTTTTAGGTGAGTTCCGAACCACCGGGAAGCGATTTTACAACTCATGAATCATATTTTTTAGAGGAGTTGGCTAAGGTCACACTTCAATGGTAGAGATATTTTTAAAAAATGTGCACAATTCAGTACACATTTCATGGAATATCACAGAAATTATTGCCATATCTCATAAATCATTGGCTAGATAATTTTTTTGGTGGCACCAATGTGTATTAGAACGGTCAAATCTTAAATAAAATTTTACAATAGTATTCTCATAATGAAGAATCAAAAATATATCTCAATATTCATATTGAGAAATATTGGAGGAGGAAAAATTGAAAATGTGAGATACTACAATATTTAAATGGCCAATTTCAATTAGGAATAGGAAAAACTACAAATCTATGAAACTGTTATAAAGCCAGGCTGAAAGTACGTCAAAGAAAGCGCTGGCTGGAGGATGTAGAAGATGATCTTCGGAAAATAGGCGTTAGGGGATGGAGACGCAAGGTTCCTCTCTGCCGACAGAGAGGAGAGGAGTGGAGAGGCATTCTAGAGGAGGCCAAGGCCCTGGATGGGCTGTAGCGCCATGGAGTAGGTAGCCTAAGTAAGAATGAAAAAATAGAATATTTAAAAATAATACGAACCGTTATTGATAGAGCTACGAGAATACTATAGTGAAATCACCAATTAGTCGTGCATTTAAAAAATATACTAACCGTTATTGATAGAATTATGAGAGCTGGGACTCTGAGTCTCTTGTTCGAGAATCACGGATTGAAGCAGCTTCTGTACAAGAGAGAGCTGCTTCATTTTGTGGCTGCTTCTGATCAGCTGATCTTCATCTTGCAGGAAGGAGGGGGTGAGGGTGCTGCGGTGGCAGCCGGGGTGGAGGGGCGCAAAGAAGCTGGCGAATCCTTGCTTTTTCAACTCACTGTTTTCAAGTAACGTCGGCCTGCTAGCTGTCTCACTCACTCTGAAATTAACGTAACAGATATTGATGAGGAATTGATAACGGAATTTGTCATTTAAGTGATGTCATTGAATAAAATTTGATTTGAAGATCTGTTTGAATTCAATTAAACCCTCATGTCCAGTTTCACCAAGCTCGGTCAAGACATTTGAACATGATCAAACTGGGTATGCTTTACAGGAGTGCACTGTAGTTATCAATAGTAACTACTGCCTTAGAAATCATATATTTTAGTGTACTCGTGTATACAGTCACCTATAGACATGCTCAAATGTCTCGACTGAGTTTGGTGTATAAATCTTTATAAATAGCTGTATTACTTCAGTGAAAAATGATTTTTTTATAAATGGCAGATAAGTAATATTAGAGGCTTAGAAATGATTTTATTTCAGCCTCTCCACAATCACTATATTACATTGACAACCTTGACATCAAAATTTAATGATTTTACAATTTTGTATCAACCTGACAACGGTCTCATGACCATATTTTCCTTCGAATAAGTATTTGTGTGCGCCTATATACGCCATACGCTGAAAAATCATCAAACAATAGAAATTTGAACAATTGATAGACGTTAAATGAATAAGATCAGATCCACTTAAAAGTACATTATTACTAATTTACAAACTCACTTTAATTTTCTATCATTATATTTATACTGTGAATTGAGCGAAAAATCAAGGAATTTATTGAACTTGAAGAGCAAAATTTGGGTATTGAGTATCTGATATTATTTGTGCTTTCAAATAAAGATCGAACAACATCTTTATCTTGTTATCTGAAGTGATCTTGTAAACTGAACTTTAGTTTTGTGATAGTGAATAAACGATTCTCCATTAGTAAGAAACATTATAAACTCTATTCTAAAAAAAAATTCTGGAAGTAGCGGGATGTCAACGTTAGTAGACAGAAGGTTGATCACTCACAGGTGTAAGATTCGAAGTGGAGGGGGGAACGCCAGCGTGACGTCACGTGTAGTGAAAATGTGATTGAGTTACCACACTGAGCATACAGTTTATTCACTGTATCTTCAAATAAATCGTCGTTTATTGCCTTCAAGATTGACCAAGAACTTTAAAATTATCCATACTTATAGCGAATGATTCACCGATTCTAATGATGTTGTTAAATATTCCAAGTTCATTCAACTTGTATGAATAAAATAAATTTGAAAGTTTTTCAAGAATCTAAAAACGTGACACGAAAAATTTATAAGCTGGAAAAGCGTTAGTAGACAACGTTATACTACTATAATTTCAGATTAACGCATGAAAAATATTGAAAAATTAATGCATTGCAATAAACCGATCCCGATGAATTTCGTTCATATAAATGCACTGAACACATGCTGGTATCGAGCACATGTTCTACGAGAATCAAAATATCTTATCCCCGAAATTTACAAGCTGATGTATAGCCAAACTACAAAATATGAACACGACCTAGAAGATGAAGAAACCTTAAGGGTTTGAAAAGGAAAGTTAGGAGGAGGGGTTTTTGCTTTTATATGGCAAAATGCTTGTATTATTTAAATGTTTTGATAATTATTGTAAGGCAGAAACAGAACGCTTGCATGTCAGAAAATGTTTGTGTTATATAATTTGACTATACGTTACCGTATGATTTTCAAGAATGCGATATTTTGCCTACTCTGTACTACAGCCTACGTCACGGCTGCAGTTCCCCCACTCCAATTGCATTTCAACTAAAATACTATAGATGAGTGACCAACCTTCTGTCTACTAACTTTGGCGGGATGTAGCTTTGAATAATAATCGTCGTAGACCTTAACGTAGAAAAAGTGAATGAAACCATAAAAATAGTAACTATGGTGCCCATTCACCTGAAATGTTTATCTAACCAATATTTGTTGGTAACTATACAATTAATTATTGTCTTAGAAACTTACTGAAGTCAAAGCGTCGACAAATTCATCGTCTTGGTCCAAAGAAGAGTAAATTTCCATACTCGATAAACTTTTTGAAATTTCCTGCTGAGTTGATTCAATTTCCAAGTCGCACCTAAAAATATAAAAATAGAATAATAAATAAATGAATATAGTGAGCATCTATTCCTGTTCAATTCAATTCAATTCAATTTCTTTATTCCAATACAAAATCAATGTACAATATAGAACAGAATAATAATTATGGAATAATTATTTCCCCGCATGGACTGTTGATCCGTGCGCGGGGAAAGAGTACACAATCTATACAGGTAATACAAGTGCAAAAAAAAACAGTCAATAATTTATATTGATTCAAGCTTAACCTATAAATAAAAAAAAAAGTTAAATCCTGTAATGTACAAAATACAAACTGTATGAATGATGATTCACACAGCACAAGTACCCGACTCAGAATACTTCATCTTCTTGTGAGCTATCTGAACTGACGATTTAACAACCTTAAATAGAAAGTACAATATAAAAGCAGAATATAAATAATTGAAAATAAATAAGAGAGGCATGAAGGGCTTGGAATACAAAATCACAAACTAGTGAGGTTTGTGGTTGAGCATGTGCCAACTGCCTCGCGTCACCTATATGGCGACTCCAGCAGCGCCGCGGCGGCCACCCGGCCGATTGAGCGGAGCCAAAAACCTACTCTCTTTTTGTAGGCGGCAGCACCAAGTTCTTCTGCATCTATGATTGTTTGTGGGAGGTTTCGATAAATCAAATGGGCAAGTAGAAAGGGATTACTGTTCAGTGACGTTAAGGTTGATCTGGGAAAGTTATATCCGTAATTTATTCGGTGTCTGGTTTGATAATCATGTTGTAAGTTTGTAAAGATATTGGTTTTATTTGTTTTTATAAATGTGAGGATGGATTTCAAGTAAAGCTGGCGGATATCCAGGACCTGGAAATCGGAAAAGAGCTGGTCTGACGAGTATCTGACTGGTTTCTTTAGAATAATTTTTATAAGCGCTCTTTGCGTGACAGCCAGAGGCTCAAGCACAGCGGCCGAGGCACCGCCCCACGCCACTACACCATATTGAAGCAGCGACTGAACATACGCAAAATACACACTCCTGCACTGATCCGCAGCCAGCAACCATGCCAGCTGTGAGAAGGCATACAATAATTTCCTCAATTTCCGTTTAACATTGACAATGTGTGGGGACCAACTCATTTTGTGATCAATTGTTATTCCCAAGTAGCAATACTGCTCCACACGCTCAACCTCGTCACAGCCGCAGGCGGCCGACCGCAGATCACCACAGGAGTGTATTGCAAGCCTTCTCAGCCCAGGATCGCCATCCTGTCTAAAGTATATAGGCAGAGACTTGGTTTTTCCGACATTCAAGGATAGGGTGTTCTGGTCAAACCACCTTTTAACTTTTAGTAGGTCTGAGGAGGCCTGTTCATAGACTTCGTCCCAGGAACTACCAGACGACACTAAAACAGTGTCATCGGCGAATAACAATAGTTTCCCTTCAATATTTACTCTAGTTATGTTATTGATATAGATAGAGAATAGTAGGGGGCCCAGGGTACTACCCTGAACCACACCATACTCGATGCTTTTTGGGTCACTCTGTGTACCGTTGATGGACACAAACTGCGACCTGTTTTCCAAGTAACTAATAAACCAGTCCAGGGATTCAACGCCGGCGTGCTGGAGTTTCACTATCAATTTATGTCTATCAATAGAATCGAATGCTTTTGCCAGGTCGAGGAATGTGACAATCACCCGTTTTTTGTTGCCTATTTCTCCACTTATGTATCTTATTAATTCAAAAAGCGCGTGGGAGGTACCCCTGTCTTGTCTGAAGCCAAATTGAGAATTGGAAATTATTTTCTCACGCTCAAGGTAATTTGTGAGTTGTATTTTGACGCATTTTTCAATTATTTTTGATACCGTGCAAAGTATAGAAATTGGCCTGAAGTTTGAGGTAACATTTTTTTGTCCAGACTTAAATATAGGAACAACTTTTGCAATTTTAAAAACATTCGGAAATCTACCTGTTGTAAAACTAAGATTAATTATGTGTAGCAGAGGTAACTGTAGTGTGTTAATGCTGTTTTTAATTAACTTGGTCGGTATTCCATCCCATCCCGGAGCCGAACCGCCTCTCATACTGACCACTACCGCGATAAGCTCGTTGTGGGTGACGGGACAAAGAGCAAAGACAGCGTCCGTCGCATGGTCGGCGTCGTCCACCTCGAGTGGACCAGTCGGCTGCAGTGCCCCGGCCAACCGAGGCAAAGTATTCATTGAAGGCATTACCTATTTGTTTAATTTCAGCGGGAGAGGCCTCACCGCCGCGCTCACAGTACGCCTGCAGCGGAAATTTCGGCTTGCCCGTGGATCGACCAGAAACCTCATTAATAACATTCCAGAATTTCCTAGAGTCTCCCCCAGCTTCACTCAATTTATTCTTATAATAATTGTATTTAGAACGCTTAATAGCTGCCTTAAGTGTATTTCGGAATCGAATAAATTTTTGTCTGAGTTGATTATTGTATGGATTTCTCCTGACCTCTTTACTCAACTTGTCACGACGACGCATCGATTGCAGGAAGCCAGAGGTTATCCATGGTTTAATTTTTTTCGTTTTAGCACACACTCTTTCGGATGTTGTGAACTGCTCCAAATTTTTCTGTAGAATCTCATTGAAACTCTCAGCAGCCTCATCAACATCAGCCGCCTCGACCACCCGTCTCCAACTCTCCACTTTCAAGGCTTCATCAATTCCAGACCAGTTAATGATCTTGGAATATTGGGTGTCAATATTTCTACTCGGTTCTATCAACAAATTATTCTCTACTTCTAACCCAATTACAAAATGATCAGTTATGCTCGTTTGGAGAATGAAAGAACATGCATTGAAATGGAACGGCAATTTGATAAAGAAATGGTCTATGCATGTATTGCTATTGGGGCGCGTTATCCGGTCAATGCATGATATATAACCACATTCATATAGCATATCCAGATAGCGTTCCTCTTGCGAGTTTATATTTGGGTGAAGGATATCGCAATTTATATCGCCAGCTATGATTTTTAGATATGAAGGGTTAGTGTCGGTATGGAGTAAATTCGTTAAACTATCAATAAAGTATGGAAGAGATGAAGACGGGCTACGATAAATACAGAGAAGTTGACAAGGTGTATTGGCCCAGGTGAAATTCAAGGTCAAGCTCGTTGCTAGCCCACCAATTGAGAACTGATTACAGGTGACGGAAGATAAGCTATCATCCAAGTACACAACTATGCCATCACATTGATTCAATCCATTGTGACTTCAAAACAGTTGATACCCGTCAAGGCTCATGAGCTCACTATCCTCGTCCAACCATGCCTCGGTTAAAATTATAACATTAAATTTAGTTTTAATACCCTGCCACAATATGAGAAATTCATCAAAGTTTTTATTATAGCTACGAATATTGAGATGAAGTAATCTGAGTCTAACACAATTAATTGTTACATCTATGTTATGCTGAAAACTACTATTTAAATCATCATTGTCAGCAAATTCGGAACATTGTATCAGGACTTCATCTTGATTGTTATTATTCATGGTGAAGAACGGTGCATCATACCGCCTGATTAAAAAGTATGTTAACGGATGCTGCATATAATTTTCTAGTAAAGTATTCATTTTTGTGTGGTTTTCAAGATACAAAAATTATTATAATTATAATATATCTACGCTGTTATAAAAGTTGCTAATACTTAATATCAAAACTGAACAATTTAGAAAAAAGATAGAATAGCTAATACCTATTATACCTTATCTTTTCTAGATTCACTCTCAAACGCATAACTACATATTTGAAATTTTAAAAGTTTGATACGAGGTATCTATTTTTAAATTATTTTGTTTAAGATCAGGAGACAATTTTCATAATAATTCTTATATGTGTAATTAAGCAAACTTTAATGTATAAGGATTTTATAAAATGAGAGTAAAACGTGTACCTCACTTCCAGTGAAATGAAATTGGAGTACTAAAAGACATATTTCATTTAGAGGTTTTGTCAATGTTTATTATTTGTTTGTCAATTTATTTTAGAGGTTTTGTCAATGTTTTCATTATATTTATTTTCATACAGATTGATTAAATTTATCTATTATTTTCGTAATTCATGACAAACTGTGTTCAACAAAAATACAAGACAATAAAGAAAAATCCAATTCTCAATCTGAAATAAAGTAATACAGAACTTTTGTAGCAATGGGTGTGTATTCATTATTTTAAGTTTGAAACATTTGCAAAATAACCCGCAATATTAAAATTGACCATTAGCAGAATAACCTGCAATATTAAAATTATAATGTTCTGCAAGCTTCGGGATACTAGTAAGCAAATAATTTATTTATGAACTAGTCTAATAGTGCATAGGGCATAATTATACCTTCAATGTTCCTAGGTCTATAAGAAGCAATATTAATACTGTATTCCATTGTTTGATATTTATAGTATGATGATTTATGTTATAGTTTTTATTTATAGTTGTTTGAACGGGAATCTAATCCCGTAATTATGGCGAGCTTGTTCAATATTATGCCCTATCTCTTCTGCTGTCATCACTTTATCGAAATATGATTATTCAGTTCGGGTATTAGGACTCTATTTATCTATGTTGGATGAAGATCGACAAAATACATGTGATGAAAGATTTTTACTTTGCTATTACCAGAGACAAAATTAAGAGATCATGTTCATTCAAGCATACTGAGTGAAATAATAAAAATAAATATTCTGTACATCTGGAAAAATACTTCATATCTCCTCACCCTCAAAAACCATAAGCTATAGTAGGATTTTTTCTTGTTGTTGGATTACAAAAAAAAAGATATAAAGATAATAAACTAAAAACTAAACTTAAGAAAAAAAACAAAATTATAAAGAAAGTCTGTAGATTATGTATCCCAACTGTTTGAGTTTTGATATTGCATACAAATAGTAAGAAAGGAAAAGAATAAAAATGCTCTGCTTTACCTTGTTCTAGTCCATTACAATTACAAATTTCCGGTCGTATCACTAACTGTCTGCTTGTTCGGCTCGTGGTCGGCACGACGTCGGCTCTGGTCGAGCGCGCTGGGCTGGTCAGTGGTGGGCGGGACGGTGACGGGCCGTGCAGCCCCCGGAGGCGACGCTCTCTCGGTGAGGGCATCCAGACTGGTCACCCGGAAGGGTCGTCCTCGTGGAATTTTCCTGGCCATCACGATGCCGTCGCTCGTCCACACCGAGGCCAGTTTCTCCTGTTTGACCAAGAACCTCGCAGCGTTGAAAATTTCACGCGATTTTTGTGTCAGTTGATCGTTAATATAAATTTGGTTCTGTGGGAAATTTCTGTCAATCTCATTGGCGGTGAGGCTTTTTCGGTTACGCCTCGCACGTAGCCATTCTTGCTTGACAATCCTCGATACGAAAGCAACGAGGATGGACTGGTTCTCTCGGCCGCCCCCACGTACCGGAAGCCAATGGGCAGCGTTAATGTCCGTGCGATAATACTGTACTTGAAGTAGATCGGCTATTTTATCTATTAACGGGAGCACATTAGCACCTCTTGGGAGAACCGGGATACCGGAAATAACCACATTATTCTTCCGTGTATGCTGCTGCAGATCATTAATTTCATCTCTCAATTTTGAGTTTTCCGCGGTTAATAGTTTAATTTTACTTTCGGCACTGGAAACTTGTTGCTCAACCCCATCGAGTTTCGCTTTAAAAGACGAAAATTCACTGTTAATTTGATCAATGTTTTTCTGCATACGATCGAGTTTTTTATCATTTTCATCCCACCGCGTATTAATTTCAGCTCGTAGATCAGCTATCGCCTTAAGCACTAATGTATCCGCTTGATCTTTGTTATTTTCTAGTTTACTTGTCCCTGATACAGTATTAGAACCACATACCTCGCACCTCCAGTTTGTTTTCGCACCTCGTGTTAACGTCTCACTCACGCACGACGTATGAAACTGAGCCTGGCAAATAACGCATTTATAATCGTCCAGTTTTATTCCTTTCTCAAAGACAATGTTCTTATCACACTTTTTGCACTTGGCCATTTCCCGTCGGTGTATACGCGTATTTTAAATAATTATTTGAAAGTTAATTCGCAACAAAATAGGACACAATACCGGCAAACACAGGAACAATCAGGCGGATTGATGCACTTCGAAACTTTCAAACTGTGAACCGGAGCTCCGATAAACGATCCGACCTCATCGCCTGCCAGATAAGAACTGTTTGTTATTGTGAATAATAATACGTCAAATGTAATACTACACTAAATACTATACTTCTTCTTTTTCTTTTCCCCTTCTGCCATTACAGCGTAGGGGTCCGAGCCTCGATCCATCTCCTCCACGCTTCCCGGTCTTTCCATTCCATTCTTTTCATTCCCCTCATGGAATTTCCTCTCTCCCGACCCAGGCCTTCGAGGTAGCTCTCCCAATATATTTTCGGTCTACCTTTCCTCCGTTTTCCTTCTCTCCTGGCCTCCATCACTTGTTTTACCCCTCTACATTCCTCCATCCTGGTGACATGTCCGAACCCTAAATACTATACTAATACTAGAATGTGAAACAATATTTTAGATCATAGAATATCCGTTAAAAAAGAACATGCATTAAAATAATAGTCACCTTGTTTTCAATAGGTCTTGCAGATTTTGTGGCGTGCAATGGAGAAGAGCAAACGCTATCAGATGTTGCCGGGAATTTATCTGAGAGAATTCCGAGCACTGTCCCAACTTCTGACAGATCTCCCAGCCAATCGAATGCTCTTCTGTTACTAGTGTATTGCAGATACTGCAACAGTAACTATAATCTTTCGCCTGGAAATCGTTTCAATCAATATGAATGAGATCAATAAATAATAAAAAGTGAGCGAAATAGAAATTTATGTTTTTTTTAGAGAAAATTCAACTGATAATAAATTGCGTGGCTTCAGTCCAGTAATTCAGTTCTTAATAAGCAATGATAACAACCCTTCAAACAAATAAAACGGCAGCCTGGAGAGTTCCAAGCTTATAGCTTAACAATATTAGCTTAAAATTATATCTTAACAATAAGCTACAATTTTCATTGTTTATCATCTATCGCCACATAATTGAATAGAGAACTATTTGGATTGTTTTCCAATGCACTTCATTTTTATAGATTATCATTGTATTTCTATTCTATGAATATTAGTGAAAAATACACTAATTTAAGCACATTAGAAAGTTTACATTTGTTTAAATGTCTGAAGTTTGATAGTTGACAGGAAATGTGAAGAGCTTGATTCCTTTTCTACATGACGATCTGTCCATGAACAAATTTTTAGTGAGTTTCCTTCTGGCAAAAGAAAAGACAAACTTTTCATTTACAAGCTACTTAATAAAAATTTACATTAAACTGCTTCACCATTGGTATCTATCGATGTTTTGAAGAAATGATGTTCAATTTAATAAGGATATATTTCTTTATTGATGTTTTTGTTTTGTATTTTATCTGAATTTATTGTATCTCGGAGGAGACGTTATTGAGGTGAACCTTTACCGTTATTGATAAATGAATAAATTATTGGAATATAATTTATACAGGTTTTATCTTTACACAATGACGTGCAGTCAATTATTTAAGAAAATAAGTAATTTTGTTTACTTACTGACTGGAGTGAGTACTTTCGAACGGCAAGAGTCCATTTCAACAGTGGCGGTCGGAAATGTCTTCTTGATTAGGAAGAGCATGTGGGTTGGGTTTTGTAAAAGTTTGTTTGATTTAAAGTTCACTTGTTCATTTAATATGTTATTTTTATCGAAAATGGTGGCTTTATAAATTTCAAAGTGTTCTGTCGTATTTAATTTATGTCCTTCACTTTTTACTTTTGATAGGACTATAATTATAAGGATTATAATAATTGGGACTCCTATAATTATCAAATGTGAATGATCAAATAGACTGCAATGTTCGTTATGTAAACAGCTTAATATAACAAATAATTTATTCTTCAACACCTTCATTAAAAATTTAAATCCAGAGAATTATGCATTCTATAGTTCATGATAGTTGGTGGACTTACAGAGAAAGCAGCTTCGGCCACTCGAACAAGGACAGAGCCTTTGCGCTCTCGCTCCGAGGCTGAGCTGCCAATACGCAGCTTATCGGCAAGAACCAGCAGTTTTTGGTGGTTGCGATATGCGGTGGACTGACTCTGCAGACAGTTGTCAATCAGACGCATTCGGTTAGGACACAGCCGAACTGAAAACAAATCAAACAAACATAATATATAACATAATTATTTAATAAAATTCCAAATTACTTTATGTAATTGTGTATTTTGGTATTTATAACGAAATATTAATGTTCATAAAATGTCTAAGGTAGCTTGTTTTTAAAATCAAATTCACTACGATATAAGAAGTCACAAAAGTACATAGAAACACATCATAAAAATGATCGATTACACAACACAAAGTAAGTGATAAAATAAATGACCAGATTCATTTCAACCAATACAACACTAGAAATTTAGTTTTATCATAACATTGTAATCATACATTAGTCAATAGTTTTTCTATTGACATATTTGTTTTATTATCTTTTACTTGTTTTCTTATTTTGTACTGAAAGTAAATTTTGTTATCAACGCGAGTCTGTTGCTTAAACCGCCATTTTGTGACACCGTTAGGTGGAGGAGACTGTCTAGCTGGGCCAATGGCAGGCGTTCATGCCCTTGACCAATAGCAGTACTCGCCTACTAGTATAAATTCTGCTGCTCTGGTAATTAGTTTTAGTTTATCAGAGATTGACAATGGTGTAACAACCGAAACCGGTCTTTCTAAGTATCAATAAATCTGTGGTTTTTAACAATTTCTTAGTATTTTTGTTTAATATGAATAATTACCACAATATCAACTTCTCAACTACACAAAAAATGAAATAAAAGGGTACTTAGTAAATTTCAGTGTGTTTCATAAATTTCAGTATCTATAAAAAAGTGAGTATTGTAAATATTTGCATTGATTTTTCATTAACGTTGATTTGTAGAATACAGTACGTTCTTTCAACATTAAAGGTTTGTTTCAAATCAAATGAACCCACCTTGCATTGGAAGTAAAGTAACATTAAATTCGTTGAGTATTTGAAGCGAAGATATGAGATCCAATTCTTCCTGAATTTGGGGATTTTCCTCTATGATTAGATTCAAACAAGCCCTGAAAACACAAATGTAGTACATAAATGCAAATTATAATGTGAAATATATGCATGGAATATATTTTTCTCTCTTACACCGGCACTGACGACTAACAGTCACTAAAAAGGTTGTTAAAAGATAAAAAATGAATGGATTCGTTGAACACGAACCGTGAAAAAACATTCAAAAGCTTTCGAGTTTATTGGAGTTGAGGGAATTTTAACTAGACATAAGACCGATATTTTCAAAGTATCAATTAATTTCTCATCAACCATTAGTTAGTAAAAACTAAATTTTGAAGTGGAATTTCGCTAGTTAAATTGAATTTCCCGTACATTTATAATAATTGAATAAAAAATAACGTTTATAATGTAAAAAACAAAAATAGTTTATGGTTTTTTGATAATTCCAAGTATTATTATTTTATAAGTGTAAGGATAGCTAACACAAGCCAGCGTTAGAGCCTTTGTAAAACTGTCATCCATTTGATAATAATCTATTAATTATATTTTTCTTATATTTTGTGACATTTTATTGCAGTGGCTCCCACTACTCTCGATAAAATTATTACAGTGTTCAAAATAGAATTTAAATGAATAATAGAATTAAAAAAAAGGAAGGTGATGAATATATAGATTAATATTATTGAGTTGAAAATAAGCCACTATAAATTGGAAAAGGCCGTATAAAACAAGAAGTAATGATATAATAACAAATGTGAATATAAGTACGTATGACATTACTCTACTTCAAACAAAAAGTGTAATAGTAATAACATTTTCAATGACTCTTGACTCACCTCGTAACATAATTCCAGAGACATGCACTTGAAAGTATTTCGTTGAAGCTCTAAAATATCAGTAAATAGCTGATTCCATTCTGTTTCAGAAGCAGGAGGAACTCTAGACAAAAATAAGATGCCATATATGATAATTATAATATAACTCAAATAATTAGTAAGTACTATGATATTTGAATATTCAGGTTTTAATGAAATATTTGAAGATTTTAGTAAAATAGTTTCTTTTTTTGTAATTGATTACAAATATTATAATATACAGAGATTGAAAGTAATATTTCGCAAATGTTGATTATTCAAATCATATTTATAAAAATAATCGTTAAATTAAGTACTAAATTGTTTAGTAATATTTAATAATATCCATGTTGTAATTTATGTTTTGTCCATGTTCAATATCGATGAAACTTTAAAAACTGCAATTGTAATAGGAGAAAGAAGCTTTGAAATTTTCCTCTCAACTATTAGATTTTTTAGCACTATATCGGTTCCATTTTTCTTCTATGTTTAAACACTAGAAGCTAGTAAACAAATTAAATTTGATTACGGTTTTTCTTTGAGAAGATTTGGTTTCGATTAAATTGTCGTCCTGTAGAAATAACAAGAATGAATAATTTTTCAACATACTTGTTTGCTGTTGTTCTGGCAATCCGAAGAACCAGATTTTGCACAATTTGCAAATCATGCGCATGGTTATGAATGTAGAGTAACGACTTGGGTTGACCGTAGCGTTTCAGAATGACGGCGGCGTTCAGTTCAAACTCAACCACTTCTAGACGTTTTTTCAAGTCTTCCAATTCTGTATTTCCTGTTCTGAAAGTTAAAAATCGTAAGACAAAGTTCAATTTCATGAAGAACACTTTCTCATACACACTCACATTTGAAAAAAGTGAACATATTTATTTGTATATTGGATAAGACAAGCAAATGCTACAATTATGATGAGGAAAAAATGGGTTTATTCATGAGAAAGACAATAACATAAGATTGACTTATAGCTACATAAATAAAAAGAGTTTGAATAGATAACTGTTCATTCTTGAAAGGATATTGGAAAATCATTGATTAAAAGGATGTGAAAAATATCCTATAGATTGAGAATGAGAATTTATGTTATCTATAATATAATACGGGGAAGAATTGGCGTATACACGTAAGGAATAGGAAATTCACAAATGACGCATTATTAACTTGAAATTTTGCATATAGATTCTTAGTTTACCGAGGATGGTTATAGGCCTAATCAAAATCCTTGAAGATTTCATAAAGTCAAGTTTTCAATTAGACCCTTGCGAAGCGCGGGTTATTTGCTAGTATTGAATAAAACCCATTCAGAAGATTGGATATGATGGATTATATAAAATCGTTTTGATATTAAAACATTTTCAACTTTGTCAGAAACAATTCAAACTTCAATTAAACTAGATTTAAACTTATTCTATAAAACTTGCAACTTGAATCAAAAATATCACTTACATGGTCGATTTTTCTGGCAGGCAGTTGAGTATTTTCAAGATAGAAAATGCCTTATCTATTTCATCGATGGTTGAATTAGTATAGAGGCATTCCAAAGTCAAACTTATCCTGTCCTCCAACGTTGAAGCTATTTTGTTTTCTGGCTCATCTTTCAGATATTGGAATAACTAGATGATAAGAATGAAGATGAATGGTTCAAGATTAGAAATTATAATATCATTTATAGTTTCCTGAAAGATTTGAATTTTAATATTTTAAAAAGTATTTATCATTTATAATTGTAAGTTATATAGTGTTATCATTATACTTTTTTAATTTTTATTTTCTTCATTCGTTCTCCATTTTCTACATTTTGTACATTCAGTTGTCAATACTAAAACACTATATGATGTTTTCGGTGCCCAAGACAAATATAGGCTCATCAGGAATACATAATGAATTTTCTAAAGAAAAATTCTGAGTTGTTTCATTTATCAAGTTGATGACTATACAAATGAATTGAAATCGAGAGAATCTGGGTATAAAACGCTTTAAAATAAACAATTTATATCCAAAACCAAATTCCAAATTTACATGACAAGTTAAGTTTGTAATCTGTTTGGAGGAATAATATTACCAGCCAGATTAAGAAAAAATGATTATGACTCTTTATAGATACTCTTTATGACATATATACTCTTTATGACTCTTTATAGAAAGTATTTCGCTAAATTTTATTTGAATCTTCTGAAACTGCATTGGTAATATTATTAGTTACAATTAGCTAATATTGCTTGGGAATACTTACTTTGAGTGGTAGAGTTAGGGATTGAGAGCTTAAATTGGATAAAAGTTGAAATAACAACGTCTTTCTTGAGTTTGGAACCAATCCTTCATGTCGATCTGCATAGGGTACTACTCTATGCAGCAAATTTCCTACAAAACTCTCTTCAGTAGCCTAGAAAACAGACAAAAAATAAATTATTTCTGTGAAAAGATCATTAACATTAATAAAAAAGTAAAATTATTCAAATAATAGAATAGAATACAACACAACTTTTGTATTATTTAGATGACGTGATGAAGTTTGAACAACAATGTCCATTCTACACTCAACCAAGATACATTATCCCGAAATTGAAAGAAAGCAGTAGTTTAATGTACACGGTGCGCCAGAGAAACTTACTTATTTGAAAAAAATGCCGTACGTTGAATTGGTAGTGTAGAGGGGCAGGAGGGGGCGCATCTGGAGGGGGAAGTTCTCAAGTTTATCCTCCCTCAAGTAAATTAGCCATCATGCTCTGGTCTAGAGAGCAGCGGGCCTTCGCAGTTGAGAGAGTATTTTCTAATGGACGATCACCTTCCACGCTCGATTTGAAATTCCTCCCCACAGACTCGTTCCTGTACATAATTCGATTCTGTCGTGGGTTAACTCATTTCAGGAGTGTGAAAGTGTCGCTAAAACCAGAAATTGACTTCAACGAACCATCAGAACTCCAGAAAATATCGAAAGAGTGAGGCAGTCAATTGTGCGTTCTCCCAGGCGTTCGGCTCACAAACACGCAGCTGCTATGGCAATTTCTGACTCCACTGTTCGAGGAATTTTCCATGAAGATCATCAATTCAACTTCATCTCTATAAATTGACTATTGTTCAAGAATTGACAACGCGATTTTGTTGCCCGTCAAAATGCATGTGATATGCTGATTGACAACCTGCCTGAAGACGCGGTCATTTTTTTTAGTGACAAGGCTCATTTCTACATGCGATTCTTCAATGCGATTTTTTATGGGGTTATTTGAAATATCTGATCTATGTCAATTGACCACGGACCATAGCACACCTCAAGAACAACATTCGCGACACCATTGCCAACATACCGATTGATATACTGCAACGAAATGTCAAAAATCGACTTCATCAGTGTATGCGCAATGGGGGTCGACATTGGTCTGATCTCATTTTAAAGACTGCATGGTAAAAATTGAGATATTGTATTCTCATTTTCTGTATTATAAAACAAAATTAAAAAAATATCCGAAGTACTTTTGTTTTTGTTTTTTTTTACCTTTCAAATAAGTAAGTTTCTCTGGCGCACCTTGTAGAAATAATTTAAATAAACAAACATTTTAATATATCTATTATTAAAAAGAACTCTAATTTATTGAAATGATTCATTTTTGCGGAGCTCTTGTTTAATGAGTTCTGCTTTTTACCCCTGAAAAGAGGGTTTATTTCAAATCACGATACCATACATTATCTCATTCAATTTTCATAAATTTGAGCAAGTCAAAAAAGTTATGGATCAATGACAATTTATTGTAGTTGATAAATCAAGTGTATTTATTTAAATTGGACATACTCACATCTTTTATGAGCAGCAAAGCTTTTTCTAAAGGAGTCATCTTCTCTAGATCTGCCAAAGTCAAATTTTCCATTTCCAGTTCGTAGACCAGCATCTCAAGAGTGAGAAGTTGGTGGTGTAGATTATCCAAGTCCTGAAAAAGTTAGTGAAAAAATATATAATCCTAAATTAAAATTATTTTATATTTAGAATGACCCTATTTTGGACTTTTAAAATGTTAAATCTAAATTTGGGAGAGAAATAGTAGAGTATCCTTGGTTTTTCTCTCCTGATCAGTGCTTCTTTGTAAAAATAAATATATATAATTTATTGATCCATTCCGAACTGCGCTGCATTAACACACTATTTTAAAAGAATGATAATGGTTTAAAGTTTATTTTAGAAAATCCTGCAACATTTCTCCAACCTATCCTCAGTTTAAGGTCTCATTTTCTTCAGACCTGCCGAACTCATGAGATATTCCCTTATAATGATTGAAAAGAATGAGTTATTTCAGAGATAAACGTGAGAGAAAAATTTTTCATTAAAATTGTCATTAAAATTTTTCATTAGTAAGAATTTTACCTATATTCATTTAGAATTCATGAACCCAATAAAAATTATTAGTGTAAGAGCTAAACTTTAATAATATTAATAAATATCTTTATTTGCAATCGGGGCCACGCCCCATACAAAGTCACAATCATCATGATACAAACAGACAAAATACACAAACAATAATTATGAAAACATTGATAATTACAAACAGGATGACACAATTCATTCAATTGAGTGAAACCTCATGATTAAATTACTGCGATTATTAAAAAGGCTCACTGCCGGCTCAACCTGTTACGCTTAGTATTTCTGATCTTATTTTGAGCGCCTCTACTGTAAAATGGTACACGGAATTTATTTTTTCTACACTCAAGTTGGATAGCAGTACCATTACTTTATCTGCGTCATTTACAATATTTTTAATAGATTTGGCAGTGAATTGTCTCCTGATGTGGCAATACATTGGACATACTAATAAAAAATGTTCCACCGTCTCATCAGTTCTAAAGTTGCAGATTGGACAGTCATTAATCAATCATTCTTTGCAATTTATCCAAATATCCTCCCCTTCAATCTCCTAATACCCTTATATCTCCCGGTAATAAAGGGCAGGTCACACCGAGCTCGCGTCCGCGGCGGTAGCAAAGTCAAAAAACTCGCCTTCCATGTTATTAAGTTCTGCAGGTCACACAGAGCTCGCTACCGCGGAGGTAGTACCTCGGCGGTAGTTTCACTTCGCGAGCCAGGCGAACTTTTGAAACGTCTCCTAGTGGGAGTACCGCTAGCGGTAGTGAGCTCGGTCTGACGTGGCCAATCTAATAACATGGAAAGCGAACTCACCATCGGTAGCGCATGCGCAGTAGCCTCACGGTAGCCCATCACCAAGTAATAGTCCTCCACCGATTTCTTCATATATTAAAATATAATATGTGACCTATCTCAAATATTAAAATGTACTCTCAGGCTAACTGATCTCATGGTGGATTTTTGGCTACTTTAACTCTTAATAAACACATCAAACAAGCATTTTTTCTCCACAGAAGGTGCCAAAGGACATTATTACTGTTACAATAATTTATAATTACGAGTATTTAGCACTACTGTAATTCTATTATCATCATTATTATTCCATATTATATTACTATTATTATTTTATACATTGTGAAAAACTATTGAAGGATTCTCAAAGTACAAAGTCATCAAATCCACTCTCCATAAACTTCCCTCTTCTTGTGTATTGGGTGAACCCACGTTGACCTCTTGGAAACAGAATACAGCATAATAAGTTCCTCATCACTATCGGAGCTACTGTCCTCTAACCACGGTACATTATTACGAAGTGATTTTTGGTCGCTAAAATTTAGCGTCATGTCCATTGTCGAACACTTCTGCTACTAGATAGTAGACAGTCTAGAGCTAGACACTAGTACAGTACTGCACGAGACGAAGTACAGCACTCTGGTTGCCGGCCTTCCCCCACTTCTAGAGAACCAGCCTCATCAAAACAAGAACAAAACCAAACTACCGCTGGCGGACGTTTTTTGGTGTGAACTGCTTCCAGAAAAACTACCTCCGCGGGAGCGAGCTCGCTACCGCTATCAGACGTTGGTGTGCGACCGCTTAAGGAAGTCTCAAATAACTATATTTTACTTTCCCATGTATTGCATTTCGTCTTAGCCAGAGCATATCTAATAGCTGCACCAATGCTCTTTGCCTTTGTACACATGGATGAGCAAAAATAATTGAATCTACCTGAACTGGATAACTCAAACCCCAAGTATTTATAAGTTTTTGCAATTTCTGTTTTGTCATTGAGTTAGTAAACTTTAGAGAACCATACGAGAAACTTTTCATTAGTGAAAATTGTATATTCATATTGAACTTATGACAGGAATAAAAATTATTAGGTTAACGAATAAAGATTAACTATGACTTATAAGCTTCAAAAACACTTCCCGGTGATTTGGAAACCATCATAAAATGTAGTTACATTTATCTATTATCATTATACATCCCATTACTTGAGCACAAGTATAGATTTAAATGAGCATCATCTTTAGCGAAAACCCAATCTCTTATCATCATACATTCCATTACCCAAGCAAAAGTATAGGATTATGTGGGCAAAAACCAAATAATCCATTGTAGTGCTACTATAAAGACTGGAGCTAATCTACTTCAACACCATGGACGTTATAAGAGCCAATTTCCGAGCTCTGGATTTAGCTAAGTTCTACACTTCAAACAACTGGAGTCAGAAAATTTGCTTTCCAAAACGGGGCTTAGTCGCAGTCCCCGTTTAAATTAAATTTCGAAAAACTAAAAAAATTAACAAAAAATAAAATAAAGAGAGAAGAATAGTGTAAAGTTTCAACTATTTAGAATTATTTAGGAATGCTTTATTTCGTTAAGGAAAAACGTTTCCAATTATAGAAATGAGAAAATAAATATTATAATAAAAACTGCGACTACGACCCGTTTCGGAAAGCCAGTTTTCTAACTCTAGCTGTTTAAAGTCTAGAACTCAGCTAAATCTCGGGCCGGTATCAACTTGAACAAAATGTATCAAATTGAATACTACAATCTAGGATTTCAAATATAAAAACCCCGAAGTTAGATTGCTGTATCTGCTACAATTCTATGCTTCAAGGTCGGATTATCAAATGATTTCGGTGTTGTGAGCTAACCAACCTTAATATTGCGCTCCCTGGCAAGGCGTATGAGATCGATAGCCGGATCAACTAGATGACTGCTACTCTCAATCTGGTAAATCCTCTTCCGATACCAATCCGACAAATTTTCTGCTGTCAGAGAACTGTGACTGTCAAGTTTCGGATTGGTTTCCCATTTTTCCTCTTCTTCAACACTGAGAGAACTGGAAAAAGTTACAGAATAATATTTATTAATAGACTAGCCCTACATGGGTAACCCATGCTCCGAAAGAGTGTAATCAGAAAATTGTCAAACTGAAAACTTGACCTACTGAAATCTTTAAAAATTCAAAATAAGCCCAGTTTTGGGCTTTAAGCCTGTTGTTTTTCCGCAATCATTCATAATTGAGAATGATATTGTATGTTTCAATGTATGAATAAATGAAAATAAATAAAAATAACCATCCTCGGTAAATTAAGAATGAATATGCAAAATTTGAAGCTAATCTGTCCAGTAGTTCAGACATGATGTCATTCGTGAATTTCCTATCCCATACATGTATAAGCGATTATTTTATTTATTATATTATAGATGTATCAAGTTGTTGAGGGGATTTGAGTTAATGTTCGTACGAAGATATAAAAAGTTATAAAAATGAACAGATTAAAAACAGAAGTTCACAGCCTTATTCAAAATATTACAATTTTTATTTCTAAATAAGCCTTCAAATAAAAATTTATAGGAATAAAGCAGTTGGTAGAACCTTAACTACCTTATCATCTTTGCACTTCTATCTTCCTAAATACATGTTTTGTCTACTTTATCATAATCTTAGCACCCCCATCTTTAGGCTATAAATATTTTATATTTAAATTTGTTCTGTGAAAAGTCTATTGATAATCTGTTGCTGAACATCATTTTCTGATTAAAATAATAGGCTGAAGTTGGGTTGTACAATATCTTTGTTATTTTATTGGATTCAATCCCATTAGCTTTTGTTGAAGCTTCCATGCTAATTCGAGAATCACTGGGAAGTGATCTGACAGAGGGGAAGATGTTTTCGACTGTCGTAGAGCAGTGCTTGAAAATTATTCGCTCATTCTGTTTGAAGGA
Source organism: Nilaparvata lugens (assembly GCF_014356525.2). Classification (NCBI taxonomy): domain Eukaryota; kingdom Metazoa; phylum Arthropoda; class Insecta; order Hemiptera; family Delphacidae; genus Nilaparvata; species Nilaparvata lugens. The sequence continues at coordinate 15,761,956 of NC_052507.1, forward strand.
GTAAAATGGATCACTGTGGATTTGACTGTCTAAAGTGCAATTAATGATTTGAGGAACTATGATCTTTTCACTTAATTGTACTGTAATGAGTGTAGTATCCATGAAATTATTAATTTCTGATAATATTATTATCATGAACTTTCTAGTTTAGCATGTGATCAATATTTTCTGTTATATTTTGTTTGCTTTTGTATTTGAATTTTGTAAATAATGCCAACCTGCTGTAGGATAATTTCCTAAAAAGCAACTGTATTAAATAAAATAAATATTTAACTTTTAACGTTTTATTACTTTTCAAATAATTAATTATGTAAGTGATCCACATTTTTATTCTAACAGTTAGTTTTGACAGTTAATTCTCAACACTCTAGATTTAAAATCCTAGAAGCAGGACTTCCTATATACCACATGTAGTAACTTATATATAGGGAGTCCTGCTAGAAGCGTATTGTTCAACTTACTTGAATTTTTCACTTTCGCACCAATCAGTTTCTCTAATGTTGGATACATTCCATTCGAATACATCTCCATCACTGCTGCACTCTGGCAATAGATGACTGAAATAGAACATCACTTTATTCAACAGAGGTAGATATTATCGTGAATTCTTTTGATGGAATTTTAAGGAGATCTCTTGAGAGATCAAGTAAATAGTATACGGAACTTGAGAGAAATAAGGAACAATATAATATATTTAACAGCAATGTAGTTATTATTGTGAGATAATTATATCAAAATGAATATTTGTTCAACGATTTATATATTTTTTCGTTTATGATTATGCTATGAGCTACTCCACTATGTTTTTTTTTTGAAAGTGTATGCTAATTATTTGTTGAAGTGTTTGCTTAATTTTTATTTCATACAGTTACTTTTGTTTCTATTTTTCTCTAATTGGAGTGCTTCCTGAATGCTCGTTGCTAGCGCACAAACTTTGTTTTGCTGGCAACGCCAATATCATATATTAGATTATTATTTAGTTTCAATGAAAGCTTTTGTAATTTTGTTAATAAATTTCCAATGTATGAAACTGGATTTTTGTTTTCCATGTATTTGTGAATTATTTATATTAATTTGGCAATAAATTTGATTTGATATAGTCTCCTTTACTATACTTTTTACACCGTTTACCTCTGAGATAATAATTCCAACTATGAACTACTTGCTACTTGTAATGGTATTTCCTTGATCTGAGTTTTCCCATTGAGACTATAATATAGAGCTAGTTTATATCGTTACAATATTGGTATTTGCAGGATTTTATGATTTTTTATTACTCTTTATTGATTGATTCTTTATCACAAATGACAATGTATTGCCAGGTTTTGCACGACCCATTGCATACCGCACGTACTCTTCCACATTGAAAAAAGTAATTATTAATTTATGAGTACTATATTTTTACCATGATTCTGATTATTTGAATTTTGATGCCAATAAAAAACTTTTCATCATGCAAATCTCGTTCAAGTGTGAAAAAGAAAATGAATTTTATTTATCATAAACAATACAATAATAGACTAGCTTCTAGTAAATCATAATGAGCACAGAATAAAAACACATTTTTTAATTAATTTTTTTCTCCAGTTCTACAGCCCAGGGTGTGTTTTGGCTTCCTCCACAACATTCCTCCAAGCATCTCAGTCATCATTCAATCTTCCCCATCCTCTATAACCCATCCTTTTTAATTACTCGAGGTTGGTGAATAAACTAAAACATAGTAACTGAGAAACCAGCCTCTTATGGAAAAAGTATGAATTAATCAAGACTTACCGATATTCGGATGGAAGCATAGTTTCAGGAAAATTTTCCAATATAGAAAGCCAATATTTCAAAGTTTCAGAGCCATGATACGTGAAAATACACTTCACAGCACTGTGGTCACCTTTCTGAGCATAATACATGGCTGATACGACTGTTGATTGATGCCGGAATCTGTCATAGAATTCTTTATCAAAATTTTCGAATTCATTTTCAACATCGCCATTGTTTTCTTCCTTTGGAGTCTCAGTCGAATTTGTAGACTGAAGTAGTGCTTCCATGTGATTCTTAAGTATCAACTGAAAATAGAATTAGTGAATTAAGAGACAATATTATACAAAAGTCCATTATTAAACACAGATTTTTTAAAAATCAAGTGACAATGGAATCGGTGAATTGAGAAATAATATTATATTAACGTCCATTATTAAACACAGAGTGAAACAATATTGATTTTATATTAATGAAAGAATAATTGACTAAACATTATACTAATTCAAATACATCAACTGTGACTTCTATTGAGAATTGCAAGAGTGAAGGAGGCATTCAGCCAGATAAGATGATTGGTGTGTAGCAGAATGCAAATGGAACTGCAGAAGAAGATGGTCAAGTGCTTTATGTGGACCGTGGCTCTATATGGAGCAGAAACATGGACGCTAAGAAGACAGGAAGGGAAGAGATTGGGGGCTTTCGAAATGATGGTGTGGAGGAGGATGGAGAGGATCAGCTGGATGGATAGGGTGAGAAATGAGGAGGTACTGTGTAGAGTAGGAGAGGAAAGGAATATCATGGCAGTGATGAGGAGACGGAAGCGGAGCTGGCTGGGACACTTGCTGAGACATGGCAGCCTCCTTGTGGCGAAGGGGCTGCGGAGGAGAGCGAAGATGGTGGATGTTGGGGAAGAGAAAAAATCTTCATGCTGAGGACAGATAGGAATAGAGAAGGAGGAATCATGTACGCCCTAGAGCAGAATACTGATGGTGGTGATGATGATGATGATGATAATGTATTTGTAAAAATATCATGAAACTCCTATTATAAAGAGAGATTGGCAATGAAATGTAGTATGAAAGTTTACACATAAGAGGAATAGAAAAAATAACATTATCAAGATATTCAGGGCCGGTTTCCGAGCTCGGGATTTTGTCAAGTTCTAGACTTTAACTGGATTTAAACTCTGGAGTCAGAAAATTGTCTTTCCGAGTCAGAGCGTTAATGTAGTCGAGGACTCAAATAGACCCTGGAGTTTAGAGATCACGTTAGACCCTTGAGTTTATAATTTCGCTTTCTGAGTGAAGGGCTTATAAGTCCAGTACTTGAATTAGATTCTCACCTCTTTCCGAGTCAAGGATTTATTAAAAATCGTCAAGTCCAGAACTTAAAACAGCGTGATTTTAAACTCTCGACTGAGGTTTAAGTTCTGGACTTGAACTGAGCAAACACATTTCAGTTATTGTTTTGGAGTAGATGAATAGCCAAATAAATGTCTTGGAATACATAAATTATTTGGATTAGTATATCATAATTCATAATTTATAGTTTGCAAGTCTATTTTAAAATAAAGTTTCATCAAAAAATATTATGCGTAAAAACTAACCTTTTTTCGAATGTGACAAGCTAAAAAATTTCAAGAAAAATAATACAAGGATTGTCTTGGAATTTTATCTTCCAATGTGAATGTTATTAATCAATGCCATATTATTAATAATATAACAATATTTAATTATTTTTCCATTTTTTCAAAACAAAAACGTTTTTCAACTCAATAGCATACTAAAATTATTATTTTTATTTCAAAATCAATGGCAAGGATCAATGATCGATAATAGTATAACGTAAAATTGAATGTTTATTTTTTTTATTCATGTTTCAAAAGGTTAGGTTATGCTTTGAATTTATAGACCTACACAATTCAAAGAAATCGAAACTTATTTTCACAAAATAATATTGTTACAAAATAGTTTGGAGAGCATGGTCATTTGAATTATCCCGCTGCAATCAGATGTTTTGCTATAGGCCTATTGCCAACAATACAACAGCAAAATATTGAGAATTTCCCTTGTGTTTACTGCGTTAAAGTCCTGACTCAAATAAGTTGAGAACTTAATAGACCCCGGAGTTTAGAAGATAAACCCGTTACTCAGAAAGTTGATTTGAACCGAGCGCTTATTTTCAGGACTCTGTAAGTTCAGAACTTGTAGATCCCGAGCTCGGAAACCGGCCCTCATTTTCATATTATGACCCAAGTATAAATGGATGGATAAATTAACAAATAGAAAAAAAGGTTGTATTTTCTACTGATAATCTCATAAACCATAAACCTAAGATTTTTGGAAATGAAACATTACCAGTAGAAAGACATATTGTGCTATTACCTAAATCATATAAAAATTCTACAACATCTCTGAATACAGTGGTCAATAATTTATAAATGTATTGTATTACCTGATAAGTGTACAATCTATCTGAAAATTGTAGTAGCTTCATTCTAGCTGATATAGTATTTTTCTCTTCCTCTGATAATACATCAACATTTATTTCCTTAGCATATTCTATAAAATCAAACTTCTCATATGGATCATTATCGACTGAATCTTCAATATTCTCTGGAATCAAAACACGATAAAAATGAGTCAACATTTTACACTGAACCTCAAATATTATAATTATTATTTACAGCATTTAGTTGGAAAAATGAAATGAAATGAGACAATATTAGACGGAATTAGGACTTTCAAATCCACTTTACCACTCAACCTTGCAATTGAAAGATTGACAAAACACATTAGAAAAGAGCTTGTGAAATTAAAATTTCAATGTCAAACATGTATTGTGATTAATTAAATTTCAATTATCAATTAGAATGATCTAGGGAAGCAAGACAGACAAATAACCAGAGCAAGTATTCATATTTATGACACTCCATACAGTTCAGACAACAAAATTCAACAATTCGCCTTCAATCTGATGATAATGAGAAAATAATATTTAAAAAATTCAACATAGTTAAATAGTTATACCATTATTAGCAATCCAATGTTGCTTAAAGATCTCAGTAAGTTGATTCTCAGTCATTTTTAGGCCAAACTCCAAGAGCTCTTTAGCTGCACTCAATGTTTCAGGAACTCTTTCACAACATTCTTGTAGCACCCAACTACATTTACTTATTTTGCTCTGAAAATGAAAAAGCAGCGTTTTAAAGAAATTACTAATAGAAATTTAATCTTCAATTCAAAAAATTATTGCCGATATTATAATCACAGAGTTTTCATCATTCTATAAAAAGAAATGCAGTGAGAGAGGACAATATGAAAAGTCTACCTTCCTCTATAAACAATAACCGGCCCTAAGGGTCACTTGATTACAAGCATCGTGTATCATTTGAACTTCATTTATTCATTTATTTATTTATTTATACATTAATAGATACAATCATTCTCAACTATGAATGATTGGGAAAGGAACAACAGGCTTAAAGCCCAAAACTGTTCCTTTCCCAAATTTAGATAGAAATTGTCCAAAAATAGGTTATGTTTACACTACACGTTTTTTGTCCAATTTTGAGTCCAAAATATTTATAAACTAGGAATTTAGAATTAGGAAAGTTGAAAACCAAATTAAATAATTCATATACTATCATTCATAATCATAATTAGAAGTAAGATTATTTTTAGAATAATTATTCTAGTCGGTATTCTCTTTGAAATCTGTACTATATGTATCCATATTGTGAATAGACTCCACTAGATGTAAATTATTGGCATTCAGAGAAATGATTGTTATTATTCAGTAGTAAGTGACATTTTTAAATCCTTTGTAGCTTGAGATGATGTGATTTGTTGTAGTAAAGATATTGTTTTTTGTAACTCTTATGGCACAAACCTCAAATCGAGAATATGGGATTGCACTACAATTACATGATGGCGGAAGTAAAACTAATTAAATAAAATGAATTGCAGTTATCAGCAATTTTCCACATTCATGTCTATTAAATTCAAATGCGGTAACTTAACACTTCGATAATATTTTTAATAAAATTAGTAAATGTACAAGTGAATAATTTCAATTCAATACAGTGAATCAAAGCTCTATAGTACATCCTATTCTTGAATCTGAGAAAATTGTCTGAAGATCTGAATACTCAAGTTTTATCTCATCTTTTTCTGCTGATATAGGTAAAGAAATAAAAATAAATAAATATAGGTAAAGTATTGCACATCTAACTCCAATTAACATGTTTTGAAGTTAGTGTAACAACTTAACTGGACACAAACTATACTAAATGTAAGAAAAAAGTTAAACAATCTATGAATTGAAAAATGATTAGTTGATTTTCTGTTTGTCAATTGTTGATACGGAAGAATTCCCTAAATTTTCAATTGTTTGTCAATAAATGAGTAATATATTTATTACTCATCTATTTCACTATCCATGACCAAATGCAAGTTAATAATCCTTTTTTGTACTATTTTCCACGACACTACAGTCTAATTTAGGGTCTACAATCTAATTTACAGTCTACAATATTAGACTGTAGATCATTGCAGCTTATCGATGTGGATGGATAGTATTATTGACCTCACTTCAAATTAGATACTTGTAATACTGTAATAATACAAGGTATATAAAATTTCATGTTCTCTTACGTAAATGTTTATTTCAATTGCAACATGAAATATGTGACATAAGAGCAATGATAAGATATACTTTCTGAGACACTAACATTTCTAATTAATTAACAAATGAATGAATGAATAGATTCGTTATTTCTATATCTACAAGGCTACTTAATAGTTTATTCATTGAAATACTAGTACCGTTTATTCTTTTTTGAACCGGCTATGTCTTCAAAAAAGAATAAAGGGTACCGTACTATAATTCTACAAAAAGAATAGATTTGCATTTATTTTGGCTGAATACTATGAGACTCAACTGGATACTTTTTATTTTTTATGACAACGTTGCTCTTCATATCAATTCAATTCAATTTAATTTTTCATTTTATGCATCGTATGTAATACAATATTAACACAGGTCATAAACAATTCATCAAACAATATACAGTTTATTGATAATTTATGGAAATTTACAGCTTTAAAGTTTAATTTTATTACTTTATTAATAAAACCTCTAGTTACTTCAAAAAAAACCTGATTTTCTAAATACTCGTACAGGTGCTCTGTAATTTTATCAGATTGACAATGATGTACCTAACAATCGAAACCGGTCCTTCTACTTTTAATAAAATCTGTGGTTTTTGACAATTTCTTAGACCTTTTATTTAATATGAATAATTACCAATATATCAATTTCTCAACTACACAAAGTTCAATTTTATCTCTATTACATTACAGCTTTAAAGTTTAATTTTTATATCTAATACAATCAAATACTCACTTTTCTAGAGAAGAGTTCTTCAGGAGTGGTACTCTTCAGAGCGATGAGTCGATACGTTCTTCTGATCAACTTGGGCAATCTCCTTTCCGGGCGAAACCGTTCACTATCAGTCATGTAGTAAATAGTTGACTTGACTAGTTCTGAGCCTCTCATCAACAGCGAATCTTTCTCATCAACGTCATCTTCTTCTTCTTTTTCTTCCTCTTCCTTATCGCTGACCTCTTCTTGCTGTCGATCATAGTAAATAAATTGGAAAAAAGAAAAAATAGAAATAGAATAGTGGACAATATTTTCTTAATGTTCATTTATAATATACTATTAGAAAATCGAGTACCTATTATTCTCAATAATAATCAAACACATACTGTACCACAAACATCAACTACATGTATATCAAAATATTTAAGAGAAGCTGAACTATTTGAGTTTCATTATGATAGATAGTTGAAATCTATATATATCAAAGCGAAATGGCACTCACTCACTGACTGACTGACTGACTGACTCACTCACTCGCAGAACTAAAAATCTACCGGACCAAAAACGTTCAAATTTGGTAGGTATGTTCAGTTGGCCCTTTAGAGGCGCACTAAGAACGGATTTGGAAAAATTTCCAAAGATACGCCCAAAATCTGCATTTTTCCAGCGTTTTTTAGCGCTTTCTCAGCTATATCGAGAACAAATGAACAGAAAATGTTCAAATTTAGTACAGAAGCTCAGCTAGGGTGTAATAATGTTGTGTTAGAAGGAATTTGCAATAGCGTCAAAGATACGCCCAAAATTAGCGTTTTTCCAGCGTTTTTTTGCTTTTTATCAGATTTATCGAGAGCAAATGAACAGAAATTGTTAAAATTTAGTACAGAAGCTAAGCTAGGGTGTAATAGTGTTGTGTTAGGAGGAATTTGAAATAACGCCAAAGATACGCCCAAAATTAGCGTTTTTTGCGTTTTCTCAGTTCTTTCATCAAGTAATAGACAGAAAATGTCCAAATTTTAGACAGAGGTTCAGGTAGGGTCAAAAAATGTTGTCATATGGTGACTTTAATATTTCATCAAAGATACGCCCAAAATCAGCGTTTTTCTCAGCTTTTCTGCGTTTTCTCAGTACTTTGACTTTCTGATGGAATGAAGCATGCTCAAATGAAAAAATGCAGGCGAGCAAAGCGAGCCCGCTGATCCCATTTGTGGACGATCCAGTCGGGGGTCCAGACGGATATGGCGAGCGAAGCGAGCCTGACGGCTAGTATTAATATATAAATGATTTAGAATCAACTATCAAGACTGGCTCCAAACAAATCTTTAAAATTATAAACTTCAAATAGCCTAACCTAACCTAATCTAACCTAACCTGACCTAACCTAACCTAACCTAACCTAACCTAAATTGATTAAAGTGAAGCTGAGGTCTTAGTTTCGACTCGATTGGCTTCTGTTTGTTTGTACTGCAGTTACAGTCGCAGTTATTGTTCGATTTGGATGAAATTTGGTACTATACAAGTTCTTTGAAACAAGGCACAGAAACGTATGAGTAACGATTTTTGATGAGACCTCCGGTTTTTTTGTAATTAAAAAACCGCAGACCAACCTCCATCCAGAAAGTTACTATTTCGTATCTAGCGCTGTTATCTTTGAAGATACAGCAATTTTTATTCTTTTCAAAATGAAAGATCCTTGGATTTACAATAAGTTAAGAGTAAATCGAGCCCACAATAAATATAAGTAAAAAAATTGGCTCTCATTTTTTAGAATAGAAATTGTGCCGCTCTAATATGTGCTGTATTGAATGAATGGTATCGTTGGGAAGATGAAGGGATGCTATCAATCTATTTTTAGACGTGACATATGTACTGGAAAACCAGGTAGTGAGAATACAAATACAAATAGCTCTAGTGAGCAGGGTTTGTTGTCACACTACTCATTCATTTCCCTTCTCTGTCTCACTCAGACCTCAGAGGACAAGAGTTGTTAGCGGTGAACCTTGAGAACGTCTGAGCCGCTCCAAATCATACTGTATTTATTAATTGAAGAAAACTTCTCACTTAATTGCACCATTTCTTCCCTTTTCAACATGAATTTTCCCTGTTTCATAGATGAATAATAGACCTACGGAGCCGGCAGGAGGCATCACAGCTTAGTTAGCTTTTGTTTTCCTTTTAGTATGTATGAGATCGGAAACCGACTTGTGCGCATTAACATTCTGCATAGGCATAACATTGAATCCACTTTTCATGAAAAGCAACATTAGCAACCTCCTGTCATTGTCACCAACAAACCCATCTTATTTAGAATCATTTTTCTTCTCAATCGTCTGTGAGACGATTCATCGTCTAAATTGCCCTACTGCATTTCATTTTTCATCACTGCATATTCCATTTTTCTGTCAGTTGACTGATTTCTTATAAATAATTATTAGAAAAGTTGAAATATTGTAAATATGGGGACGATATAAAGGTACCTCCTTGACAGACATTTATAAGTCCGGTGTCCATGGAAACAATGTCTCTAGCACTTTCATTGGAGAGAATAATAGGATAAATCTTCACAATATACTGTTCTTTCTTAATGGCCCTTCTCATTAGTTTGAAAGTTGTCGGCTATTCATGAGCGAGGTCTACTGTTCTCAGAACTACTAGTTTATAAGATGAGGAATAAACCCTCACAAATGTGTTCCAGATTTTCTATTGTACACTTGAACACGATTGCTTGTAGCTAAAGTGTGGAGGAGAAAGAGGGGAAGATCCAACCAGAACATTTCCCCATAAATTCCTTTCTTCAAAAAGTTTTAGGTAAACGTTATAAGCTATAAAATGGAATTATGCGAACCCTGAATTCTTCTCTATAAGTTATTGAGCAATATTATGTAAATTTATTTTCCATTTTATTTCTTATATAGAGGCTGGTTTTCTATTACTCTATATATTTTTTAAACGTATTTTTGAGCAATTTAAATACGAAATATTCAATTCTATTCTATTCCAAATTAACTTTCTTAATAGAACCGCTAGTTACTTGAAAAACTGATTTTCTAAATACAGGTATAGCCTACTGTAATTTTATCAGTTTATCAGAGTTTGACAATGGTGTAACAACCGAAACCAGTCCTTCTACTTTTAATAAAAACTGTGGTTTTTGACAATTTCTTGGTCCTTTTATTTAATATGAATAATTACCACTATATCAACTTCTCAACTACACAAAATCTGTAATTTTTGTCAACCTATTATAATTAATTTATTTGTTTTTCAGTTAGATAGAATATCATATTTTTATGTAGGATTCATTTGAGCAATATAGTAATATACATTAGTGATCGCATAAACTAACAGAGAGGGTTTGACAACAAAACTCAAACATTCACTTAATTGAACAAAATATGATTGCTTATCTATTGGATATTATGGGGGTAATGACCTGTTCAGACTGCTGATGCCTCTTCTTGCTGGAGATGATTTTGAACTCGCTTTCCAAGGCGAGAAAGCCTTTCTCGGTGCAGGTTGTGGAAAGCATGGTGGCGCCGGCCAGGGCCTCAGGCTTGTCTCCCAGTATGTTGCGCAGTCCTTCCAATTCACAGACACTGACGGCTCCATTTCGCCTAGCGATTATCAATTTCTGGAAAATAGATAATTATAGATAGCAATTACCATTATTCATTCATTACTCTAGGGATGCTAGAAAGGTTTATTAATAGAAACATAAGTAACCGTTGTCATTTTCCTTAATTATATATAACAACAGTTATTATTGGAATTATTAATTCATTTCAATTACAATTTTGTTACAATTTGTATTCTTGTTTTTTATCTTATTAATTTTAAAGGGTGCTATAATTCTATTTTATAATTAATTTCTATAGTTCTGCTTGAAAGTTTTATATTTGACCGAGCGTTACTATTTTACTGTTTACTTACAAACTGTTTGTTATTTTATTTGTTACTACTGTTAGACGTGTTAAAGAATTTAACTTTTTGAAGTTTTGTAGCAACAAGAACTAATTTCTCGTTATTATAATGAACATCGGTTACACCAATTTCAATAAATAATAGTTAACAGTGAAAATTTATCATATTTTTTGAAGTCTGAACACAAATTAATACACATTTTCATGCATTAATGAATCTTAATATATGACACTTTACATGGAATAAATTACTACACTATAATTTTACTATAATATTGATTTCATTTTAAAGTATTTCTAAGTATAATCATCAGTTGCTCATAGATTTAATTTATGATAAAAATAAATAATGAAAGTGGAGAGTAGATTCATAAGTTCAGGAATATTTACTTGCAAAAATTGTATTATCTAGGTTCTCTGAAAGTGGAAAATTCTGTTATATACTTCAAAAGAAGAAATAACAAATAAAATGGGAATTACAGTAAATATATTATATCACTTTTTGAAACATCGAAGACAGACCGATCCCATTGGGATAAAATACAGAAATAACTATAAATTATTCTACATGTTTTAATAAGAAACATAAACCTTGAGTGGAAAAAAATCCACTACAAGGAGTATTTTACAAGTAGAAGAGTAATAGATGAAAATAGAAAAAAATATTTAATATTTGTAATCATAATTTCAAATATTGAATGATGAAGTCAGTATAATTCTGCTGGAATGAAAGCTTCATCAACAATAATATTATTAAGTAACAATAAAATTGATTGTGTTATAATAACCAATTCGTATTGTAGAATGCATACATTGTCATATAAAATAATAGAGCATGTCATCTAGATGACTTGAAAGGATAAACTATTTTTATGACGTTTTGGAGCTAAAAATTCACTGAAAATGCTCTTATCATTGGTCATTGCTCTTTACCGTGCAGGTCCAATAAAAATAGATTAGTATCTAAATTTTGATCCGCTCCTAGTTAATGTTGCCTCACATTACTCCATCTCATGCAACCGGTAGAAAATGGAAATCCAACTAAAAATAAAAATTAATCTCCAAATGATTACCTATTTTTTGAGTTGGAGCTGGACTGTAGATTACAGCCTTTCGAAAACCGGTTATGTGATTAGCTAGCTTGGTTTGTACCGCAAATTATAGAGAGTGAAGCTTTTGCCAATATTTTCGCAGAATTCCTACATTGGTTAACATAAAATACTTGTCCGAGTTGCACTCACATAAATGAATTAACTTTCATGCTGTAATAATTTATATTTTTTCAAATTTTCCAAGAAATAAGGGAAGAAATTTAAGGGTTCAATATATTCAGTGAATATTAAAAAGGCTTGATTTAGCCTACACACTATCGCAGAAAATTTATCTACCAACTCTACATTTAGTTATTCTGTAATATACTGTGTTTATTATTGGCTTTGATCTAATACAATTTCACATTCTGAGACACAAACTAGTTTCCTGCTTTATAATTGAATTTTGTGGAGTTTAATGAAGGCTTTAAAATACATTATTATTTCTTTCAATTAAACTAATAATTCAAGTTCCAAATAAGTCTGACAGAATAATTTATACTACTATACTTTCAACATTAAGTAATCACATAGGAAATCAGTAACTCTAAGTAATAGAACTTAAGTTTTCCTCATAACATTTTTCTTCTATTACTTCTTCCAATTTCTTTCCCCGTCTTTTCTTCACATACTTTGTCAATCAAATATCATTTTAATTGTCTCCTAAATTATATTTTTCCCTGCCAAATAACTTTTATTGATTCCTATATTATCTTCTTTTCCCACTCAATAAGCTTTTAAAACCATGACAGATAGTTATCAGTTTTAATTTGAATGGAGTTCATTTTTCATTTGAATGAAGTTATCTACGAATTCTTGCTAACACGTTCAACTGAGTTGTGATGTATCGCTCACGGCTTAATTGCGCTCTCTTTCTTCCTCTTCTATTCCTCTCTGTTATTTAGCTTTACACTTCTCACTCTACCATTCTAATCTCTTTCGCACTTTGTGCCTCTCCTACAGGCACTCACTATCTCTCTCTCTCCCCCCACCAACTTACTACCATTCTCTCTCACAACTGCACTCTCCTTTTCTCATCCCACATCAAATAATAATTTGAAGAGTGCAGAAATTGCCACTCTACCGACTGACAGACTAGTTGAGCAGTCACTACACATACTTACTAGTAAACAAACCAGCTTCAAGGTAACTCACTCAACTCCGTTGATAGTTTTGTTTGAATAATAGTGAAGACCTTCGAAGTGATTTGTTTTTTATCTATGTTTCTTCTTTAGATTATTCTAATAATATAATATTAAGATAGTTAGAAATTTGAAATATAAAAAATAAAATAAAATCCATCAAATTAAATTTAACCTTGATTTAACCTTTAAGCCATGTCACCAAGCAAAAGATACCTCAAGAACCAATTAGCGAATCGGATAATATTGCAATGAGGTCATTAATCATTGTTCAATTGCTGGTAAATTTGATAGATTTATGTGTAGATGGACAATAGAGTTTTGTTTGGCAAACAAGGGGTACACGTGATACTTCTTATCACTATTTGGCTGATAGCTGAGAAAGGAAAGCAATTTGAGACATGAAACTGTACGTTTGATTTGGTAAAAGTATACTGAACAGGTGAAATTAATTTCTATATTCATTTCATGAATGAAGAATTAATTAATGTAAGTAAACTTTAGACTCAGTTTTCTCGAAACTAACAATATGTCACTTGGACCACCTCTAACCCCTTCAATTGTTTTGTTGAGGAAGTCGACCACAGCTGGAATCAGATTGACTAGTTTTACACCCACTAAATAACATAAAATATATTTTTTCAAAATTTATTCGTAGCTAAATGTTTTAGTTATAGTTTTTTGTTTTCAAGTTTTATCTATTTCAAGTAAACTATTCTCATTACTCTATTCATGCTGAAGAGAATAGCACAGGGCAGAGAGGAATTGAGAAGTAGGAATCATGTATCTATGGACCTGCCCTAGGGCAGAACACTAATGATGATGATGATTCTTATAATGTAAAGTCTAATTTGTCAAAAATCTCTTTATTTTTATCTTGAAACTTGTTAAAACTTCTCCTTCAAATATTGGAAACTGGCATTTAAGAACATCTCATACTGGTAGTGGAATACTTTATCTAATTTATAATTTTAACTATTATTATTTTAGTTTCTCATCATATATGTATAATAGCTGTTTTTTTTTGTAAATGAAATCATGATGTGTGTTTAATATACATAATTAATAGAGATTGGTAAAATAGACTGTGCACATAGGAACATTAATGCAAAAGTTGTGAAAACACTTGAAATGTCAATTAAACTACTATAATTTGAGAAATACTAACTCAAAATTCATCCATACTTTTATCTGTTCTAACTTTTTGAGAGATGGCGATAAAATGATATTGTGAGAAATAGGTATCTCAGATGTAAGATATCATCGTGTATATATATATATCAGGAGAGAAAGTAATTTCAGTTATTTCACCGTTCTATACAATTGAATTAGAAGTAGCAAATGAATATAATTGAGAAGTTATCACAACCACTTACTTTCCAAGTTAAAGGAAAATAACTATGTTGTTACAACATTATCGATTTCTAGTAAACTTGAATTCACACAAAAAGCAGCAGAATAGAACACCTTGAATGAAGGAATATGATTTTATTGCTGAATGATGACCACACATGATTTCAACATCACATCATTCAAAATCACGACTGTTCGACATCAATCAATATAAAATTACATTCCTTATCCATTGCAGTCCTCCGATTGATTGAAAAATCAAGTTGAAAGAAGGCTAAATTGATCGATTTCAAAAATTGATTATTTCGCATTATATTTCATAATTTTTTTATATTTTGTGATTTTAGTAAATGTTTTTGTCTATTTTGCAATAAATACAATTCATAATAAAAGTCACTTCAAGCACAAAAACACTCTTATTTTAAGAGATAAGAGCCATTAAGCTATATTTTCATAAATACTAAAATATTTCCTAAATAATATGAATTTAATGTTATTTCATAACGTTAGTAGGTGTTTGGAAATTCGATTATCAGAAAACAGAAAATGAAAAATGAATCTCATAGATAATGGTTACACTACTTTGACCCAGTAAATTATAAATAAGATAAAAAATTGAAAAAAGGTGTAGCTTTTAGTGTAACATCTATTCTGAAATGTTTATTTAATAGCAGATAGGATAAAATTGATGTTTCCTTAATAGTGGCTGGAGTCGATTGGATTTGATCAATTGTAATGTAAAATCGGGTTTCTCGTAGAATTTCATTTTATCATGAACTAGTAGCCCAAAATTTAGTATTGTTATTTATTCATTTATTTATTTTATTCACAATCACAAATCATAATCAAAATATGATTGGGAGAAGACAACAGGCATAGCCAAAAACTGTCTTCTCCCAAATTTTTACAAATAAAAGTCTCAAAAAAGGAGGTTAGATTTCACTTTTCACTTTTTTTTTGCTTTTCTATTTGTCAAATACACATAATTTATCCCTGTTATATTATAGTTTCATCATTGTTGCTTGTTCGTATATGACTGTATCTCATGGTTCGTCGAATATACTGTCCAAGATGTATGTACTTCACGTTTCTTAGCCAAACCTGCTAGACTAGCCTCTTTAAAAAAATAATTATAAAATGCTTGATATTTTGCAGTGAAATTTTTTTTTCTTAAAACTGCTTGACTCTGTAGTAGAAAAATAATCATTAAAGTGAGGTCCACGTTATAATTCATTTATCTATTCATATACACATACAATTCAGGTAGAAACAACAAAAGTAATGGCAGTATTTGATTGATATTGGTGTTGCTATCCTTGTCTATCATTTGACAACGCAAATAGCGCTATCCTTTTCTACCTCCGCAACTTTGTCAGATCGTTTTTCAACAATGAAAATATATTTAATAAACAAAATATTTAATCTCAATTATAAACATTAATAATTAATAATTAGCAGTGTGTGATTACATAACCTTATCTTTTGGACAACATTAACATTTTATCAAAATTTTTGGAGAGAATTAGTACAGGCTCAGCCTAGTTTTTCCTCCAATGTCATAATTGTATTATGATTATAGTATTTTATACAATAAATGAATAAAATGAATAATTTTAATCATTAATAATTTTACTGAACCATCAAAAAAAATTTTTCTTGACGAATAAAATATAGCTGAAAATTATTTAAAAAGACTGAAAAATTAATATTTCATCAGATATACCGGTATCAGCTATATTTTATAGAAGGGAGTGGCAAGGCAGAGAATCGGCAACGCTGTTCTCTTATCTTTCTCCACTGCTATTATAACAAGAGTTGTTGAAAATTGTGGAAACAGCTTAATATTTTTTTACAAACATAATTTGATATAATGTTTCTTTGGGGATCCTATTCGAATAGAAAAATTATTTTTCTATGGTTTCAAAATATTTCGCCATCTTGGATCCGACATTTTGAATTCAACTACATTTTTTTAATGGGAAGGTGGTGATACATTATGATACATGATTTTGATACAGAATTTCAGGAGAAAATGAATGGCGAAAAAAGCACATCTATAAATCTCAAATCTTTTCAAAAGTATTCATTTTAAATATAATAATAAACCACACAAAATAAAAAAGGGAGTACATTAAAAATCTGACACATAAACGTTTCTGCTAAAAGTGTGAAATATGTGATTAGATGTTACTATAAGTGTTTACTAACACTTGAAAAAGTGATATTTAATAGTTTATTATTATTTTTTTATTTTTAATGTACTCATTCTCTCTTTTTGTACGATTTATTAGTATTGTGGAATGTGAATAACGGTTTGAAATATCAATGTGCGGTTTTCACCATTCATTTTCTCTTGAAATTCTGTATCGAAATCATGTACCATATGACCACCTTCACATACGTACAATTTAATTATCCTTGTAAAAGAAATATCCATAATTTTCACCAACTCTGTATATAGAAATACCGTGAAGCTAGTTACTCACACATCGATTTTTGGACGCACGATTTTTTGCCGTCCTTAGGAATTCTATCAGATTAAACGGAACTTGACAAACATAATCTGTTTAATCTAATAGAATTTATAAGGACGTCAAAAATCGTACGTCCAAAAATCGAGGTGTGATTAACTGCCCTAACTGTAGTGAAAACTAGATTAGTTGCTTTCAAAACTTTTGCATTGATAACTGTATCGAATTTGTAACACGAAATTCGTATCATATTGCTCTAAGGGAGCCGTATCTACTAAGCAAGTACGATTTTAATACTTTTCTGCAAAGCAAAAAAGTCGTACTTTTAATCAAGTAATATTAACATAATAAAGCACCAAGTTTTTGTGATTTCACCTCATAAAACACAAATTACAAGTAATTAAATTATTATTATTAAACGAAAATCCAAATTAAATGCAGTAATTCACCCCGAAGACTTATGCTACTGCAAATATTGACAACAGGGTAAACAGCTAGATGGAAATTGTTTAATTAAATTGTTTGTTTGTCATTAATTTGTGTTTTATGGCAAATTAAATTAATTTGGATTCCTAAAATATAATCGAAATAAAGAATCTATATTTGACTAAGTGTTTTTGTTACAGATACTGATAAAAAATGCTCGGGCTGATAGTGACAGGGGTCCTTGGTGGGTTGATAATCTATTTCATCAACATGTATGTAAAACGATCTCAGAGCTACTGGAAAGAAAAAGGCGTGCCCTTCCTACCACCAGGATCGATCCTCTTCGGAAATATGAGTGATGTGGTTCTAAGGAAGGCCAGCATGGGTGAGAACCTCATCAAAATCTATAGAGAGCTGGATGGTCAAAAATTCGGCGGATATTTCCAATTTCAAACACCTGTGCTGATGATACGGGATCCTGAGCTCATAAATTATTTTCTCATCAAAGACTTTGGCCATTTCCATGATCGCAACATGCCCACCAGTGAGGACTTTGATCTGATGGGGAGCAGCCTGGCCAGTCTAACGGGCCAACGCTGGAGGTCTCTCAGGTACAAGATGACCCCGACCTTCACATCCGGCAAACTCAAGAGGATGTTCTCGCAGATCGTGAGCTGCTCGGATGCCATCATCGACCACGTGTCGACTCTGCCGAGGGGCGAGGCTGTCGAGGTGCGCGATCTCATGTTCAAGTTCACCATCAACGTGATTGGATCGGTTGCCTTCGGACTTCAGATAGACTCGCATAAAGCAGTCGACGGCAGAAACAAGGTGTTCATAGACATGAGCAAACGCTTCTTCAAACCATCCATGATACAATTCCTCAAGTTCTTCCTACGCATGTCCTATCCTCGTTTAATGGAGGCACTGGGTATGAGAATGAATGACCCAGAAATGAATGAGTTCTTCTCGACGCTGGTAGCTGACATCATACGACTTCGCCAAGCTGAGGAGAAGGATGCCAAGAGCAGCAATAAGAAACGAGATGACTTTCTGCAGTTGATGATGGATATTCGCAAAAGTAGCAAGAACAAGGATGAGGCAGCACCAAAGTCCAACGTCAAAGAGGAACAAATGGAGGCTGAAGATCATGCACTCTTGGACCAGTTTAAGCATGTACCAAATGACGGAAAACAGGCTTACGACATAGAAATGACAGATGAAATAATGACGTCACAGGCATTCATATTCATAGCAGGCGGCTCAGAGACAACAGCAGCAGTACTGCAGTTTGCACTCTTCGAGATGGCACACAAACCGGAAGTTCTGGCAAAAGTGCATCAGGAGATTGACGAGTTTACAGCAGGCGGACAATTCACCTACGAAGCTGTCAGGGACATGAAGTACTTGGAGAACGTTCTGAATGAGACTCTCAGACTGCATCCACCAGGCTCCATTCTAGCGCGATTCTGCACAGAAAGCTACAAGATACCGGGCACCGATATAGTGCTGGAGAAGGGCAGTCAGATCAATGTGCCGGTTATCGGCATTCACTTGGATCCCAAGTACTTTCCGCAGCCTGAAGAGTTCATTCCCGAGAGATTTGACAAGGAAATGCCGAAAGGTGTGTTCTTCCCGTTCGGAGGTGGACCCAGGATTTGCATTGCAATGCGGTTGGCCATGTTGCAGATGAAAATATTCCTTGCTCGCCTGCTGATGAGGTACTCGGTCACTTTGAGCGACAAAACTACAGTTCCACTGAAATTGATGAGTGATTCTATTGTACAGCATGTCAAAGGTGGTGTTTGGCTGCACTTCGAGCCAAGAAAATTATAGTAAAGTTACAAAAAAAAACTACAGCAATAAACTTATTGAAGAGCAAAGGGCTCAAAAATTATAAATAACAATTCAGTGCCTAACCTCTCTTTTTGTTGAAGCATACTTCAACATAATTTTGTTTGATAAATACATGCAATAAAATTAATTCACAACAGTTGCTACTCTAGTTACTAAGAGCATAAAATATTGAATGATTCCAAAGAATGTTGTCGGTCAGCACATAGCCGAGTTGATTTATGCTGGATTTGAACATAACAGTGAAAGTGAGCAGTAAAAATATAATTCCCATAGATCTGATGGGATACACATTGAGCCGGGCGAGTGCAAATAGTCTAATTAGAACTAATGGGAATTATATTTTAACTGTTCAAATTAATAAAAACAATATAAAAACTTGTAGTATCCTTTATTATATATATATATATATAATATAATATATATATAATATAATATATATATATATATAATATATATATTATATATAATATATATATATATATATATATATATATTTCAACGACTAGTTTCGACAACAACTTGGGTCATTTTCAAGTTGAAAACTTTGTTTAAGTTGTTATGGTCGAAACTGGTCGTTGAAATATATATATATATTTAATAATAGAGGGTACAAGTTTTTATATTGTTTTTATTAATTTGAACAAAAGTAGCCCATAGATGTGAAGTGTTTTTTAACTGTTCACTATCACTTTTATGTGCAAATCCAGCTTAAGGTGTGGCTCTAGTCTGCTATAGTGAGATCCACCTTATAATAGCAGTATTTGATTAGCATTGGTGTTGCCATCCTTGTTTATCATTCGGCAAAGCAGATAGTGATATACTTTTCTAGCTCCCCAACGTTGCAATATCGTTTTTTAACAATGTAGAAATATAGTTAACAAAATATTCAATCTCAATTATGAAAGTTTATTATTTAATCATTGAAAAATATTTTTTCTTGACAAATAAAATATAATTGATTATTTTAAACAAGAATGAACAGTTAATATTACATCATAAACCGGTATCAGCTATTACCTATATAAGGCAGAGAATTGGCAACGCTGTTCTCCACTGCCATTATAACGTGTACCTTACTATAGTCCGCTAGCGCTAACTGGTCGCGGGTTCGTATCCCGCCGGTAGGCATGGCCTTTTGATCATCTCATCAAATCACTCAAACTATGAATTTCTCACGCAGAAGCTACAAAAAAAGGTCACGTGGGCATCATCCACAATAAAAAAATGGATAATCAAAATGTTTCATACCTCATCAGGCCACCAACTGATGTCTATGGGATAAACTTTATCCCAATCGAATTCTTTACTCGATTTCTCATCTTTGAGATTTCTGTTATCCCGACTATTGGGTTGCTCATCAAGTTGCCATTTTCCTGATAGCCTGTTGAAGAAGGAAAATGCAATTGCATTAAAAACCAATACTATTATTTAAGATACAAAACATTTATTATCGTTATTAAAAATTAGAATAAGTGAGAAATTGCCCATAATTACATGGCCCTGTTGCATGAGAAAATACAAGCTAATATTTTAGTAATTATTTCCTATTCTAATAACCTGCTGCTGACTACTAATATTAATGGTTTGTATTTTCCCATGCAATAACCCCCTGATTGTCAATGAAATAATGCATAACAGTTATTTAGACAAAAACTAGTATTCTCAAGCTATTAACGAACATTCCACATAATTGTATATAACGTACATTGAATCATTGTTATCGTCAACTAATCTCACAAGTAAAGTATTAATGAGACTATAATTTCAAAAGTTATCACTTTCTGTATTAAAAATTCACTAGTTCAGCTTGACTTGCTTCTCCCACTTTCTGAGTAGTTTTGAAGGTGACCTAAGTTATTTGTCGAAACAATCACCAATTGTCGAAACAATAAGACTTGTCGAAACTAGTCGTTGAAATATTTCAAAGTTTTTTTAATAATAAAGGGTACTACAAGTTTTTATATTGTTTTTATTAATTTGAACAAAAGTAGCCCATAGATGTGAAGTGTTTTTTAACTGTTCACTATCACTTTTATGTGCAAATCCAGCTTAAGGTGTGGCTCTAGTCTGCTATAGTGAGATCCACCTTATAATAGCAGTATTTGATTAGCATTGGTGTTGCTATCCTTGTTTATCATTCGGCAAAGCAGATAGTGATATACTTTTCTAGCTCCCCAACGTTGCAATATCGTTTTTTAACAATGTAGAAATATAGTTAACAAAATATTCAATCTCAATTATGAAAGTTTATTATTTAATCATTGAAAAATATTTTTCCTTGACAAATAAAATATAATTGATTATTTTAAACAAGAATGAACAGTTAATATTACATCATAAACCGGTATCAGCTATTACCTATATAAGGCAGAGAATCGGCAACGCTGTTCTCCACTGCCATTATAACGTGGACCTTACTATAGTCCGCTAGCGCTAACTGGTCGCGGGTTCGTATCCCGCTGGTAGGCATGGCCTTTTGATCATCTCATCAAATCACTCAAACTATGAATTTCTCACGCAGAAGCTACAAAAAAAGGTCACGTGGGCATCATCCACAATAAAAAAATGGATAATCAAAATGTTTCATACCTCATCAGGCCACCAACTGATGTCTATGGGATAAACTTTATCCCAATCGAATTCTTTACTCGATTTCTCATCTTTGATATTTCTGTTATCCCGACTATTGGGTTGCTCATCAAGTTGCCATATTCCTGATAGCCTGTTGAAGAAGGAAAATGCAATTGCATTAAAAACCAATACTATTATTTAAGATACAAAACAATTTATTATCGTTATTAAACATTAGAATAAGTGAGAAATTACCCATAATTACATGGCCCTGTTGCATGAGAAAATACAAGCTAATATTTTAGTAATTATTTCCTATTCTAATAACCAGCTGACTACTAATATTAATGGTTTGTATTTTCCCATGCAATAACCCCCTGATTGTCAATGAAATAATGCATAACAATTATTTAGACAAAAACTAGTATTCTCAAGCCATTAACGTACATTCCACATAATTGTATATAACGTACATTTAATCATTGTTATCGTCAACTAATCTCACAAGTAATGTATTAATGAGACTATAATTTCAAAAGTTATCACTTTCTGTATTAAAAATTCACTAGTTCAGCTTCACTTGCTTCTCCCACTTTCTGAGTAGTTTTGAAGGTGATTTTGTGGTAGTTGGTCGTTGGACAATATCTAGTAATGATGAAATAAGATGTAATGATGTAACTTCATGAGCAAATTGCTTATGATGGCATAAAAGAAAATTGAAAAGTCAATCTTAAATTGAAATTTTTTAAGTAAATAACACTGATAGTAATTTTATCTAGCACAAATTAAAATATATCAATGGTTGCAATGGTGATAATGGTTCTATCAATATCATTTCAATTTCGTTGTCTTTTTTCTTTAGGCTAATTTTAATATAAATAAAAATATAAATCTCAGTACCCTTTTAAATTATTTTGTCACAACATGTTTCGGACATTAAAGCAATTTTGCCTTGAAAATGGCTTTAATTTCCGAAACATGTGACAAAATAATTTAAAAGGGTACTGAGATTCATGAGATTTTGCCTTGAAAATGGCTTTAATGTCCGAAACATGTTGTAACAAAATAATTAAAAAGGGTACTGAGATTCATATTTTTATTTAAATTTCAATTTAATTTGGGATCACATACATTATACAATGCAACTGTCAAGGTACTTCTATAATTTCGATATAATCTGGGACGTCCCAGAAGAGGTTGTTGATAGAGCAAATATTATATCCGCACTTGCCTTAAACCAGGCAGGCTCCATATTGAAACTGCTCCACACGTGTGTAAACAAGCCAAATGTTTGCCCTGGAGGGAGATCTGCATGCGGAAAACAATTGACTGAAAAAAGAATTTCAAGTGAATGAAATAGTCTCACTAAGTAGATGTTAAAAGTTCCAAGCAATCAGGCACAGTCTTATTTGAGCAGAGAATTAATAATATTTTTATTGAAAATACATCCCTTTCCCCTATTTTTGAGCATTGTATTGATAAGTAATTAAAAATACTCTAGCTGGTCAAAGGTCTCATAGATTCCTCCTTACACAAATACTCTAGCAAGTCAAAGATCTCATAGATTCCTCCTTACACATTTTTGAATAAGTATTAAAATTGTTGGATTACACAAATCCACAAAAATGTTGTCCTTACATAAATACTCTAGCTGGTTAAAGGTCTCACAGATTCCTCCTTGTATATTTTTGAATAAGTATTAAAATTGTTGGATTATCTCCTGATTCCCATTTGAACAGAAAAATTCCAATTCATCAGATGTATACAATATATTCAGGTATTCGGTTTATACAATGTATAAAAATTGAAATAAAACAAAAATCATACAGTTCTATATCCATCCAATATCTAATGACCCTTTTATTTGTAGATTTGCATTTGAAAATCGCACTCATGAGTTGAAACATGTCTTGTATTAATAAAATATGAAAGGGTCCTGGATGATTTCTATTCATTTCAATAATAGTGGTAGCCCTATAAAGTAAAAGTGGATATTTACGATCTTCTCCTTCTGGCTTTACAGCTCGATGTGTACTTAAGCCTCTCGCACAAGAGCCCTCCACACATGCTATTATATCCATTTTTCGGAGATCACCCTCCACTTCATCACTCCATCGGTTGCGTGGTCTCCGCTGTCGTCTTCTGCCTTCCATCCTGGCCGTATAAATTGCTCTTGGCATTCGATGTTCTGCCATTCTCGCAACATGACCAGCCCAGCGCAATCTTTGTGATTTAATGAAACGGACCACATCCTCACCTCCAAGAATTTCATTCTTCTCCACACTCCATTGTCGTTGACACCCCCATATATTTGCCTGATAATTTTTCTTTTAAAAATTCTTAGTTTAGAGGAATCAACAGTGGTGACATTCCATGTCTCTGAGCCATAAGTGATTATTGGTCGGATCAGCGTTTTGTAAATTTTCATTTTGGTTGCCCTAGTTAGAGACCGAGAGGTGATCAATTAATATTGGCATAATAGGCACGATTGCCAGCTATTACTCTCTGCTTCATTTCATCACTCAATCTGATATTTACAATCTACAAAGGTATAAAATACCCATTTAATGTATAAAATTATTTATGCTTAGTTAGCAATATAATGTATCAACAAGGATTGAACATAATAGAAAAGAGCACGCTAAGGACACTGGAATGAGTGTGAAGCTCATGTGGGAATAATTGAAAGTATCAGTATTCGCCACGTTCAAGTTGAACAATAAGGTTATATTTTTCATAGATAAGTCACCGATAGAGAGGTTACAAATTAGTAAATAGTCAAGCAATTATACGTACCGTTTGTGGAGATGAGCGCATCAATGAGAACTTATTCCATAAACCTAAACTGGATTTAGCCTTTTCCAGTTCTTTTTCAGATGGAATGGTAAGTTTATAATATGGATAATCATTTAGCAAACGCCAAGCTGTCACTCCCCAACTCAAACCTGTTTTCTCCTGAAATAGAAAATAATAGTCAGCTATTTATGAAACATGAATTCGAAATTACTTGCTTGTAGATTGTCAATATATATGAGGTTATTTATTTTTGAATTTCTTCAATTAAATGGGCGCCTCTAAAGACGTTGGTGGAACGGTTCCCTGCCTAGTGGTGGCATCTGTGGTTGATGATAGGCACTATTTTATTAATATATAGTGCAAACTATCAAACACAGATGTCACTGCTAGATGGAGAATCATTCTACCAGCGTTTTACACTGGAGCATCACGTTGTGGAATTATGTCAGTTGCAACGTTTCGTTACATCTTCAAATGAAAAATGAGTTATGTGGGTTGTCAAAACTCCCTCTGAAAGGGAAACTATTCAACTTATTCTATCTTTTAGTAAAATAACAATGATCATCCATCCATGTATCATCTTCTATACTATAATAAAGGAAAGAACTGGATTATAAACGTAGCCTATACAGGTGTAAAGTACGTATAGGGAAATTATGTTTGACGCATTATCACGTCAGAACTACTGGACTGATTAACTTGAAATTTTGCATATAGATTCTTGCTTAACCGAGGGTGGTTATAGACCAATTTTAAATTCTTCAAGATTTGATTACATCAAGTTTTCAATTATTTGTCATGCTTCCAGTTTGTATGGAAGCAGCAGAATATTTCTCTTAAAAGGGAAATTAGAAGATAGGTATGATTGGGGATCCTTTTCGAATGATAAAAACAGGTTTTCCGTCACACCCAAATTTTTTCCGCCATTTTGAATCCAACTTCTTTTTTTAATTGAAAGGTGGTCATACTGATTTACTTGAAATGCAGCACCTAAATTCTTAATCAACCGAGGATTCTTATAGGCCTATTTTGAATTCTTCTAGATTTCATTATGTCAAGTTTTAATAAAGACCCTTGCGAAGCACGGGTTACCTGCTAGTTATTAATATAATTATTGTTCTATACTTTATACGAATACCTTTGAATTGGATAATGCTTGATCTGGTAGCGAAGATACAAACAATAGATTGTGAGCTGGATGCCAAGCGGCAGCTGCTATGCCATCCTTCGAGAGAGTAAACGAGTGATTCTCCAAGAAGCCGTCAGTTGGAGACACGAAATAGCTTTGAAGGTTACCGGCGTAGTTTATTACTAACAGCTCGGTCGACCTTTGGCTATCACTAATGCCTCACAGCGTTGATTTCTCTGGCATGAATATAAATTATATTGAATATATAAATATTCATAACGATCGCTCAATTTGTTAAATAATGTATTATGATAGAGTAATAAATACCGTAACCCATAAAACCTTAAATGGATGCAATCATATTATTCATAGTATAAATAACGATGATAAAAATAGCATATTGTATAGTCCAGTCAATATAGACATAAAAAAGAAGGTGTGCTTGCAATTTATATTGTACTTCTGATTTTTTAATATATTATTTGAATACATGAGAGAAGTCCGAGCCAATTTGTTCATGCAAAATTTCCTTGTGCTAGATACAGAGAGGCCCAAAAACCTCGTATTATCGGTTTATTTTCCAGTTTTCAGCTCTCTGGATTACGGCATAAATAGCTGAAAACTGGAAAATGAACTGAAAATACGAGGTTTTTGGGCCACTCTGTATCTAGCACATAGACATTTTGCATGAAGAAATTGGTTCTGGATTTCTCTCATGTATCCAAATATTATATTTAAAAAATCAAAACTACAAATAAATTGCAAGCACCAATGTATATAGTGACTGGACTAATAGCCTGCAATTGAAACATTGGATAATGATATTATAATATATAATATCTAATATGACACTACAACACACTAATCTACTCTGATAGCTAAAAATCCTAGATAGTGTATAAATTAAATTGAATTACCATTTAGTTTTAGTCCTGGAAGGAATGAACATCATGCACGCCAGTGCACTATCAAGTGATTGAGATTTGCAATCCTCGACATTATTCATCTGTTGAAATAATATATATTATATTATAGTGTTAATATTCATAAATCATGAGACTGTCTAGATATTTCTATTTAAATGCAGAATAATACAATTGAATAGTCTTTTCTTATGGCTCATATATGTTCAAGTACAGTATTTTCTCAAAAGATACGTTGAAACGTTTTAATGCATTGAAAATTCTCAAATTGAATTACCGCAGGAAAACCATATTTAAAAAAACTATAATGACTAGTTTAATTAAAATATAAGTTGAAACGTTTTAGTTCATTAAACATTCTCAAATGGAATTACCGCAGGGAAAACGTAATTAAAAAACAACTATAGACTAGTTTAATAAACAATCAGTAGACTAATTATTCTGAAATGAGTTCTGACATGGCAAACACTTGAATCTACAAAATCAGTTGAATTGAATTTATCCGGAAAACAATACAGAATTGAAATAATTATTCCATAGGCTATATGTAGAATGTATCAAAGTACATTGCATTTTTTTTATCCGATAACTTGAAAGGAGACATATTTGGTGGAAAAATGTAGTTGGAGTAATATTGTATACATCACAGTACAACAGTACAGGAAAATTGTAAATTGTTACCCTGGACTACGCCATCGGGTGACAAACATTCCTCTCGGAGGAAAAAGTTCTATTTTAATACCTAGAAACACAAATAACTATAAATTAATTAATTCTTGAAAAATAAAGTGAAACTTACAGATGGTATGTTGAAAAGGTTGCTCCCCAGCAAATCATAGAAATGGATGGATCCATTACTGAAGCTGACTGCTAAGATGGTAGAGTCTGGACTCCATGCCATTCTCCTCCATTGAGGCATGGGATCTTTGGCAACTGACAAAATTGAAAATTGAATTTAAAATTAAGAATTCAAATCAATGTTAACTTGAAAAAACTACAAAAAATAAGATTTCGCAGATGAAATCAATAAATAATATTGAAATAGATCTTACTAGGACTAAAAAATCTTGAAACATTGTATTCACTAATTACCAATCTGACAAACTATAAATTCATTCAAAATTACACAACCGACATTATTAGTACAAGATATGACTGTAAATTAAAAATGTTGAGCATTCAAGTAAGAAGTTTGCACTATTCACGTTTTTTAGTAGCAAAGCTTTGGAAGATGCTAAAATCCATTCTCGCGAATTCTTTTCAAGAACATTAAGCAAGAACTGAGCAGGAAGAAGGATTTATTTCTGATAATATACAACGCTCGACAACAGGTGCTTCAGGACACGAATCAAGAAGTGGTTAATAGAGCCACCATTCTATTCTGTGGACTGAAATTTTGAGGCCAACAATGAAACCATGTGAACCTGTGATGCTTTTGATGAATGCGATGCTTTTAAAGACAAGGCCATCTTGATAAAAGTTGAAAAATTATCTATTTCTGAATGCTTTATATGTTAAAATGAGTAAAGCACATGGATAGGTGTTTATTTTTGACATAGCTCATACATCAACCTCTACGACAAGGACCAAGTCAGGTCCACTTCTAGACAAAGTTGATCCAGATACCTGGCCATGACCTAGAAGAGAAGTAAACATCAAGTAAGTGGCTTGTAGATTTGTAATAGGTAGATATTTTTATATATTAGAAAGTGCTCTAATAGGCAAACAAGGAAGATGTGTCACCAAAATATAATGTATTGAAGGAATTGAAGAAGATATGCAATGTAGCCAATTATTTGATATGTATTTACACAGACCGAGAGAGTACCTATTGTTAAAAACTAAAAGTGTCGACGACGGTGAAAATTCATGACAAGTAAAATTGGACTAAAAATGTATGCCTCTTGGCAGACGATTACGAGGATGGGACCTGGAACTATCTACAGCAGATAATCAGTCTGCTCTGTCTCGAAACAGAGGGGTAGAGCCGGGCCCGATTATCTGCTGTGGATAGTTCCAGGTCCTTGTAACCGACTGCCAAGAGGCAAACATATTTCAGTCCAATTTTACTTGTCATGAATTTTAACCGTCGTTGACACTTTCAATCTTTAAACAATGGGTACTCTCGGTCTGTGTAAATACATATCTGCTACGTTACAGATATCTCTTTAATCTAATAATATCTTTGAATATAAAATGATATGATCACAGTCAGTCATTTTGAAGGTTAGTAGGTGGATAACTAGAGAAAAATAATTAAAAAAATTTACCAGTTGCTTTGCCAACGACAGTAGTATATTCATCTCGGGATGTTCTAATTTCTAGAGTTGTATCCAGCAATATAGCCACTACTTTCCCCAGCTCCCCGGCAGCAAATTTGCAAGGTAGCTGCCAATTTGATACCCTGCAAAATGGAAAAGATATTAAAATTAATTATGCGCAAATCAAAGCCAATGTAGGCATCAAACTGCATGACAAATTTGTAAGCCTTGATGAACAACCATGGCTTATACAATGACTTGAATTTTATTTAATTAACAAAAGTTTTTATTTTGAAAGTTTTAATTTTGTTTTATGACAATTAAAAGACAAGTTTTAAATCACTGCACATAACTTACCTGTTTATTTCGTCTACAAGTGAGACACTTTTTCTGAATAGTCCAAAAGCTCCTTGCGAAGTGGAACTTTGATGAGTTTGCTTATCAGGGATTTTCTGAAAAGAATACAAAGACACCAAGTATTATTCCAAGAGTAAAGACTGTTATGTAAAACAGACTTTTTCTATATAGTTTTCAACTAATGTGAACCGGATAGAATTCATCTCTTTATTAATATTTTATAAGGATGTGATTTGGACATTGGATGTGGAAGGATCATTTGTAAAGTAGATAGTAGAGCACATTGTCGACCTCTGTTTAAGAAACTAAATATTATGACTGTTTATGCTTTGCATGTGTTTGAATGTCTGATGTATATCATAATGTCTGATGTATATGTAAAGTCTATCTAACTAACCCATAAATAGTAATATTCACAAACATTTTAAAAGACAAGCAGAAGCACTTAGATTATTACAAAGCAATTAGCCTACCATTTAACTTTGAAAAGTTTTGTTGAATTTGGAAAGAGGTTATTTAAACTTCTTGCTCATATTAAAGAATGTGATATTAGTAGGTTTAAGGTTTGTGTTAAAAATATTTTAATTGACTGCTGTCCATATGGTTATGAAGATTTGTGGTGATGACTTTGTATTTTCTTGACTGTGATATAGCTTTTTTAATTAAATGTTTCTCATATTTTATAAAATTTGCGGATCTTTGTCTATTTTTTTGTATATATTACAATGATTACTATTGACGTTTATTTTATATATTGGAATTTTTTATTGAATTGTTGAATATGTCTTGCATTTGTTAGAGTGTTCTGACAATAAAATAAATCTTGAATTTTGACAATGATTAACATAAAGTGCTAGGCATAGTTTAAGTGTTTTAACACGATTAAAATATAATTGATTGTTAAGCATACTGTATTAGGATGAAAATGTTTTACCTGGTGGTCTAATCCTCACGTTTAAATGGGGTATGAATCTTTTGAAGTTGGAAATAAGATGCGTTGACTATGAACACATTATAAGTGGAGTTCTATGTAACAGAACCATCTTGGCTCAACAGGCAAAGTTAGAAGATAAACTATAGAAGATGAAGTGGCTCGAATTTGCGCATGTTGAAAATGTCTATTCATTTATTAATGACTAGCATGTAACCCATCTTTGCAAAGATTCAATTTAAACTTGACAGACTGAAATCTTGAAGTATTTAAAGTAGGCCTATAACAATCCTCAGTAAATTCAGAATCTATATGCAAAATGTCAAGTTAATAAAGTTGAGTAGTTCAGACGTGATGATGCGTCATTCGTGAATTTCCTATCCCCGACATGTATAAGCCAATTATGTCTTTTATTTTATTATAGAAAATTATTTTTAGATTTCTATTAGTTTTCACGATAGTAACATAACTTATCATTGTTTATTAATCTGTTTAATTGCTTCATTAATTCATCTTGCGATATTTCAATTCAAAGGAAGCAGATAGGAGACAAAATTTAGTATACATGGAATAATGAGCCTGACATTTTATTTAAGAGAATATTAATAATTTGAATAATACAGAATACAATGATTTGGTACAATACTTACATCAGGATCTTGAACCCATTCAGAATAAGTGAGTAAGTCATATAAGATATGACTGGTGCTTGGTTCACTCATTTTAAAATATTGACTCTAGATAATCTTTAGTTCTGTAACACTAAAAATCATCTTCATTAACTTTCCTTCAATATTTCTTCATGCTCCGTTGATTTACAGAATCACAGACAAAAATGAGAAAGATGTAAACATAACCTATGTAAGTGACAACTCACTCGAAAATCACATTTGAGAATCGATACGCAACATATTGTCGATATGGCTTTATCGACAGCTAACCTCATCGATATGTATTAAAGTATTGACTACAAAACTTCGATAGTCGTATTTGTAAAGCGGAAAAGTTTGAATGTATATGATTCATATTTTGGTTAACGTTCTCTGTTTTTAAGAGGATAAATTAAAAATTGTATTTTATCTAATTCAAAATATTATAATATGGAAAAGGCTACATAGTTAAAATGAAAAAGTTCTCAAGATTTCTATGCTAGGTACTTCTGCACACAGATAAATAAACGTGGCCTGTAAAGTGCAGCCATATTACCTATAGCTCTTGAAATAGAATAATATTGTCAATGTTAAATTTTCTTGCACTGTGTTTGCAAAGGTTGAAGTTTTTAAAACAACCGATTATGCTTTAATAAGGCCCTTAATAATTACATTAAAACACCAGTGAATGATGCTAAAATTTCCATAAATTGATTTGTTGTTCCTTTCTTTTCCATAGTCAACAACCAGGGAATCATCCAGTTTTCTTCCAATCTTTTGGGGATTCATGTTGTATACCATGTTTCCTGGGTGAATTAAGTCTCATCGGTAGTATAAACACAAATAAATACAACATGAAATTGGGGTACCTTAATTTTTTTGGAAAGCAGTACTTTCCTCACCCATGGTAGTAGATAGTGCAAGGAAAGTAAAAACTTTTGGCAGTGCCACAGGTCAGCAAAGTTGTCATGGAGAATTTCTCTTGATACCTTCTTCTTTATCCTCTAACAATTAGAACCTCTAACCACTCAAGGTGGTTCGTCAACCTTGATAGTGAGTTGTTGAACTCATGCACTGAGCTTCTATTTACAGTACTGAGTTTGGAAGGCGGTTGAACACTTTCATTGCTAGCACTGGAAATCAATACTTAACTCTCAATAGACGACAACAAGGTACATATAAGTTTACGTTTCCTCGACTGCTACAAGTTGAAGAACCTTGAAAGCTAACAAACAATTTGGAAAGGAATTTAAATGGTTTGGAGAAAATATTCAAAAAATTGTAACATCACATATGAACATATTTATTTCCGTAAATATAATTGGAAAATACCTTTCATAAAAGAAAATCTTTGATTTCCGCTCTCATTTGTTTGAGCTTACTGCTTCTTTCTGCAAGGTCTTTCACAAACCTTGGCAGATGATCTATTGAGCCCTGAAAAAACCGAAAACTTGTGAAAACTCCTCGAAACTCTTTACAAATACTAAAAGTTTGAAGTATGAAAAAATAGTGTTACAACAATGAAGAATTTCAATTGTAATACTGCAAACTTGAATATCAACAGGACAATAATAGGATTCTACTACCTATTAGTGACTTAACTATTATTATATCAGTGTGAGTCACATATTAAATAAATATGTCGAAAAAAGTTAAAAAAGGACTGTGTTTGAATAATAATAATAATAATACAATTTAAAATACAATACAATAAGTCTATAAAGAAATATGGAATTTATTTCTATTGGAAATTAAACTACTCAACTATGGGAAACCCATTTACTTGAGTAGGTGTTATAATAATAGGTGTATAGAGTAGGTGGTAGTAGTAGTAGTAATAGATTCTGGGTGGGGGTGCAATGTTCAATATAACAGTGCAATTATTAATTTATTATTTCTAATTTATCAGTGCAAACGTTGAATAGAAATCAGTATTATTGTTTAAATTATTCTTTCTTTTTATATTATTTGTTTTACTGTGTTTTATATTTTGAAATATGTGTGTATCTTAATTTTTCAACATGCAAATCAACAATTTTAAACGATTGAGATCCATAAAGTAAGATACTTGATGTCAAGTTCCTACCAAGAACGTGATTCATCTAAATTTTGTTATTTTTTTTAAATTCAATACTGATTGATAGTGATCTCTTCAAAAAGATCCGGATATCATACTTACAACTTCTTTCAATATAAGGCGACATCCATAACATAAACTATCAACCATTTCCTCCTTGGTGAGAGTGTTGTCAGATTTACAATTGCATTTCTTTCCGTTACAAGAAGTTTCATCAGGTGTAGAAATGGTTTTCATGTCGCTGCCTGTAAAATGAATAATTGAAAATAAGTTGACAAAAGCCCCCCAAAAAACATAAATCATTGTGTTCTACTTTTATAGTCAATTTGAGCGGCTGACCACTGCATTCTTTGTAGTAGCAGATGTAAGTAACTCAGCAGCAGTCCAACTTTTCACCTCCGAGACCGATCTCTCTTACTTTCTTCAGGTTCACGTTTGGACCGTTAGCACGCACAGAGAGAGAGAAAGAGAGAGAGAAATATTGTTTTATTTTTCTCCTGGCATGGTTGAAACCCTGAGAGAGAGGGATTGATTGATTGATTGAGTACTTTATTTATATGGATTACAATATATACTGGCTTATAGACTTATATCATAGCCACCTCTAATACAGGTGTATTAGAGGTGGCTATGCTTATATACAATAGCTTACAATACAGCAAAATTATAGATGAATTTACATAATATAGACTAAGAAAATAATTATTGAACTGTATATGATATGAAAAAAGCAATTTGGAATAACTATAGATGATATTGTTATGCATCTACATAAATTGGCAGAGCTTTGGACATATCAATGTCCATTCTTCGGAAAGAATATTCAAAATATCCAAATATTCAACAGGGATTAGATTAGATTTCTTTATTTATGTATGTTACAATATTTACTGGCTTATACACTAATTTACATTAAATGAGGGTAATGCTAATTATTCAACGAATTATACAAAGTATAAAAAAATAATCAATGAGAATAAATTTTATTGTTTAAACGAGAAAAATTTCATCTTTTATTTTTTAATTATATGTTACATTTTATTAATTTGATCAGCAGAATAGGAAACAAAAAACAAGCCAAGTTCCATGTTTCTCATTTTCCGCATTTTTATGAAAATACTAAAATACAAATTTTCAATTCCACTCATATCATCTCCAAGATTCCACTCAAAAATAGAATATATTATATTATATATTTTATATCACCTGACACAATGCGCATTTTTCATTGACATTACTGTCTTCATTTCCAATAGACAACTTCGCTCCAGTTCTGTAGACTGTTGAAACAGTTGAAGGGAAGTTCTCTTGTAGATCTGTTACAAATTTCTTGGTCAAATTTTGTATACTATCAATTGGTTTCATCTGAAAAAAATAAGATTGTCCAATACAGAAGATGCCTTTCAATCAATGACAATAAAATGAATCTCAAAATAACGTATTTTGAAAATATTTTTACAGAAGCAATAGACAAAAAGGTCACGGAGAATTCTAATGGACATTAAATTCGAATGAAACTAGCCATGACATGTTGAAGATTAGAATAAAGATGGAATGGAATAAAATTTATTTCTTGCCTCAGCATACAGCGAGAAAAGGTTGACTCTAGAGGGGAACAAAGATTTATTCCTAAAAAAGATAAGAAATCTCAAAAGATTTGAGATTAGCAGCATTTGGAATTTAGTTACTTCCTTTACAACAGCTTCCCGATGAGTGTTATCCCATGTGAAATTGAAAGTCTTAAACACCATTCTCATTGCTTCATTAAATGCCCATCCAGCACCGGAAACTTACATGTCCTTGATGAATTATGAGTGGATATTACATCAAATGAGACAGTAAGTGAAATCTAACAACAATGAATCTATGAAAAATCGAAAGAGAAATTTAGAAATAGCCAAAACTACATTTGTACGGTACATTGCTATTATTAGTTAGCAAGTGAATTAATTACTTAAAAATATAAAAATCTTACACTTATTCTGCAGCTATAATCTTTGATAGAATTCAACTCATGAAACTTATTATAATATTCAATTTCTTCACTTCCATACTCTTGCATCGGTCGTAGAACTTTGATACCTTCAAGGCGACTGTCACAAAATCCCTGAAAAAAAAAACAAATTGATTTTAAAATCTATTGAATTGAAAAATCGGAACAGCCATATAGTGAACTAGAAAAAAAATAACTAGTAGGTTAAAAAATTGTAGAAGAACCAACAGGCTTAAACGATAATATATCGATAATATCGAAACGACTTATCGATAATATATTTATCGATTCAACTATTGAAATGAGACTTATATTATTACCAATATTTATGGACTTTGTAGTATAAATTAGAAAAATAACAGTTTTGGGATTAAGCCTGTTGGTTCTTCTACGATTTTTAACCTACTAGATGTAATGAATAGAATTTATATAATAAAAAGCCGCACACATGATATTTTAACAATTCAGTAACCCATAATGTCTCTAAGGGTGTGTTTACACAGAGTGCGGTTAGGCGTTCCGAGTATTGCGGTACACGATTTTTCTATGGAAGAAATAGCGGCGGTCAAATACAAGCGTTCTAGTTGAAGTTCTCAATTTAAGATAAATTCATTTTACAGACTTTTGTTGGACTTGTTTGTGTAAATATTACTTCCCATACAGCGATAAAAAATAAAAATTGGATAATGAAATAAAGGAACACTTATCTTGTATAAGGCATTTAAAAAAAAATCACCGAGATGTTTTGATGATTAGATTCAGCATAAAATAGAATCAAAGGTGGTAGGTGACTCATTTGATCCATTGAGTAGGGTTTCACATTAAAAATTGAACTAGTATTCAAATATTTTGGTTCAATATTATTTGGACAGGGAGGTTTAGAGTTGCCTGTTGTATTGAATCAAGTTGACCATTTTGTTATATGAAATGTAACGAATATATAAAAAATGTTGAAAGTGAATTAGACATACCACATCGTAAGGAAGTTGAGCGCCTCTGCCAAGAGATATGTTTGACAAAATGTTAGAGGCAGTATCAACTAGTGTTTCTGCCGTCAAAATTTTGCTGCACCCTAGTAATGCAGCTGCTTCAAGGAGTGTCTTGTATCTATCGAAACAAAAATTCTACATTTCAATTGTAATATTGTAATTGTAAATTAGATGCATCGTTAAAAACTGGATCACAACAACTGGATGACATAATTTTGAACAATATGTGAGCTCACTTACCCAATGTATTTGCACCCCCACTCTAAATAATATATTACTACTACACCTGCTCTAGTACATGGGTTTTTCATAGTTGTGTAGTTAATTTCCGAAAAAATGCAATTTATTTATAATTCAAACAGTATTGATCTACAGAGTGAGTCATATGTATGGGAACTCTTCAATAAGTTGAAGACTGTTGTAGATATAATACTGTATCTTTCAGTAAAAGTTATTGGTCGAATACTCCACCTTTTGACGTACAGCTAAATTTCAACCCCTCATAATGGGGTGACTTTGGGGTTGTAACTCGAATATTTCAAATGTAAACACCCATTGTGTGGTACATCATTTTAGATGCCTTTTCAAAACAAGAAAGATGACAACAATAAAAATATTCTATGATACTTGTATCCAAAATGGCGACTGATTGAAGTTTCAAGTGAAAACTAAAAGTTCAATCAGCCGCCATTTTTGTTACAAGTACCATAGAACATTTTCATTGATGTCATCTTTCTTGTTTTAAAAAGGCCTTTATAATGGTACCACACAATGGGTGTTTACATTTAAAATTTTCGAGTTACAACCCCTCATTTCTTTAAAAACTAAAAATTCAATCAGCCGCCATTTTGGATACAGATATCATAGCAGATTTTTATTGATGCTATCTTTCTTGTTTAAAAAATGTATTTAAAATTATGTAACACACAATGAGTATTTCCATTTGAAATATTCGAGTTGCAACCTCTAAGTCACCCCCTTATGAGGGGTTGAAATTCAGTTGTATGTCAAAAGGTAGAGTATTCGACCAATAACTTATCCTGAAAGTTACAATATTATATCTACAAAACAGTCTCCAACTTATTGAAGGGTTCCCATACATATATGGTACTCTGTATATTGAAAATATATTGATTTTTTACATTACCGTATTCAAATCAATATCAGAACAGTACGAAATATTGTTGTTGCCATAATTATCATGTCTTATTACAAACTGACTACTTCAAATATTCATATGAAAAGAGATAACATTTTTCATGGAAATTACATATTTAGCAATTGAAACCTGTGAAAATGATATATTACTTAGTTGATAAGGGCTTGCTAAGCGGGGTTCCAGTATGCCATTCTTTGGTCCAGAGCCAAGCTGTGGCATGAGTAAAACAACTGTCTTTCACACAAAAAGTAAATGGTCCAGGGACTTAGATCACCAGCAATGGCAAGGTCACCCTGGTCAAGCTCAGTTGATTGCTCTGATAACTGGACATGGCCACTTCAGGAAACATCTCCACACAATTGGACTCAGGAATGAAAGTCAGATTTGTAGGCTTTGTTATCAGTCTGAACAGACTGCTAAGCATATCATACTGGATTGCGAGAGACCAGGGGCAAGGAGAAGGGCTCTGTTTGGGTGCAAGCAACCAGGTGAGGAATGGGATGTTAGTATGGGGGAAAAACTCCTGGATCTTGTAAAGGACACTGATTTTGGTTTGCCCAACTAATGTACTTGGGACACACAATAAGCTTCGGTTGACATGTGAGGTTCTTTGAACCTTTATATCCTTGAATCCGTCCCTTCAAAACTTAACATAACATAGTTGATAAGTATTCATCGTGTGAGTCTATGGATAGTTTTCATATAATAAAATACCGAATGCTTTTTCATATCAATTTCTACAATTCAACAATGAACATAGAAAACTAAAATAAAGAATTTGATAAATCAACGTAGGCCTATTTCATTCATGCCAAATATAAATACAACTTCAAACATTTCAATCCAATCTGCAATTTCAAAAGAAATTGACATACTAAGCATAAGATATGAGAAACTCAATATGAGATAAAAATTACAATCTATAAAACATAAGCAGATATCTTAGGTATTAGACTATATTATTGTGAGAAGTTAGTGAGAATTTCAATACACAATGTGCCTCTCGAAGTTCTAGTTCATCATATATTTATCACAAACGATATAATTTAGAAACCATTATAAAATTGATTGTGTACCTCAATTTTTTGAGAAAATCTTGTCTTGCTGTTGAGCATTTGAATTCCGCCAAAATCTGGTCCAATTCACTACATTTCGAATAAGACGCAACGTCATTGATTGGACAAATTTTCTCATTATTGAACATCATCTCAATAGATGTTGAGTAGGCCGGGATATGGTAATCTTTCAGTAGATCACGAATCTCCTGTAACATTTCTTGACGCTTGTCTGGTGATAATCCATAGCATGCACCTTCTGGAAGAGAATAGTAATAAACTCAAGATTAACTCTACCATACAATTCATCTTCTTTAAATGTTGGATTAGATTAAATACAAAATTATCAATTGAGTTCATGATTAGCCACTTGGAACAATACAGAAATAACCGTTGGTGTTTTCACAAATTAATGTAATCAATTTCTAATTAATAAAAACAATATAAAAACATGAAGTACCCTTTTTATTAAAAACAATTTAATTAAAAAAAAAATTCAACAAAGTTTAAAATGTTTTAAATAAAAAAGGTACATCATGTTTTTATTAATTTTAATTAAGTAGCCCATACAAGTGAAGTGATGATTTCATTTAAATTTCTAATGTATCACAGATTATAAGAACCAACTTTATGGAGAAATACATGTTGAATATAAATGCTTGAAATTTTATCATAGTGATATAAGGATACATGTTGTCTCCATGAATAAATAAATAAGTGGTAATGACAACTTCAAGTCCTTTGATAAAAAAATTGAACTTTCATGATCATGTTGAACTAAGATAGGAAGTGCAACCGAGATGAGAAGTTCTAAATTCATAGAGGTGTCACAGTTGGAATCAAGCTATCTTGGACTGAACATTTTCAATTAGTCAAATAAGGCTACTTGAATGTTTAATTGCAGAAAATCACTATTAATATTGTATTCTATATCAAACTCGACTAGTTTCGGTGATTATTTTGAAAGGGCACTTGATAATGGCATTATCTCGGAAACTAATAGTGTTTGAAGTAAAATATTATAAGGGTAAACTACTAGGGATTTTCTGTAATTGAACAAGGATACGACATTATCATTCATGTATCCTTGATGTCAGCAGTTGCAAGGTAACTGAGTGGATAATTTTATTGAAACGGTTTCTACTCATAAAAAAGGTAAGCTAAATATCTTTATTTATCCTTGATCGAAGATTTATGGTTTTCAGTTACAAAGTAAAAAGTAAATTCGTATGGCTTTTGTTGGTGGGGAGTCCCTTGCGGGAAGGTCCCACCGCCTGAATATTGTACAGTTACAAGATACATGATTTAAAGGCCTTCGGGCTTAATGCCTGTAGCCTCCCTTTTTCTTGTAATAGATAAATAAACAAATATCTTGTTATTGTTTATGGATAAGTTGAGAAAAATGAGCTCACCATCAACGTACACCACGAATGGATCAAAAATAAGTTTTTTATGAGTGTTCATAGAAAGTCCACTGTTGATCAGATGTACCATCGCTATTGAACTGGCACTGCCAGAAAAGGCGACCAATACTTTGTCTCCTTGTCTGATTATTTTCGACTTTCCAAGAGCAGCTCTAAATTTATGAGTAGCATTAACGAGGAAACAGCTCCTAGAAAATGAGAGAAATTCCGATACTGTTAGATTCGGTTTAAACCGGTTATAGAATTATTGCAAATCCAAGTGATAGTGAGTTGAAAAAGCACAGTTTTATTTAAAAATTCGACTGAGTCACTGTCGATGTTGTAGAACCGTTCCATAATGAAATAAAAGCACACATATATCGTCAAATTCTAAAGTTTCGTGGTCACGAAACCATGGTCCTGTACCAAATAAGACTGTACAATTTGACGATATATGTGTGGTTTTATTTTTTAAAATCCACATTTATTAGATTTCTTCTCAGGTCTGCAGTTTCGTGTTGAAACCAACACATCTTCAGCTGAACTGGATTGTTGGTTAACTGTATTGTTGCTTCAACTGTACTGAAGTTGTATTGGTTTTAACTTGAAATTGCAGCCTAGTGAACAAATCTGATAAAGGTGGTTGTGACAAAAATGAAACGGTGGTTTTTAATTAATGAGAAATTTCAAAATATCAATGAGTTGCTTGATGCAAATCAAAATGACGATGAATACTGTTAACTATCTATACTTGGTTTATAGAATAACATAACAAATTTCATAACTTATTTTCTACCTGAAAAGCAAACAAGCAAAAAGCAATGAAGGAGGTCACAATATCATACATGATGAAATTGGTTTAATCATATTTTATTCAAGACAAAATTTATAGTTTATGATACTGAACGCAAATAGGCCTACAGTGTGACAATTTTCATAATATTTAAGAAGACACTTTATTCATAAGAAGACATTTGAAAAATTCACTTAGAAATGAATAAGTATAGTTTTACTTTATTAGAAAAAAACCAGCAAAATGAACATGAGTTTTATAATAACGTAACTTAGTTTATTGACTGAGAAAAAATAGAAACTCACTTGCAATATATATCTTTCTTTCGAAGAATTACTTCAGCCGTATTCTCTTGCTGACACTTTTTACAAGTATTGTCGGATCTGAAAAATATACGATACAGCCAACAATAAATTTAATAAATCCTCAAGTGAATATTGAGATTTTTTCATTCAAAAAAGATATGACTTGAAAATAATACAAAGACAGATTGCAAAGACAGTCCCGATCTTCAAGATGGGTGATCCTACTGATGTAGGCAGCTTCAGACCAATATCAATAACTGTACCGGTGTTGGGTAAAATCATTGAAACGTGCATGTTGAGGCAGCTGACTGTATATCTGGAAAGGAGCAACCTTATGGGGGATATGCAGCATGATTTTAGGAAAGGCAGATCTACCACCTCTGCAGTGCTTTCATTGGTTGAAATAATACATGTGGCTTTCGAGGAGCGCAAATCGGTTGACCTTGTGTTGTGTGACCTGACCAAAGCCTTCGACTGCGTGTCGCACAACATCCTGCTGGACAAACTACATACCGGTAGGTATGGCATCGGGGACATTGCATGGAGCATGGTGGCAGACTATCTAAGCGACAGGAGACAGTTTGTGTCGGTGATGGGTGCCACATCAGAGGAAAGGAGAGTTATCACAAGGAGTTCCTCAAGGATATGTGCTTGGGCCGCTGTTATTTCTCATACTCATCAACTATCTCCACCTACAGAATTCTAGTCTGCTGTTTGCTGATGATACTACCATAGTTGGTAAGGGCAGTCGACCCCTGGAAGCTAATCGCTGTGCACAGGAGCTGTTTTCCGAGGCTAAAGAGTGGTTTGCTGCAAACAAACTCAAGTTGAACGAGGCCAATACACAGGAGATGCTTTGTACTCTTGTCACCCACACTCCAAGGGATTAAGCAGTCACTTTGCTTGGCTTTGGAATCGATGCCAAATCAAGTTGGGAGACGAATATTGACCAGGTATGCAGGAGACTGTCTAGAGTAATCTACCTGTTCAGAATGCTGAGAAGCCTCGTGAGTCTCAAGAGACTTCTGTATCATGCGGTGTTTGGCAGTCATGTGCAGTATGGAGGTCTTGCCTGGGGCCATTCTCCGCATGCCAATGACATCCTGCTTCTTCAAAAGAAGGCAATGCGGATCCTTACCACCTACAGTGACTTCGTTGCCCATTGTTGACCCATCTTCAGAAGCCTGGAAGTGCACATAATCTTTGGGCTGTACTTAGTACATACTGGCCTCACTTACCGTAGTGAAGATAAACAGGCTAACATGATGAGTATGAGTCAGGTGCATGTGTGTGTGGGTACCCGCGGAAGGCTAGTTGGAGATTCCACGCTGTAGGTTGTCAAAGGTAAAGGATCTTCCTATTGGTGTTTTCAAGAAGAGGCTGTCAAGGTGGCTGATTGAAATAAGCTAACCTATTATAGTGTCAGTGATTTCCTTATGAATTGCTTTGAGATTGAGGGAGTGTGTGTGATACCACGTCATCTTGATTGAAGTTTCAAGTTTTTGACATAATATATTCGGGAACACCTGGCTAACGATCAAGATTTGGATATTTGTAGAAAAATTCTTGGTATAAGTAGGCCTACGTTATTTTTAGAAAAGTTTAAGATTAGGTAATTTTTTGATTTGTTTAGAATCTACATATTATTACTATGGTCTATAGATTTATTTAGATGACTATGAATTATAAATCTTATAAACGTAACACCTTTTTATTGATGTGTAATCTATTGCTAATGCTGTAAAATAGTACTGTAATGAAAAAAGTAATGAAAAATATATGAACACTCACAAGAAATCTGTATGTGGACTTTCCATCAATGTGAGTCCTTCATCTCCGACGGAACACATTTCAATGATTAATATTATAAACCTCTATCTTTTAGAATGTTATGATAAAATATTGGAAGAACTAAATGAATAAAATTAAAGATGAACAAA
Source organism: Nilaparvata lugens (assembly GCF_014356525.2). Taxonomy (NCBI): domain Eukaryota; kingdom Metazoa; phylum Arthropoda; class Insecta; order Hemiptera; family Delphacidae; genus Nilaparvata; species Nilaparvata lugens. The sequence continues at coordinate 15,804,685 of NC_052507.1, forward strand.
TAATGTTAAGGGATCTTTATGTTGACACTTGAAAAAAAAATACTTTTTGAAAAATATTAAATGGAGCACATCAAACAAAAATTAATGTTGAGTGATAATCTAGATGAAATTAAAAAATATATATGAAACAATAGCTAAAAGCTATCAGGAAAAGCATGTTTTCCATGTTAGGTTATGTTTTTTGATTCTGTGTGACTTTTCAGTTTTCAATGCCACATGAATCATAAATTTCTTTTACTAAATTGGGTGATTGAACAATTTGAAAAGTTGGGTTTGCTTGTACACGGAGTAGCCAATATTAAGTTGATTAGTCATGGGCTATAATGAGGTCCACGTTATAATGGCAGTGGATAAAGATAGAAGAAGAGCGATGCCGATTCTCTGCATTAATTAATAATATTTCTACACTGTCAAAAACATAATTGTCATCGTTGTGGACCCAGATAAGGATAGTATCACCGGCTTTGTCGAATGATAGACAAGGATAGCAAAACCAAAGTTGAACAAATACTGTTATTAAAACGTGGACCTCACTATAGTGTGGATTGGATCTATTATTCAAGTATAATTGCACGAGGAATTACTAAAAAGTGATATTTGATTAGTATGAAAGAGAACAGGACCTGAATTATTTGTATGTCCAGCTTAATCATGTGCATAAAGTTTCAAACACATTTTAATTTTTCCAACTTTGAAGGCGAAGAATAGTTGTTTTAAGAAGTGTTGTACACAGACATAATGCACTCTCTAAGACTTTTTCATTAATTCCATTTTCTGATCAATATCTCATATCCTTCCTAGAAATAGATAATAAGGGATATCACAAGATATATTATTCAATTAAGATGTTCCTAAAATATGTGATCGCTTGTCTATTTTGTATTTTAGGTTTACTGACCTTTCAGTTTTTGGCTTTTCACAGTTGGTTACACTGTTTCTTGCATCAAGTTGACCTTTCTGCTTGTTGGGTCTTCTTGCCCATATATTTTTCTTTAAATAATATTTAAATTTAGTGATAATTACAAAGAAAATATTTTAAAATGTTTCGAATTGTAGCAACAGCTCTACGCTCTTCTTCAAGAAGTTTGGTCGCAGCAAATGTTTCAAGGACCGTTGCTGTTCCAGGACGTCTGATGTCTTCTCATTCTACAGAAAGTGATGAGGAGTTCGACAATAGGTATGAAGCTTATTTCAATAGACCCGATATCGATGGATGGGAAATCAGACAAGGAATGAATGATCTTGCTGGAATGGATCTTGTTCCCGAACCAAAAATTTTGATAGCAGCGATGAAGGCTTGTCGCCGAGTAAATGATTATCCATTGGCTGTAAGGATCCTTGAGACAGTCAAATTCAAGTGTGGTAACAAGGTTGAGGAGATCTACCCATACATTCTTCAAGAAATCCAGCCAACTTTGGACGAACTTGGCATTGATACACCAGAAGCCCTAGGCTATGATAAACCAGAACTAGCTCTTGTTGATCCCGATTACATTCACTAAATTTTGAATAGTTAAAAAATGCGAGTTATAATGTATAACTAACGACTACACGCATTTTAGAGCCTTAATTTTCCGTTATTAATTGTATAAAAGTCCAATAATAAAATGTTTACCAATAACTGAAAGAATGTTGGGTTTTCATTCTTCACCTACATAACCTAACTTTAGAAAACAGTATTGATTTAGTCTTGATAGCGGACTATAAGTATGGGTATGAAACAAAGTATGATTTGTTTGTCGTAATGTCATTTAGTAACGTAAGCCCATTTTTCTAAATAAGGTTCCACTTTACCATATTTTGAAACAACTGTTTCTGAAGGTGCATACCTGAAATTTCTATAAAAATTAAGTTGCTTGAGTACTATGAGAGGTTGTACCATTAACTTCTGCTTTATCCTTCACCCACACTTTTAGGATTAAAGGCGTCATAAAACTCAAAACACGTAATTCAACATACAACCTTTCAGAAGGCAGCGATCCAGTGATCGCTTTCAGTAACATTCAAATTATCACCCATATTATTATTAGCGTATGGCATATATAGGCGCTCACAAATACATATTCGAAGTAAAATCTGCTTATGAGACCGTTGTCAAGCTGATACAACATTGTAAATATAGGCTACATTAAATTTTGATGTCAAGGTTGTCAATGTAATGTAGCGATGTGGAGAGGCCATAAATAAAATCAACCATAAATTCATATGTATTATAGTCTGTATATATATGATATAGAATTCATAGCGGCAGCGCGGCTAGATTCATAGAGTCGTCGGTAACCACATTCAGTGATTAATGCGCGGATCCAGGGAGGGGCGATCGCCCCCCACTTTTTCAAGTGAGGGAAGTGCTGTTTGAAAAGAATGTCTAGGGTGCAAAAATAAGTATAATGTATGAACAAATCCAAAAATCGAATTAATATTGAAAACTAAGGCTTTCAAATACTGATTTCGATTTGAAACTTCAACAATTCTCCGGGTGGGGGGAGTCAAACGGCGGTGGGGGGTCTACTGGTCGACCAACCCAATCGCCCCCCTCCTCAATGGTCAGAGTCTTGGATCCGTGCCCACGCAATTGTAAAACCACCAGTAGTGCTCATATCAAGAAAAATCTTCATTCTTCAGTTAACAATATTATGTGTTGAAAGTCTAGTTGTTTTTTCATAATCCAGGCAAGGTTAGCTGAGACTACTAAGGTGTTGCACCCTCATTGTGCTAGCGCTCTCTGTGTTTCGAATGCCGCCGATGGTCATTGACAATCGATAATAATCAAATCACCAACGCACAAACTAAAAGCTCATATTGGTACTAGGCATCATCCACAATAATAAAATATGAATATATTCTATTAAATAGATGATGTAATAAATGTCATCTCTCACCAACGTGGCCGTGACATCCTTCTACAGATTGGAAAGATGTTTTACCAAATTTCTAATATGTGCTAATTCACACTGCCGTGACTTAGTCAAGCGAGATCAGACTATTCAGATCACACTGGTAACTCAATTAAAGAATACACCATATAGCAATCAACGAGTGGTTTAAAGTAAATGGACTTTCCTTAAATTATTGCAGTAAAACACACCTTATACAATTTCATTCCATACGCAATCAAACGAGGATAGACTATACTCACCTTTCAATCATTAGAAATAGTTTAATACTCTCCTCCTCAACTAAATAAATTCTTGGGACTTTTTCCTGGAAGGGAGCACATTAAGAACTTGATGAAAAAATTGAACCAAGCCTATTTTGTTATTTCAACTCTTTCCAACTCACTCGACAGAAACACATTATTGACCGTCTGTTATGCATATGTTTACTCCCACTTTTACTCACCGTCTCGCTAAATTCAAGGACTCTCCAGCTTACGCAGGAGCCTTCTTCTTCAATAAACTGCCCGTCATACTGAAGAACATTGAGGATGATACTCACTTTGCCAGGGCACTCAAGCGCTACCTGATAGAGAGACTGTACTACACCAAAACGGAGTATGTGCAGGAGCATACATACAGTCACTATACGGGACGAATGGGGGACCAACAAGACTAACGCCAAAACCCCATTGAAGGGAAGATATCTGACGATTCCCCGGTCACCAGACTGTGGAGAAGACTGGACAAGTAAGTAAGTAAACTTGAGCTACGGTACAATATTTTGGGGTAATTCTGTAGACAGCCGTAGAATTTTCATCATGCAGAAAAATATACTGAGAGTCATCTGTAGACTGAGATATAGGGACTCATGTAAAGCATTTTTTAAAGACCTTAACATACGGTACTTACACTTCCTTCCATTTACATTTACCAGCTAGTAGTTTTTGTTAAAGTAAATATCAATAAGTTCCAATTTTGTAAAGATAATCATAAATATAATACTCGAAATAGAAATATTATTGCATTTCCAATCCATAGAAATGTAGCTTTTGAAAAAAAGTTCATTTTATTCAGGAATGAAACTATAATAGGCTGACAACAGACAATCGAAACATTGAATCAGTCATTCTATTCAAACCGGCAATCAAAAAAATGTTATTAGAGAAAAGCCTATACGCAATCACAGAATTTTACTCACAAGAAAATTGATTTTTTTCAAAAATTTATAATATAAAATATTTCCATCCTACACACTTGACACTTCCTGAATAATTTTTTTTTTGTATGTATTATAGTATTAGTACTGACAAGTTACCTGCCAAATGGGATTATTCCCAAAATTGATGTAATTTATTTATTTACAAAGCAAATGACACTAATGTAATAACATTGAAAGATAAAATAATAAGATAGTCCTTGTGCTATTTTTCTAATGTAATGATTATTAATAAATAAATCAATGTTTTAGCGTAGTTCGTCATGAAAAATTTGGTCTACTACTATACTATATCTAGGTCTAAAGAAGGTTTTGTTTAAAATAAGAAGTGTTGCATATTTATAAAAATTTGAAATCCTGTTATACAAAGGAGAAAAGCAGTTTACACACTATACAAGTAGACTTATGGCAGAACGCATTTTGTATATTTCTTGTGCGGGGGAGCTTTTTTCTATGTTGTAAGATTTCAAAGTTTTATGAAAAGTTGGATTGAAAACCAAAGGGTACATTTTATATGAGGAAACATAAATGCTTGAGTTGTGTTGCACCTGTCTTTCTAAGACCAGCTACCAATATAAGGCCCAATCCACACAAAATTGACGATGGTGTGGACTTCAGTCCTATATCTACATAAATATGGTCCAATGCAAACAGTGGCAAAACGCCACTCGTGTCTGCATTAGACCATATATGTTCATTTAAGAATGAAGTGGAAGTGGCATAAATCAGCGCCACACGCCACCTCTGTCCTCTGTGTGAATTGGGCCTAAGATTTCACCAGACATTTCGGCTGACTGACTGACAACTGCTCACATAAGCTAGTGCGCTGTTCTCCAAAACCATAGTTGGCAACAAGACTGACAACTGCGCACATAAGCTAGTTCGCTGTTCTCCAAAACCATGGTTGGCAACAAGACTTGTAACCTACTTGTACACTAGAACATGGAAACCAGGTGTGAGACAGACGTTTCACCACTCATTCCAACCGTCATGTGCAATTTGAGTGGTTTACGGACTGATAGCTGAACAGAGACGGCAGCCGGACACCGAAATTTGGTGTTCCAAGTCCAATAAACATCATATAAGAACCACAACCTCCTTGGACACAAGTGTCCTAATAAGTGGGGAAAAATCTGCCTCGCTCCTGATGTCCCAGTTATAGTGCATTGAGATTGAGAGCCTATTACTTCACAACTGGAGTTTTCAGTGCCAATAAGTATTATCATATAGTGAAAATAGCTTATGCTATGCGAGAAAAGACAGCATAGCTTATGATATCGTTTCTCTATGGTAATTATCCAGTAGTATTACTAGTTAGTAGATTATTATAAAAAATCTTCACTGGCGATTATGAGAAACGCTCTTGAACATATTTCATTGTAGTTCATGTGTTGAATATGAACATCAGAGGTATAATATGGCACTTACGAACTACTGTCGTATAAAATTAGTTCAATACTATTGTCTGGATAATTGAATATTGAATTCTTTGTCCGCTGAAAGACAGTACCTTGATATTTTCTGTCAAAGTCTGGCCATAGTGTTCTCAACATAAATCGGCTTTAAGTTCCTCGTAATAGATATATATTCTAAAAATAATCACATATATCTCTTCTGTCCTGGTTTCTCCCATTAATGGAAGACTAAAGTAAAACTACAGGGAGAGAAACCAGTGTAGAAGTGAAGTTATCCAGAGGATAATTAATTTCTTTGAAAATTGCTTGAATGCTAGATACGTGATCGACAGATTCAACATTTCAGCAGATTCAAGATTTGGGTAACACGATCATTGAAGTTGGTACTATAGCCAAAAAACCATTTATGAAAACCAAGTGTATTCTGCGAAAGAGAATACATGAAACGTTTCCCAATTCAACATGAAAGAAAACAGTCAAGTTTAATGGACCAATGAAAATATACAATTAACTGTTTCCTACTTCACAAACATGCACTTGTATGATAGAGGAATTCTCAATGAATGGAAAGAATTTATTTTCATTGAAGCATGGCAATAATTTTATAAATAACATATTCAAATCATTTACAATAAGTATAAACACTATTTATAATATAATTATTGCAGTGGCCCTTGAGATAGCTAGTAGATATTTCCTAGCTAAAAGCAACATTTTAGTCAGTAACTAATTTCAATTAACTCATTCAATTTTAGAATTTCACTTATACAACTCAAAAGATAAATCTAATCTACACTATTTACAGAAATTTTGAATAATTCCACATTAAACGTTGTCTACAGTTCATGAGCCAGTAGTCAAGCCCGATTGCCTCACTATAGTCTGTGCAAACATTATATTGCAGCATTGCTCTTATGGAGTACAGTACAGCCAGATTTTACATAATACTGAGAGCCTGTGAGCTAATAGTGTGAGAGAAAGAGCGGAAAAGAGAGCACAGGCATCTTTGATAGAATCAGCATAAAAACGGCAACAGTGTTCTGTTGATATATTTATTCAATATTCACTATTATTCATATTGAGATAACATTGAACATAAAGCCCCGTGATGGAAATTAAGGTTTGCACGGACTATAGGTAGTTTTATAACTAAGCCATTGTATAATTTTGTCAAATGTACAATGCAATCGATTTATATATATCAGGTACTCTACACTCTCACTACTTTCTGAGTGGCCTGATTGATGTTCAGGTATTTCTCTCGATCGACCTCGCTCAGTCGTGATGTGGGTGGGGCAAGGAGCAACGTCCTCCTTCGAACCGAACCGAATGAGTGTGAAGCTAGCCTTAGCCACCTCCACCAGCCGGCTCTCCCACCCTGCCCGTCTAGAAGCATCTACATCTTCCAGGCAGTTTAGTGATGAACACCTGTATTTTGCAGCACTATCCTTCATAATGAATTTACTTAGTTGAATGAAAACTACTTGACATATTATAGAAATTTTAAAATTGGATTTGAAAATATCGAGTGTTTTCATTCAATACAGATATTTACCACAACATCACTATTATAATAGTCTATTGTCGTCTCTATTCAGTACAGAGACGGCAATGTTACTATGCACCACAACAATTTTAGGTTGTGTCAAAGTGGTTTTGACAATTTCAAGTGGTGCTATTCAATATGAATATCTACCACAACAATTTGAGATTGTCTCAAAATGTTTTTGAAAATATCAAGTCTTCTCCATTAACTATGAATATTTACACAGTAAGACAATTTGTTCCTTAGTGAATTAACTGATTTCAATGTCCGCATTTCAATGCGTGCGTAGGTTGTGCTTGTGACTTCTTTGTCGCACAAACGTCACCACTATTCACCACAACAATTCGAGATTGTCTCAAAATTGTTTTGTCAATATTCTGTATGAATATTTACCAGAACATCACAGAAAGTCAACACATTTCCTGGTGAACTAACTGATTTCAACGTCGACATTGCGATGCGTGCGCAGGTGTCGCTTGAGACTGCTTTGGCGCGCAAACTGCTTGCTGCACACGGCGCACTGGAACGGCTTCTCGCCAGTATGAGTCCTGATGTGCGACTTCAAGTGACTCACGTCGCCGAACTGGTTGCCGCACGCCGCACACTTGTAGGGCTTCTCACCCGTGTGCGTTCGCATGTGTCGCTTTAGGTCGCTCATGCGTGTGAACGTGCCTCGACACACGTCGCACACGTACGGCCGTTCGCCCGTGTGCGTGCGAATGTGCTGCTGTAGGTGGCTGCCCTAAACCAACAAAAATACAACGAATATATTAAATGCATCTAGCATTGAAAATATCGTACCCAATCACTTGAATAATTAAATGGTTCATTTCAAGATTGAAGATTTTTAAAATTTAATTATGCCCGAAGACCTTCAAGTCATGTATCTTTTAACTAAAGACCACAAATCCTCGATCAAGGATTAATAAATACAGGTTTATTCTAAATAATGGACTCATTTCCAAAACTTGGTATTTATTAAAGCAAAAATGCAAAATGGACAATCTTTAAACCAATTAAAAGAGAAAGTTACAAAGTTTTTTTTAATACTTTAATAAATACCAAGTTTTGAAAATGGGTCCATCATTTAGAATAACCCTGTATATTTATCGTACATTTTTTATGAGTAGAAACCGTTTCAATAAAATTATTCGCTCAGTTACCTTGCAACTGCTGACATCAAGAATACATGAATTATAATGTCATAACCTTGTTCAATTACAGAAAATAACTAGTAGCTTACCCATATTATATTTTATTTCAAACACTACTAGTTTCGGAGATAATGCCATTATCAAGTGCCCTTTAAAAATAATCACCGAAATTAGTCGTGTTTGATATCGAATATAATAGCAGTACTAGTGATTTTTACCGATGATTAATTTACCATAATCGTCGTTAAAAATATTGCACCACCTTACTTGGATATTGAAGATTAATGATACATATATGTTCAATTATACTACCAAACTACAAGAGGAAAATGAAAGTTATGCAAAACAAAGAGTATTTTAAGACGCTTGGAAAAAGGGTATTAGGCCTGGTTTCTTCGACACTTATTAAATCCAATGGACCATTGAAAATATAGATCTAATATAGGCCTACAGTGGATTTAATGGTCCATTGGATTTAATGAGTATCCGTTGAATTCAATAAGTGGTCATTGAGTTTGATAAGTGTCATAGAAAACGAGTACTGTTAGTCAGTCTATGAAATTGAAAAACTATTGAGTATCCCTAGAAAAAGAGAATATATATACTTAATTTACTAAGCTCTTGCAAAATAATATCGAAGAATACAAGAGTGTGCATATGGATAGGTTAGGAGTTAGAACATAGTACATTGAAGTATAAAGTACATTAATATGTTTGAAGAGTTGAAGATGAAAAAAATATAAATGGTTAAGCATGGTTCGTTGGTTCATCAAGTACTAAACTTATAATCCTATTCAAATATTTCTAGTGGCTAGTGGAACTTTTTCACTTGAGATTAACGGAATCAATAAATTGATAGAATTGATCATTATGAACAAAAATAAACTATCAATATCAAATCATAAATACCGGGATAACTTGAATCATAGAATCACTTCACTTATATGCGCTACTTAATTCAAATTAATAAAAACAATAAAAATCTTGATCATTATGATCAAATATTGATCATTATGAACAAAAATAAACTATCAATATCAAATCATAAATACCGGGATAACTTGAATCATAGAATCACTTCACTTATATGCGCTACTTAATTCAAATTAATAAAAACAATATAAAAACTTGTAGTACCCTTTATTAGAAACTTTAAAATATTTTAACGACTGGTTTCGACCATTTGTCATTTGCTCAAGGCCAATCAACCATTCGTCGAAACCAGTCGTTAAAATATTTTAAAGTTTTTAATAAAGGGTACTACAAGTTTTCATATTGTTTTTATTAACTTAAATCATAGCTATAGCTTGTACTATAGAAGGCTGTGTTTCTATCATAAGTGAATCCTACTATAGTTATAGGAAACTCATTGTTCGTTCATATTAGCTATACTATAGAACCACAGCTATACAGCTAAACATCTTAATAAAAACAATATAAAAATCTTGAAGTACCCTTCATTTTTAAAAACTTTAAAAATAGTTCAACGACTAGTTTCGACCATAGGTGATTTTCAAGTTCAAGATTTTTGTATTGTTATTATTGATTTATTAAAAGTAGCCCATGGGAGTGAAGTGTTTTTAGCTAAACATCTATACAGCTATTCCAAGCTATGTACTTTAGAAGGCGGTGGAAACATCAAACTGGCAACAATGAGTTCCTATCATTTCCACTGACTAGAACGTGAACCTCAGTGTAGGACACTCATCAAATTACCTTATGGTATTTATAAAATATATTTATAGTACCTACCCTTTGAAATTAATAAAATAATAGATTCAAAATACAAATAAATATATATTATCTTATTAATTCCAAAAGGTACTATAAGGCCGTTAGCACAGTAGAAGCATGAATTCGATTTAATCAGCTGGTGGCTTAAACTCAAAATGAAACACATTATAACAAACTAGACTTGATACGGATTTAATCCAGTTTAAAATGAAATTTAGTTTAAACTGTCACTGTTTAAACGGCCCTAAATCTATTTTATAAATAAAAATAAGTAGCCCTTTATTCATACATTTAAAGAAGATATGTTATGGTATTGTCAAAAAAACCCAGAATTTTTAAATCTGTGGTTTTTTGACAATTTCTTAGTCTTTTTCATTCAATATGAATAATTACCACAATATCAACTTCTCAACTACACAAAAAGTATCTTATGGTATTTTAGAGTCAATGCTGACCTGGTTGAAGAACTTGTTGCATATGCCGCAGGAGAACGCCTTGTGTCCGTTGATGTGTGAATGACGAAACGCGGTCTGCATCAGTTGTCGGTTGCGTTGCATCACAGCTGCGAGAGCCTCCTTACTGTAGACGTGCACTGACGCACCCGGCATCACAGGCATTACACCCCCTCTGCCTTCCCCTTCCCCCTCCTCCTTCTGCACCTGCCGCAATGCCAACATTAGTAAAGTAAGTAAAATCGTATCACTTTTGTTGGTGGGGAGTCCCTAGCGGGAAGGTCCTACCGCGCCTGAGTATATCATTGAACGAGTGTTAGCGAGTTTTCATTTTTGACTTACTGAAGGCCAAAGTCGTTGTCCGTCTGTTTGTATGTTCTACAATAACTTTAGAAAGAATTCATCGATCAGCTTCAAATTTTAAACACGTATTCTTTGTTCAACGAGCGTTAGTAAGTTCTCATTTTTGACTTACTGAAGGCCTAAGTCGTTTTCCGTCTGTTTGTATGTTCTACAATAACTTTAGAAAGATTTGATCAGCTTCAAATTTTGAACACATATTCTTCGAACCTTTTTACAGGTCGAGTTCGTTGGACAACAAAATTGACTCACTCCTTCGTCCTTTTTCAAGATATAAAAATAAAATTGAAAGTGCATAAGAAAAAATTGTTATGATTTAGCAATTAGTCAGCTGAAGAGTTTTTCCATTCATTCATTCATAATCGTTTTTCTTCTCATATTCCTCGAATTTGGAAGTTTCAAAACTCAACTATAATAGGGTACCATCCAAATCCTATGTTACGTTCAGGTAGTGTTCTAGGTAGGATTTTGTTGGCTGAAGAATGACGTTGGTATTGAGCAACATATTTTTATAGTACTTTACGTTACAAGTCCGGTAACGATAATTTACCGCATAAGTATGATTGTTTCTAAGTAGAATTACCATACGAATGCGGTAAATACGTTACCGTACAAGTTACGTACAATATTTTTTGTCATACTTATCTAAGAAAGAATAACATTGCTGAGAAACAGAAACCATTGCCTGCTGCTGCTCGAGCTACTGCATTCTATAAACATGGCCTAGTCCGTAGCGCCTAGTTCATAAAAGACAGACCCTTCAAGCTCAAATAAAATAATACAGGCCTAAATTATAAGATTTCAGATGAGTTCTTTTAACTTGAAACTTCTAAAATGAGTTCTCTAATTATTTGAGTTAGTATATTAATTACTCAGATGATATAAGGACTCAGTAGAGTCCTAACATACTCGACTGTAAAGAGAACATATGATCTCTTTACAGTATAGTATGCTGTAATGAAAATCACATGTTTTCTTTTTCTGAAAACAGCTGTTTACCGGCTTGATTTGATGCATGGAAAACAGCTGCAATTGAGTAAGTATGACAAAATAGTTATTTGTGCAACAAGTGCGCAAAGTGACAGTTTGCTGCACCGAAAGAAACGTTTACGCCCGAGCCGTAGGCGAGGGCGGAATGGTTTCTTGAGTGCAGCAGAGGAACTTTGCGCACGTATTTCACATTAAACTTTTCCTACAGTTACCATTGAATATTAAAAGTGAGTAATTATGGGTAAAATTGCCTGAAATGCATCAAATGTTTTTCTGTGTAATTTTATTATTAATAAATAAAATTGAATAATGTAGTAGTGTTTGAATGAAGGGGCGGCTGTCACTCATGTGGTGGCTGTCCTCGAACTCGGTGTCCTTAATATTATTATAACGTACACCACAACACTATAACAGCCCAGTCAGTGCAGTTACCAACTTAATTTTGATTTTGCTGCACTGGTGCTCCATATAACCCACCAACTATTTTGCGTTGCCATGTTGCAAATCTGGAGTGCAGAAAAAATTTTTCCCGCACTAGAGCGGAAAAGTGATTCTTTGCGTTCTGTAATCAGTGCAGCCCGCAACTTTTAATTATACAGAGTTGATGAAAATAATTATGGAAACAGATAAATATTTCTCTTACAAGAATAATTTGACAGTAGGTTTCATTGGGGATCCTATTTGTAATGAAAAATTACTCTTCAATAATTACTCTGTCGCTTCAACATCTTCGACCCTCATATGAATCTAAATTCATATTTTTAATGAGAAGGTGATGATACAATGATTTCAATACAGAGTTCCAAGAGAAAATGAATACTCTTCAATGTTTCATTTATTACGAACTGCTTGTTAATATTATCACCTTCAAATACTTGAATTACAACGAGAATAAATGGCGAAAATATTGATATAATTGACCCGTATCATTTTGCTGATGTAAAAGTTTTATGTTGTATATTGACCAGCTGGAATCATGTGTCAGCGCATGTGATAGCTCCCAAATAGCCTCAGCTGATGTTACTGCGGCCATGCTAGAGCGGACAGAGTTCTGTAGTCTGTAGTAAGTGTTCCATTACAAGCAACACCTATTACCGTAGACTTGAGCTTCCTTACTTTACTCTGGGCTACTGAAATTATTGAAACGCAATTAAAGTTATCAAGTACCCTTCTATTTTATTACAACACAACTATAGTGAGGTTCACGTTATAATGACAGTGGAGAAAGATAGGAGAACAACGTTGCCGAACCTCTGTCTTGTCAATGCCTTCTATAGACGGTAGCTGATACAGGTTTATTAATGTAACATTAACTGTTAATTCTCGTTTGAAATAATCAATTGAATTTTATTAAGCAATAAATTATATTTTTCAATAATTTAATGATTAATTTACATAATTAAGATGAATTATTCTACATTGTTAAAGGACGATCTGGCAACAGAGCAAAGCGAGAAAGAGATACCGCTATCCGCTTTGTTTCACTGCCATTATAACGTTGACCTCACTATAGTTTCAACTCTTCAATAGGCTCGACTGGTTCTCCAACTCACTCCAAAGTTGGTTCGCGCCTTCAATCGAATTCAGAAGTTACTAAAAATCAACTATAGTTGCCAATGAACGGGCACAGTATCCCTCCAGTTTGATAACTCTTTATTAATCCCATGATTTAACAATTTTATAAATAATCCAAAATGAGTCCATCAAATAAGATTCAAATCTATAAATATATTATGAAATTTATAGAGATTAGATCTAGTTAAGAAAGTTATATTCCGATTTAAGAAACAATATTGCAAAATAATTGTTGGACTTACTTGTACTAGCGATTGATGACACTTCGTATCAGCTTCCCGCATGCTAGAATCCAAGAAAAGAGTGATATCTTCCGCATCATACTTGTGATTCCATTGAGCAGGCTGAAAATCATTTTTAGAGAAAATTTATGGCGATCACAGATAATTTAAAATATAAACCTAGGTTAAATCAGTTATTCAGTAACGTTTTTCAAAAACTAGTTATTTTTTTTTAAATCAATATCTTTGGTCTTGAAAAATAGAGTCTATTCTTTCAAAATGTTTATATTTTAGTGTTGAAAATAAGAGAGCATTCTTAACCATGTCTCAGCATATTTTCAACCTTTGAAAAAATTCTCCTACTTTTTGCTATAGCTTGAAATTCTATAAGTACCACTGAATTGACAAAGTATTCGATGTTTTTTGTGTCTCACATTGCTCAAACTGCACAAGATCTACCAGTAAAGAGAACACAAATATTGTATTGCGATTCGAATATTATTCTCATGAATGCAATATGGCGATATGTCCAGGGATGCTAATGTTTGATCTGAATTGAATTTACTGTTTTGATATTTCCTAATATAATTTCAATAAGCTACCTCACATCTCTGGCAATAATTACATGTTGTTGGAAACAAAATTTAAATTACTGAATTTTTATATGGTATTAAAAGAGTTAGTTCCGGTTGCACAACAGCCGGTTAAATTTTAACCGTGTTTAATTCCACGAGAACCAATCAGAGAAGCCGTCTTTTCAGAAACGCCTTTTCTGATTGGTTCTTGTGGAATAAATCACTGTTAAAATTTAACCGGCTGTTGTGCAACCGGGCCTTATACTTCTACCATCTTCAAGGTACAGGAGGTACCCTGATACGTCTTGGAACTTTAGAAGAAGTTACGTAGGAATAAATAAGAAATTTATTGTGAATTAAATGATCAAGTAACTTTTTCACAATTATAATTAATCTAGTACCTGATGTATTTTTCCTTCGGAATCTCTCAAACTCATTGCCGTAGTGCTGGATTGTCCACCAAGTGCTAGTGTAGTATTTGTAGATTCATCTTTCATCGCACTCTCATGCTGGGATTCTGATTTGGAACTAGTTGAATCATCCTGTCAAAAATATATTTAATTATTCTTTTAATTTTATAGTATATGGTTTTTTGATACAGGAGTTGACAAAATACTATTACAAATATGGGCTTCATTTCACATTAAAATTGAGCTGCAAGATAAATTGAAATTGATCCCTGATAAGAAGCTTCATCAGCCTGTAACCAAAGGGCTAGTAGAATAGAATAGAATACGGTTTTAGTATCCAAAGTTTCTTCATTTATTTGAATTTTGATATGAGTAGGTAGGGGCTCTAACCTGTATAAACTAAAAACTAGCTGATAGACTGATGAATATCTTCATCAAGAGTAGAATGCATCTTGAAATGCGAAAAAACTAATTTGGAAAATTTACTGTGAAACATAAGTCGTATATGTAATAGATATATTTTACATTCAAGAAATAGCTTGAGCTTCAGGAGCAGAACTGCCTTATGGCAAGTGGAAGACTCTGAACCGCCTCAGTGCTGAATGTGCCTCCACAACCTGGAGGCAGATTGACGATTTGCACTGCGACTGTGTTGATATACGAGTACAAACAGATGTTACCCTATTAGAATGTTGTCTTGCTCCAAAATGCACCTTTTCATCTTTAATGACAAAGCTGTTAGAACAGTGGGTTACTACTCAAATATTGGCATATAGATGAAAGATCACCTGACACGCACGAACGAGAAATAGCTGACGTTCCAAAATTCACCTAATTTTTTCACTGGCATGATTTCAACGATCGTATGAACGATTTTCAAGAACTCTTTTACCCAAGCACGCTTTGGCAACCTAGCAATGTGTAACATAAACCAACCAGAACCTTTAAATGATATTCGAGAATCGTTCTGATTGATTCACAAAGACGTTCTTTGCTATAAGAATGTCTTCAGAATAGTTCATAAATAAATGTGGTCACCGTACTATTATTCATTCGCCTCTCCACGAGTAAAATCGGTTTTAAAATAAAAAAATGACTATTATCGAACAAGAGTGCACTACATTTTGCAAGCAAGATTGAAAGTTTCTATGAGACTGTGGTTGGATAAAATAGGCATAAACTAGAGCACGAACCTTCATAGAATCGTCTCAACTCTAAAGCATGCTTAAAGAGTTTTGTTTGGTCTAACTAACCCCACCCTGAAATAACGAGAATGATACGACTTTTATTTACGACGAAATTTTATCTTTTGACAAAACATATAAATTACAGAAGAAAACCATTAAAAAAAATAGAGTGACCTGTCTGGTTCAGCTCAGGCATCAGTGTTTTAAGGCCGCATCTGATCAATTTCAGGGCCTCTGACAAGACCTGGGGACTGATTTCAGGCAACCGGGACCGATGGTTCAACAAGCACATCCAAAACACTTGAGTGGCACAAAATAAATCTGGCCTGGCCGAGAAACGAACCCGGTGCCTCACCCTTTCAAAGCCATCTTTTAACAGCTTGACTACGGCCACTCCATTTAGACTTTTTGAGAGTAATAGATTTTTTTAAATGTGAATTGAAAATAGATTCAGTAATACGACAGTTTGCAATGATATACTCACTATTGTTTAGAGTTAGCCTACTATTCAAATTATATATAGATATAGTACCGGTGTACAACTTATTGCGTTCTTTGAAGATTTTAAGATTAATGTTTTTTGTCAAAACATACTGACCTGATATCTATGGTCAACGGTCCTTAAGTTGATTGTGAATGATGAATAAATAAGTAAGTAAATATGATATAGATTCATAAGCTGTTATAACATAGAGATTTCTATAGCTAATCTTATACCTGCACTGCATAATTTGATTACCCTTCTATCGCCTTCCAAGGTACGACGTAAAATGTCGTCGTGGTGATTATGATCAGTCAATCTGCCATTTGCCTGAAATAAAATTAGAAATATAAAAAAATGGGGTTGATTCTCTAAGCACTTTAAGGAATCAACGTCCACGATGGGTCTTCTAATGCCATCCTACATGACTAGGAATATTCTAGATGGACTTTATTGCGTAAAGTTCTTATACTTGCATCAGGAGCCATCATGAAGTGAAAAAAGGAGTATAAAAAAGGTTCTGATATACAATAACTTCAGAATGACACTGGTAGTGGTAACACTGCTATCATGATCAAGTCAAGTGTAGTTTGTTTGACCAGTGTTTTTTCTCATGTTGAAATATACTGACTGAGGCGATCTATCCAGGAATGGCCTGGTCTTTGATCGAGATATTGAATATTGCTTTGGAAAAGAAAAGACGTTGATTTCATGATATGCAGTATGTAATCTATGCGTCTTTTTGATTCACAATAATTTAGAACCATTGAAACTGAATCGAAGTAACAGGCACATCCATTACCTGAAAATTGAATACAGTAATTGAAAATATAAATGCTGAAAAGTTTTACAAGCACATACTATTATGGTATGAACGTCAGTCTGCTGTTTAAGGCCCTTTGCACACTGGGCCACCATGGAAGCGCCACCGCATGGTAGCATTGTCTCTTATCTGTCACTGCACACAAGAGCCACCAGCCGAGTTTCCAAGAATGTGTTGGCTCGAGCCGCTGATTTTGTTAGCCACCAGACTGTCGCGCCACCACGACATACCATTGAGTATTATCTGTCATTGCACACTAGAGCCATCAGCTACCAGAAAATCATCTCCAGTTCAGTTTCAATTCAAATCAAGTTCAGTTCAGTTGTCTGTTGAAGTCGCCGTAATCAATAGTGAACAATTAGATACAAAAAGGTTCATTCTTGAAGTTGAAAGCAGGCCAGCTAGCCTATATGGGACAAGTCTACAAAATTATATGCAGACCGGGATGTAAAAAAAAATTCTTGGAGGGAGCTGGTAAATCTTTTCATTAAAAAAGATAACCTCACAGGAAATTAACAAAATTAATTTGACAGGTTATATAACCATTTTTCTTGAGCATTATTCATTACGCATAATCATTATGCATTATGGTAAATGTATTATGCATTATGGTACATTAATTAAAATGCATTAATCATTATGCATTCATTACATAACTATTATTCTTAAGCATTATTAATTATTCATAGTTAACCATTTTTCACTATTTTCGTGTGTAATCGAACAAAAAAACATCAGTCTTTAATATAAAATATCTATGTTATAATTTTTTTATGAGTTGAGAATACGATTTCGTGCACGCAGCACAACATATGCCAATAGTCCCGCTTCTTCCACGTCCATTCTTCAACTGATCATGAGTTAACTAGTGAACTGGAGTGATGAGTTAAGTGGTGGCTACGTGGTGGTGGCTGTAGTGTGCAATGCTATCAAATTTTGATGGTGGCGCTTCAATGGAAAAGGGCCAAATTTAGAAAATACAGATGTAATGTTTGCAACTTTATTTCATATACTCGGCGTGCGTTAATGCTTTCCGTAAGTGAATACTTTTTTGTCTTCTGTCTGAACTCTTATTTCAAAAGATTTGAGTACTGAAATAGTAAAAACTTTTGTAAAAAATTAATTAGTTCGAAATAAATTCCAATTATCAAATAAAATAAAAATTAATAGTGTTCAATGAAAGTTGAGTGTAATATTTATAGTTTAATACACTAATCTATTTAAATTGAAAAATTTCATAATATTTTTACTAAAATTGATTAAGGCCTAGTGCTAAAAATTGAAATATTTTCAGGTGTAGCCTTTATTTCTATAAAAATTAAAAAAAAAACAATTCTAGACTGAGCATGTTTGATCCTTTCCTTATTATTTAATAATTTGTACCCAAATCTTCAAATGCAGCCTACAAGAAAAAATATTAAATCAAATATAATTTAATAAATTATGAACGTTACAAATTCTACACATGATTTGTTTATTTTAACTACAAAAAAAACCTTCTGCCCATCGGTTACTATCGAAAACAATGTTATCTTACTGTACGGTATATTTAAAAAAACTGAACAACTTGTCTTGACATCCTCTATTAATATTTTTAGTTGTCATGCAGAATTCAATAATCTAAAGTTCTTTCATGGTTAATAATAATTATTACCTATATTGACATTGTAGCCTACTCAAAGTTCTATGCAACTGTGAAGAAGAAATTCACAGAAGGGCCACTTTACTCACTTTGGGATCTAAGTGAGGAGTCTCTATTTCTAGCACCTCCACAGCATGAATAAAAATGCAAACTGATTTTATTGTAATTGACTGAAAAACTTTGAAACTGCCTATTTGGAAACCCAAGTACCGTACTAGCAACGACATCAAGTATTCTAGTAATTATTTACTATTGAACTATTAACTATGACAGTAGACTCTCAAAAAATATATTATATCAAAATTGTTAGAAGAGGAAATCTTGGTTGATGTACAAAGATTTGAACAACAATTGAAATTTATTTCTTGTACCTTAGTCTTAATAAGTGGAGTCGTCATCTTAAATATTGGAATAAAATAAACCAGCTTAGCTAGTGAAATTTAATATAAAATTTCTCTTAAATATTATCAAGAAGAATAAAGAGGCATTACACTTACAGAATGTTATAAGAGTTGGTAATAAAATAACATTTCAATACAAAAGTAACCAACATAACCTTCTCTCATCAATTGAGAGGTTAATTGGAGTATTTTAGATCAATAAAGCTGTTGAGCTATAAGTAAAAGTTGACACTCATGTTTGTGTGAAATTTCATAAAAACAAATCAAGTTCAACAGAATCACAATAAAACAATTTATAATAACACAAATAACAGATTAAATCAAACTTCTGTACCAATGATCCAGATTCATAATAAACAAAACTCCATTTTGTTTTTGAATTTTTTGACATTTCAGGTGAGAGCAGAGAATAGAGCACAGACACTAAAATAAAAGAGTTGCTTTTTCTGTAAAATGAAAAATAATGTGAAAACCATCAATATTTCAAATTTCTAGTAAAAATTGAAATCCTTAATTTTATTTTTAAAACAAAAAATGATTCACGTCGATTTAATTTCCTGCTATTCGAGTGGAAATGAGATTTCTGATAAAAACCTATGTGTCGTCTATATATCTGCTTCCTTCTATTGTAATATTTACAGTTATCAAGAGTTCAACTTGGTTAACCTTTCAATTTCAATATCAGGTTAATTTTTTAAAAATAAGAAATAACTTGATAATAGCCTACATGATTACTTATATGATCATTAGTTACTATTCTAGTTTTGTATTGTTTGAAAAAAAATGATTACTTGCAACATTCCAAATCAGTCAGCAACTGTAAACTTTTAAACATTATTTTATATTATGAAAATGTCTATTCAAAAAATTGTTTGTCAAGCATTTTGTAAAGGTGGCATATTTGGCCGTTTTCACACTGACCAATTTTCTTCCGACACTTATGCCTAGTTTACACATCGCCAATTGGCGAGACAGTTGTCGTCACATCGCCAATTGGCGAGACAGTTGTCGTTCGATGATTGCTATTACGGATTGACGGAGGCCAGGCCTCCGTTAAACAAAAACAAAAATATATTTATACATGGCCAATTATTGGCACCACAGTTGACAGCTAAACATGGTTGATGGCTGAATGCTCGTCATCTGTTGTGACTGAACTGCCAAAAACAAGACAGCGCTACTAGCTTACACCGTTCACACGGCGCCAATTGTCGCAACTGAGATTCCGAGTGGTGGGGGGTGGGGGCTTGCTGGGCCCAATTGACTGTACTCCGGAAACAGTTGAATTTCAGGCCAATTGGCCTCAAGTGTTCAGACGAAGACAGTAATTTCATGCCAGTCAGTTGTATTGCCAATTGGCAATCTGTAATCTAGGCATTAGCGACACTGTTACGATTTCTGTAATCTAAAGCTGCGTACACATATACGCGCCTCCAACCCGCACCGAGCACGCTCCACCCTCGTACCTCCATCGCACCGCAGTCGCACCCATCATGAACGTTACAGAAGATGTTAGCTCTTCTCGCGTTCCCCGGTTGAACTACTCTTGCTCCCCGGTCGATCATCAATCTCTCTGCTTTAGCATACAGCAGCTCTTTGACTATTATCATGATAGTATAAATTTAATATTAATTAAATTTCTATATTTTCTATTATTTTTTTTATTTAAAACTTGTAACTTATTGCTGGGCTAAATGAATCGTACTATTTAATATGAGACAGAGAAAATCATGTTCAAAACGCAATATCATAGCAATGTTGAACGACACTAGTGGGAGCGATGCTTATGTCTATCGGCCGATAAATCCGGCTGACATCTTTGGTAATTGTAAAAAATGTTTCATTTGACACAATGCTATTTAGTCCTCCACGACACCGGGCTAAAACATAAATTGATGACCGAAAATCGGTGTGACAACAACTATTGGCCGTTATTCAGTTGGCTGTCTAGCGACAACTGATAAGTGTGAAAACGGAAATTCTCTTAAAGAATTCAATTTTTAAGGCATTTATTAGGCAAGTCATTTCTCAATTTAAGAATATTATTTTTGAAGGATCTGGTAATATTGACTTTAATAGCTTTAATTATAATTTATTATATTCGAGTAAAACATAAATTCTAAATAAGACATGATTTAGAGATACTTTTACAATATTATTATTATTATTATGACTCTTTTCACAGGTTCCTATTTGACAGGTTTTTAAAATCAAATTTTTTATGTATTGTTTTTCCAAGGCTGTCAGTAGATCTTTTACTTCTGAAATTTTAGTTTTTTTTTTCAATTAGAAGAATTTGAATTTTTTAATAATATTAGCTTTAACTACTCTTTTTTAATAATGTATTACTACTACTGTAGTGGTTAAAAAACACATAATCTGAAGAATTATTACATTAATAATTCTTAAAATACAGTTTTTGTAATTGAAAATTACCATATACAGTACCAGTATCCAATTGTTATCCACTTGACTGGTTCAAATGATTCTTTATAATCTTAACATTATAACCCAGATGAAATTGCCCAGAACCATCTCTAAATTATCATAGACGTTCACATTTTCCAAATTCTTACGTCTTTTCAATTACAAAAGCTACATTTTATGATTTTCTATACACTAAAGAACTACTTGTATTATTTTTTGTATCCTTGCTCGTTATTTACTTGAAAAATATTTTTAATGCACATTCCTTTATTACTAGTTTAATTAGGATAGTTTTCTTTATATACTTTATGAAGTGAAGTTCAAAACTTGAATTTAAACTTATAGTTTAAACGTTGATTTAAACTTGAATTTATTTTTTCTAGTTAGAATATTTATTTTTATAGACTATTTATAAACTATTTAGGTAACTTTTAATATTCAACGAGGTTGATAAGTGGAGTATACATGAATATTGCTTCTCATAATATGATAAATCCAATGTACCTAGAATGCACTGAATTCTAAGTACACTGGATAAATGTGTTAAGTTTATTATTTTATTTTCTTCCAATTTGCTCTTCTTCGTTTATTGAAGTTTTACTTCTATAATGGGCTGATTTGTTTGTGTAAGTCCAGCCAGCAAATATATAAACCTTATAAAAAACTTATCAAGTGCCATTTCTTACTGTTCATTAGTTTACTGAATTATTTCTATAAATCCTTCATTTTTTCCCTATAAGTTGATTGCGAATTGGATGTTAAAGGATGTATTAATAATAAATAATATCAGAGATTAGAGGTTTATCAGAGATTGACAATGGTGTAACAACCGAAACCAGTCTTTCTAAGTATCAATAAATCTTTGGTTTTTGACAATTTCTTAGTATTTTTATTTAATAATAAATAATATTTACGTCAAAGCTACATTGGTATCAGTAATCATCTATTACAGATGCGTTCTTGAAATATGCTTGAGATCACTTGGTAGAGATTGATATTCTTTCTAAATTTATTGAAAGTTTATAAATTGACCATAAAAATTAGTATGGTAATATAAATTGAAAAAGAGATAATAGAAATGAAAGTAATAATATTATTGAACAATTGGATAATTGATAAAATTGTAAACTATGAGAATAGATTGAATAATTGTTACCTTTTTTATCAATGAGCAAACTATGCTCACAGCAGCTCAAAAAAGGAAGCAAATTTATTAAATAATCCTATGATGAGATCATTTTAAATTGTCAGCATTGTTTGAAAGTGAAGCATTCAAGTTATCGATAGGAGTGCTGAAAGTTTGAAGTGAATCTCACTAAAAATAGTATTCAATCATTGATGTCAACATTTTGATTTCAATTTAAAAACTATAAATTCTTAATTTTAAAATAATTTATTGTACATTAATTCATTCCTATTCAAGGCAGCTACTAGATGTCTAGGTTCAATATAATTTATTCTACATTAATTCATTCCAATTCAAGGCAGTTACTAGAAGTCTATAGTCTGTGTAAAATAAGTTGGGACTTGGCAATCCATCCGAAGAAATTAGAAGGCTGCCAGATCGTGTAAAATAGCAACTTTCTCAAATTTCCAATTCAACGTCAGAATTGGATGTAGAATATCATCCCAGATATCCTTGTGCTAAAAATGTTTCAGGGTTGAAGGATTAAAAGGAAATTTAACTTTTATGATAAAATTGAAAACATCGCAAAGATTTGTTTTTCTTTTGAATATCACTTCTCTCAGAATCATGTCTGGATCATTTTTATCCGACCTATAATTATTTTTTAATTAATGATTATGTTCGTCAATGTCGAGACATTTCGAGCAGAAAACATGAAATTTTCGACATGCTGGACGCTTTTTTGTTTCGAAAGATAAGTGGGTGGTGAAAGCGAGAAAGTTTCTCAGAAATAATTGAAATTGTTTTTTCAATTGTCAAAAGTAGTCGGAAGATCGTATTTTGGTCTCCAAGCAATTTTAAAGTAATTATTACGCATTACGACACTCCATGATTCTGAGAGAAATAATATTCAAAAGGAAAACAAATCTTCGCGATGTTCCAAATTTTATCATAAAAGTTGAATTTCCTTTTTATTCTTCAACCCTGAAACGTTTTAGCACTACTAGGATATCGGGGATGATATTCTACATCAAATTCTGACGTTGAATTGGAAATTTGAGCAATTTGCAATTTTACACGAATTGGCAACCCTGTAATTTCTTTGGATGGAGGGCCAAGTCTCAACTGATTTTAGAAAGACTATAGGTTCAAGTCTTGATATTTCCCAAAATGTTCCTTTTTTAATAACGCAAGATAACCTGGAACTATATTCTTCCTTCAAATTCGAGGTTTACTTGGGTCCAAATGGATTATTATTTTAGTGAATAACTCGTGATAGAACTTATCCTATTTTGTAAGTTATTGGAGTGTCATATTGCAATAATATGATTTGTATTGCATTGAATGTGTAGATGAAGATCCAATTGAAGCTACTTAGACTAAATCTATGAGAAAGACATTTAATCTATCTCCACTGATTGCATTTTATGAAATTTATATCTTTCCAACTTTTACAGTTATCAAGTTCGAAAATAAAATCTACTTTTCAAGATTAAATCTTTCTTTTTTTACTTGAGACTTGATACACTTATTATACATTCAAGTGGTTAAAATTGTAGTATGTTTAAACATTTTTTAATTATGAGATAATTAAATAACCATGGAGATGATACTACTACTCTAATGTTAGTTTATAAATTGTAATTACTATATTTTTACATTCCATTGTCTTAGAACTGTTGACTTATTTTACCTCAACAATTTTTGTAATGTTGTTTGTTGAGACTGAATCTGTTCTTTATTGGTGTTGCATAATATTCTATCAAAACTTTTGTTATGATAACTCTTGTAAATAGTGATAATTATTTTAATTATATAACGAGATAACAAATTAAATTATTTGATATTGAATTCAAAAGTTTCAGTCTCAATTGTTTTTAGAATTAATAAGTCCTTCCATTCCCCCATAGAACTCATGAAAACACTAATCTGTTCATACTACTTGTAGATTCTCACAAAAGTTGAAATTTCCTAATTTTCTGGCTTTGTATGGGAATAACTTCCTGAACAATAGATTCAAGATTCTTTATTGCCAGAACAACTTTACATTGTATGAGCACGTCAAAATAGTACCTAACAATAATAATTATAACACTTGTGAAATGAAAGAGAAATAATTATGATATAAAATTAAGCATATGATAATAGAAATCATATGATATATGAAAATATTCAAACCATGTGATACATGTTACTACAATAAGATATTGTCTTAGTCTTCGTTAGAAACAAACTACAATTCATATTAATAACTAGCTGTACCCTGCCACGCTTTGCAGTGGCACATTGTGATTGAATGTTTATTTTTTTTTTTCTGTGGCCCCCACTATATATAAAATATGTGTTGGGAAACCACAAATATTATGCTTGTTAAATAAATTATGAACATCTGTGTTATGTTGAATATATTATTGTAAATATATATGTAAAAATATTATTGTATAACACGATTATTTGCACTGAAACACGAATTTATTATCGAAAAAAAAGCATCGGTATGCTTTCTTTGTTCTGAATTGCGAAAGTAATTGAAATCCAATAATTGTACCGGAAAACATACGGTAATCAAGAGTGTAGTTTACCGGTACTCTATATCTCACGAACCTGTTGAAGCTGCGTTTTGAAACATGCGCGCTATCTAGCGGTCAGATTTTGCACTTTGATTGCAGCAGCGCTCCGCTCAAATCTGGCCAAAAATGGCCAAAGTTTCACCCCCTCCCCCCGGGCCACCCTGCGAGCCCGGTCAATTTTTTTTTTTAATCGACTTATTTTCGCGAGCTGACCCCGAATGTGAAGTCAAAATCGGAAAAATCCATAAACAAAAAAGTTAAAAATTTTCGGGCGGGCGTAGCGCCCCTGAAAATTGTAAAAAGTAGATAAAAACCATCCTTGATGCGGATTTTATATCATGTTAAAATTTCAACTCAATCGGTCCAGTACTTTTGGAGTTTTTGCATTACACACAAACCAACATAACATTTTTATATATATAGATTAATAAGTTATTTTCAGTGTTACCAGAAATAGATTACCAAAAACATTTATTGTATAGATATATGATGGAATGTTATGTCACAGTAATTGTAGATCCTTGAAAGGATTGAATCAAAGTCAGATCGATATCTTGATTTGGAGCTGAGATATACTTGTTTTAAGAAACCATTGAAGTTGCGGGGGTGGCCCTGAAGGGCCTGGACTCTTCGGTTCCAGGCTATGTAATATCACAGATAAAATAAGTCCTATATTCTATAGTAATTCTATGTATATTCTAAATATAGTATATTCTATGGTAATATCTATACTAACACCATAAAAAATTCAGCTTTCCCCCAATTTGTTGCGCAAACCGCTGTTTTTTGTCTTCATCGACTTGACTAATTATTGTTTAAAATCTTGATAAGAAGAACTGCACCGATCTTTTTAACTGACAATATTTTCGATGTCTATTATCTCATTAAAATTATCTTACATTTAATTCAGAGGAACGGTCTCTAGATTGAAAATTGAATACTTATTATTATTAATAAATGAATGCTGCCAATGGAGATTGCTAAAAAATGAGTCGTATTAATGACATGGCTAATTCTAAGATACAATTATTTTGCTCAAGCAAGAACGATTCTAGTTTCTAGTACAAAACTTAATTGCTAGGCAACAAAATCGTACTTAAGACTAGGCAACGATACAAAATAGGACTCCATTGTTGTAAAACTCTCTATTATGATTGGCTGGAAATGAAATTTAAATTAATGCATTAGTTTCAATATCAAAGATCAGCGAGCTCAGCTAGCTATCTTTGCAGCTAACCGTCAATCATCAACTAGAATTATCATTTTTTGCTGGATGGAGGATAAGATTTAGCCTGCGCACGTGTGATGAGATGTTCGAACAAACATGTTTATGGCGGGTTTCGAACCCACAACAACATCGTGCACCTGTGCAGCAATTATAGCAGACTGACGATGCGACTCTCCAGACCATCATGCTAGTATGACCACAGACTAGTGTTGCACCAGAAACAATAGAATAATATTATAGAAATATAATTGTAATTATAGAAGGTAATAGTAATATAGAATATTAGTAAAAACAATAAAACACACGAAGTGCCCTTTTATTTAAGACATTTCAAACTAAAACATTTCATATAAAAGTGTACTTCATGTTTTTATATTGTTTTTAATAATTTCAATAAAGTAGCCCAAGTATTATTCACCTACAAGTGAAGTGATTTAATATAAAAGTGTCTTCCACCCCAGGACTCTATGGATGATAATAATAAATATCGGGGACCGAGCTTCGCTCTGGAGTACAAAAGCATAAAAATTTACTACGAAAGAAGAAATTATAATAACATTCATACTTAAATGTTCTATTTAATCACAGTGAATTGAGATTAATTCCCAGGAATGCAAAAATTTCCCTCACAAAGACCCAGTTGCACAAAAGCCGGTTAAATTTTAATCCTCATTAACTTCAGGTGAACCAAATCAGAGAAGACCATTTCAAAAAGATGGATCTACTGGAATTAATTAGGATTGAAAATGACCCGGTTTTTTTCAACCGACACTAAGTAGGCTACCTGATTGAATGATTACAAAAGTTCAACAGCTGAGTCATAATTTTGACAGTCCCACATACATGAACCAATACTTACTATTACTACTATTAAGTAATTGTAGGTATTGCGTTAACTCGCTCACTCACTTCCATCACCAACAGACGACGAAATAATTATTATCAGCTGTTTTTCTAAGGATGAATAATAATTATCCTTTTAATGTCCTTCAGCGAGTTTTCCCAGGGATGAGACCTAGTGCAATCGAATATTTATATTATAAACCTACTATGTTCTGAATTTCGTAAGAATCGTTAGAGCCGTTTTCGAAATCCGGTGAAATACAAACATATAAACATCTAAACATATAAACAGAAGTTGCTCGATTAATAGTATAGGATAATAATGTGACAATTCTCTAGTCAATCGACTGTGGTGAAGAAAAACTATGATTATTAGGTAATAGGGGTGGTACGCGAACAATTTAACTGGGTGGGCTAGAGGTGACTCTGACAGTATAAGATGTGATAAAAATCATGGTACAATAATGAATGAAACAAAGAAGATTAACTTAATATATTTACATAAAACATGAACAATTAAATACAAAGTTTTTTGGAGTTCACCGTGAGTCAATTTTTGTTGAACCACAAGGTACAAAAGTTTTTTATTGATGTAAGCCTTAAATCTTTTCATTCACTTTACACCTTCAAATAAATAAATCAATCATAGACTTTTTAAAAAATAAACATTGTTTAGCCATCTTGATAGATTGGGAATCTCCATTAGTTTCTTAAATCAGTACGGTAATTATTAAGTTGCTTGATTAGTTTGCTTCATCATTAATAAAAGAAAATTTATTCAACACAAGTAAAAATTTGGAATTTTATCATTGTGGTATACTGCTAGAAAATATTATTGTACCTAATCAAATTAACAATATTTTCTATGAATAAAAGTCAAATAGCTTCTTAATAGTACTGTAATAGTATCACCAAGAAAACTCAACAATGCTTCATCTAGCAGTTATAATTCAGATGACCGTAGACAAATTCCTCTATCTCTGATGTCCAGTTTCACCAAGCTCGGTCAAGACATTTGAACATGACAAACTCGGTACTCTTTACAGAAGTGCACTAGAGTTATCAATAGTACGGTAACGAGGTACTGCCATAGAAATCATTTGTTAGTGCACTCGTTGTAAACTGTCCTCTATTTAACCATGCTCAAATGTCTTGACCGAGCTTCGTGAAACCGGGCATCAGAGATGTGAATATCTATTTGAAATTATTCTTAACTGTTTCAATATTAGATGTTACTGTTTCTTTATCAGCAGATAGCATTGGACATGGTAGGTAGCAATGTACCTAGAATATATTGTATTCCAGGTATTTTGATAGATAGCATTCTGACATCATTCTAACTCAAAGAAAGGGCAGAATAAGATTTTTTAACTTTCCTTCCCCCAAAAAAGTTAGAATGAAAAATGTTTACTGTCTAGTACAGATTTTGAATAGCAAAAGATATTTTTGCTGGACATCTTAAAATTATTTGAAATCAAAATTTTACCATGCGCATTAACGAGTTGAAATCATTTCATCCATGAAGGACCTGTCCATTATTAAATTTATCACTCAGTTTCTTGCAATGACACAAGTTATCCTACAGTTATCCTTGCATCAATTTCAAAGCAAGTCAGGGCCTTTCTTTTCTGATCCAGGAGCGCCCAGTGTACTTTCACCGGAATCTGTAAAACCATACATTCGAATTTCAATTTTTATTCTTAATAATATAAATAAAATAGGTATAAATGCATTTCATAGTGATTAAATTATACTATGGTATGAAAATAAAAAAATCGTATACCGAAGTAATACAGTAAGCTGAAGTGAATATAAAATAGCAGTGCCTTGCTTTAATAAATCAATAAATAGATACTAGAGGATAGTATAGTTGATCGTGCAAAAAAAAAAAAAAACGATTAGGTACTATAGTGGAGAGTGGATAAGCTAGTCAGAACTAGCCTATCAGCAAGCATAGTGTAAACACAGTAAGCTTCAAATAACTTGTATTATAACGAAGATGATCAAACGTCTATGCCTACCGGCGGTATTCGAACCCGCGACCAGGCAGAGCGTAGGCCTATATCAAAAGTCTTAACGCTAAACTTTAACCCATTCCTTGGGTACGCTAAATGCACTAGCAAATAATGGCGGTCAGACAAACTTATGTTCTCCTGACCGAAAACTACACAACATCTCAAAGAATTTGGAAATATACAGTGTATATCTAGGCATTTGAGCCTCATGTATATTAGTTGTATATCTGCCATACGCTAAATAAATAAATAAGCAGCCTTAAGGCTGTACGTCCTTGACCACTATACCAAAACCAAGTAAATGTTAACAATTTTACTTACTGTTGGGTATATGCGTAGAATATCGAAAGAGTTCTTATACAAGTATTCCTTGCCAGCTGTTAATGGACAGTTGGCCAATGTGACACCATCCTCGTTGTAGATTTTATTACACACCTTCAACCCATCCTGTCCGATCCATGGTAGAGGTATATTTGCCACATAAGCAAATATATTATTGGATACGCTTGTAGCATCTTCCTCTGAAATTGAGAAGGCAAGGTGGTAAGTAAGCTGCCAAACACCAAGAGATGGAGTACACATTTTTCATTTACTTCTTTTTTTATAAAATCAATATAATATCTATTTTTAGAAATCTCCCATCCAGTAGGTGGTACTTCATAAAATTACAACTCAAGTCCCTTGAGTTCTTTGAGTCTTTTTGCAAATAGATTATTAAACTGCCTATAGTGAGGTAAAAGTTATAATGACAGTATTTGATCTACTTTGGTTTTGCTATCATTGTCTATCATTTGACAAAGCCGGTGGTATACTATCCTTTTCTAGGTCCACAACGATGCCAATTAAGTTTTTCACAGTGTAGAAATATAATTAATTAATGCAGAGAATCGGCATCGCTATTCTTCTATGTTTATCCACTGCCATTATAACGTGGACCTCACTATAGTTATTCTACTTTCTCCACCCAGTTAGCAAAGAATTAAACCCTATAAAATAGAATATTATAAATACAGAGTGATTCAAAATGAATGTCCTAATTTCAAATAATTATATTTGTTTAAAAAAACAATGCACATAATCATCTTTACATCAAATTACTTACAGAAGCATCAAGAATGCATCATGTGTGTTTGTGTCATCTAATTTATGATGGATGGACCCTACGTTTATGTAGATGTCGTCTGAGCCTCAGAAGTGCCGGTTGAGACACTTAGTGCCGGTTGCACGAAAGCCGGTTTAATTTTAACCGTGATTAAATCCACGAGTGCCAGAGAAGCCGTATTTTCAAAAAAAGCCTTCTCTGGTTCTCGTAAAGTTATTCACAGTTAAAATTTAACCGGCTTTTATGCAACCGGGCCTTATAATACACCATAATAAAAACTTGAAGCTTTTGCATGTCAATTATCTGATGTAAAATTAATTTGTGTGCATAGTTTGAAAAAATCGTAGTCTACTTGTTTGAAATTGAGAAATTCATGTTGAATTATTCAATTTATCATTTAGATAATTATTAAAATTGTAACTCGTTAAGTTCAAAATATAAATTATATTCATGTATAAGCCTACAAATTATAAATTATTATATAAAGCCGACAACCTGCAGGACTACATACCTGGAGTGAATTTCCATTCAATATTAACCTGTGATCCATGTTTCAATTTACATGGCATCTTCTCGCAAGAGCTGATATTAACAGAACCTTCTTGGACTTTTCTTTCTCCTAAAACAATTTAATAATTCATTATTCTCCTTTTGAATTGTAAAAAATATGAATGAAGTGAGCTATTATGTTAGGTAGGTACGGTACAGTAAAATTGATCAAAACTATTAATTTGTCATGTTACCGTATATCGTTTGCTTGTAAACATCTTAAAATATTGACATACTTTTCGATTTAATTGTTTTTTTTCTTATTAGAGAGCATCACAAAAATCCTCAAGCCTGTCAAGGACTCATCAGCATTGTTAAGATTAAAGATATCCCTCATGCCTAAAGACAATAGTCTCCCACAGAATAATAATAACAATAATTAGAGATGTAAATTTCTTTATACACTCGAAGCTACGACGCTAAATTTAGCATTTTTCACTTGATATATTACCAGCAAGGAGCTATTTTCCATCAGTAACAGTTTTTTACTCACTCTTTGAGTAGGCTACTGCTTGGTAATAATAATTGAGATTACTGCTGTAAAAGTAAAATTGTAACACTAACATTGTGGTTAATGATTGCAGTGTAATTTATCAGTGAATTTGAATTCTACCTGGAGCTAAGTCCAGACTTCTTTTCCAAACTACTTTTGAAATTCCAGTGATTATTAAGTTTGCGCTTGCACTTGTATAGACCTAGAGACCTACTACCTATCAGCTTCAGTCATCATCAATTTCTATGTTGGTTGAACTTATCTTACTTAAAATTATAGGAATCATTAAACCATATTAATCGGCAAGATGACTATAGTTCTCTCAAGGTCGCCAAGATAAAGCAGAAATAGTCCCAATCATCTACCAAAAATAATCTAAAAGAATAGATGACATTCACCAAGTCATCGCACAAACTTATTATTCTGACTTCAAGGTAAACCAAAAGTAGATTCTTAAAATATTGGAAACTTCTCTTTTAAAAAAGAGAGATTGAAGTAAATTTCCAAAAATTGAAAAGTTTTAACCAGCGACAGTAATTGTTCATTGATTTATTCATAAAATAAGTAGGCTACATATCATAAAAAAATATATAAAAAACAGCTATATCATTATTTGATTAATAGTTGAACGTACTGTCCACGGCCTGTGTGAGATAAATTTCTGCCTAAATTTCAATTATCTCAGAATTCATTTGTTCCAGGTATTTTTATTTTTCAATTTGTTTTGAATGAATATTCATCTAAATAGAATTATGAAAAAGTATGTACCGTACTTGAAATATAAGTATCTCTCAAATGAA
Organism: Nilaparvata lugens; assembly: GCF_014356525.2. Taxonomy (NCBI): domain Eukaryota; kingdom Metazoa; phylum Arthropoda; class Insecta; order Hemiptera; family Delphacidae; genus Nilaparvata; species Nilaparvata lugens. The sequence continues at coordinate 15,836,899 of NC_052507.1, forward strand.
AAAACCTAATTAATGATAGTTAAGCCTACTTAGGCTAACTAATAATGTACCGTAACTGAATATTGCAAATATCATTAAAAATTGAAATCTATCTAAAGATATAATCTGTGGAAAATTTGAGATCTAAGCGAGATAAGATTGAAAGAGAATGTGAGAGAGTACATGCACGATGAATGAGTAGGTATCAAATAAATGATTAGTCCTAATTGGTTTCAAGGCTTTAGTCTATTTGAGAAACCTTTGAAAGATTTATTGTAGTTTGTAGGAAAAACGGATTGAATTAATTTAGGATAGTAATTATAAATTTATACTTTCAGGTTATTAACTAGAAAATTCCTTATAAATTTCCATTCCTCCATTCAAACTGTGCTTAATTTTTAAATATAAGAGTTAATGAAACCACTATCATTAATTTATCTGTGTACCGTTTTTTTTTTCAAATTAGATTGTTAATTGACTAACATGATTTCATGATACAAGATTCACTTCATCAATAGAGGTAGCCGGTTATATCTGACGATTCAAGGAATAAATATAGAAAAGCTGAAAATTGAATTTTGCAGATTAAATCAAAGTTGCTACTTCAAGCAGCCGGTATCTCTCACAAACAGATTTTCTTTTCTGAATTAAATAGAAAAATTTCATGAACTGATATCTTTAAATTGCAATGCAAGAACAGATATATACATTACCTACATCATTAAATTTAAATATAAAATGATATATTATAGTCCAGTCAAATGGTCGTTTCTCAGGAAACAGCCCCTAAAGAATTTTTCTTGACGGTTCTATATGTATTTTGGGGCGCCTAATATGTATTAGGCTTGATTCTCTGTACGCGTCCACAATTTGTTTTTACAAAATATTAAAAGTATAAATATTACAACTACAGTAGACTTTCTCAATAATTGAAGTAATCAGCTACACATTATTGTACATCTATTATGTTTAGTTTAAAAAAACAATCATATTCAAGCATTTCAGTTGGCCATTTCATTAATGATGATTTACCAATGCGTTTCCAATAAGGAATCAATATCAATAACAGTTATCAGTTCATAATAATATATTATCAGATACATCCAAAAGCAATATAAAGTTTATCAGCTATTACATGCAGAGTGGGTGAAAAGTCCGAGAACGGCTTAATATCTCATACACAAAGGTAATTTGACGGTGGGTGTGATTAGGGATCCTACTCAAATTGAAAATACCTACTACTTTACTATGACTTCAAAAATCTGGTTCGCCATATTGAATGCAACTTTATTTTTTTAAATAGGTCATGCGAGACATGATTTTGATACGAAATTTCAAGAAAAAATTATTGGTGGAAACCGCACATCGATATCTCTAACCGTTCAGAAGATATTCACATTATTAATCAATACTATTCAAAGCAGAAAGGAGAAAAAAAAGTATGAGAACGGCTTAGTATCTCATAAAAGGCGGATCCAAGATGGTGGACCATATTTTTAAAGTCATAGTAAAGTAGTATTTTCAATTTGAGTAGGATCCCCGATCACACTCACCATCAAATTACCTTTGTTCATGAGATATGAAGCCGTTCTCGGACTTTTTTCTCTCCTTTCTGCTTTGAATAGTATTTTTTAATAATGTGAATATCTTCTGAACGATTTGAGATATCGATATGCGGCTTTCGCCGTTCTTTTTTTCTTGTAATTTCGTATCGAAATCATGTTTCCCATGACCACCTTCCTATTTAAAAAATAAAGTTGCATTCAATATGGCGGATCCAAGATGGCGGACCAGATTTTTGAAGTCATAGTAAAGTAGTATTTTCAATTTGAGTAGGATCCCCAATCACACCCACCGTCAAATAACCTTTGTGTATGAGATATTAAGCCGTTCTCGGACTTTTTTCTCTCCTTTCTGCTTTGAATAGTATTTTTTAATAATGTGAATATCTTCTGAACGGTTTGAGATATCAATATATGGGTTTCGCCATTCTTTTTTTTCTTGTAATTTCGTATCGAAATCATGTTTCCCATGACCACCTTCCTATTTAAAAAATAAAGTTGCATTCAATATGGCGGATCCAAGATGGCGGACCAGATTTTTGAAGTCATAGTAAAGTAGTATTTTTAATTTGAGTAGGATCCCCAATCACACCCACCATCAAATAACCTTTGTGTATGAGATATTAGGCCGTTCTCGGACTTTTCACCCACTCTGTATACAGAAAGCCAATAATGTAGAGGACCTCAGTTTGGAGAGAGTTATCTATTTCAGCTGAGGTAGTGTTCCAGCATTATTTTATAGGTAAAACAATAATTTGCAATTTTGCTATCACTGTTCCATCACTCATGATTAGTTGATGACTAATCAGTTATAATCTATTTATTTACATTTCAATAATGTTATAAAACAATTCTATTAGGCCCTATCATGAAAAAATAAGAGAACGTATTCATGGAATAATATAATTTATATAGACTAGAAAAACTAAAAAAATATGAAGAAACTATAGATAACAGAAAAATTTCAAAAAATCGTTCATAAATACATAAAAACTTGATGATATTTTATTTTTATTGGCTCTAATTTTTGGAGCACTATTGCAATTATTGGTCTGGCGACTTCTTTGTAAGGTAATAGAATTGATTACATTTTAGTTTTCATTTTCCCGTTTCAAAAAAAAAAACACTTTTTTTAATAATATTTAGAAATTGGAATAAAAAGGGACATGTAGGTCTACAAAATCCTAAAACTTGTTTGCATTATATTCTGAAATTTGAATGAGAATAATTGGCTCAATCAAGTTCCTCTAATTGATATTGGATCTGTGCAATCAAGGTCCGCTAAGTCAAGTGTAAAAACTTGAGCTCTAAAAATAAATATCAGCAAAACATTGCGAATTACTCACTCGGACATGATCTGACATTGGTTGCGCCATTCACTTGCGTTACTACATCGAGTTGCAGTAAAACAGCGACCAAGAGCAACGATGCAAGCGGGACCTTGCACATACAAACAGAATGGAGGACGTCCATGGTTGTCTGATGATGAAAAATGCACCGCACACTCTGGAAGTGGAACCTTCGCGTCAAGTGTGTGAAGTCAAACAACTTTTCGTCGCGGATTCAATGCTCTTATCCCACGCCGAATATGAATATTAATTGAACAGCGCACGAATCCGTGTGTAAACACTACTTGATCACTCCTGAAGCGCTTCCGATGCTTGAATGAGAATCTTGTCTGAAATCAAGATGTTCCTCCTGCTAAACTCTCCTCCCCCCTCCCACCTTTCTGATGTGACCTAGCTGACGACGATATTCGTCCAGCTGAATAATGGAAATCGGTCATTGTTACAATGTTCTTATATCAGCGACCTTCGATCGTTCTGCTCCATCTCCTTAACTGTTGTTGCTTTATTATTCAAATTGTAAATTGATGCTGTAAACACAGCCGTCAAAGGCTCGGATACAAATCTCTGTTTTCTTATCTGTTGACATTTCCGAGTTTGATCAATATACTAAAGGCAAATTATATAAGTGGATAGAATATATATAGGCTACCGGTAATCAATCTCACCAAATAAATTGTTTTGGGCCAAGCCTGTTGTTCCTTCCTAATCATATTCATATGATTTGTAATTGTATCTACCAATAAATGAATAAATAATAAATTTTTCAAATTCCAGATGATATTTTTCTGCATCATGCCCTTTTATAAGGTTTTTACTTGTACGTGGATAATGAGATGAGATGATAACACCATGAAATGCTTTTTCCTTAGCTTTATTAGCTAAAGTATGGAGACTTTGCTCCGTGTAGGATGTGGAATGCTTTGTGGTACTCAAGCCCAAGACTCTATCAACAGAAGTTAATCAGGGTTTGATAGCCTTAATTGTATCCAAGGCCTGGATTCAATTCAGTAAAAACTAAATGGTAGGTAGGTCTGAGACATCATTTATGAAAGGTGGAAATGTGAAAGATTGTAGATATTCATGTATTGATTGATTGATTGATTGATTGATTGAGTACTTTATTTATGTAGATTACAATATATACTGGCTTATACACTTATATACAATAGCTTACAATACAGCAAAATTATAGATGAATTTACAAAATATAAATTAAGAAATTAATATAAATGAAGAAATATAAATTGAGATCTTTATTTATGTAGATTACAATATATACTGGCTTATACACTTATATAGAATAGCTTACAATACAGCAAATTTATAGATGAATTTACAAAATATAAATTAAGAAAATAATTATTGAGCTGTATATGATATGGAAAAAAGCAATTTGTAATAACTATAGATAAAATAGATAATATTGTTATGCATCTACATAAATTGGCGGAGCTTTTAGACATATCATACATATGTATGTAATACAGAGCACATCAGAAAATACTCTTTCGTTACATAAGATAGCAATAATTTTTTAGAAAAGTGAAAGTCAAAATGGAAATATCAATAAATTTGTAAGAACAGCCCACTACAAGACCAGAATTCTAGAAAATCAGGAAAATAGTAACTTTTTTCAATACTATATTGCAACAATATTCACTGTCGAAATGAAAAAGACAAGCTGAATGAGTATAAGAAAATCTGGTGTGGTGCACTCACACAACTTTCCTTGCCGTTATGAAAATTGACCACTGACGCTAGTGTTCCCGCGCATATCAAATCTACTATTCTAAGATCTGAGACAGCTGGTGACAGGACAATAGCGCTGCAGACACACGAAGTCTGCTATCTCTTCATATTGAATGATTCAATAGAATCAACAATTGTCAACAGTTTACAATTGAATAATCTTATTTTCTCGCATTTCGAGCTTATTTCAATTTTAGGTGAAAATGTTACTGAACATTAATTGTAGAGATTTTCATGCTGAATCTTTTCCACTTGAATTTTTTGTTATATTGTATCTGAAGCCTGATAATAATTGGGGATCTAAAATCAAAGTTTGCATAGATGGGGCGGAGCTCCTGAAATTTTTACAGATACGAGACTTGTGACAGTTGATATAGCTTATCAATGACTATTTTGGGTATGAATTTGATCAAAATCGTCGGAGCCGTTTTCGAGAAAACCGCGAAAACCCTGTTTTTGACAACATTTTCGCCATTCTAGCCGCCATATTGAATTGCATTTGATCGAAATTGTTCGTGTCGGATCCTTATAGTGTGAGGACCTTAAGTTCCAAATTTCGAGTCATTCCGTTGATTGGGAGATGAGATATCGTGTACACAGACGCACATACACTCATACACACACACACACACACACACACATACAGACCAATACCCAAAAACCACTTTTTTGGCTCAGGGGACCTTGAAACGTATAGAAATTTAGAAATTGTGGTACCTTAATTTTTTTCGGAAAGCAATACTTTCCTTACCTATGGTAATAGGGCAAGAAAAGTAAAAAACATCTTTTGAATTTTCTTATTGGGGAATATGCTGGGTAGAATGGCTATAATGACCATGAAAATGAATTATTACTGCGATGGATGACTGACTTCTTGATAAATTTAGTTGTACATCATGATGTCAAGGTAGGCACATTATAGAAACACTCCTTCAAATATGGAACATGTGTGATTAAAAATGAAATGTTCCTGCAGCAAATAAGTTACCTTTTTTGGTATAAACAAGGGAACTATGACGCTATTTCACAAATAAAAATAAGTAGCCCTGAATACAGACATTTTAAAAAGCAAATAAGTAATTTAATTATTGAAGTAGCAGGTAGATTCCATAGAGATGGATCAATGATGAACGCATATTTTCAATATCACACACTAGGCTCAACTCAAATAACTTTTTTTTTGAGAGTGAATTACCATAAAATAAACGATAATTATTTATAGTCTATTGCTACTAAATGCAATCAGTATTTAATATAGAGTGTTATCAAATTGAATTTAATTAAATTATGCAAAAGAAAGTGGGAAAACAGTTGCAGTACCTGAGGAATAGTCGTAGGTACTCAAAATGGATAAAATATCTATCATTTGAGCCACATATGGCGACCACGTGCTCTCCTAAAATTTAAAAATTGTAGATTTCTGTTATTTGTTGCAACACGTGCTCTGAACATATTGTATTTAAGAATATGAACGCTCGAAGAGCTAGAATAATAAAAAGAACCGTTTCTCGAAACTATTGAGAATGCATTTGAATAGCTTACCTAGACAGACGCTGGGGCATTATTCTTTTGAAAATAGTTTGAGACAAAATCATTCTTTCCTAGAAATTTGCTAACAGCATTCCTAACGTCAGTCACAGACACGTTTACAATAGAAACCACATGGCCCACTGTGCTTTGTGTCAACCCTTGTATATATCTATAGCATAAGTTGATGGCAGGTGAATGAAGATTGTGAATAGCGATATAGATATATAGTTAGGAGAGTAGTAAATATAGATATGTAATTTTCAATGTAACCACGTGGTCAGCATATGCTACAATTTTACCACGTGGTCAGCACATGGATATTATTGAAGCAATTATTTGATGATCAGTTATTTGAATGGTGATCACATAAAACGATGAATATGATATATGAGTAAATGTATTTATAAATTAGGGCGTGAAGTAGATTAGGCTATATGTATAAAGTATTCAACAAATAATGTTGTACAATAAATTATAATTCAATAATTATTATAAGCTAATTAAGTTAGTTGAATCCGAATTCATAGGCTAAGGACAAATTTGTAAATAGAATAATTAGGTATATTTGATTGAAACAGGTTGACAATGAGTATAAGAAACCTGCTTAATTAATTAAGTAGTAATTGATTGGTATCTTATTAATTTGATTTATTCAACTCGATTGTAATGATTACTGTATGACATTGTATTTTGTTCATTTCATGTATTTATTATTGAAGTATTTGCTATATTAGATTTATAAGATTGATTAGCCTACTGTATTAATCAAATCAATGCATTCAATTGTCAGTATCCAAACTTCAGAGTTTAAATATTGATAAAATATATGATATCATTTGTTTTAATAATGAAGGGGAGCCATAGTTTAAAATGATTTAACATAATAAACATTATAGTGAATTCAAATTGATATTTGAATCCATTTTGTAAGCAGAATATTAGCTGATGAGTTTGAGGGTAGGCGGAGCTAGAGGGCGAAGGGTGATGAGGGGTGGAAAATCGTGGTTCTAGTATATAAACAGGCAGACCATGCCTTGCAAGTTAGTGGCAGTTAGTGGCAGTTAGTTGCAGAGTTGCAGTGAGTTGCTGTTAGTTGCTGTGAGTCTCTTGGATTTTGGAGAGTGTTCAGTGTAGGAGTGAGTTTTTGGTCTCAGACTTCAATTATCCTATAGGGAATTGACTGAGCCAGGTAAAGATTGTATTTAGAATTTTCAATTTTTCTCATTTAAAATCCACACCAACCCACCCTAAAAAGCCCAAATAACTATATCAAATTACATAGCATCAAAGTAAACAGCAAATTTAATTATTTAGCTCTTCTAAATACAAATCTGTGGATACAGTTTTAATTAACTTCTTGAAGCTTACAGTTGAAATTTTCTTCTAAGCACAAATAATAGTTTTTTAAAGCAAGGCTCCCCTAATCATATTCATTCATTAAAATTTATCAATTCTCTTATTTTTGACTATAATCATATTTTTAACTAGAGTTGTTCAATACTTTGATTTTATATCTTATTTTTCAAGTAACCTGTTAAAATAGGAACTGTTTGTTAAATTTGTTGTATGAAATTAAAACTTGAACTGTTGTACTTTCAAAAACTTAATCATCTTGTATTTATATCTAATCATTACTATATTTTTGATCAATTTTTTATAAATTCATATAAATTTAAAGTTCAATAATAAATTCATAATTAACCTTTGTTTTGCCTTTCACTTTATACATTCCCTTACACACGACCCTGATCTATCTATCTTTATCTTTTTCTTCAATACTATTATTAGTTCAGTGAGTGAAATATAAGTATCCACACAGTCAGGGGTGCCCAGCCCCCCCAAGGGCAATGGCGCAAGCCCCCCCCAATCTAAGTGTGATGCCCCCCCCAATCCAAGTGTAATGCCACCCCCCCCAATCCAAATGTAATGCCCCCCCAAAGTACCCCAATTCTAATTCTACATTATAATCTTCCAAAGGACATTATTTACCTTTGTTCTTGTGAGGAATTCTTTCTGTTTTCATAATATTGTAAAAATATATACCATCGACTCAATAGAAATGGAGTATCTTTTTGATGTTATTTTTGAGACTAGCAGTGCACCCGTTCTTGTTCGGGAGGACTAAAAAGTACTACATTACATCAGGAAAAACTACATGACAAATATTTTGTAGGATATTAAAAGATAAGTAAGGTAGGCTTTGCTTTTTAAATGTGAAGGTTACTTATAAAAAGTTGAATAATAATATAATTGATATTCTTTTATTGCAAAAGAATATTGCATAGCAATTTTGATGAACATTCATACAAATTTGGAACGATTTTATCCATACAATATATAATGTCGGCAAGTTTAGGTATTCTAAATCCTATACTATTAAACGAGCAATTTCTGTTCAAATGTTTATATGTTTGTATTTCACCGGATCTCGAAAACGGCTCTAACAATTCTCACGAAATTCAGAACATAGTAGGTTAATAATATAAAAATTCGATTGCACTGGTTCTCTTCGCTGGGGAAACAAGCTGAAGAACATTAAAAGAATTTATTCATCCTTGGAAAAACAGCTGATAAATTTGTCGTCTGTTGATAATGGAAGTGAGTGAGCGACAAAATTATGACTCAGCTGTTGAACTTTTTCACCTAATTCAATCAGGTACTCAGTGGTAGTTGTACAAAAGCCGGTTAAATTTTAATCCTGATTAATTCCAGTAGAACCAATCAGATAAGCTATCTTTTTGAGATGGTCTTCTGTGATTTGGTTCACGTGGAATTAATCAGGATTGAAATTTAACATGCTTTTGTGAGATAAATTTTTGCATTCCTCTGAGAATTAATCTCAATCTACTGTGATTAGATAGAACCTTTCTGTATGAACTATGAATATTCATTATAATTTCTTCTTTCGTAATAATTTTTATATGCTTTTGTAGGTACTCCAGAGCGGAGCTCGGTGCCCCGATATTAATCATAAATTGGAACAGGTTGTCACTGATGTTGTGTTGTTGATAGTATTTACTTTTTAACATTACAGGAGTAAATAACACAAGTCGAACAAAATGTATCTTTAAATGGTTCGGTTTTTGGAATAAAGATATCATCTGAACAAGTACATTTTGTAAATTCTATCTATTATTAATACCAAATATCGGGGCACCAAGCTTTGCTCGTTATTTATTCATTGATAAGCAGAACTCAATTCTTTGAAATGATTAGGGAAGGACTAACAGGCACAGCTCAAAACTTTTTCTTCCCCGAATTTTGATTTATATACTATAAAATTTATAGTTGGAATATTTAATATTCCAAAAAGTAGGTTATGTTTCATACACTTGAATTCAAGTGAAATTTTCAGTCCAAATATTTGAAAACATGAAAGTTCTAATTTAGATTGTTTACATACCAAATTGAATAACAAAATAACACTCACTTAAAACTGTAAAATAATAATTAACTTTGAATATTATGATATATACCATCTCATGTCAACAAATCAGATTACTGTATTTTGATCGATTCAATTAAAATATTTCTAGATTTCTCGCGAGATACAATAAGCTAATTGATTACACAGCTGATCTCCCACAATGGCACACGCATCTTCTGTTATCGACAGACGACGGAATCATCATCTGTTTTTCCAAGTATGAATTATCCTTTTCATGTCCTTCATGGAGTTTTCTCAGGGATGAGACCTAGTGCAATCGAAGTTTGATATCATAAACCTACTATATTCCAAATTTCGTGAAAATCGTTAGAGCCGTTTCCGAGATCCGTTGATCATAAATAACCATATAACCAGATAGCCAGATATAAAAATAGAAAAATATAAACAGAAATTGCTCGCTTAATATAATAGGATAACAACTTGTCCAGTAGTAGTCCAATAGTCCAGTCAAATGGTCGTTTTTCAGGAAACAGCCCCGAAAGAATTTTTTTCGATGGTTCTATCTGTATTTTGGGGCGCTAAATTCTAATCTGAAATTTGCTGACACGCCAGAGGGCGACTTCACCCCCAACATTTTTGACTTTTTTTAAGTTTACCATTTAATCTCGAGAACCTTGAATTTATCGAAAAAAGCATTCTCTATATAATATCAAAGATAATAAAATTTCCAATGATTTGACTGGTCGCGCAGGACTACTTTTTGGATTTTTTATCTGAAGTGTTCCACAAGATACACAACTTTGAATGTGCGAGAAATTTGTGATATTTCCCCCATTTTCACAGTTCCGCATGTGCAACGTTGCGTATCTTGTGGAACACTTCAGATAAAAAATCCAAAAAGTAGTCGAGTTTGTGATGAATTTTCTCCTCTTTTCACTCCCATGAATTATACTTCTGTTTTCAATACCGTTGAAAAGTTACAGCCAATTGAATGATGCTTTCTATTTTCTCACTCTTCTTGCAATTTTACTGTTATTAAAGAGTCTCTAGAATGAGTACAATACATGATAGAAACCTGCGATTGGTCTTAAATGAGAGAAAATTTCATGCTCTATGAGCTGAGTTGACTTAATTGATCTTGCATCACTGTTTATATCGAAAAACTGTCGAGACTGTGAAAATGGAAAAAATATCGCAAATTTCTTAGTTTTTTGAATCAAACGTATCTTACTTCACGATTATATTCTTACAAAAATCATTCACCTCACATAAAAGAGGAGATAATTTTCTTCAAATCAAGACCAAGTATCATTCTGAGTTACCGAGACACACAGTTTTGAATATAGAAATCGGTCATTTTTCTATGCATTGAAATATGGGCTAAAATACACTAAAGGAGGAATTTCCTATTTTTTAAACAAATTTTAGTGAGATGATACATGATTTTCAACCGCCTTGACGAGCTGATATGAACGAGCTGTAGTACGAGGAGATGTGATCATTCAGTCAAAAGTTATAAGTGTTTGAAGTTTCGATCCTGGACGTATCCTTATGTGTGCCCCCCACTAGGAAATACTGAAATCTAACTAGTGATTCTCATAGAACATAACCCTCGTAAGGTGATTTCAACCGAAATATGTTTCTTTTTTGTTAGGAAGGCCATGAAAAGGTATTATAATGAAAATTTGAATTTTGGCTGTAGGACAAGATTTTCTATTTTTTGGGTGTATTCCCCCTCCCACCACTACTAAATTCAAAAATAGGTACCTAAGGAATTCCGTTCAGAATTAATATTGTTAATTCACTTGATGTGTGGCTCTCTATCATTACTAGAAAAAGATCCTAGTTGTATAGGGTAGAAGTGGTAGGTTTGCATAATTTTGAAAACCCCTTAAAAATACCCCTTTTTTGAAAACTCTTAGCTCCAGAATCAAAAATCGTAGAGTCCTGCACGACCACTCAATTTATTGGAAATTCTATTATCTTTAATATTTTATTCATTTATTTATCTATGAAAAACATGCTTTTTATGAATGCCTTTTCTCGAAAAGTTAAAGGTTCTCAAGATTAAATGGAAAACTTGAAAAAAGTCCGAAATTTTGGGTTTATTTGGGAGTTTTGGGGTTGAAGCCACCCTCTGGCGTGTCAGCAAATTTCAGATTAGCATTCAGCGCCCCAAAATACATATAGAACCGTCACGAAAAATTCTTTCGGTCTGTTTCCTGAAAAACGACCGGACTATACGAATTTGACTGGACTATACGAAACAGAAAAAAGTAATGAAGCATTACAATAATTACTTGGTCACTGTGTGCTAAATAGGGTGTGAATTTGAAAGATTGAAATTGGCTTCATTTGATATTTTTTTTAGTTATTTCATCTTAAGTTTTTTCTTCTGTCAAATTCACTAGAGTTTGCGATGTTGTTTATAATTCATTCCCATTTCAGAGACATTAATATCATCATGAAACGCCTTCGAAATTAAAATAATTATTAGAATAAAATGTACATTACAATTTAACTTATCAGTGTGCTTTTAAGAAAATTAGGTTGCAACAGCAAGGAAACTCAAACACAGGACCATTAAAAATTAAAATTAAGCAAAGGAAATCAGAATAATAGTGGATGATGAAGTTATAATTTATTTTTGTCAAAGATTTACCTTCAAACTCATAGGCTTAAAATTACTAAAATTCCTGCATACAACATATTATCAATTGCATTTTTTATGCTTCATATTGAGTTAAACTTTGCAAAATATAACATTGTAAAGGTGGGAAAAAGTATTAAAATTATCTACATTGGGATATCTCTATTTAATACCTTGATTTTTCAGCCATGATTCAAAATTTTGACATAAAATATAAAAAAAATCATGCCCCCCCCAAAAATGTTGATGGCGCAAATTGCGCCATGCCCCCCCCTTGTGGGCACCCCTGCACACAGTGAGTGAAGTTACAGTAAAGTAATTAATTTTATCAATTCAAATCAATTCAATTTTATTAGTTTAATTTTATCAATTCATAGTAATTGATTGGCGCCGGGCAAATACCGTATAGAGTGAGGGAGTTCGAAACCCACTCTAAACAAAGACCGACAGTGGGAAAGAGTTCACATTGTATAATAATTATATTATGGATTAAATTGTATATTACTGCGTATATATTAAATGGATAATTTATTGTAAGACTCGTTTATCGTGAGGAACTCATGAGAAATGAGGAATTATCTATATTGATTATATTGATGAGTTTGCTTTTAATTGGAAGTGGGTAGGTGACTTGATCTCATTGATGTGATTAATTGTTTTTTAACAATATAAAATAGGCTGAGTTGTAACCGTAGCAGAGTCAAAATGATCGAGGTGGAGAGAGTAACCGAGATGAAGTTTATCTGCATAAAGAGCAATGTAGAATAATTCAGTTTCGGGTGGGAGAAACTTCCAGACTAATGCAAATTCATAGTTGTTGGAAACTTGGTGGTGAATTTAACAACATTTTAATTCGCTTTTGGTGCGAGAAAGTCTTGTGAGAGCTCCATTGTATACGATTAAACGATTAGGGAAGGAATAATTAAACCAACTCGGATTTGAATTTCATTGTGTTGTAATCTTTGTTCCCGCAATATATTTTTGGGTTCGTTCAATGAATTGATTGTTTAGAGGGAAGTTAATTGAGCTAAGGACCTGAAATGAATGGACCTTTCAAAGTTGATTTATCTCTCAAACCCACACCATTCCATTAATAAAGATGATTATCAAAACCAAAGCTGAAATCTTAAAAATTAAACATTCCAAGCAATTGAAATTTATAAAATAATATATTATCAAAGAGAAATGAATAATACTCTCACGAAGAATAGTATATTAAATAGAAAAGTTGTTCCATATTTTTCATTTTCGGTACTGTACTTTAATATGAGGATTATTGATTTTTGATTGAATAATCTTTCTATTTTCTTTCTGTTTTTTTTCCAACGCACGACTATTTTCAGATAATTATGCATACATAATTACATACGGTATACAAACATTACATAATATGCCAAAAATAGTATTGCCATAGATAGTTAATTGTTACATTTTGTCTACAATAACAATGTAAGTCCAATTACTTGTTCTGAATTTATGAATTACAAGTTGATCAATCAAATAATAAGTTGATAATAGGCCACAGAAAAATTAATATGCATACTATTTTCATAAAGTAATTGGACAACTGAGTTCTTTTCAGCTGTTGAACATTAATACTACTTACTTGTAGGAGGAAAAATAAGTTATATTAAAAATAACCTTATTCAGTTAATAATAATCACAATTTATTTAATTTATTTCCAGATCCTGATATGTGCAGTTCTATAGTGATATAGCAGTTCTATACGTTATAATGGCATTATTTGATTAGCAATGGCATTCAACAAAGCGGATAGCGCCATCTCTTTCTCGCTTTGCTCTGTTGCCAGATCGTCTTCTAACAATGTAGAATTAATAATTAATTAACAAAATATTTTTGTTTAATATTCTTATTTATGTAAATCCATTATGAAATTATCGAAAAATATAATTTCTTGCTTAATAGAAAATAATAAGTTGATTATTTCGAACGAGAATGTACAGTTAATATTACATAAAAAACCTGTATCAGCTACCGTCTATGGAAGGCATTGACAAGACAGAGGTTTTTTATTTATTTATTTACAATGCAAACGACACTACAGTAATGTAATAACATTGGCAGATAAAATAATAAGGCAGTCCTTAAGGTTTGGTAACGTTGTTCTGCTATCTTTTTCCACTGCCATTATAACGTGAACCTCACTATAGCTCCATTCTCTCTACCATCGCAGTATCACCCACCGAAGCTAGCTCAAGCCATGAGGAAGGAATTAAACCACAAGCTGAAGAAATAGGCTCAGAAGATGTTTCAATAACCAGCGAATCAACATGGGATTGCTTTGACATAGAAAAAATGCAACAGAATGTTCATGACAACATGAAGAAAAATATTTTTCAATTAGTTTTGCTTTCAAAACAACGATATGTGTGTCCTTATAAGTGAAGGTAGAACACAAAAATCTGGTGTGGCGCACTCACACAACTTTCCTGCCGTTATGAAAATTTATCACCTGACGCAAGTGTTCACGCGCATCTCAAGTCTACTATTGAAAGATCCAAGACAGCTGGTGACAAAACAATAACACTGGAGACACACGAAGTCTGCTATCTCTTCATAGTGAATGATTCAATAGAATCAACAGTTTGCAATTGAAATAATAACATTTTCTCGAATTTCGAGCTTATTTTCAATTTTAGGTGAAAATGTTACTGAACATTAATTGTAGAGATTTTCATGCTTAATCTTTTCCACTTTTTTGTTTAAATTTTATCTGAAGCCTGATAATTGAGAATCTAAAATCAAAATTTGCATAGATGGGGCGAAGCTTCTGAAATTTTTACAGATATGGGACTTGTGGCAGTTGATAGATCTTATCAATGACTATTTTAGGTATAAATTTAAATCAAAATCGATGGAGCCGTTTTCGAGAAAATCGCGAAAAACCCAGTTTTTGACAACATTTTCTCCATTTTAGCCGCCATCTTGAATTGAATTTGATCGAAATTGTTCGTGTCGGATCCTTATATTGTAAGGACCTCAAGTTCCAAATTTCAAGTCATTCCGTTAATTGGGAGATTATCAAGACAGATTATCATGTTACATTGTGTGGATGTGGACGTTAAGGAGCTGCACTAATTGAAGTGCATGTAATAGTATATTTCGCACCTAGGGTCGAAAATGTACGTTTTACGGCTCGAAATCGCGGTTTTCAAGTTCGAGACGAAGTCGAGAACTTGAAGCATTCGAGAGCCGGAAAAACATTTTTGCCTGTGTTGCGAACGCTATTTTTCGCCCAAAAAAAACTTCCCAATACCGTATATAAGAAATTGGAAAATAAATAAAATTCAAACAGCATATTTTGATACGGTAGTTTGAATCTTGGTTATGACAACTTTCACTGTCAATTAATTTCAATATTACTAATTAATAATTTACAATAGTGACAATATTTTTATACTATTAATATTTCGAATAATTGTTTGAATTTTTATAGCTCGCGCTTTGCGCCTGGTGCAATATCTCATGGATAGATGGATGAATAGAATTTTCATTACTATTTTGAAATAATGTGATTAAAAATTAATATAATTGCATATTTCACAGTTTTGTCTCAAAATATATCTGAAAAATTGATTGAAATTTAAATTATGGTAACTAATATAAAAAATCGCTAATAAAAGTCGAAATTAATCGACAAAAAAATGTCATTGACTGAGGTTCGAACCTAGATCATGTTTGTAATTCACTGAGCTTTGAGTTCTGATGTATTACACCTTTACGCTCTCGGCCATTGCGTATTGTTGATTGTAAGGGCACAGAATATACAGAATGGAAACTTGTAATCAATCGCCTATCTAACCAATGCTTTTTACATGACGCCAATACTAAACACGTCACGTGACCTTGGGAAGTTCCAATCCTGGTCTTCTGATTGGCTCGTGGCAGCGAATGAGATCAATTGATCCGGATCATTGAAGTGATCCGAGCCTACCATCAATACTATTACAATGCGGCGCTTCCTAACAAGATGGCGGATTTTGGCGTCAGGATATGGCCAAGTTTCCATACTGTATGTATACTGTGGTAAGGGCCTGTAAGTCAGGTAACGTATGTAGGCTACTATAATAATAATATAGTGTATAGTGGCAAACTTGAAGCAGGTTTGCCGGCATTTTCACAACAAAATATTGCTCTGAAAATAGTTAAATCATAGAGAAAACATTCGAAGATTCAATCTTGAGTGAGCCTAATGTTTTCTCTATATGGTTTGATATTGAAGAAAAATTATCTAAAAGTTTTAATAATGAATTACGGAAAAATTACTAGGAATTTTTCAGTCAAGGCTGAGTTTCACCAGTAGGCTTACCTTAAACTTCAGATCTCTGCTGTATTTTCCTATTATTATTGTTGATTGTATTGCATTAAGAAGTGGAATTTGATAATAAAAAAGAAACAATTATTACTCTAACTCACTTTTAAATATTGATAGGTACAATTATTGTACTTTGATTTCAAATTCGATTCTTCACTTTTAAATACTTGCGATACGTACCTTTCGGACAATGGACAATGCAGCCAACATTATATTGTTGAGGCTATGGAGATATCATCGTATTCTATTGTTTGATATCAAAAACACAATAATAAATATTAAATTATGAAACAGTAATATTTATAAAATATATTATAGACATGATACCGCGATTCACGATACATAATTATATAGATTATTACAGTCGTTATGAGATTATCTCTATGATTTTTGTGAGATCGGACACGATCAGCTGTTATTCAAGGTCATTTTACAGCCCTAGGGCCGTAAAGTTTTACCGGCCTGGTCGGAAAACAATCACTTTCGGCCTCCATATGACGCACGAAAAAAATATTATTGACCAATTTTTTGGAATGAGTTGGATCTCACTAAGCTAGCAACATTATTCATATATAATAACGTGATTTATTTAATCAAGAGTTTAGAATGTAGTACATATTCATTTATACTTCATTATACATAATTATTATACTAATTCACATAATAAGAGACAGTCATATCATCTCATACACATGAATGAGATGTGCAGGCCCTGTATAATAAAGTATACTGCACTAGATTCTACTATAATAACACTTTATGATATTAATTATATTATATTTGAATGTTGCTGAGCTTAGTGACATCCAACTCATCCCAAAATATCGGTCACTAATATTTTTTCATTAACTTGATTTTCAGTTCAGTTCGTTCATGGGCACATTCATAGTTGAACTAGTGCAATATTTAATTCATGGTTCTATTTTCATTCAATTTCTGTTTATGATTTTTTATTTGACGGATAATTGACACAACTGATGAATTTCTATTACTAATACTGTAACATGAGAGTCAATAATTAAGTCTTAAATTAAATTAATTATCATAATTATTATGATAAATTTCTAGATATGTTTATCAATATTTTTCACAATTATGAAATTATCACTTATTGGTGAACAAGAACTTATCCATGAATAATTGTGAGGAATAGGCTCACATTTAGAAGTATTATTCGAGATATATGATCTTTAATAATAATTACGAGAAAGAATTTTCATTAAAAATATGTATTTTTCACTTTGGAATTGATGAAAATACAGTACAGTTTTGGATAATAACCACTTCTTTCAATATTCTTGACATAATAAATAATATAGTTTCGTTCTCAAACTATAGTATGGTTCTGGATATTAGTAGTAGATAGTTCAACTGAATATGTGGAAATATTAACTCATAATAATCTTCAACGTATCTGCAATAAATAATAATTTTTCTTTTTTTTTTATTTCAATGAGAATAGTTCAATACCGGTATTAACTTACAAGGTAGAATAATATAGAAATCCTGAATTTCTAGATCCGTTTTAATTCATAAAAATAAGTTGAGTTAGAGCACTTTTTTATCCCACATTTGATAAAATCAACGCTTTTGGTTGGAAAATATGGTTATTATAATATTTTATAATAATATTATTATAATATTTGGTTGGAAATTTTGGTTTGTTTTGGAAAATAATGATATAGGCTAATTATTGCAGTAATATTTCGATACCGGTAAGACAATATTCTATCAATTCAAAACTTCCACTGATGTTTATAGTTATAACTTTCAATATTTTTCTAAATCTGCGGAATCACTGATGCATGTGATATAAATGATACTGTAACAATAGAAAATCGAAAGAGCGAGAATTCTAATAGAATATTAATTTTAAAACTTAATTAGGACTACATTGTGTGTTCTAATTGATCAGAATTGGATCTGGATGATTTAGCTAAATAGCTTAATGTTCTATGTTCATGAGCTGGTAATTTTCATTGATGTAGTCTACACATAGTTCAATGTACATGCTGAAACCTTTAATTCTTGAAGATAGGTTTTCATAAAAATCAACAGTTTCAGCTTCATGCATCGTCCCTCTTCCATTGGTGCAGTATGGAAATTTTTTGTTGCATTTGTACTTTAAATAAAAGTATGACAGTCGTTAAGGCCCATTGAATGCTTATATACATTTAGGCGAGGTGGAACCTTCCCGCATGGGACCCACCAACAAAAGCCATACGAATTTACTTTTTTTTCAAAAAATAAAAATAGGCCCACTGTAATCAAAAAATTGTCTTACAGTTACCATTGAATATGAAAAGTGGGTAATTATGGGTAAAATTGCCTGAATAATGTATGTGTGTTTGAATGGCGAGGCGGCTGTGTGGTGTGTGCTGTGGTGGCACTGTGCTGTCGTTGTCCTTGGTTATAATATATAATAGTAATAATTAGCGCGTTGTGCTTCGTTGCACCTCTGCTCACTATAGCAGCCACAGCAGTCACTGTTACCAACTTAATTTTGATTTTGCTGCACTGGTGCTCCATATAACCTACTAACTATTTTGCGTTGTCATGCTGCAAATCTGGAGTACGCAAAGTACTCACTTTGCGCACTAGTGCGGAAAAGTGATTCTTTGCAGCCTGCAATCAGTGCACAAATGGTCACTTTTCAGGGTATCTGTAGGAAAAAATATTTTTCAATTAGTTTTGCTTTCAAAACAACGATATGTGTATCCTTATAAGTGAAGGTAGAACACAAAAATCTGGTGTGGCGCACTCACACAACTTTCCTGCCGTTATGAAAATTTATCACCTGACGCAAGTGTTCACGCGCATCTCAAGTCTACTATTGAAAGATCCAAGACAGCTTGTGACAAGACAATAACACTGGAGACACACGAAGTCTGCTATCTCTTCATAGTGAATGATTCAATAGAATCAACAGTTTGCAATTGAAATAATAACTTTTTCTCGAATTTCGAGCTTATTTTCAATTTTAGGTGAAAATGTTACTGAACATTAATTGTAGAGATTTTCATGCCTAATCTTTTCCATTTAGAATTTTTTGTTTAAATTTTATCTGAAGCCTGATAATTGAGAATCTAAAATCAAAATTTGCATAGATGGGGCGAAGCTTCTGAAATTTTTACAGATATGGGACTTGTGGCAGTTGATAGAGCTTATCAATTACTATTTTAGGTATACATTTAATCAAAATCGTTGGAGCCGTTTTCGAGAGAATCGCGAAAAACCCTGTTTTTGACAACATTTTCTCCATTTTAGCCGCCATCTTGAATTGCATTTGATCGAAATTGTTCGTGTCGGATCCTTATATTGTAAGGACCTCAAGTTCCAAATTTCAAGTCATTCCGTTAATTGGGAGATTATCAAGACAGATTATCATGTTACATTGTGGATGTGGACGTTAAGGAGCTGCACTAATTGAAGTGCATGTAAAAAAATATTATTGACCAATTTTTTGGAATGAGTTGGATCTCACTAAGCTAGCAACATTATTCATATATAATAAAGTTATTTATTTAATCAAGAGTTTAGAATGTAGTACATATTCATTTATACTTCATTATACATAATTATTATACTAATTCACATAATAAGAGACAGTCATATCATCTCATACACATGAATGAGATGTGCAGGCCCTGTATAATAAAGTATAATGCACTAGATTCTACTATAATAACACTTTATGATATTAATTATATTATATTTGAATGTTGCTGAGCTTAGTGAGATCCAACTCATCCCAAAATATCGGCCACTAATATTTTTTCATTAACTTGATTTTTAGTTCAGTTCGTTCATGGGCACATTCATAGTTGAACTAGTGCAATATTTAATTGATGGTTCTATTTTCATTCAATTTCTGTTCATGATTTTTTATTTGACGGATAATTGACACAACTGATGAATTTCTATTACTAATACTGTAACATGAGACTCAATAATTAAGTCTTAAATTAAATTAATTATCATAATTATTATGATAAATTTCTAGATATGTTTATCAATATTTTTCACAATTATGAAATTATCACTTATTGGTGAACAAGATATGCCTCCATGAATAATTGTGAGGATAGGCTCACATTTAGAAATATTATTCGAGATATATGATCTTTAATAATAATTACAAGAAAGAATTTTCAATAAAAATATGTATTTTTCACTTTGGAATTGATGAAAATACAGTACAGCTTTGGATAATAACCACTTCTTTCAATATTCTTGACATAATAAATAATAAGAATACTTTTATTGCCGTTAAACAAACTTAATTGTAATAGGCTACGTCAAAATACAGTCAGTTTTTTTAAAAATACTATGTATACATATAATTAAATATTCTTAATAATACAATAAATAATATAATACTACTATAATAATACCTATAATGAAATACAATCTAATTCTTTAGAAATTATTATTTTTGAATTGTATTTGTGTCAGATACTAGGTATTCATTTATATTATAAAAAGGGTGGTTCTTTAACCATCTATGTAAAACATGTTTAAAAGCTTTTTCCGGCAAATTCCGCACCCATAGAGGAAGTTTATTGAACATCAGTCGTCTCTGATAAAGATGACTCTTGTGAGTTTTTGATAATCTAATTTGAGGAATAGCAAGATCTGATCGATTTCTGGTGTTATATGAGTGTCCATTACTGTCATACTTATAGAGATTATTTTTTACTTGCATTAAATTGTTATAGATGTATAATGTTGGCACTGTCATGATTTGAAATTTTACAAAACTGTCTCTACATGATTCTCTTGGCTGAAGATTGTCAATAATTCTTATTACTTTCTTTTGAAGAATGAGTACCTTTGTGGCAGTGCTACTATTTCCCCAGAGTATAACTCCATATGCTAACAAGGAATGAAATAGACCAAAATAAGCTGTTAAAAGTACATCTGAACTTACACAGTATTTCAATTTTCTCATAAGATATGTCACTCTAGAGAGTTTTCTGCATAACATATTCACTTGCTCCCTCCATGTTAATTCACTATCAATATAAAGACCTAGAAGCTTAACAGCTTGATTTTCATTTTCATTATTTAGTGAGAAATATATTAGTTCTGTCTTATCATCATTAATTACAAGTTTATTCGCTTCAAGCCAGGTTTTGGATACTTGTATACATTCTAATAGCTTTGTCTTAACATCTGACATATTCTTATGAGAGCACATTAATGTAGTATCGTCTGCATACAGTATAGGCAAGCCTAATGGAATCATACCACAGTGAATGTCATTAATAAATATTAGAAAGAGAAAGGGTCCAAGGATTGAACCCTGAGGAACGCCTGATTTCAAATCCAAAATTTCCGATTTTCTATTATCAACAATTACAACTTGTTTTCTATTCAAATATGATTCAATCAGTTCTAGTTCCTTTCCAACAATTCCATAAAACTGCAATTTCGTTTTCAAGATACTATGAGAGATACAATCAAATGCTTTTCGTAAGTCTAATAAGCCAACACCTGTAATCAATCTGTCTTCAAAAGACTCCAAGATCCTATTTATAATAGTCTCAACAGCCATTATTGTATTATGAGCAGGCCTGTAAGCATACTGATGACAATATAGAATATTACTACAATCAAAGTATGCATACATTTGATCAAACATAACAGATTCAATAATCTTACCAATAATAGGGACAATGGCTATAGGGCGGTAACTGTCGGGTTGTGTCTTATCGCCTATTTTATACACAGGATAAATCTTACTCAACTTGAGACAATTAGGAAAAGTAGCTTCAGAGTGAACAAAGTTTATTAAAAAGGTAAGTGGTGTGAGTATACCAGTAATAATGTTTTTTAATATTGAATTACTAAGTCCATAGACATCACCAGCATGTGAGGAACTTAGATTTTTCACACTACCCAGAACTATTTTAGAGCTCACCTTCTTCCATTTAAAATTATTTTGAAGTTCAATTGGCATGACAAACTTATCAAGTAACACTACTGGGTCTTTCTCTGGAATGTGAACATTATTGACTTTATCAGATACATTAATAAAATAATTGTTTAGAACATCAACTGATACTGGTATTTCTTGCTTGGTTTTATTTTTACATGATTCTGTTTTTATGATATTCCAAGCTATTTTGCATTTATTTTTTGAATTTCGAATACAATTATCATTAGCTTTAATTTTAGATTTTGCAATAGTTTTTTTATAATCTTTTTTGAATGCTATGTATCGCTGCCTATCATCCTCATCACTGCTTGATCTTGATTTCCAGTTGTTATAATAAGATCAATAACATAACTCTCATATTAGCAATAGTTTCATTGAACCACGCATTTTTTTGTTTATTTTGTGGCCTCATAGTATCTAACTCACCACCGGACAACAGCCATTGAAATTGTTCACTATCATATCCATGAATTTTTCGAAAGCATCATTGACATTCTCTATACAATACAAAGGCGTCCAGTCAACATTCTTGAGACTCTTCTCCAGTTCATGTAATTTAAAATAATTTATTATTCTCTTAGTTTCAATTGATTTACCAGTTTTTGGTTCATTTTCTGTAATGGAAAGATCTAACCATATTCCAGCGTGGTCGGACAATAAGCCCTCCTCCAACATACTGACTTTATAAGAGCCAGGCTGTAGATTCGCCGCAATATTGTCCAAACACGCCTTACCTCTTGTAGGCAAATTATTTACACAGAACAAATCAAAAGTTCTGAGAAGGTTCAAAAAATCTCGACTTTCGAGAAAGAATATAGTTTCGTTCTCAAACTATAGTATGGTTCTGGATATTAGTAGTAGATAGTTCAACTGAATATGTGGAAATATTAACTCATAATAATCTTCAACGTATCTGCAATAAATAATAATTTTTTTTTTATTTCAATAAGAATAGTTCAATACCGGTATTAACTTACAAGGTAGAATAATATAGAAATCCTGAATTTCTAGATCCGTTTTAATTTATAAAAATAAGTTGAGTTAGAGCACTTTTTTATCCCACATTTGATAAAATCAACGCTTTTGGTTGGAAAATATGGTTATTATAATATTATATAATAATATATAATAATATTATTATAATATTTGGTTGGAAATTTTGGAAAATAATGATATAGGCTAATTATTGCAGTAATATTTCGGTACCGGATATTCTATCAATATTCAGAACTTCCACTGATGTTTATAGTTTTAACGTTCAATATTTTTCTAAATCTGCGAAATCACTAATGCATGCGATATAAATGATACTGTAACAATAGAAAATCCAAAGAGCAAGAATTCTAATAGAATATTAATTTTAAAACTCAATTAGGACTACATTGTGTGTTCTAATTGATCAGAATTGGATCTGGATGATTTAGCTAAATAGCTTAATGTTCTATGTTCATGAGCTGATAATTTTCATTGATGTAGTCTACACATAGTTCAATGTACATGCTGAAACCTTTCATTCTTGAAGATAGGTTTTCATAAAAATCAACAGTTTCAGCTTCATGCATCGTCCCTCTTCCATTGGTGCAGTATGGAAATTTTTTGTTGCATTTGTACTTTAAATAAAAGTATGACAGGCCCATTGATAGCTTAATTATATATATTCAGGCGAGATGGAACCTTCCCGCATGGGACCCACCAACAAAAGCCATACGAATTTACCTTTTTTTAAATAAAATAAGGCCCACTGTTATCAAAAAATTGTCTTATCATTTTGAATAACGAATTTTCAAAATTTATATGACATTTCACAGAATCTCATTAATTTTCAATGTTTTTTATACAAAAGAAGTGAGATATAAGTTACTGAAATATTTCACATGAAGTGAGTTCTTTCACGTTATTTCATTCCGAAGCTGTCAATACCTCTCCTCTTTCAATTTTTATTCATTCTCCATTACTACCTATATTTCCAAACAGATCTTGATTCCTCTGATATTGCTAACTGAGATAATCTGTTTAATAAATAAAATATCCACCAGTAGCCTATATTTCTCTAGACTACGTATATTTACACAATTATTATTACATTTTGAAATAATTATTACAATAAATAGGTTTATTCTTACAATTCTATTTCTATTCTGATGTAATGTGAATCATGTATTAAAATACTACTTATAAAAATGTGATTTATTCAGGGCTACTGTACTTATTTTCTACACTATTCACAGAGATATTGTGGAATTTCTCCATATTAAGGTGCGTACAGATTTACGCGCCGCGAACATGAGCAATTTACTTTTAATCAGCTGATGCCAAGCTTTTCATATCTGTATCTTACCGTTTCTGTAAAAATACAGATATAATCAGCTGATTAAAAGTGAATTGCTCATTTTCGCGGTGCGTAAATCTGTACGCACCTTTAGAGTGAAATGAAAACAATATTGTGGAGAAATTCCACAATATCTCTATTCATAGTCTAAATTTTATTAAAAGTGCAAGACAAGTACAACAGAAGAAACTTTTCTACAATCTTAAACTGAAATTTAAATTATTGGAACTGACAATTTCGTTTTCATTTAACTCTACTTATTTTTATTTATAAAATAGCATTATAGTACCCGTTTTTGAAAAGTTATCAATAAAATAGCTCTTAATAACAAATAATTTAACGTTTTTATTTGTAATTTCATATTAATAACTTTTCAAAAAAAGGTACTATAATGTTATTTTATAAATAAAATACTACTATTTGTATGGAGTCATACATTTGTATAAGTAGAATGGTTTCAAAACAAAGACTTGTTTGTAGACTGAATAAATTTCGCCATGATTAAAAGTTCTTCACCAGCTTACCATAATTATTTTCGCGGTTGCCAAATACTGCACTTTATTATAGGATTCTGTTGGGAGAAAAACTGAGAGGAGACTTTGTGACTGACAGGAGAAAGAGAGAATATTGAGAATAGATTGGTGCGGTGATTGAGGGGTGAGTGAGTGAAGGTAATAAAATCTTGGTCGACGCGATCAAAAGTTGGTGCTTCTGAAGGGACATCACGTAGCGCTTAAAGGGTTATCGTCCATCGGTGAAGGGATAGAGAGAGATGGTGTGAGCGAAGGAGTAGGTGAGTGTGAGCGAGAGAGTGTGATTGGTTTGTTGGTTGGTATTTTGACCCAGCCATCGTAAAAGCAGAAACTTCTCAGCGAGATTTCCGTACTCTCCGTTTAGATGGTTGAGCCGTTTAAGTAAAGCAGCGGGCGGGTGGAAGGGGGCCAGGGAGGGGCACTTGCGATGGAGAAAGGTGTACATAATAACTGAAGAGGATCAAGTGCAACCATTACGCTCATCAACGATGGCAAAGATAGTTGTGGCTAAACTTGAAATGTTAGAGCTAGTGTTAGTTTTACTAAACGCACTATAGATGTGTTGAACTACTCAGTGTACTGCTAGGGTTGTAGAGCTGGGGATAATGCAGTAGTTGAGACAAGAACTAGAACTAGTCAAGTCTCGGGTTTGGACCCATGGGAGCTAATTTCAGTAATTGCAGAGAGCACACAGTAGGATGATGTTTAGAAGTGGATGATATCATGAGTGTGTAACAAGGGAGTTTGAGAATTCACTATGGGACAACAATATGATAATTTATCTCTATTGATTTTATTTTTATCTGCTTGTAAGGCCACAAGAAATCACTTTATATTCATAATGGTTGTTCTCATTTGTTATTAGCTATTTCTGATTAAGTGAACTGTAATTTTAATCGTTTTAATATTCAATATATCTGGCCGAGAAAGACTAATGCATCCATTCATGATGCAATGAAAATCACTATTATTAAATTTCACACCAGCTGATGATCTACGTTGCAAGTCCAAGTGATTTGTACCTATAGGTTTGGGTGGTAAAAAGGTAAAGGAAAGAATTAAAGAAGAGAGAAATGTAAATAAATCACTTGACCTCTGATGATTTATGATGTAGCCAGGAACTGCATAGAGTTGTTGGATCATGCATGGATTTCTGCTTCTCAGTTTTACTATTATTTTCAATATAAAAATATTCAAATTCTCACATGCACTTTAAAACCAATAATTACTCCCTACGATCAAAGACACGAAATTACAATTAATAATTTCCGATAGAAATACAAACAAATCAACGAACGAGTCGAACTGTCCTGTCAACGGAGGCAGCTTTACGAACCGACTGGATTGAAAACTACAAGCCAAACAATAAGCAATTACTCACTAGAGTGCGCAGTAGACGGGGAAGATTGAAAGCTAACTACTCAGCGCCAAATATATTCATTATATTCTATTTTCCATTATAATAATCAAACGGCGTCAACAGTTATTGTCGATAATACCGTGTGATAGTCTCTTATGCAATCAGTTCTACTATTTTTCCTCTCAAACATTTTCTTTGTTTCTGCTCTGAATTTGTTTTTTCTTCTTTCAGTGATCACCGTTTTCCGTACCTTCATGTCCTCTTCAGTCATATTGAGCTACAGTATGTTGAACCAAGTCAAGTTTACCTCTTCCAGTAAAGCTCTGTTAGTTCATTCCAATAATCTTTGTACTTCTATGTAACCTGTTTTGTCAACAATCTGAGATATGGCACCACCATACAATCCATTCATTTTCAATTTCTGATCGAATCAACATAATTAATTACGTTAGGATAGAACCTGAAATATGCTTTCCTATTCAGGATGAACCTGCACAGTTATATAGGATCGCATATCATATCTATAATATAATATATATTATATCACATATCATATGACTTTGGCGCAATCCGCATGAGAACTGACCCGACTTAACGGTCTCGGTAGCTCTTATTAGTTTTGCGAGTGTCTTATAAGATTATGGGGTTTCAAATGCAGTAGACAATATTGCAACTTCTTTATTGCATTAAAAAGACAGAGTACAGCGTCCCATTTTCAAGTATTTCGCTCAATATATTTCCTACAGTCAGCCAAATCTTCGCACATTACTGGAACGTAAGATTAGATTTGAGAGCCCTAACTATCAATGAGCGGTCGCAATATCCCTGCAGTTCGCAGGCTCTTTATCAATTCCGTTGATGTAACAGATCATTTATTTTATTAGAGGAAGTCGATCTGTTGGGTGGGAGGGAACAAAATGAACTGTTATAAAAGTGTATTTATGGGTTAATTCGTTGAGGAAGGCGAGCGTGTTCCAAAGTTTAACCGAGGAATCGGCACTTTTTATTATTATTTTCATTAGTTTCGGCGGGATGGGCGGCGATATTTTATACAAGTCTTAATTTCCAAAAGAGAGAACAGGGGTCGTTAAATCCAGCCTGTTTGGACGAGTGCCCAGGTGGGGCTCGGCGATGGATGAGTGGATAAACCTCGCTGCATCTCCTCGCCTCACCTCGTCTCACCTCGTCGGTAATTGCCTCGGCGCGGCCCTTCATCTCCCTCGGCGCAGCCAGATGATCCCGACGCAGTCGGCAACGCCATTACTGCCACTATTTAGTAGGCCACTAGTGTGGCACCTACAACTGTCAAGATCACTATCTTGCTTTGGTGGTCGTAGATATTTGTGGCTTGTACATCACTACATATTCGCAATCTTTAGAATGATGACTTTTAGTCCAGTCAACGAAAGATTATAGAGGGAAGAGTTTGGAACACAATTTTTGACCCCACAGCTCTTTTAAGGATAGTAAGGAGGTAAACATATAAAAAGTCCTCACTCCTACCCCCTGTGCTGAGGGGGTGGGGGTGGTTTGAAAGTATCATTATTTTGGTTTTTTGCACATATCTCGAACAATATGCGTCTTCCGGAAATTTTATTACAATACATAAATAAAGCTTACAAATCAGTCAACAAGTTTCATCTGTGATATTTTTTCATATCTCTTTTAGTTTTCTAGGTATGAGCTCTCGAAAGTGTCACATTTTGAAGAAAAACCCTTCCGGCTCCGATTTTTCCATCTTTTTTTGCCTTATAACTTTTCAACGATTGATTGAAAAATCCATGCCAATCATGAGCTCATAGAGCATCATATTCTCTTCAATTTCATGTATAATTTCATTATTTTACGCATCTCACTACGATCGTTATAGCCGTTAAAGTGTTGAGTGTAAAATCTTCAGTTTAGAATCTTGCTTTGGTGTTGGTAGTGCTAATTCTCAATTTCGAGAATGACTATATGATATTAATACAAAACGATTAATTGATGATTTTTAACAATCAAATTGATGCGTACATTTGATGGCCATCGATGCACCACATCTCTCATTATTTATAGTGACAAAATTGTCTCATCTCTGACATGTTGAACCTCATATTACACCTGACAGTTTCTTCTAAATATTTACTTAAATTATTTGATGAATTTGTGTGCATTGTTTGATTTTGAGCTTGTGTGAGCCCGCTTGCTTTGTTTCAATTCTCCACCACAGTACTTTATGTAGTCACTGTGCATTTGATTTATTACATCATTATTGAAATGCAATACCAAGAAAATAGGAAACTTGTGATCTCCCAAATTTCCTTCTATTTCTGAATGCTTTGTCAAGATAGTCCGCAACAGTAATGTGGTAACTCCTTCTAGAGATATTCTCTAGAACCAGTATTTGATCAAAAGACTACAATGTTATCAATAACATGCTTTTTGTATTCTCTTTTGATGTCAATAGTCACTCGTTTATTGCCATCTGACAGTTTTCCTGTATTACATTATTGTGAGCATATCATAGTTTATAGCTTGACAATAATTTTTCAAATAGTCATCTTTCTATACTCTACAGAAATGAAGCAGCTTTTCAAGGCAATAATTGGAATGAATTGTGATGAAATGATACTTATCAGCATTATTTAATGAGGAATATTTCCAATTTTGTCACAAGCCTGTACTATATAACAGTGCCTCTTTTCGAAAAGATAACAAATTAGTAGTAAATTTACACAGAAACCCCTTTTTCATGACAAAGCGGGTCAGATTAGTTCAGCTTTTCTAGGATTTCAGGGAGACTATTGTGTAGCGGCAATGATCACCGCAGTGAGATCAGTTAAGAATGAAAAATATATTCGGAAGGAAATTCTGTGTACCGAGAGAAGCATAGCTGGCGGGTGGTGGGGGGTGGGGGTGTTTTTCTGGCGATTGTAAAGTGGAGCAGGCAGGTGACCCAGTGGTGGTAATAGGGTTTGTGTGAAAGGGTTTGAGTGGCTGAGGGACTGGAAAATGGGTATTGTTTTTGATTCGAGGGTGTGTTCGGAGACGAGGCTGGCTGTTAAAAGTGGATTAGACGTGAAAGGTGTCTGCGGCCCCCCAGAGAGAGAGAGAGAGACAAAATTTGTGAGACCAAGAGAGAGTAAGAGTGTGTGAGAGAGAGTGAGAGAGTGTGTGAAGGTGTGTGGTGTTAGCAACCGCGCGAGATTAGGCGCGGGTTTTATGTCTCCCCCGTTCACACCTCCCCAGCATTTGCATCCATCTACATATAAACTATTTAAAAGTGGAGGAGCGAATGGAAGGGGAGCATTTAGCCCCCCCCCTGTCCTGCTCGCTTTTTAATCACGTGCCCCTCCACCTTTCAGAGCACTAAGAGTGTCCGGGCTTCGCCGACACTCTTCAACTGACGAGACCCCCGTCATTATGATAAATATTAACAGCGACCACCCCCTCCTTCCCACTCCTGCTACAATTACTCAATCCTTTTTCACCAACCCTTAACCCTTCCCCCTTCCCCACTCAAAAGCTTCATCAACTGCACAATAATTCAGCTTTGCCTCTCCCTATATCCTTCAGACTCATAAAATTGCAACCGGCTTCAAGTGGGAATCGATCTGTTTTATTTCCGGCTTCTGTATCCTTCAATCCTTCATTTGCCGAAATTATCGTGGATCTTCCATCTCTGTCTATCCCTGCAGCCCATGCTCTCTCTCGCTCCACGTTATTTCCGAGCTCAAACAGATTCCAGTGGATTATTCAGGCAGATTTGCAGAACTCTTCCACTCCAGAAAACTACGTCCTTCAGTTTTACATTGCTACAGTCTTCCTATATTAATATGTTGCGATGTTTTGGTTACATTTCCACATTCGTCAACAATAAATTCATCTCTGACTATAGAGTATAGAGTATAGAACTCTTAATTAGTTATACTTTTAGAAGTCAACAGTTGAAAACTTTGGAAGCAATGGGAATAACAAGGATAATGAAAAACAATAAGTCCAGTTTAAATGAACAGACTAATCTCAGCCAGTACAACATCAGTATTATCTGAGAGAAAAGATACTCGCATCATCCATCTCTGGTATTATCTTAGGGTTGTAGTTCATTTTCCCCTTCTTGTTATTTTACTATTGATTTTTACCTTGATTTCTCTCTTGATATTAATTTTCCATCATTGTATTTTGTCGCTATTGTTATCATTATTTTTGTGAGCTCTGTTCGCTGGTTTCATGTACTGTAACTATATACCCAGTTACTGGTTATAACCAGTTATATGGTTATATAGTTACTGTAGCATCAATAGTCTTGACAGACCTTCCATTACTTGAATATTTGGAGAGGACTGTGTTGCTTATTCACTCACTGGCTTCTACTGTTGTTTGGCATCCTTTATTTGTGTGATATAGATTTGTCCATATAACCATTAAGTTATATTATAAATGGTTATAACCAGTAACTGGTTATATAGTTACTGTACATGAAACCAGCGAACAGAGCTCCGGCATAGAACAAAACATCAGCAAAGACTATGAAGAAGATACCACCAAATGAATTTGAAATAATTGTAGAAACAATATTCCGTCAAATCATTCAAATGCAAACAAAAATGTAGGATGCCAAACAGCAGAATAAGCCATGGAGTCAATAAGAAGCACAGTCCTCTTCAGATATCTTCCACTCTTATTTTCATTATTCATTTGGTCTTGTTAGTTACTTGGATTCTTTCCTTTTGTTCTTGTTGAACGGTTCTCATGACCATATTTGGGATTTAATACTTGGGATACTTTGCCTAGTCTTGGCCAATAAAAGTAGAGCTCAACATTCCTTAGTCAGCAGCTAATGGCAAATTTGTGTGAGCTGATGTGTGAGCCTCACCCACACTATTATACTCTATTGCTCAATGTTACTATTTTGCTCAATGTTAAAGCTTTCAGTTCACTTGATATCATGGTGTAACAATCGTAACTAGTATCTCAAATTGTTTCAGTGATTTTGACAATATCAAATCGTTCACATTTGATAATCATTAGTCTCTTCACTCGGAAGCATAGATTCTACTCTTTATTCTTCTATTCTGAAACCAATATACATTGTGATGTATCATTGTAAGAGTGGACCTGCTATTCTCAACCGTAGTCATTCAATCCCATTATTTATAGTTTACTGCATTTCAAATAGGTTAATGATTAAGTCGTCTTGTTGTGGCAGCACACACAGTAAATCTCGCCAACAAAACATATTTTATTGGGATTTTCAATTAAGAAGGAAAACTATTCTATTAAAAATATAGGTATTTGATCGGGATTTTCAATTGAGAACAAAAAACTATTGAATTCATCATTTCAACTTCTTCAACATTATAAATTGCGATTTTTCCAACATTATAAGTAGTTTTTTTCAATTTTCACTATTCTACTATAGATGAGGTTAACGTTATAAATATGTCGTAATGAAAGAGTGCTCAATTTTGAATTAGCTTGAATTTATTTATTTTTAACAGAAACAAAAACACATAATCATAAAATTCACCGTAATGTCGTATAAAAATATATGATATTGAACAAGGACAGAAGTAAATCAGGGTTTACGCAGAATACAATAGATTGCTAACAGAACAGAAACTGATAAATGATAATGCGATATTCAATAAATTAAAAGTTAATGAGAAAACTCAATTATTTTTGATGGGGTAGGATATGACGTTGTTTCAAAAGTTGACAACTCAATTATTTACTGGCGTTATAATCGAATCAGTGTTGTAATGAATACGTTTCGATCGGAGAATGCAGAGAAAAATTATTTCTATTAGCAAATGAATGATGGTAGCGATTCGTAATTCCACGTACTAATATATTTCATTCGTATGGAGGGAGATAATAGGCTTATATTCGCGTTCTGGAATGAAACAACAAAATTAATAATTGAGTTTCTTCGGCAGTTAATTATTTGTGGATGGGTGCGCAGTAACATTTTTTGTTTGCATAAAGATCCGGTTTTGATGGAAATTTGACTGTTCCACAGGAGTATTTGTGTTTGAGAATATTGTTTTATGTTTCGTAAAGATTTGAGCTTTAGAGTGAATTGGCTTGCTCAGGTCAAGGTGAGAACCAGGCTACTTTGTTTTCATTTGCATTATAGAATAAACTGCGAATTATGTCTAGATTTTGAAAATTACGGATGATTTGTCAGGATTCTTAAAAGAAATCAACAAAAATATTTTCCGAAAAATAAGATAAAAAATATTCCTGTGCCATTCAGTATAGGATTAATTTCTACCAACAAATTTGGTGTCAATTTATTTTGTAATCTTCTGTGGAGATCGGTCCTTTTTTAAGGATTTTTCAAATTTCCAATCCAGTTTTATGAATATGATATTGTTTAACCAATGAGTGAATGAATCTTGAGCTTCTAATTATCATTCAACAATAAAAATCAAATCAAATTTATTCACCAATAAACAAAAGTGTTACAAGGGAATAAATAAATAAATAATCGATGTATTATTCGTCACTAGACCGTGGGAAGGGTTGTTTTGATCAGACAGACCTCTAGACTTATCACTTACCTCAATACAAGTGTGGTATGGCGGACGAGTTAAAACATCGTTTCATTTTTATCGTTTTATTGATCAGCTCCTATACTCTCAACTGGCTATATTGAAACACAATTAAAGTTCCTTTGGACCTTTTTCATTTGATCAAATGTAATGAGTTGTAACTAGTTGTGATTTGATAAAATAGGGTATTTGATTACTTTTTATTATGTTTCAATAATTTCAGTAACCCTATGAGGAAAGAGAGCATCATAGCTTGATATATATTAGCTTCTATCACTAGCTCCCCATTCAGTAACGCACCTATTTAGCTCATGTTTTCACGGTTATTCTCTTGGGTTGTAACGAGGAGGATCAATATTATTATTCGGGATAATGCTAATGAAAGTATAATTGCCGATTGATCTTGTTTGAGGTTACTGGTTATTAAAATAGCTCAAATGATTATTGATAATTTAGTGTATGAATTGAAATGGACATAACCTACATAGTATTTGGACAATATAAGACAAAATTAGGAATTTGAAAAAGTTTTGGGCAATAGCCTGTTTTTTCTTTTCCGACTACTGTATTGTTTACATCTATCCAATAAATAAATAAATAATAAATAAATAGTGTCAGAAATGAAACACATCAATAATACCAAAAATACTAGGATTCCTAGATTATGACAATCGCTATTGAAAAAATCAAATTCTTCTAATAAATCAAATTCAAAATTTCTAGTTTATTTATTTCTGGACTGAAAAGTGGACTCAAATTCAAGTGGATAGCATAACCTATAATTTTTATTCATTCATAACTCTACCTTCATTGTATTATCATTCATCCCATCATCATCACCTAGGCTTAAAATACTTCTAGGAAGTCGCCTTTCTAAAATAATAAATAAATAAATAATAATAATAATAATAATAATAATAATAATAATAATAATGGAATAGGATAACATAATCCTATGATTTCGGTTTACATCAGCTATGGAGAGCAGCACTCATACAGCTGATTCAATCCAACCGGAACGACATCACATAGCATGAGTGGGCGCTTTGTTATTCGATAACTGTTCCAGGTAGCTGTCGATTATCAAGTGTTGCAACATGATTGTTATTTTGATAGGTGAAGAGCAGAGCAGAGCAGCGCGTGTGTCAAAGGCGACTCTGTCCTGTGACTCCGGGGCAGTGGCAGACTGCTGCCAGCAACAAAGTCCCACCGAATTTCCCATTTCGAGTCGCTCATGTCGCTAATTTACAATTAACATCAAAACCGCTGATGACAAAGCAAAGTTGGAATCAATAACGCTAGACGGGTCAATGCGTCTGATAAAATAAACTGTGATGTGTTTAAAATGGATCAAATTAGCATAACGGCGTTGCGGAAGCAGCAGTGTCATCGGTCTATTCCCAATCAAACTAATTGAAAAGACCAGCACGGCACTGTTTGACAATTGGCCTCATGAATTTTAATGCTCGGCCAATATGTTTGTGGGCGGACAGACTTTCGTTTGATGCCATTGGTCGCTGGTAACCAGTTTCTGCTTTACTTGACGAACAAATTGTAACTAGCTTTAAGCCCCAAACTTCCGGTGATCAAGGCAATAATTATTAATCCTCTAATCAGAGGATGCTCTGTCTGCCACACAACATATTCAGACACACATGACTGTAATTATCATTTCTCCGGAGTGAGAGAAATGATGGAGAGAGCGAGTGGGACATCAATCAATTTTTTATGTAGCTGTGAACCAATTCAGCTTTGTGAAGATATACTCTGTGTAGGACCACCATGCTGATATTGCATAATGAAAGTGATTGAAGAAGTGAAAACAGATGATCATCATCCAATAGATGATAGGCGTAAATAATTATCTACTCATCTATCTATCGTTTTGAGTTCTGGCCTGTGATACTTTTCAAGAAGTTCCTATCTATTCATGTACTCATGAACTGATACTTAATAAAAACCATACTCTATGTTTGTATATCGATGTATCTTGAATAGTTTAAGAGAATCAGACATGAGACCTCACCATAGATCTTCTCACACAGATAGATCCAATCATTCAATGGAAAGTATTCGAGAATTTAGAGTGGAGAAGTTGGTACTGTAAACCGTGATGCCAACGCCTATCTATATGATTTTGGTATTGAAATAGGTGTGCTTCTTTTCGAATTGCTCTTTATTCAAGATTGCATTCTACGGATTTTGTGGAATTGAGGCCCAGTGAGATCCCATTCAGCATTCACCCAAAAAATTATTCAAAAATTTGATCTTTTGTCTCAGACTTTGTTCACTTACTTGGAATGCTTTCAACATCTATTAATGATTTCAACAAAAATCTAATTCATGAGTTCAACATGTCAAGAAAAGGAAGAGGGTATGGAAGTTGTGATCTTATTTCTAATTGTTATTTGTATGATGAGTTTGATCGGGGAGCAATCAGAATAGTGCAGAACATAAACTGTGGAAGCAGAGCACTGGAGTGTGCTTGAAGTCTAGAACTAATTTGCAGAAGCACTTGAGCAAGTGTAGCACAATTTATTGTTGAATGGAGAAGAAGGCATTAAACCAGCGTCCATAACTTCCAATTGGGGTTTTCAATTAGACGGCGTTATTATTTGAAGAGGCTGAATTCCTTTCATCCTTTGTCGACCATTCGGTGGCGTTTTATGGCTGCAGTCGGCCGCTTCTAGTATTATAACTGTTTACAGTTGTTCAAAGTCGCGTGAAATTAAGGTTGCATCCAGCCGCCTTTTTAATTGCTGCATTCTACGAGATTTGCGACCCTAAAAAAGAAGACGAAAGGCATTGAGGAGAGTTCGCCGTTCACTATTGTGGGGCAAGTACCCCATCCACACCCCCACAACCGCTTCACTGAAATTTATACAAGAAGCGTTTTTACGAAACGCCGGCCTGGATCTACTACTACCGTTTAATTACCGCACTGAAAAAATGGGTAATTAACGGCTGAGAGTTTGTTCGCTTTTAAGTAGTTTTATGAGATTCTCAACGTCACAATATCCATTTGAAGGTGTTACATTGGGCGCTGCTGCATAATCGCTCTTGATCTGCACTAAAACAACTCTCAAAGTTCTCAATTATTGTGGACAGTCGTACAATTTCATATCCCATTACAACTAGGGTCTTTCTAGAACTGCGAGTCCCATTCATTCAACTCTAGTATTGTTTGCTCTCAGTTATTTCCTAGGAGCCATGTATAGACGAAGTTGCAAGTATGGCCAATTTAGTTTGCATTTTATCTCTTGAAGTGTAATGGCTACTTTGTTTATTGGAGCATTATGAATCACAAATCATTTAGATCCGTGTCTATCAATTGAAATAATAATTGTATTCCAGTAGTTTAATAGCTTAAATAGAAAAGGATCGTTTCTTTTATTTGATTTGTCTTCTTGTAACCAATTTCGCGTTACCTTTTTGTCGGTTTCCTATTTAGAAATTGTAATGGGGGTCATTATAGCTAATCCAATCATAATGTACAGTAATTAGTAACTCCATCTTGAATATCATGATTCATTGCTCATTTAGCGTATGGCAGATACACAACACATAAAGCTCATTGGTCTCAAATGCTAACATAATAATACACTCTTCTTTCAGATGTTGGTCGGGTGAAGGTTAGGGTTAGGATTAGTTCGACTGACAGCCATTATTTGCTAGTCCATTTAGCGCTGATCAACATCCACTATTTGGATGCGAATTAGGGAACTTAATATCATGATAATAAGCAATAATACGAGTGATAATATACAATATGCCATGCTTCCTTGGTAAGTTCAGGTGAAACACTTTCAGAAAAAGTCATTTGGAATAAATAGTGGTTTTTGTTGAATGATTCAATGTTTCCGTGGTAGTTGCACTAAGCAATCCAGGAGCTCACCATGGAGCAACCACTCAAGAGAGCAACCAACTTATGCAGCTGAATTCCAAAGCGTGCCGTCAAGAATCCCAACACGGCATCTACTATTTTATTCAACAGGTTGTGTCTGATTTCTACACTCATCTTGTGAATACTATTTTCTTTCCACTGTAATCTCACTAGTTCCACACAACCACGATTTTCCCACACAGGTGATCACAGGTTCTATGTGTGACGTGGCTCATATCCTTGTATTTGTGGAATATTTATAATGGAAATATTCAATTCAGTATGTCGATTCCACTTACAATTCTACCAAAATTTAGATTTATCACATTTTGAATTTGAATATGATTCTGTATCTTCGGATTGAAAGATGCACTTTTAATGAAAAGTATCTTGAAATATATCTTTGGACTGATGAAATACAACTTTAGTTTAGGTATTATTAGTTTGAAAATATTTTGAAGGCGAACCGTTTGAAGCCTTTGTCTGGTTGAGATGTCTGGTGAGATGTTGCCCATATTGCTGGTTTTGAAATCATGGAGTTTATTATGTGGGGTATAATTGCATTAATCTTTGAATTTCACAACAGTTATATCCTATTAATTCAAATTTTGGAGTATGCACATGTACTGTTGATGCAAGCTATGCCGGAATAAGCTTGATGATGAGACATTAGATATACATTTTCCACCATATTTCTAAAATTCTCTTAGAAGAAAAATATTCAGAAATGATACTCCATTTCTAACTGAATTTACAGGGGGAAAGTGATAATCTTTAAGCGGTTGTAGTCCTAATGGGTAATTAATACTCCCAGTTTTCCTGCTTACGAGGAGATGATTTTGTGTGAAAAATCTCTCTTTTATGGTTCTCTGTATTATTTCCGGATAAATATTTTACGTGGAGGAGTGAAGATGCTGAAAATAATACTCAATCGCCAAGTGGAACATTGAATCTGTGTATTAATATCTCATAGCTGGATTCAGATTAATTCTGCTTAGTTGATTGAAGAGTTGAACTTATTATTAATTTGCTTTTCATGAGGCTCAGTAATTGTTGCTGGTGGTAGTGAAGATTGACTTTCAATATAATTAATTACGGATCGCTTCCCGTTGCGCATAAGGCGGCGAGTCTTAACAGAATTCAAATTGCCGGCGTTGAAAAGCTATAAAATTCCAATTAGGATTGTGACTAATTGGGGAGGCAGAGGGAATTGTTTACAAAGTGGGCACCTTTTCATAATGCAATTTGTGCCGGCCGAGAGCCGAATATAGAAAAGAGGCGTTGTATTTATCTGCAAAAAGTGTAATAGGACGGCTGGCTGTGGGCCAGATTTCTGCTACATGGTGTTCATTTCTTGGCCAGGACTCCAGACAGACAGTCCGACACCAGATTTCTGAAGAGAGATAGCTTTTCTACATTTCGGCTCGATTGCTCGGAGGAGAAGGGTGGGTCGGGAGATAGGAGGGAGAGAAAGAATGAGAGTTGTAGGGGATGCAAGGAGAAGAAGAGTCTAGGAGAACGAGTGAATTACTATGAGAATCTCTGCAGTGTGGTAGCCTATATAGGGAAAAGCATTTCGGGCGGGCGGACGCTCTACACTCATACAACCATGGCGCCATATTTTTGAAATATGAGACAAGCCAGTTTCTGGCGTCTAGCGAATGCATTTCTGCGTCGACCAAATATACACAGATTGGAAGCGAAACGGAATTGCATACTCACACACTCTTAACTCGAGTATGCATTCGAGGAGATTTAAGAATGTATTACACGTCGCAAATGGTTAGCTGTTACACTTGGGTGCTCAAAACCTACATAGAGCAGGACGTTAAATCTTCTTGCTTGATTGAAAAGGCTCATGAGCACTGCTAAGCACTCATTGAGAATCCACTCAAACATTTTATTGAACCTTTTACTGTTATCTCAAGCCGATAGCCCACGTAGTTCTTTCCCGTGAAGCTTTATGACGCTGGTAGTCTCTCACATTGTGCCGTTCATACACTCTTACCCAGTCAAAACAGTAAAAATCAACAATAATCGACAGTAATCGGCTTGGGATAATAGTAAAAGTTGCGACATAAACACCCTATACCATGGGATATCTACTTACGCTATTGTTTCTCTATGATATAAT
This sequence comes from Nilaparvata lugens, assembly GCF_014356525.2. NCBI lineage: Eukaryota > Metazoa > Arthropoda > Insecta > Hemiptera > Delphacidae > Nilaparvata > Nilaparvata lugens. The sequence goes on from NC_052507.1 coordinate 15,876,159, forward strand.
CAAGACATTCTAATTCACATAATGGAGAATTGTCAATAAAACTCAGTAGTATTATTCAGTAATAATAATGCAATTTCCTGTAGAATGATTTTCAATTTCTATTTTCTCTGAGTAGCCATTATGAGTTTGTACGAGCCATTATAACCTACTCTTCAACTCACACTGTAATCTATCTCCCAAACACAGCACAGCTCTACATTGGGGAGAATCAATCCATTTATAAACGACTGACTGATGAAATATCATTGGCCGAAGCTGTGCTCTGTGCTCTGATTCACAGAGAGTGGCTCACTTGATTTTGGAGGGCTCAGTCGTGTAGTCGAGTATCAGAGGCCAGTGAGTATTTCACGAATGCCGTGCGCCACTTATCCTTTGATGTGATGCGGATTTGTGTCCAAGTGTTATGATCGGACATGATTTTCAGCTTTCGACCGGACTACCTAGGACGTTACGAACCCTGGGTTCGAGAGGCGTGTTCTCGGCTCGTGATGGAGTCTGCTGGGATTCGAGAGCATTCTCTTCGATCGTGCCAGTGCACGCGCGTGCGTGTGCTTGTCGAACTCAATTAGCAGAGCCGATTGCGGCGATAAATAATCAAACGCGTTTGGCTCGTTCAGATTAACTGGCCGTTCGATCCGTCGATAAAACGATTTCAGGCACGCCGCCGACTCGCATCCGACCGGTTCACATCGGTCCACAAGTCGTCACCTCTGCATCTGACAAATCCTTGGAGCAGTAAGCCTACCGTGTGACCAACATAGCTTACAGTACCCTTCTCAGTGCTACTTTTGTCCATCTGTTGTTGTCATCGTTGTTCTCACCCTGCAGACATTTTCTCTGTTCTACAGAACTTATTTCATGTTAGTCACTTCAATATATCCAATTACATAGTTGGAGATTTATCCATTCCTTCGATTACCACTCACTATGGCATCACCTCATGGTGTATATTCTACTCTTCAGTTGTTTTAAAGGTGCGTACAGATATACGCGCCGCGAACTTGAGCAATTCACTTTTAATCAGCTGACTATATCTGTATTTTTACAGAAACGGTATAAGATATAGATATGAAAAGCTTGGCATCAGCTGATTAAAAGTGAATTGCTCATGTTCGCGGCGCGTATATCTGTACGCACCTTATTCATTTATTCAATTCATACACAATATTCATTTATAATTATTTCACAAAGAAGCACCGATCGGTAGAGAAAAACTAAGGAAACTCCTTGTACTATTTCTCTCCCAAATTTAGATAACATTTTAAAAGTCCAAAATAGGGTTATGATTTCATTTTTATAAAATTTAGTGTACATCGAATACACTTTGTACAACAGTTGTGGATAAGAACAATACGCTTAACCCAAAACTGTTCTACAAACTTATACAACCACAAAGTCCATGTTATTCAGTTTTGTTCACTCATCTTCAAACCTCAACACATTTTCCTCATTAGTATAACTTATTGTAAATTATAACTTCTTACTGTGCCAAAACATGAAGATTGACCATAATTTACATTAAGTTGTCTTATGTATTTTGTATTTTGGCGAAATAAATATTCTATCCTATTACATATTGGTCACTTCAACTTCTCAAAACTTGTAGTTAGAAGTTTGTGTTTCCATTGTCATGGAAATGTAAATCAAAACTTGAAACTATATTTGGGATTTTTACGAAAATTCCTAGTTTATAATATAATCAATAGAGCATAGAGCACGAATTGAGGAGCATAGAACACATAGAAACAGCCCGACATATGAGAAGCATGATAAATTATGTCCTCAAAAGTATATGATTTCAATGTTATGATTTGATGGCTCTAGAGCTTTCAAACTGGCTTTATATAGATTTTCATTAATCATGATTCAGAACAAGCATTCCCACTTTCGGTCTAACTCCAGCCTAACACAAATCTACCTATGGATAGTTTTTGGTTGTAGATAACAAGGCAAACACAATTAAACTGAGGATCACTATTCCCAAATTTTTGATGAAATTATTTCAAAGTTTTACTTGTTATCGATCATGAATGGATGATCATGATTCATGAATTAAGCGTTTCGAAATTAATTGTTAGCATAATCAATTTCTGCACCACACTGTTTCTTGTGGAGTTTAGAGAAGGGTACGAGAAGAAAGTGATGTAGGCCGATGTATCCATCAAACACTGCTCAGTGGTATAGTAGTAGTGTTGGTAGGCCTATAGTAGTAGTGTTGGTAGGCCTATAGTAGTAGTGTTGCAGTACACGTTACTCTAGCCAAGTAGGAACGGCGTCTGACTTGACGATGCTGTCTGAATCATTGATGCCACCTAAGCCTAGGAGACAACGGGCGGGTAACAGCTGCATTTTGAAAATTATAAAAGATGCACGGCGTAGAGAGCACTTAGAGCGGGATTATGTTGGCCAAACAAGCCGAGACCATGACGATCACAGCACATGACGATGACGACGATGATGATGATGATATTGTTCCTCAGCTAGCATGATAATGATGATGATGATAATGATGGTTCCCTTCCTCAGCTAGATACTGGACTAGTTGTTGTTCGTCGTCGTCTAAGATTTATTATCGTTCGCTTCTTCACTTCTAATGCTGATTAATTTTCGGTCGTCATTCGCGCGACAGTCGTGACGCAGGTGGTGTTAGCTCGCTACGGCCGACGAGTCAGTTCCAATTGATAATCCATGATAAAAGGAATTGATAATCCATGATACACCAAGACGGATGAATCGATGCGTGATCATTTCTTATTCAGGCATCAGGTATTCAAAAAAATATTGACCAATAATACTACTACATTTCAAGAAAATCAGGCCTAGGACACATATTATATCTAAATGACCATTAAGCCTAAACCTATTTGATAGTCCATTATGTCCTAGCAACTGTAACTTGGTGTTATGTGAATAACTGAATACTCATCATTATAACGACAGGTGGTTTATGTTACATCAGGCCAGACAACAGGATATTATTTGTATGATTATTGTTATCTGTATAATTTCCTTTTGTATCAATAGATGAATAATTGTAGTGTGGAGATGTTTTACCCAGTTGTTTGAGGGCACTGTTTTTGTTATTGTTATATTGAGTAGATTGGGATATTTTACTATTTTGATTAATTTTTCTTTACACATTCGAAAGGTATTTCATCTTAGGGACTCCAACAGTTATTTTACTACTTATTAGTTCATTTGATAGAACTGTATACAACCAAAATATGATGAAAGCAGCAAACAACTTACGAGTTTTCAGATGGAGAACCAATAATTACATTTTGTTTCACGTGGTGAGAAGTCTTCGATATGAATTTATTTTGAACCATATAGTATGCTAATTTTCTGAAATCTCAGTCATCTAAATATTTATTATAGGAAAACTCAACAATACAATAGAACAACTGATATCTCTGTCACACCGAAACCAAGATCCCCGTATTTGTGTCATCAAATTTCTCACAAGAAACTGAAGTGATGACTCTTCTGTGCATCATCAATCATCTACAACAGTTTATATTATCCGTTTATGCAAAATACTTTAGTGACGCTCACAATAACATCTTAGTGAACATTTGAGAATTGAGTTGGCTGAATCAACAGTTTTTGGCAATATTAATTGTGTAAAAATTATTAAAACTCGACAATTTTTATATTATCTGTACATCTATATTTTTTTATCAAGTACTTGATTATTGATAAAATTCAAAATCCAAAGACATCAACAGAATTGTATCATTTGTACTGCTGTTATTAGATAGAAAATTATTTCTTATTCTTAGAACTCGTGACTGGAGATCAAGGCTTCTTTTTCCAGTCACGCCAAAAACTATTGTAATTTAATGATTATTTTATTTGTAAAAATATTTCTTGTATTTGGCAATAAATTCATTATTCATTTATAGTATCTGACTACAAACTCTAAAAAATAATCACTTATTGATAATTTATGTAATTACAAACTCTCGATTTGAACTAGTTATACTATCATATTATTAGGGGCTGTAATTGAATACAGGCGTAATTCGAATACAAAGTTGATGTCAGCCTAATTGGGAAACGTTCACCTGACCCCTATATTACCGAATCTAAAACGGCACAGGCCATTACTTAGCAATTTCCCCGTATCTCCAAACTTGTCGAGGGTCCGAATTAAGTTATGAAACTACTTAATAATTGTGCAAAGTGCAGGTCATTCGTATACTCGGGTGCCGATAGCGCGGCCGATTCTAATTCCATAATTAAATGTTGCCTTGTCCTTGTCTAATGGACGCGTGGTTAGGACGTGGGAGATAGTGGCTGGTCGACTATGAAATTGGATTTGAAGCGCAAGACAAAGTTTTCGCCGCACAAAACACAATCTACATACACTTACACTGCATCTCTCCTCGTGTTATTGAATATTCATTAGCTCACTCCATTTTTCACCATATACAAATTTAGTTGTTTTCTGACAGCCTTTAGTTTCCCTGACGAGGTGCGTTGCTTGTTAACATTAGGGGAAAAGCTTCGTTACAAGCTCGCTATCGAGTCTTTTTCAAAGTTGCAAATTGGAAGCAGTATGCTTTCCACTAATGGATCATTCACTAAACTTGTTTTAGAAGTCCACTCTCCTCTTAAGTATGATTGTACTTTATAGTTGATAATGAATTCAACTAGTCAGTTCATTAATTTGTAGTTTTATGACTTGAAAATAACCGGGAGGCCTTGCTAAGTGGTTTGGAGTGTCATTTTGGTCTACTATTGCTGAGCCAAGAAGTTTGTTCAAATCCAGCAAAGGACATAATTGTTAATCATTTGACCCTACCCACGCATAACCATCATGTAGAAACCACCATATATCATGTATATATAAACCACCATATATAATATAACCCACATATCATGTAGAAACCATCCAGGAGAACAAAATTGATAGAGTCTCCCTAAATCTATCTACTGTTGCTGCTGTGAGGAATTGAATGTCTGATTGTGATCTAATACAAAATCTCTGGATTCAAACTAAAATCAAAATTGAACTGAATTCCCCACAGTTTCAATCACGTTCACTCATTTATCCCAGTAGGATTCAAACTTTCCAAATGCCAAAAATCAATTCTCATGATAAAAACATGAATAGGTTCACAATTTTTGAAGTAGCTGGTGGTGGATTTGACACAAGCATATTATTCGACTGGACATCATGATGATCGCAATCGGAAAAATTCAAGGGAATTGGCATTTGATTGGATGATAGCGTGGGTTACAAACCGAGTTTTCAAAAATACTCATGAAGTGGACGTTTCTCTGATTTTCCAAGAATTACTTGAAAAACGTTCAAAACTGTTACGAAGGTTCAGCTGAGTACTCAAAGGTTAATGCTGGAAACGCTTTAGAATTCACGTGAAAATTATACACAGAATCTAGATGTCAGATTTTTCATCAGTTCCAAGAAATGGTGGGTGGTACAGTAGAATTTGATTCAGATACAAGCAAGCGTGTGTAATGAGACAAGTTCAAGAGAAGAGAAAAGGACGAATAATTAAAACTGTTAACTGGCGATACTACCCTTTGATACACGATACAAATATATACAAAGAGGAGATGAACAGACCAGAGCAAATAAATAAATTTAAAAATTGTAGTAGGAAACAAACTCCTTATGAAAATACAATATAGAAATTATGAAGAATAGAGATGAACTGCCTATATCCCGGCTACTTCCTCATAATCGCACGTTTATTGCGCGCACAAGACAAACAATGAATCTCCTGAATCATATCTCTTTCAGTACTTTTTGTCTCTCATTTATTACATTCTTACTTTTGGCGTGTATGTTGGAAAAGGTCGTTACCGAGATGGTGAAACAATAACGTGGAATAAGAATGGAACAAAGAACAGAATGGAATGTTAGCTCATAGCACGTATGCAGGTAATGAAAAGTTAATATTTGTCTGCTAGGAGTTGCAGGGCAATAGGTGCATGATATTGCCTGGAACTTGCGCTCTACAAAGTCTCTTCCTTTCTTTAGTTGATGATTAAGTATACACGTGTCTATGGGATACTGACTCTTTCAGATGAGATTAATCTTTTATTTCAGTTCTAGGATAATTTATCAGGATATTACAAGCCTTAAGCCTGGCTAGTGGAGTTAGTAGTCGAGTACCTTGCATACCAACTCTACCGAGCTAACTCTACTCTACTTACTTGGTAGAGTAACTGTTTTCACTACAATTGAGAATGATAGGTAAATGGTCTAGTGAACAGAACTAACCTTGAAATGTCAATACTCTTTAAATAAATTAACACTTTAACACTTTTAAATAAATTATAATAGATTAATACTTTTTAATACCCATCATAGCAGTCAATATGGGCTTGAAGTCAATGTAAATAAGACCAAACTTATGATAATCAGCAAACAAAATATCACAGGAAGCCGACTATTCATAAACCAAGCCGCTATTGAGAGAGTTGATCACTACAATTATCTAGGAACCATTATTAATGAGGACTGGAGCAATGCACAGGAAATAAAAGCACGCATAGGAAAGGCAAGATCCTTCAATTGCATGAGTGCCTTCTTCAAAGGTCACAACATCACCCTTGGCACTAAATTGAGACTCCTGCGATGCTATGTCTTCTCCGTTCTCCTTTATGGTGCAGAATCCTGGACGCTTAATGAAACGACAACCAAAAAGATCAACGCTTTCGAGATGTGGCTATACAGGAGAATGATGAAAATCCCTTGGACTGCCAGGGTGACAAACGTAGAAGTTTTGAGGATGGTGAAAAAGGACCTGGAACTGATGAACATAATCAAGGCACGTAAGTTGGAATACCTGGGTCATATCATGAGAAACGAGGAGAGATACAGTTTGCTGCAGACAATTATGCAGGGGAAGATCTTTGGACGAAGAGGACCAGGAAGACGCAGTGTATCGTGGCTTAAAAACCTCAGGACCTGGTTCAACAAAACATCTACACAACTGTTCCGGATTGCTGCAAACAAAGCACGGATCGCTATGATGATCGCCAACATTCGTAACGGATTGGCACCCTAAGAAGAAGAAGAATACTTTTTAAAATGTATTAATTCAGGGCTACCGTAATTTTTTTTTTTATAAAATAAATTATTCAGGTTTGAACACTGAAACTAGTTATTATAATTTGTATTTTTGATCTATTATTTTATTAATTTTAAATGGTACTATAATACTTTTTAATAAATAACAATACTTCTCATATTTGATAGCCTACGGCACGACTTTATTAGCTCGAGACTGTTTTCATGAGCATAGGAGTGGTAGAGTAGAGTGAGAAGCGGTAGTGGGGAAGGCAAGTGGTAGAGTACTATCCCACTCTACTATGCTAAAAACTAGTACTCTACCATGAACGTTTTCATTGGGAGGATTCACAAGATAGTTAGTACTTGCCCAGCAAACTTTACCACTAACTCTACTAATGAAAACCAGGCTTTAGAGCTTCATTAACATAGAATTCTACCTAAAACTCGAAGCTTTTATACTTAATTTCTGTACTTGGTGCTCTGATCTAGATGCAGATATCAATATGAGATTGAAAATGTAGCCTTTTAATTGTATTCTATGATTCTCTACTGAGAGAAGCTGGGTAGTATTTCTTGAAAGTAATCTCAAGTTTGTGAATATTAACGTTTTTGATTCCTACCATGAAACATTGCTATATATTATTTATTCATAATATTTGGGCATCTATATTTTATCCAACAAGGTCTTGGATCATTATTATACATTCAACATGTATGGTATCCACAAGACAAAACATTATTATAAGAATGAAAGTTAAGAATAAGGTTGTGATAGGCACCACTTTTGCTTCGAGCAGGAATCAAAAACCTCTCTGAAATTATGAACAATCCTAAAATTTCTGGCCAGAAACGTGTGCTTACACAACGCATTCCCAAAGCTCAATCACGATCAGACCAATAGGGAATGAATAGGGAACATACAGACAGGCATCAAATTTGTATACACAAATAATACAAATAATGAGTGAAAAGATGCAATGATTGCATAACTCTTCAAAAATAATTATAGCACCTGTGAGGAAGAACATCTATTTTCTTCATTAGCTTATATTTCTAGTATAATCTAAAAGGGCGTACAGATATACGCGCCTCCAACACGCTCCGCGCTCGCTCCGCAACCAGGAGCTTGTTAAGCGTGACCTCTGTTAAACGCTCTTCTCGCGTTCCACTCTTATTCCCCAGTCGATCATCAATGATCTGCCCGAGTGACGTTCGATTGCGGAGCAGAGCGAAAGTCTGTACGCACCTTATTACGGAAAAGGTGGCAATGATTTATTTCTAATTAAAAAATTAAAACAGTAAATTATAGTGATGCTAATGATGATAGTGATGTTATTAGATTAGATTATATTAGTTTTACTAGTTTATACACTTATTTATTATTATTTTTTTCTTATTCTAATTACAAGTTGAATGTGAGTCGGAACAAGCAATAGCCTAAAACCTGTTTGAAAGAAGGAGAACATAAATATCTCTAATATTTATTAGAGTATTAATCTCTAAAGATCTATTTGGAAGACAATGTTGCCCATAGCAGATATACGTATCTAATCTGATAGTCAATAGTTAATTGATATTCAAAGAGATACAATTGCTTAAAAGCTATTGGCCCAGTCTACCTGTCGACTGAAGGCCTCTTTCCAATGCAATGACCTCATTGGTCGGCTGGTATGATTCCACAGCCTTCTATATGCTACATGTGCCAACAGCATCAGACGTTTCAGCCGAATTCCCCCCCGTGGGATAGGGAGGGGTGCGACGACTCCCTTCGGTGGATCATCGCTGTCTGCTAATCCACAGATGTGGGGAGGGGAGGGTGATGTTGTGGCTAACATTGTAGCTCTACGGAGAGGGGGTAAATGCTGAGTATGCTTTTCAAAGGCAATCTCTGTCATATGCCACCGTGGTTATGCTCCCCCCCATCCAACTGACCCCTATTCTGTGGCACTATTACCGGTGCAATTAGATGTTGATTAAACAGATTAATCTCTTGATATTTTGATATCTGAGTGATCATAGCTGTGTGACCAACGGTAGCTCGAAAATTAAATTTAGCTTTCATCAGCTCTACTGCGCTACACACGACGGCCAAACTACAATCGGATCAGTCCTACTACAAAGTTCCCAGTCATCTTTGTTGACCGCAGGGCTTCGGATGTCTGGGCTGCCGTTCGAGTGGAACTTGATGAATATGGATATGCTTAAGTCCAGATCAAAGCTATAAATCTATATAGATAAAGCAATGGATTCTAGTAACAACTAGGACGTATTAATAGCCTACCTGAAGCTGTATATTCATCATCATCTTACTGATCACCCATGCACAAACCTGGAGCTTATGGGGGCGATCACTCTCAGAATTAAAAAAATCATGAAATCGCTTCTTTTAAAGCTGATGACTGGATATTGTCGTTGGAAACTGAAATGTGATCATTTGAATGTGTGTTGATATCAATGTCCCATCAATCTGGGATAAGAGATGATTCGATTTGAAAATTTGGAATTTTTACATAAATATTTTCAACACGTATGTTGGCATAATCTTATATTTTTCATGTTGTTGCATATTGCTGTTATTTTTGTTCTAATGTTGTTTATTGCATGGAAATAAATCGAAGCATTGTTAGAATAATGGTGCAGTTTGAATACGTAGGAGATGGCGAATAAATTAAGAAGCAGAAAAATGAAAAGAGAAAACTATATTATTATCTTTTTAGATAATAAAAAGAGAAGTTGATATTGTGGTAATTATTCATATTGAATGAAAAAGACTAAGAAATTGTCAAAAAACCACTGATTTATTGATAATTAGAAAGACCGGTTTCGGTTAAACTACGAGTGATAAACTCAACTAACTTTGAGTTTATCAGAGATTGACAATGGTGTAATAACCGAAACCGGTCTTTCTAATTATCAATAAATCAGTGGTTTTTTGACAATTTCTTAGTCTTTTTCATTCAATATATTATTATCGTATGTAACGTATTATCGTACATAATAATGCAATTCATAACTCTGAACTTTTCCGCTCACTTTAGGAATAGAATCAGTGAGCATAGAATGTAATTCTATACTAATTTCATATTTTATACTCACTGAATAGAATAGTGGTTTTAGAAAAACTTCTCTCATATCTTTCCACATTGAAATGTTATTTGTTCATAGTGGATTTTCTGAAATCAAATAAATAATCTGTCTGCAAAATATTCCAATCCAAATCTATAATATCATTATAGCATATTATGTTTCTACGAGTACTGTATATACTGTAGTATGATGTGACTTAATAATTCAAAAACCAGAATAATTTATCCTGAAACTCAACAATTTTTAGATTGAAGTTGCATAGCAATACGAGTAGTCTATACATATTTAAGCTTTTCTCAGGAATTCCCGAATTATTCCTGTGAATCAAGGTAGAAAACAACAATGTCTATTTGGGAGGTAGGTGATCACTACTCTATAAAGAATAGTTCTCACTACTACATTAATTCCAATGAGAAAATTATGAAATTCTGTTCAATTTTTTAGCTATGAAATTCCTGAAGTTCCATTCAGAGCTCTGATCCACAGACTACCTCCTGCTTCCACGAAAATTCAAAGGAACAGTCGCTTTCATGATATTTTTCATAAAAAGAACTTTCTAAATAGACACGTCATACAAAAAAGAGTCCTCCTTTATTGAAAACAGAAATAAGCTTCACTGGAGACTCTTGGTAATTAATTTCTTGTGAGTTGTTGCTGGAAGGGACTCCTTAATTATGAACTTATTCCAACATCAATAAAATAATGTGCCTCTATGAGTGGGAGCTTGTAAATTGCCCTTTGATCTTAATTTTTAATAAAGCTTGCTCAGAGAGTGATGGGAGTTTCATTTATGAGGCACCTAAAATTTACAAGAATAGAAATAACAATTTGTCGGAGGAAAAACCCATTGGAATTATTCTGCACTTCATGTTCAGTTGAAAATTTTCTGTTTTCCACAACTAGCATGATTCATTTTTGTTTGTACAGTTCGATGAGAATTATATTCAGAAAAATATCACAACTACCGTATTTAATATTATCATTATTATATGAGAAAGTACCGTATCTGAAATTCAAATTCATGAAACATTTGAATAATCATTTTCTTAAATTTTAACACTTACACGATTATCACTTACTGTACAAATCCTCAGATAAATAATAGGATATTTCCACAATTCAAAATATAAATGTACAAAGTTCGCTGTACTTTGAATAATAATTATCATTCTCACATATTACACATTCTTGAACCACATATACCACGATAATTGAATATTATGTGATCTTATTGCTTCTATCAGGGAGAAAAGAAGTTTTGACATCATCTGTTTATTGTTTCCAATTGTCAATAATCCGATGGAATGATATTTCTATGTCTAGGACTTCGGGAAAAAGTTCATCCAGTGGTTAGTTTGCGTAGTTTAGTTCACATGCTTCAGGTACTCTAGTTGGAAGGGTGACTGCTTCAGGTCACCAAAGCTAACTTACAATGTTACGATATTCAAAATCGCTTCTCAGTATTTAAAATAAACGTAAAACTGTATTCATATCTCTTTTCTGTATGGGGCTACTTGTAATATAAATATAAAGAAAGTGAAAATCTCAGTACCCTTTTTTTGAAATATCTTATGTGATAAAATATTTCAAAAAAATGGTACTGAGATTTTTATTTTCTTTATATTTAAACTGTATTCATCTCTCACCATAATCATGCACAAAGCTATGATGCTTATTTGAGCGTCATCCTAGATTTAAATTCTTTTTCTTATACTATCAAAGAGGATGAGAACTACATAGAATGAATTTTTCTATGATACTATATTTCTAGCTCAATCGATTGTAAAGTTAATGTCCTCGAATATTGACAATATCACTTCATTTCCCCAAATAGTCCTTCAAGCTCTTGATGCTCCATATATTTTCAATCATCCTACACACAAGAATATTTAATATTAGCCAACATTTTTCATACAAGTTTTGCATTGTAATTCTTAAATAATTTATTCACTATTCTATGAGAGAGTTATTATTTTCATGACAGAGAACACAATGACTTTCTCTAATTCTCAACATTAACACTGCTTTAATGTGAATGCGGAAATCACATGATTAGTTAACATGAATTCCGATATTTCTGAAAATTGCATAATTTCCTGTGCGGTGGTCACTCGCACCAAATGCCAATTTAGAAATTGAAATTGTGCGCGCGAAAAACTGGTGAATTAGTTGGTATAGCTGTGCAGTGGCTGGTCTAAACATCTCATTTTGATTAGTTCAGTGCTTTGAGATAAATAATTTAATAGCGTTGTTGGTGGTGTAGCCCCCCTCCACCCCTCGGTCCCTCTGTGAACCAGTGAGCTGAGTTGGGATCATGTCCAATGTAATGGCCGGGATGATTCAATATTACTCGTGCTAAGTTGCCATAGCCATACATGCCTGCAGGTATGACAAGCACTAGTCGGCTAATTATTCAGAACTTCATTGCACTGCTCTGCCAGATACACACTGTTCTACTACTCCACCAAGTCTCTGTTGATCGATAAAAGCTAGCTCGAAAATACTAGCATCTACTAGACCTTTCTCTGATTTCATTTGAGATTTGTGTAATACGAGAACTACATTTTTGCTGCATATTGTAACAATATGGAGGAGGATGGAATGTAAAATAAATCAATGGAGTTTCACTGTCAATAAACTGTGATAGTTCAAAGTTGAATATTCTACAGTTAGTCATACGAACAAAATTTAACATTAAAAAGAATTTAATAGTATCCCGCATTAGGTTAGGCCAGTTGAGAAATGGCATTACCAAAAGGATTGTGAAATATTTCGAGAATATTTCATAGTATCGAATATGAACAAGATTTATGAAATAATACTATTTCTTGGTTGATTATTTGTATTTATATCTATAATAATCAGCTTCATAGTGGTTTCACAAGAAATCTTGATTTCAAATACAATTTGGAGATTCAAATATAATAATAATTGAATATGATTGGAAATATTAATATATTATCAATGTATTAGAGATAATACATTTGTAATTATTATTGAATGAAAATTAAATGCTGTGAATCACGAATTTCAATTTAATTTGGATTTTAAAAATAGTTATTAATTCATTAGAACTCTAATTTCTGTAATTTCCATATGTAATACATTTGTTCCTAAAAAATGAACAACTATTACTTTGACCATTATTTTCCAGTGAAGGTTCTAATTCCATCTGAAGTCTTTCAGTATACCAATGTATTAAATCGGTAATACAGCCTCTGAGTTGTATTGATTTTTTATGACAATCTGTGTGATAGTTTCAAGAGATCACTGAGTGAAAGAAGGAAAAGGACATAAACAGAATCGGGTTTAGCAATTTGGCATTTCAAATACTAGGTAGTTAGTGTTAGATACTCTTCTAAAATATATTCCAGAACTCTATAATTGTAATACAATTTCTATTCAAATTTGGGGAAAAAAAGTTTTGTGCTTCATGCCTGTTGTTCCTTTCCCATCATTCATAGTTGAGAATGATATTGTAACTATCAATGTATAAATAAATACTTTCGAATAATACACTAGGTGGCTGTAAAGGTAAATTGGTGACTCATTGACCAATCAGAGAGCTCCTTGGTTTTGTAGGCGTGGACTTCCAGCCACCCCTTCATCAATTTCATGTTATGGCCTGAAAAGTGTATTCGACGATAAGGATGGAATTAAAGGGTTATTTATCTATGTAAAGAGTGACTGAGCTAGAAAAGTTAAAATTCGATTCACGGATTCAGCTGGGAGTCAGGGGCCGAGAGTTTAGTGAGATAATTTTTAACAATATTATCTCGCGTTTCTAATACGTTTTATCAGATTTTCAAGTAGACTTGTCGTTTTTAGATATGAATGTTGTGTAAGTTTTCTTCATTTCAATCGAAATTATAAAAAAACAGACTAGAATAATTTTTATAATAATTCAATGAGCTCTCTCTATAATGGAAAGGGATATTTTTCTTTCTTATGTGAATAAACAGAGAGTTTTGCAATCCTAAATGCTACAAAAATATTTGTTCAATATTTTGACCCAACATGGCGTACCGGCAAAGTTGATCAGAATGATTCGGATCACTTCAAATGAGGAATGATAAAGGTGGGAATAAGAGTTAGTGAAGCATTTCAATTCAATGGCGGAGTAAAACAAGGAGATAGCTTGTCAGCGACTATTTTCAATAATTATTGCTCTGCACAGTGTATTGAAGAATGTAGTGGGCACCCTCTTTCACAAAGCAACTCAAATATGCGCCTATGCTGATGATGTAGCAATATTAGCTACAGACACCACAGTACTAAAGGAAACCTTCAGGAAAGTGGGACAAGAGGCAAAAAAGATAGGCTTGAAGATTAACACTGGAAAAACTGAATACTTGCATGTAGCTGCAAAACCTGGAAGAAGAGTTCCAAGGAATTTAGTTATAGTCAGGAATGAAATAGAGGGAGTAGCATCATCCAAGTAACTCGGGTCAACACTTAATAAGAAAAACGAGATGAGTGAGACCATCTGCGAAAGGATCCAAGCTGAAAATAGAGCATTTTACGCGGATACAAGCCTATTCAGGAGCCGTCTGATTAGCAGAGAGGCGAAAATAAAATTATATCTCAGCTTAGTAAGCCCTGTAGTGACCTATGGCTCGGAGACATGGACAATGACAGAGAAAGATGAAAACAAACTCCATGTCTCCGAAAGAAGAGTACTGCGGAAACTTTATGGCCCAGTACGACAGGGGTTGGAATGGCGAATCTGTTCCAACAAGGAATTGGAAGACCTGAGGGGAGGACAGACCATGGTTCGATTCATAAAGGCTCAAAGAATCAGGTGGTTGGGTCATGTGAAAAGGATGACTGCAGACAGAATCCCTAAAATTGTGATACGGGAAAGGCTTCACAATAAGCGTCAGGGAAAACCAGGAAAAGATGGCTGGATGAGGTGCTAAATGATGTTAGGAGTTTGGGAGGGAGGGAATGGAGAGGTATAGTATACGATAAAGATGCGTGGAGGTTGATAGTTGCGGAGGCCAAGGCTCACCATGGGCTGTAGCGCGTCATACAAGAAGAAGAAATGCTACAAAGAATAGTTAATTAGAAAGCAACATATTAAAAAATACATTAATATAGTAGCATATATAGGAAATGTCAAGTAAGCTGGCGATTAAAACTTGTTTTTAAGCCTTTATCTATAAGTTTTTCCCCTATGTTATCTCCAGTGACACTTTTCCTCAATAAAATGAAATTCTTCAAAAGATAAAAAGGTAGATTGAAGTAAAGCAGCTTGTGAGTGGATTGGAATAATAAGAATATTAGGATCTGAATGTTGAGAAAATTAGGTCTGAAGATAAGAAAGAAATTCATCGATCATGATCTTTTATGCCGAGCATAGTTAAGTTTGTCAATAGATTTACTTGAGAAGATGTTTGATTGATTGATCGCCCGCTCGAAACTAGAGCGCAGCCGGCTCACACTCTGACACACTCTCTCTCTCTCTCTTTCCCTGACCCTCAACTTCAACTATAGAAGCTGCTGCAGAAACATGAGTAAATTTATGGAATCCCTAGTAATCCTCAATTAGTAATTAGGAGGTACTCCTCACATGGTAATATTTATCATTTCCAACAATATGTCTGAGAGAGTCGTACTGTTATTTCAAGTTTCACACAAGTTTCTTGTGTGTTATTACTTATTATCAAGTAATAAGTCTTTTTTGGAAACAAGTTGAGCTGAAAATGATATTGTTTGAAATTATGAAGTAATTTAAAATTCCTCAAACTCACAAGATGGCTTCAAAATGGATTTGAAGAATATGGTACCGTGTCAATAAAAATCGTGCAGTTGTTTTTTCTCCTGTTTTTGATCAAATGATTCATTGATATTGAATTAACTGATTACAATTAGAATCATTTGCTATTATCGAATATCATTAGAAGGTTTAGTGACACATACATAGATTTATGGACTTGCGATGTTTTGCTTTCTTATAAATCCTATCATAGCTCAAGTTATAAGTATTCAAAGTACTATACGTTATTTAAACATAACTTGGCAAACAGATTAACCTACTCTAGAACATGGTACGCCATAGTGGAGTAGGTCAATTCCCACACAGAAAACACTAAAACAGAGGACACATCATAAGAGATTTTTTTTGTAACCAACTATTGTATGTAATTGAAAACTATCTATAACTTTCTGTAATTCATGTAGTAGTTTTAGTTTTTTCGGGAAATAAACATTTATTTATTCAGATTCTGCGTATCTGCATACGTAATGTTTTTGTCATGTCCCGGATTTTTTCATCTGATAGGATTCATTAGGCCGGCAAAAAATTGACCGTTCAAAAATCGATGAATGAATGAAGCAATAATATCGATCAATGAAATCGTATTCATATTGAGCTCAATAACTGAAAACTAATACTTTGCAGAGGTGCTCATAGTCCATGCTTGTACTTATTATCCATTTGGGCCATTAGTTTCATCGCAGGTGATTGAACAAATGAATTGAAATATCACACTGATCAGAACAAATCCCTCGTAATTCTATTATAACAAGACAATGCATCCACCAACGCTCTGAAACCCACTCGTATTATATTGATACCATTTCAAGGAAAACTATTGTTGTCAACCACTCAAGAGCCCCTTCTAGTGCGAATCATTATTACGTCTGCGCTGTCAAATCCACCGACTGAAGCAATTAGTTATTCAATGAGAATTTCCATTGATTCGTTAACATTTCGGATTTATTTAATTAAAAAAATATAATGAAATTCGTTGTTGGAGCGACGCGCTAACTCAACCAGTCATGCTCGGCAGGTCTAATTAATTTTCAAATGAACTTGTTTGCTCGGCTAGTGCCAGCTCCAGCGCCACCTGCATATAAAACAAACTAACTTTATTTCCACGTTAAAATGCATGTTTATATTTGGATGTAAATATATTCAAGGTTCTCAGATATATCTATAAATTTCGTGTTGGAATTGATAGAAATATAATCAAGGTTAGAATATATATATCAGTTGCGAGTTGGGATTGATAGAAATATATAATACAGGTGGAGTTTGTTGATGATTTGTGTGGCGGGATGACAGCAGGCATATTTGATAGACACGTAGCTGGTGAGAGCGCGGAGAGAGTGGGGACGTTTTACGTTTTGGTAAAATGTTTATTTAGCAGGAATTAAATATGTAAATTATTGTGAAACAGACACTGCGGCAAGGGTGAACGGTGAGTGAAGAGGATGAGGAGGTTGGGAATGAGGTGGTGGAGGATGAGGAGGAGATGGAGAGTGGAAAGTCTTTGGAGTGGTAGAAGGTTTGGGGGATGGAGTTACGCGCTTGCGTCTAGAAGCTGTAAGGGCGGGCGCCCCGGCATGTTTCAGTTTGTGCCGGACCGCGTCGATAGAAGGTTATCGTATCCGACCTTGTCGTGCCGCGTCTGTCATATCCGTCAGCCCGTCCACCGAATTTTCTGTCGTTAAAACCTGCCAATCACTGGACGATCCGATCGTGGTCGACAATGTGAGTGCCCTCCTGACCAGTGACAGTGACCCCGCATCATGTTGGTGACCTTTTGACATCATCCTAACTGAGGGTGGTCACTGGGCATTTGTGAACAGTGAGTTTGTGAGGAATTTTTGTCGCTTGCTGCGCACATGGCCTGGGGGTTTGCAGGCATCTGCTGGCTGGCTGCGGCTGCCGCTGCGAGGCTTCTAGTCGCTGAACAACAAGGTAAGAGAAAATCGCAAAAACATTCAAAGTTCAAGAAAATCATCTATTATCTCCATAGTCAGTATCAAGGGAAGATAGTTGACAATTATTATATCACAAAATATAAGAGAATGAAATATCACAAAAATATTGCAGATTAGAAGAACCCATCGATTATTGCCATAGTCAGTATCAAGGGAAGTTAGTTGACAATAATCATATCACAAAATATAATAGAATGAAATATCAAGAAAATACTGCAGATTAGAAGAACCCATCGATTATTGCCATAGTCAGTATCAAGGGAAGATAGTTGACCATTATATCACAAGATATAATAGAATGAAATATCATAAAAAATATTGGAGGAACTCAAACATTATCGCCATAGCCAGTATCAAGGGAAGATAGTTGACAATAATAACACAAAAATATTGAAGATTAGGGGAACTCATCCATAATTGGCTTAGTCAGTATGGAGGGAAGATGGAAATTGATTAAATCTACTGCAGGTTACTTATACTGGAAGTAGTTATAAACTATAACTGGAGGTTTCCAAAACAAGATCTTCCAACACAAGACCCAAGACAGTATACTAGGTCTGCAACTATAGATTTTCAACGATACATACATCAACCAACATTAGACTCACACGAGGAAGCTGGAAAGAATTGAATATGTCTTTACAGTTGTGTTATCTGTGATGTGGTACTTTTCCATAATGAAAACACAAATTGAATATTTTTTTACTAGATCCTGACATTTTTCCTTCCTTTGTATTATGTTATGAAAATCATGCACATGCTAATAAGGATAAGGAAAAGATTATGTTATTTTTATTGTTAGTGAAAATATAGAGAAGATCATGTAAATGTTATTGATAACAATAGGAAGAACATGTTCGATTTTTCCTTGCTACAGTAAATCTACCCAATGTGAAGAGAATATTTTACCGGAAAATATGACTCCTGGAGTTTATCATTGGTAATATTATGAATAGAATGAGGTCCTATTATAAGTTTCTAGTGACTGTACTGCTTAATATTGTCTGATATTCCACTATGGGATTACAAACCTGAAGGGAAAACGACACTTTTGGGACTTTTTTCGGAGAACTGATAAGGAACGGTTTTTAGATCTGGAATGAAAAATAAAATCCTGAACAGCTTGGTTGTTCTTATGAAGTATGAAAGTGTATTGAGATTGAATGTATTGTGTGTTGTCGAGAGATAAAGCTGTAGAATATTCATTATATTTCGTATAGAACATTTTTTCCGTAACAAGGAGAATTCAAACATGATTTTCCGCAAAGGAAGAGAAAATTCGAGGAATGGGTGAAAAAATTCAATTCCCCCTTATCTCTGCAGCTTCCTAGTTGTTGCTATGATGTTGGTTGATATTATTGATACTATTATATAAAAGTAATAGATAAATAAATGTAAGAAAAATATTTATCCTATAAATGTTTTAGTGTTGTTCAGTTAATATTGCCCTTGTCACTCGACTGTGACTATGGTGATTTTCTTTGACAGAGGTGACTTGATGTTGGGCAGATGTATTCCTATCTGTATAGAATAATTTTTTTCTCCACAATTTCATTTTTCTTTCAACCGGTACATATTTCAACGTACTTGAACGATACAATTCTAGAATAGGCATTTAAAATCTCCGTAGAAAATTAAGAAGATTCAATCGTTGGATCCAAGCGTTATCACTGGTTATTTGAAGTGATAAATTCTACCGTTATTTCGAAAAGAGAATATCAATAGGAGTATACTCTATCTATTAAGACATCCATTATGAATTCGAACAATATAAAATGTTGTACCCTCACAAAGGATGAATAAACTTACAAATCATTACTGGTTGATTAGTATCACTCTATGATTAGTCACAGTTGACTTCCAAAAATTTCATACAGTTAACTGTATGATCACTTTCTCACAACGACATTTGACTTACATGATATCAATGACATTCATTGGTTTATAAACGTCTACCATTTGATAAAATCCATTAGAATTCTCCATTTATTCCTTACACCTTTTTGTCAATGGTTAAGGATAATAGAAGATACAATAAATATTTCATGAGTATTGTACATATTTTTAATAATCCAATAATTTGATATGTCACCGTGTTTCAAATATCAATTTGTTGTCAGAAATCACTTTCCTCACGACTTTTCGCGAAAGCCTCATACCAAAAAAGTGATGCAGCTTCTTGATGCCAGCCCGAGGATTTGAAGATATTTTTGAAGCTGTTACTATAGTGAGGTCCACTTTATTATGGCAGTGGATAAAAATAGGAGAATAGCGATGCTGATTCTCTGCATCAATTAAATTATATTTCTACACTGTCAAGAACATAATTGGCATCGTTGTGAACCTAGAAAAGGATAGTACCACCGGCTTTGTCGAATGATAGACAAGTATAGCAAAACCAAAGTTTATCAAATACTGTCATTATAACGTGGACCTCACTATAGCAGCGGTGTGCTGATCTGGTGTTGTACTTCTTTGCTTGCCTACTGGAGTCACAACGCAGCTTTGAACTTGACTGACTTGTTTGCGTATCGGTCCGTCATTTATGACGACATCATACTCGAAAAGAGCCATTTCAGGTGAACATATATTGTCTATGCATTCCACCAATATTCTCGACGTCTTCTATTCATCAATTCCATCTGTCGCTTTGAAGCTATTTCAAAATAGAATTTACAGGTCTTTATATTTAACACACAAATGGAATACCAATAGTAGAACATCCAAGTTTCCTCTTTGCTCTAATTTGTACCTTGTAATACATGTTTGGTAATAGTCAAGTTCCATAGACAGGAATGTTGGAATAGATCAATAATAGATTTTCTTCTTCAGAAAAAAATGTTTTTTAAGAAAAAGTATGAATTTAGAAGAAAGTTGAAGTTCGAAGAATACTCCTAACAAACAAGTTTTGATCCAACGTAGGTGATTCTCCTCTATTTTCGATGATTTTTTGAATTGCTAGTGATTTTTCAATTCCTTCTTGTTTCTTTATACAGTTTTAAAATGAATTGTATATATGGTATTAAATGATCGATCAAAATCAAGTATCCAAAGAATGTATCGGTGTTTTTGCGGTGTTTGTGTAACGTTTGGAACTTTATATAGGGGAAGGTGAAAAGAATTTTCTGGAAATTTAATCAATCATAATAGTATGCATTATAAAAAACAATAAATCCCATCAATTCTTGATAGTCAAATAACTCGACTTTGTCGGGATACATCCTTGATTTAGAAGTACGGTTTCAACTTTATGACGTGAATTACTTCAAATTAAAACTTTAAATCTTTTATTGAAAATATCTTTGAAATATATGAATAGTTGAATTTGGTGTCTGGCCTTGTATAAATTCTATTTATTATTATACATTATAGATTTCTAACACTCATAATGCAGCTGATCCCACTCAGATCCGATCACATAATATGTGACAACGGCCTGGAATGGTGCATGTCACACATGTCCGTCGTAGGATCTGACACCTGGCATAAATCTCCTTGCTGCTTGATGTTTTTTCTATGGATGCAATGGAGAGCATACTAAGCATAAGTGATGCATTTCCATAAACATATTCACCCCATTACATATTTGTGAGTGATTTGTTGTTGTCAAGCCTTTTTCACAATAATTAATAGATCTATTTGATATGGTATCATACGTTTTGAAACACTCGGTATACGTGAAAACTTTAAAATTGTAAATAAAAATTGTCTTTATTATACTGCATGAGGCTAAAACTGGTTTGTCTTTAGAAATGAGATCAAGAGCGAATGATATTCCGGTAATATTTCAATTAAAACGGCATGAGAAACATTTTCTGAAACAGGGTACCTGAATAAAATTCTAGCAATTTCCAGGAACCGGAGTTGGATGTATACGGGAAACAAGGCTGAATTTTGCCACGAATATAATTATTATTCAGATGTGCTCAATTTATTCCAAATATGATCATCTACGTGGAATTGAAACACTCAAATGATAGAGCTCTTCCTTTTTGATGGAGTTAAATGACTTTTCATTATTCACGGTTCTGGGAAGTAACTTAAAAAAACGAATAGATAATATGATAATTATATAACTTCACGGAGCTTAGTTATCTATGCATTTATAATATAATTACATGTAACTTTGTTTTTTGTAACTTCATGTTTGTTTTTTGATTCACATGTATGTGAATTGAAGGTCAGAGTTAAGGGATAAACTATTATTCAAATTCAAATCTTTATTTGTCCCAAAAACATAATTACAATGACAAAAATGGTTATAGAAGAGTAAATTAAAATACAATATAGAATGAAAAATAGGATTATACATAACTTTATTAAAAACGGGAAGTCCCTGCAAGGTTCGAAGGAACCTGAGCGCAGAGGCTGAGGCTATCATTGCTCTAATAATAATAATAATAGAGCTGTCAGGGCTGGAAATTAAGAGAGGAGATTACAAGAGATGAAAGAGTACAGAGATGAGCCGATATTATTAATACTAATATTATTTAAGTTGAATAGGAAGATCTATTACAGGAATATGATCGCCGTTAGAACTCTAGAGAGGGATAAAAACAGTATATAGGTAGTAACAATATCTTCAAAATTCTAATTGTAGGATTTGCTGAAGCAGTTTATATATAAAATTGACCAGGAAGTTTTTGAACCAAGTATTTGAACCAAGATCGCAATAATCAATTTCATTGCAGTGATTACAGTTTATTTCCAAGTACAGTTGGAAATGTTCTCTTTTTTTTGTATATTATCAATCTCTTGGTTTGGATTGTAAATAACTTATTGATAACATGTACCGATGAAGTCTTGCACACACCGACGCATACAGGAAGCAGGCCAGGAGAATTTTTATGATAAAATCATAAAAATACTCATCTGAATTAGAGGAGGATTTTCATTGAAAATCAAGGTTCGAGAATAAAGTTCATCCATCCACTCATTGAAATTTTCCGTGAGCAACTGCTCATAATTTTCCATGGTGTGTAGAGCTGGCATGAGATGAAATGATTTTATGAATGAAGAAGATGTAAGGTCGCAACACTGACCGCGGTGATTTATCATACAACCGTGGTCTGATTGAAATTAATTGACATCTTAATTGATACCACAGAAAAGGGAAAGAACAACGTTTAAAACAAGCGAAATTTAGTTTAATTGGATTGAAGGAGCAACGTTTTTTCACTTCGTGGTCCGTAAGTACGGACTGTTAGTTGACCTTTCAATTGTATTAGTCTTCTAATAACTAATAAGATGAGGGTACTAACAAAACGGTCAGGTCGATATGTAGATTTCAGCTCGCTAAATCATACTTTTATATCTATATGTAGTTATCTATATTTATTTATATACCAGTACATCAATTACTCCAAATGTTTTTATCATTGCATAGCTGTTCAGTGGCATCGATCTCCACCCATTCCTTGTTCTGTTCGCACCTTTTGCTGATCTTAGCTGACATCTTGGTTAACCTTAGACGACAAGAGAATTCAGTTGTCTCAAAATCATTGAATATATTGTTTGCACCATATTTTATATCGGTATGTAAAACACATTGCATTGTACCATAGAGAAACAATAGCGTAAGTAGATATCCTATGGTATAGGGCGTTTATGTCGCAACTTTCACTGTTATCTCAAGCCGATTACTGTCGATTATTGTCGATTTTTACTGTTTTGACCGGGTAAGAGAGTATAAACGGCACAATATGAGAGACTAACAGCGTCATAAAAGTTCACAGGAGAGAATTACGTGGACTATCAGCTTGAGATAACGGTAAAAGTTTCGACATAAACGCCCTGTACTATGGGATATCTACTTATACTATTGTTTCTCTATGATTGTACTATGCTTCAAAATAAATTATTTTCTTTGAAACCATTAGCTGCTGAATTAGTTTAATTGGACAGTAGACACACCTTCAGGTCCATTCATCGTATAGTAATCAATTTATTATAACGGAATTCGATATTACGGCAGTCTTGTAATAACTAATAAGATGATGGTTTTTCCCAGGCATGAATTATACATCCTCTAAAATGGGTATAAAAATGATGGTCATACTTCATTGTCATGAAAATATCAATAAGTTACTATAATCTACTTCTAATCAATTATTGACTCTCAATTTAGTGATGAAATTGACGTTCATTATCAGATTGTTCTTGGAAGAATTATTATTACGATGGAACGAGATTCCAAGAATAAGGCTAGCTACACACACATCGATTTTTGTTCGTACGGTATTTTGCCGTCCTTATAAATTCTATTAGATTTAACAGATGATTTCAAACAGATGATGTTTGTCAAGCTCCGTTTAATCTGATAGATTTTATAAGGACCGGAAAATATCGTACGAACAAGAATCGATGTGTGTGTGTGTGTGTGTGTGTGTGTGGCTTAACTATTACTGTGATGCTATTCAAGAAATTCTGTTCACACATTGCCAGGTGGTATTCAGGTGATAATTAGAGATCTCCCAAATTGTAGTAGTTGCTGTCAATTATAATCGACTCTTGATTTCCTAGCCTACCTGGAGGATTGCTAAGCGGAGCTATTATGTTGATGATTTTGTATTATTGATGATATTGATTGTGGGAGCTGAGTATTAAGCGATTTCTGTGCATAAGTCGAGCGCGGTGACCTATATTATGTCATCAGCACTGATGTAAACATGTCACAGGTGTAGTCATCGACCGAGCTCCAATACACGGTACTGATTGCTGGTGGTGGTGATGTTTCAATTATTTATGAACGTGCTATTGAATGCATTGACCCAGAGGTGGTTGCCATGAATATGTGATAAAATTGATATCACCCTACACGGTGAGAGTGTAATTATTGTCATTAAAAATTCATTGCCTTAGTCTGTATATTCCATCAGCACTTTTCAGTCGCCGGAATTCATTAATTTTTGCCAACCGAAAGTTGGTCGCTTGCTGGGTTTTTATGTGTTTTCCTAATAATGATAAAGCCGACGGTTTTGTGATATACGTTTAGTGATACAGCGATTGATGGTACTACAATTACACTTCAACTGTTAACACTAGCAGTCCCTAAAATATGTATATGATTAAGAAAGAAATTAATATACTTATCAACACTTCTACATAAAATGGGGTTGCGAAACATGAGAATAAAGTATTAGGGAAAAATATTATAGTTGATCTTAATTGGAACAAGGAGCGTATTAATTTATTTTCTTATTCATTGATTCAAGATATACAATTATTCATTAAAATAATTGGGGGCGGACCAACAGGCACAGCCTGACAGATTAAGTGATATAATAGGCAGGAATAGGATTATATAATTCTAAGGTTGAATGGAACAAATTTTGGTAGAGTAGCTAGGCTAAATCAATTTTCATTCAAAAATTTAAAGCCTGATGACGCACCCTCAAATTCATTACCAGTCCCCCTTGATACATTGGACACCCATATAAGAAAATTATGGTTTTCAGTCGTCCTGTTCTATACCACCTTTGCTTCCCTTCAACCTTTCTTTGTAATCATTATCATCATCATCACGCAGTTCAAGTCATAGCCCCTACTTGGTGGCCCACTGATTTAGTCTAGAATATGTTGACTATTTCATGAATCTATGACGTTCAAAATTTCGTTATAAAAATCGTGTTGTCTCGGCACTGATATATTGGATATCATGGATATCTCAGCTTCTTTGCAACACTAATCATACTACTTCTCTATTTTTATGACCAAAATGACACAGATGAATGATAATAGATAATAATGATAATGAATAAAATTTTTTTTAGCTTGTCAACTTTTAGCTTTTTTTCTTGTCAAAGTTTTTAGCTGTAGCTTTTCAGCTTGTCACTGTATATATGAAAATTATCACGGACAGATATATTATATATTGTTACTAGCCTACTGCAACACTTCTATGAATTGATAAGAAAACTTTATTCCTCCAAATGTGCACTAGCACATGATTGTGATATAGGAAGGGCGTTTCTGCAGTTGCCAAGATTAGTGTGTCCGGAGGAATAAATTAGAATGTGGGAAGACAATGAATCTCCATAGCAATTCGAATGTGTAACGTCGATAATAATCGTTGCGATGGCGATGATGCCGGAAAATAGGGCAACCCTGCAAGGAAAATTGGGAAAGCTGGCACAGGGAACAAATGTTTCCAGAAGAGCGGACTTTGGGAACCAAATGTGCTGGAAGTAATGCTTTAAACATTGTCTGGACTACTTGTTGCCGAATATGTTCTAGTTCTCAATAAAGATTCATGTTTTGCGATCACTACCAATAGAACACAATTGAAGCATGCATTTCCTCAGCCATTTGTCAAAAATCGATGCTTGATAATGTGCTCTGTTAAGGGTAACTGTTAATTGATACACTGGGCAATATTCTCGGTTTAAAATAAAACTATAACTGTTTCTAATGATTCAGTATTTTAAACTAATAGAAATATAATTCTTTTTCTCAAAATAAGTGAAACACATAAGTTATTGAAAATTACAAGAAATGGATCACAAGACAATTTGTAATTGTCACAACCCTTATTATTTAAAACATTCGAGAAACTAGTTCTAGTAGTAGCACCATATTTAATCTCTAGTCAATTTTAGAGTACTTTAGATTGAACTGTCGAGTAATAATTGGAGTAAACATTGTAGACGAAAACACTAAAACTTCAGAGTATAGTCTAGAGTTCGATAAAGATTTAGAGTTTATCGACTTTATTCTAAAATTTATTCGTAAAGTAGGAATGTCCACTCCAAAATCATCTCTATTTCAACACAGAAAGTTACATATAAGTAACGTTGAGTGAAGTTGGAGAGCTAAGTTGGACAGAAGGTCATAAGGTTATCATATATCATTGTAATGGAAGCTAGTGATGAGATAGTTCTAGTTATGCCGCATCTAGTTGGTGTAGTTACTCTGATGAGGCATCTTGAATTTTACTTCAATTATATAACTTATTTATTGAAGGATTGTCTTGATCAAAATACTGGAACTTCAACCTAAATATTTATTCAACCACCATATAATATGGTTCTAGATAAGATAACAAGTCTATTACAGAACCTGTAAATACGCTCTTTAATGAATCAGTAAAGAAAAAAGTAATAAAGCTCTCATTAACGGCTGTATTTGTAGTATTCGAGGTTCGTCTCACTCATCATATTTAATATTCATAAATAGCTTTACTGATTTCATTAAAACTGGTATGATATTCTAATCCTATCTGAGATTTCTATTATCTTCTTGAACGTACATGAAGATTACAGATTTGAAGACGTTACTTATTCGAGGGATTGGAATTGAGAATCCATTAAAAATTAACCTTAATTTTTTGCATCAAGATGACTGTATGAAGGATTGATTCTTTTTATTGAACCACAAGCTGTTTGGTGTATGAGCAAGTACTATAAAACTAAGATGTGACGCTGAACACTGTAGGTCAAACTGAATGAATAAACTGAAAAGTGTAGTAAAGCTGACGGTTTCTAGTACAGTACGTGCAACAGGCTTAGCCCTACGTGCATCAAGGTAGCCAGATCGTTATGTCACTTCTCATCTTGGATGAAAAAAGGTTTGCCTCAAAGAAACTCATCCTGCAACGTTTCAGTGCAACTCAATAGAATAGAAGTGCAGCTTGAACTGGAGACAGAGTCAAACAGAGACAATGAATTCATTGCTGCTATTACTTTTTGTACTAGATGCTGCTACAGAAATGTATTACGCCGGGAGAGCTGAAAAGAATTTCCCTTTCCTCCACGAAAAGCACTTGGCAGAAAGTGAAATGAGACATCTAAATTGACAAGGATGAATGGGACATGGATATTGTTTTTATAGCTCTCTGCATTCATTCTGTATTGTAATATGCATAAATAAAGCACTGAATTAATTCATAACGAACTGTGTGAATGAACTCAGTACAGCATGGGTCAGTACAAGGATTTAGTGAGGTTGAAATTAATAAATTGTTCACTCATTATCCAACTGCTAATATGTTCTGATACAGGATATTATTATATATTATAACGATTTTTGGAAGCAAATCTATTTCAGAAGAGCTCTATGACCTTCTATCCAATCATCATATTGTTCGAGAAAGATTGAAATGAACGAAACATATTTCAGATTACAAGTATAGGTTTACCCAAGGTACCTAGAATACATTGTATTGTAGGTACATTGGGATTACCTGTTAGAACTTATTCCTCTTTTGCGGATCTATAACCATCTTAAATACTAGAGTATCATCGGAATAAAGTATCTGAAGTATTGCTCAAATAGACCAAAACACTCTTGGAAAGACTTTTTGAACAAGTTTCGTAAAAATAATTTACAGTAATTTATATCTCACCTTATCTAAATTTGAAAGAGGAGTAGCAGAAGGTTACCTTATTTTTCCTTTCCCTATAGTTTTGATGATTTACTTATTGTATGAATAAATAAATACAGTGTCAATAAATTTAAAAAAATACTTCTGCAAAGAAGTGCTCTTGATTTCTTTCATCAACAATAATCTCATATATCATCAACGATCTTATTAATAATACAGGAATCTTAATTATTGTCTTTCAAACAATAAATAATTATTTTTATTTTATCAGAGATTGACAATGGTGTAATAACCGAAACCGGTCTTTCCAAGTATCAATAAATCTGCGGTTTTTGACAATTTCTTAGTCTTTTTCATTCAATAAATAATCATCTTTTTTCTCTAAGGCTACTTTAAATAAAAATAAAAATATAAATCTACAAACATGATCTTCCTTTTTGAAACATGTTGTGACAAAATAATTTGAAGGGTACTGAGATTTAAATTTTGTTTTTATAATAAATAATTATTATTTTTCGTACACCAACAATAATTCTTTGTATAATTTATTTATTGATTAAATTCATTATCATCAACAATCTTACCAATAACAATATCACAAGAATCCCAATGATTGTCGTCAAATAAACATTGAAGCTGATTCGTTTATTTGCGAAATAAATAATGTGTTTCACGCTTGTAACATTCAGTTTGTGGGAAATATTTTCATTACTCAGCCATTCACAAGTTTGAATGAGAAGCATTGGTGAGTTTGGCCGCTGCCACCAACAGAAATGCATGCGAAGAATGCTGTAACAAAGTGTTGGGGATTATGGTGGATAAATTCCAGTCTCCAGTTCGGACTACGATCAGAGTTACGAGTGAGGGAGCCAAGTGTTTCCCCCCACCCCTCAACTCCCACTCCACAACAGTTGTATTTCAAAGACGGATTCGGGTTGAAAAGGTCAATTCCTCTCTGTTTAGTCATAAAGTGCGAACAAGTTGCGAACACTAATGCGCAGGCATTTATTACAGAAATCTGTGCGCCAACTTTCGTCTGAAACTGTCGTATTAATCAAATAATTTTCATTACTCCAACATGCAAAATGACAGACATTTACGCTTCAAGATTATTCATGGGATTTTTGTTGAGAGGTCTCTTAATACTCCACATGAAACCCCTCTTCCGTCACTTGATTAAGGCGTTGTCTTTTTACGTTTCAATGAAAGATTTCATCCCGCCTTCTGTAGATGAGTCATTTGCAGTCTGGCAACTTGCAGACTTATTTTGAAAGTTTTATGCCGAGAGGAATAATATGGTTATGTTACCAGTAAGGTCAGAATTCATCCATTTCAACGCTTTAGTGGCTATAAGCAACACGGTTATAAAATTTGTAATTTTTCTGCTAAGTTTTTATTGCAGTAAAAGAGAGTAATATTTTGTCCTATAAGGTTGAAGAGTGTCTATGCTTGAGGTGACACCTTCTTTTTCTTCAGAACAATGATGCTTCAACTATCTAATCAATGTTATTAACACTGATGTTAATGCGTTTCAAGTGAATGCATTTCTTGAATAAAGTCCTCTATGAATAATTAAATAATGCAACCGTCTCTAATTCACCTCGTTTAACAAATTCAATAAGCTGGAATCAATTTATTCTAGGTAGAAACAACCAAGAGTTCAGAGAGTTTATTAATAGTCTAATAATAATAATTTATTGTATTTGAAGCTGATTGGAAATCTTGCAATTAGCAAATTGAAATAAATAATGTATGCATGCATCAACAATCGATTATATTGTGTAAATTACTGATTTCAACCATAAGAATAAACATTTATCACTGGATCGGTTTTTTTCTTCACACTATAGTATTATCTATCGTTTGTTCGATACTCATGATTGTGAGTAAGAGTCATTTTGATAGCCAAGGAATAAGCTTCAAGTATAAAAATCTTGTACAAATTAGGACCGTTTGCACAGTAACAGTTTAAACTAAATTTCATTTTTAACTCGATTAAATCCGTATCAAGTCTCCTTTGTTATAATGTGCTACATTTTGAGTTTAAGCCACCAGCTGATTAAATCCGGTTCAAGCTTTGACTGTGTAAACGGCCCTTGATGCATTATTCACTGTAGATTGTGACTCACCTTTCAGCCAATCTTCCTATACTGCATAGCAAGTTAGCAACATAAATAGTAGAATTAGGAAAGGATTCCTAGAAGTGTATCATTCGACAAATTTCAAACTGTATGATTCAATTCAATTCAATTCAATTTATTTCACCAAAACACAAAAACTTTACAAAGATGTGACAGTCAGAAAAAAAACAATAATTATTATTCTAAATATCTATATCATCTATCTGTAAAATACGGCTGGAGGTGAAGAACTACTGGCATAAGTGAAACACTTGTTCGCCAGTAGGAGTAGAGACTTACCGCAACTGTTTCTAAATCTTAAGCTAATAATTTAATAATGCAACCAAGTGTTTTATCGTTTCATGATTATAATATTGGTAATTATACTTGGCGATTAACAACCAGGAAACTAGTCTATCTTTATCCTATCCTGAAAAATAACTTACACGAGTGCATTTTACTTACTAGGGAACAAAAGAACTGGTGGAACAAGAATTGGAATATTATCCTGAACTAAGCTTACGGTAGAAATGAAAAGAAAAATGTGATGAGTTCCTGAAAACTGTTTGTTCGCTCTCTGTAGCATTATGCATATTTGATTATCAGGATGCGTGACATTCATTTCAAAGCCGGAACTCCAAACAGATATTGGAAGAATGAACTGGGCCACACATTTCTGAAAGCGAGGATGATATTTTTTATTTTTATCTTCTTCAAACGCGTTTTGGACAAGTTTGAAATTCCTTCCCTTGTGATGATGGCTTGTTCGGTGGAGGAAGAACATTTTTACTTTCCAATAAAGCAGC
The DNA here is from genome assembly GCF_014356525.2 of Nilaparvata lugens. Classification (NCBI taxonomy): domain Eukaryota; kingdom Metazoa; phylum Arthropoda; class Insecta; order Hemiptera; family Delphacidae; genus Nilaparvata; species Nilaparvata lugens. Next base: position 15,907,272 of record NC_052507.1, read on the forward strand.
GTCCAGACAAAAAGTAAAAACTGTATCCGAAAGTGGTTCATGTCATACTTTCTCGTACAGTTTTGTTGTTGTGAGGGTGAGGATTCTTTCACATTCATGGAAGTAGACTAACATGAACGACGTGTGCCATTCATTTCTCATCTCTACCCTCCCTTTTCATTGGATAGCTCTTCCCTCTCATCACTCTATCTTCCTCCCTCACCATTCCCGAGTATCGTATCATCAACGCCGAACCAGGTTTGTTTAGCGTGATATCGCCTTCATCATAATATCACCTTGTTGCCAAAGAAAAACAACATTTTGTCGAGGCCAACGATGAGTCACTATTTCTGATATCAGCTTATCGATTTTCCCCCACGAAAAGTGGAATCCACCGGCGGCCGGCGAATTTTTCTTTTGTGCATTCCATCCACTTCAACAGATACTCCATACAATGTGGATTAATTGGCTGATCAAATAAATTCTATTCATGCTTAGGCGTTTCTCAAGGTTAGATATCCTCTTCAAAAATTACCTTAAATTGGAGAAGAAGTTTTAAAGGGAAGGTATGTCTTTCGTGATCCTTTTTCATTCTATGAAAAATTACTTTTACATCATATTCTCAAGTGGACGTTTCAAGTGAATGCATTTCTTGAATAAAGTCCTCTTTGAATAATTCAATAATGCAACCGTCTCTAATTCACCTCGTTTAACAAATTCAATAAGCTGGAATCAATTTATTATAGGTAGAAACAGCCAAGAGTTCAGAGAGTTTCTTTTATTAATAATCATAATTAATTGTATTTGAAGCTGATTGAAATTCATTCAATGGCATTCGCAATCATGTGACTCAGTTATCGTCTATTAATTAGATTCTGATTGCTAATCAGAGCTATGCAATCCTATTATCTCCTGTTATACATAAAAAACAATGATTATTTCTCTGATATGCAGTTACTATTCTATAATAGAGAGAGATGTAATAAATTATTATTTTCATCTCTCTGATTGAATAAGCTTATCTCAATAGGCTTTTTGAAATAATTATTTATTGGATAATAGAGAGATGACATGAATTACGTCTATCTCACTGATGAATAAAGAGTGTTCTCATTTCTTGGAAATTGATTGTGGGCATACAAGGAATGGAAAATTTTCATAGAAACAATTAACAATTTCCGATAATCGACAATTCTCAACAAGTAAGACCCATTTACCTCGGCATTTATCTTCAGTACACCATTATAAATTGACGATGGAAATGGGTTGATCGAGTTTGAAGGAGAATTTGTAAGATTCTCAGAAGGTTGTTGAAACTGATTAAGATAAGGAAGTGAACAAGCTATTGAAAGTTGTTAGAGTAGAATTCTAAGAAATTGCATCACTCCAACCCACACCAAAATAGATTTTCCTTGATGATCGAGTAATTAAATTTGAATCTTCCGAATCACGTGTAAACAATTGATTATTCTAATGAAATCATGTGAGAAAGTAGCAACCGTTTCCCCGGTGATTTTCCTTCATTCCAACAGCTATTCTAATCAAATAATCAAGAAGCTGATCCAGATAATTTTAGTGGAGTTCTATGTTTTCCTGGAAGATTGAGAACGTTATCGGGATTTACAACTATTGGGATTGGGAAACAGGGGATGGGATCTGCATTAAAAAATTATGAAGAGGCCAATTATATGATGGAAGGGAATCATCATGCTACTGCATTTGAATACTCCATTAGTTACTGAAACTGGTTCGAATAGTTTTAAAAATTTTGTACTCAATGCTCTCAAGTCTATACTGTTAGTGCCGTTTGCACAGTATCAGTTTAAACTGAATTTCATCTTAAACTGTTTCATTGTAAACGTTCAATATAAAGTGGTTCATTTTTAGTTTAAGCCACCAGCTGATTAAATTCAGTTCAAGCTTTGACTGTGCAAACGGCCCTTAACGTTATTACTAGTAGTTCTGTAAACAGTAGACCTCGCGCTCAGTAAGTTACATTGACCTGTTGTTATGTTTTCTCAAAAATTAATAAATAATTTATCAATTAAAAATGTCTAGAAAAAATCCTAAATAAATATAGAGCTTTCTGTCCTATCGTACCGTGACGTGTCGTCCCGGAATGTGAATATGAGCGCTGTTATCAGGTCTGGCTGCAACTGTCTACAACGTTGATGGAAAGATACATTTTCAAGATGTTCGATGTTTTTGAACGGGTAGTATTATAAATAGTCAACTGTCTACTAACGTTGATGGAAAGATACATTTTCAAGATGTTCGATGTTATTGAACGGGTAGTATTATAGTCCACTAGACAGCTGATTTATGATGAATAATTCTATAGTCTGATTTTTACTGTAATATTGGCGTATGAAGGAGGCTCCTTTTTCCTTTTATATTTATCCTTGAAATGCAAAATTTCCAAAAACCTTGTATATACGTCGACACAAAATTTTAAAAGAAACATACCTGTCAAATTTCATGAAAATCTATTACCGCGTTTTGCCATAAATGCGCAACATAAAAACATATAAACATTTAAACATTAAGAGAAATGCCAAACTGTAGACTCGAATCTTAGACCTCACTTCGCTCGGTCAATTATGCAACTATTACCACTGACAAGGCAGGCTTGCTGCTGTGATATCACTTACACAGTTAACTACCTGATGCTACCATATTTCCATTGCTGAAAAAACACCACATTTTATCAGTATAAAAACACACTTGAAAAAAATGCATTTCTACTTGGGAATAATATGAGCTCGATTACCTGGGGGAACGAGCTTCACTCTGGAGTGTAAAAGCATAGACTATTAGTAACGAAAGATTGAATTCATAGTTTATATTTATTAATTTATTCATTTTTCCAGTTGTACAATTATTTTTACAGTTATATGAGGAGGTACAACAGGCTATGCCCAAAACTGTTCCTTTTAAAATTTATACTAGAGTCCAAATCAAATTCTAGGTGAAGTTACTATCACTCATCAGAATAACAATTTATACACTCTTAAAAAAACAAACATATAATAAATTTCAAATATATATATGAATTCGATTTAGAATGATATACTATGTTTGCTACAATATTTGTTAATATACTATGTACTATTCTACACTAACAGCATCTACTTACTATTTTTGACTTTCTAAAGTAAACATGTTGTCTAAAAAAAAAAGGAAAAGTTTTTCTTGCTGGGTTATTCTTCTCGTGAAATCAGCTGAGGAATAATCCACACATGCACTCGCTCGCTCACTTCCATTACGGTATCGACAGACGACAGAATTTCCAGCTGTTTTTCCAAGGACGCATTTATCCTTTTAATGTCCTCCAGCGAGGGTTGAGGCTTCAGGGTTGAGACCTAGTGCAATCGAATTTTCATACCATAAACCTACTTTCTTTCGAATTTCGTGAGAATCTTTAGAGCCGTTTTCGAGACATACAGTAACATACAGATATATAAACATATAAACATCTAAACATAAAAACAGAAATTGCTCGTTAAATAGTATAGTATATTTCCACAATCGACCATTTCTTTGATCTAACACCTCCTGCCAACGTCTTCATAAAACAAAAATCATTAAAAAATAACTTTGTGCAACAAAATGATGACCCCTGAGGATCTCATTCATCCGTGACTATTATTATTCATTCACTTATCTGCATTACCGACTCTTCATCCTCTTTCACCTATGTCAGAGATTCTCTCCATCTCATTTACTCCTGTGGAAGTCTATTGTAGACGAAAGTCATGGCTAGTGAGTTTTCACGAGCAGTCGGAGAGTCAGCTGAAAAGTTTCCAGGATATCATATTTTGAAGTCATTACACAGAAGAGGGTTGCAGCAGAGAAGCAAGCCACCAGTTACTGTTATTATTCTAGTTTGAAAGTAGCGGGATAATATTAAGCGGCATCCTCACCCACCCCTACCCCTGCTGCAATGAGGGTCGGTTAACATAAAATGTTTGAATTACTTTCAAAATTAGCTTTCACCGTTGTGTTAGTTAATTGCTTTAATTACGGGAGAACATCACCAGGATAGAGGGTATTTTTATGGCCACATAACAGGATGCAGTCATCAAGATGCATATAAAAAGACAGGCGACCTTTCGGCAAAATTGAAAACAAACCTCTTATGGCAATTGGTGCACTTCACTCAAACTGTGTGAGAGAGAAAATGGGAGACAAAAATACTCGTACTTGCATCCATGCAACCTACCCCCTTTTAATTTTAATATTAAACCGGTTAGTCGTACTATATTATAATGAGAAGAGAGTTTCTCTAATAAATCATCCAAAATTTGATGACATTTTCATTAACCACTGTAATACAATATATAGCACCTCTGATAACAGTACTATTGACAATCCTATTCTATTTTGTATTATAACTTGGTGAGCACAAGATCAACTGTGTCATAATGCAACACAATTATACAGGAGACTACGATAATATTACTTGTGTAATGGATACTTCATGTTTTAATAATATCAATATAGTACTTTTCTGTTTTGTGGTTCGTCTGCTGATGCTTTATAATCCTTTCAATGATTCCCTGAGTCTATAAGTGTACTATTCTTTGTACAAGTATCTCCTAGTTCTATGGTTTTCCCGTTCAATCATATCTTCACCCCATCCTGGCATACCCACATTTCCTTCACGTTTCCTGATTCCTTTTATACTCTTTCCAGGATGGAATGATTTCCTAATACATGGATAACCAGAGTTGGAAATCCTGGAAATCCTCTCCTTATTCTAGCACACCCCACCACAAAGCCTGCTACCTTGTATTTATTGATAATTGTGATTTGTTCATATTTCAATTTTTGAGTTTTGTTCTTATCTTGTGTGTGTTTTTGAAATCAAGAATTTTTTCTTTATAATTTTATTCTGATCAATCATTTACGACGTCCTATTCGCATTTCACAATATTTTTGGTTTTCTTTGCTAATAGGTATCTTTAATTATAAGGATTTATAATTATATTTTCACATCATCCTCTGAATGACGGGAAGAATAATGATAGAATATTGATAGAGGAAGCAGTCTCAAGTGAGACCAACCCCTGGGTGTTGCTTACAAAGGTAATGATAAACCAATAGTAGTGACAGACTGACAATAGTAACATTGTAGCTGTTAATCTTAATAATTTTAGTAATAGAGGAGTCATTCGGTTCCGATTTAATGATAGGATTTGCTTCATTGACGTTGAATATTTTATGAAGGGGTTGTGATTGGCCATTGATTGAAGTGATTCTAATGGAGTAACCAAATAGGTTTCCAATGACTGACTGCAATGCAAGCTGGTCGGCCAAATTGGAAGTTTCGTGACAATGGTCTATTAGATTGACGGCTGATAAGGCGGGTAATTTACTCTTTTCTGCCCAGAATGAATTTGAGGCGTTGCACTAAATTATTATGTCCAATTATTTTTCATCGGTTTTGAAATTTAGTTGTAGAACCGAGGTTTTTAATTTAAAATACATGAATCTCATGTTAATAAATAACACTTTAATTACTGGTTAATTTAATCTCAGCGCTAATCGCTACCCTGAGCTACCCTCCTTTTTTTTAATGGGATATTAACCTCTTTCTAGTAAAATAATGCCTTAGTCCAGTCCATTCATGAAAATTACTTCTTTTTTAAATTGTTTCGAAGCATATAGCTTGGTTGTACAATATCGTTTGTTCTCTAATCTTGTTTTTTGGATGTCACAAGAACAAATTCTGAATTTCACTTAGTTTCAATAGAATATTGGTTGGCTTTTTCGATCCGACACCTACATAAATACAATTCATATTATATTTATCTATAATTATGAAGTAATTAGAATATTTTTCCGCATCATTCTCCTGATATCTTGAAGTCTACTTTGTCGTGGTGTCGGGTAATGTCAACCTACGAATTTCCTCCTCTATTCTCCTTCGAGATTCACTGTAATTCTTGTTTTATTTTTTCCACTGCGGATGAAGCCCACATGAGCTTTCTGCTTGTGCAAGGGCAGTATAAAGTGCTTTGGTGAATCTATGATTGAAGAGATCATATTCCATGCCATCGGCGGGACTCGAACCCACGAACCAGGCGGTGCTAGCAGAACGAAGTTTATAATGCTCCTTATCAATATATAAACCTACCAGCCCGTCAATATAACTTGTACCAATATAATTATTATCCTCCTCCATCATCGTTTTATCTCACAGTTTCCCTCTTTAGCCTAGGCACACACCAGTTAGTCAAGTCAAGACTAGTCACGATTAGTCACAATACTTCACATAGTTGCATATGAAGACATTTGCAATGACATATCGGTGTGTGTTGCTTCATGAGCAGCTATGTGAAGTATTGTGACTAATCGTGACTAGTCTTGTCTTGACTAACTGGTTGTGCCTACCCTTAGTGTTTCTGATAATCCTTTTAATATTATTAAACATAATTATATCGTATATCAAGTGCTAATATTCCACTGTTTATTATAATATGGGATTCTATCAACTATTTGTTAATAGTTAATAGCTTTATATAGCTTCAATATTAATAGCTTTATTAACTCACTGCTCGAACAACACTAATATCAAAAAACGAATCCTCTTGATTAGAGCCTAGATTCATCATATAACACACTTGCTTAGTTTGGTAATCCTCTTCATATTGCATAAAGCTACTGTAATGGCTAAAACCTAGATACATCACAATTTAAACGTATGAACATTGTTATCCGCCTTTATTAATGAGGCTCTGTTCGTGAGTAAGAGATACTTGAGCAATACCGAAAGCCTGAAGCATAATTTTGTTTTTATTTTAGATGGTGGGCATTAGGATGTGAGGCCAAGGTTCATTAGAGGAAGTAGGCAGACAGGAAGTAGGCACTTGTGGCTCAAGTTGAGCACGTCTTGACGCCTTGTGAAGCTGCCGCCCTTGGAGAGCACTGTCTGAGAGAGAACGAGGAGAAAAAAGGAGAGTGTGGGGGTGTGAGTGAAGGAGGAGGAGAAGTAGGACGAGTAGGAAGAGTAGAATGAGGAGGAGGAGGAGAAAGAGAAAGAGAAGAAGGATAGTGATAAAGAGGATGAGGGGAGGAAGAATAGGAAGTGGCGGAGGAGAAGGAGGAGAAAGAAAACGGGTTGAGGAAGGGATGTAGGAGAAGTAGAAGGAGGAGGAAATGCAGGTTGGGAAGGATGAGGCGGTGGATCAGAAGGACGTGGAGAAGGAGGTTTTCGTGGAGAGGGAGAGAAGAGGAGAAGAAGTAGGAGGAGGAGGGTTAGGAGGAAATGGAGGACGGGAAGAATGAGGAGAGGGATCAGAAGAAGGAAGTAGAGAAGGAGGAGGAAGATAGGAAGGAAGAGATGGTGGGATAGGTGGTTGTTGAAGAGAAATAGAAATAGCAGTAAAATATGGAGAAGATGAAGGTGAAACACAAGAAGAATAGTATCACCATTCTTTGGCGGAGGAGGAGGAGGAGGAGGTGGAAGAGAAGGAGAAGGAGGAGAAGGAGAAGTAGGAGAGGAAGAAGTAGGGGAAGAAGAATTAGAAGAAGAAGAAGATGGAGAAAAAGGAGAAGAAAGTGGAGAAGAAGAAGAAGAAGAAGAACAAGAGGAAGAAAAGAAGAAGAAGAAAACGACAACGAATAACAACGCGAAAGTCTCATGCAGAACTCTAGATACTGAAGTTTAAGTACGTGCATTCTGATAGCACAGCGCGGCCCTACCTGAGACTTAAAGCAGCAAACAACAATTTGTCTAGTTTGTTGGAGCTTGACTTGTATAATAATAATCATATTGGTATGCGTGCGCGGGAACAGTGATCTTCCCTCAAGGATAGAATACAGTATATTATATTCTACAGCATATATCATATATTATAAAGTATAGTATGAAACTATAGATATATAGCTCTGGATAGTAGCTATACTATGCTTGATCTTCACTTGCTATTTGTTAGTTGCGATTCGCCGCCAACTTTGAGTCTGGATCTTGCACATAAAGTTTCAAACTCAGCCTCCTTCAATGAAATCATCTATCGATAGAAAAGTCAACGTCATATTATCTCAATTATTCAATATATTGAGAATGAGGGGTACAAAGTAATGTTCTAGTTCTCCCTGATACAATACAGTTAACTATTTCACATAGAAATTTTTCCATAAATTCTTCAGAGATCTTTCAAATACTGATAGATTATTCCCAAAACCTTAAATTTTATATTTTCATGATTTAGTTTATTGAAAATGTGACGTTTTAGTGCTGTTTCAGCTGACAAAGTGCTGTTTTAGTTCTCTTAGATACAATAAAGTTGAATAATTTACATCAAAATTACTAGTAGTTCTGTGAACAGTAGACCTCGCGCTCAGTAAGTTACATTGACCTGTTGTTATGTTTTCTCAAAAATTAATAAATAATTCATCAATTTAAAATGTCTAGAAGAAATCCTAAATAAACATAGAGCTTTCTGTCCTATCGTACCGTGACGTGTCGTCCTGGAATGTGAGTGTGAGCGCTGTTATCAGGTCTGGCTGCAACTGTCTACAACGTTGATGGAAAGATACATTTTCAAGCTGTTCCATGTTTTTGAACGGGTAGTATCATAGTCCACTTTGCTCGGTCAATTAAAAAAGTTCACCAGAAATCTTTCAAATATTTATTTATTTATTCATTCATTGTACAAAACACTATAATCATAATAATTATAATCATGACATTGGAGGAAAAACTAGGCTGAGCCTGTACTATTTCTCTCCAAAAATTTTGATAAAATGTTTATGTTGACCAAAGTATGAAATCACACACTGCTTCGTCACTCGATTTCATTTATTTATTGAGAACAAGAATATGTGGAAGTAACAGATCAATGATCCATTTTGCTTCCATTACATTAATCGTTTGAAAAACAAAGAAAATTTGAAATACAACTGAACAAATTAATATTGGAAATAAGACATTAAATGTAGAAACATTTATGTTGATGATTATAAATACATTAATATAAAATGCAATTACATAAAGTAATTATACAATCGTAAGTTCTGCACCAAATACTAAAATGATAAATGAAAAAAATTTCGGTCCAGGAATAATGATTTGAAAATTTTGAATTTTAAAGGTTGACGTAATCACGGTATATTGAAGAATTTTCATCTAAATACCGTGGAAGTAATACATAAATATGATACAAGAAACCGGGATAAACTGTTCTTGGGTAAACACGAACTTGAATTTTAAAATGTAACGGCGAGGATAAGCCTCCACCAAATATGTGAGCTACTGCTGTCCATCTCTAAAATATTAAAATAGAAATATCGATGAATTACTCACAAAACCTTACATTTTCCTAAACCCTCAACTTTGCTGTACCTTCAAAGCCTCTAATTTTCCGGTGAAAAACCATCACCTGAAATTATCTCTTCTAGACCATTTTCTTATACTTTGAAATATCTTGAAACTCCTAAAAAGTATCTTGTATTTGTGTGAACTGCTATCGACTGTTCATTTGCATTCCTCTCCTATTCTCAATATTCTTGTATTTGAACCCGAATATAAATTTATTCAGTTCCATGTCTCATTTACACATTATCGCCATTGGTAATGAATGTAGTGCTATGAATTATTATTACTGGTAATGAATTGGGGGTGCTATTAGAATCTTACTAGAAATAATTTAATAAAGTATTCTAATTTGAGTTTATAGAGAAGCATTTTTAGTTGAGTTCTGAATGGACAAGATTTTTTTCAAACAAACAGTATTGTATTCAATTATCTGTAATATCATTTGTATAATGAAATTTGTCATGTAAGTGATTATGATTGAATAAAACTTGATTTGATTTGATACAATACTAAGACACTAAAAATTCTTGGAGTGATATTAAGATAAAAACTTCATGAACATACCCTTGAGGGGGTTAGAGATTATAATTATGTGGCAAAAATTCTATAAAAAATTAAACAGAATGCGTGACCTCACAATCTCACAATCACTCTACTGCCAGATATTCATTTTCCAAATTCAGCACTGTTTGAATTCCCTTTCATTTTGAGGTACAAACACTATTTTCCCCACCGTTATCTGCAAAATGTAATAATATTGTAATGTGGCCCGGATATAACGGAAATTCAAAAACCTTGTGAGAAATATATGTGCGTGACGGAATAGCTTAAGAAATGGTGCTTTCTCACTGGCAACGCTGCATTCGATACCAGATATCGTGTTTATTTCTAACGCAGCCAAATCTAACGTAACTTTCACTGTCGAAAACTGTTTATACTTATCATATTTGCCTTTGCTGGTTGGTGAGTGGAACTTTCACCCACGTTCAAATACAGCTCTATTTTAAGCATTCAAGCATCACAAATTCATCCCACAATGATCTTCCTCTGTTGGAATGGATAACCGATATTTGAAACTGAAAATACTACTAAATTCACAAATCACATATTATCAGATCAGCGTTTTTGGTTACTTGATCCAGTTAATGGAAAAATGAAAAATTATACCAGTAATCAATTCTCAAAGTATCCTATATCATTTTAATCTTTCTCTTTATATCTTTCTTCAATCTTTTTTCTTCCTCTTCGATGAAACAGTATATTTTATAATAGTAATAAGTAGTAATGAATAGTTTTAATACGCATGAATTCTGAACATGAGCTGTAATCAACCAACTGCTATTCTCAAAGAACAATTTGTTCTCAATTGTTGGAGTTTGGAATATTCTGAATAGGGATGGACCGCTATTGTAACAGACCATGGTTCGATTCATAATGGCTCAAAGAATCCCGTTGTTTGGTCATGTGGAAAGTATGACTGTGGGAAGAATCCCTGAAATTGTGATAAGGGAAAGGCTTCACAATAGGAGACACAGAGGGAGATCCAGGAAGAGATTGCTGGATGAGGTGCTGAATGATGTTAGGAGTTTTAGAGTGAGGGGATGGGGAGGCATATTAAACGATAGAGATGCGTGGAGGTTGATAGTTGCGGAGGCCAAGGCCCACCATGGACTGTAGCGCTATACAAGAAGAAGAAGAAGAAGAGGAAGAAGAAGAAGAAGAAGAAGAAGAAGAAGAAGAAGAAGAAGAAGAAGAAGAAGAAGAAGAAGAATACGCATGAGTTCTGAACATGAGCTGTAATTGACCAAATAATGCTATTTTGAAAGAGCAATTTGTTCTCAATTGTTTGAGTTTGGAATATTCTGAATTGGGATGACCGCTATTGTAAATGAAATATGTAAATTGATAATATGATTAATATAATGGGAAAATTTGTTTTGTGAATTCATTACTAGAATTGAATAACATGTATGAATTTGACGATTATCGAGAAAGCAGAATTTCAATACTGAAAATAGAATTTCTGCCAAATACACCTAATACGATTATACTGTCCCTATATAAGTAAGGTATATCGGGTCACAGCACTATCAGCAATCATACTAATAGAATTTAATAGTTGAGAGTTGGATAGCTTTTTTCGATTTTCATCATGTTTTTGGTTCATATTATGGAAATTGACTATTGTAAAACGATTGACAACTTGGTCAGTTTGAAATCGTTTGTTTATATTATTAAATTCAATCAGTGGAATTAGATAATGGAGCAAGTGATATTAAATGTTCGTTTCATTACTATTCCACCATGCGAAATACTCGGACCCCAGTTAATGGAAAAAAGATCAATATGGAAAACTCCAGCATTCAACGCAGCTTCAAGCTTCAGTAATGAATTTGTCGTTCACCAATTTAATTCGAAATGAATTGGCTGATCAGTTCTAGTCAAATGCAAATGAAATGTTTGTACTAGCTCAATATTGATTCTGAACAATTGAACAATGCTGAGAATCCATAGAATCGGTTAATTCAGGTTGACTCGATCACTAAATTGAATTTCTCAGTATCATCTATGTTCTCCAAAAACAAATAGAGCTTGCCAGTTGGTAAACATATAGCTAACTATCGGGAAAAAATCGGCAGTTCAAACTTTTAGAGATGGTTCATTGAGCTTTGAATAAATATTGGCACCGTTCTGGAACAAACAGGAATCTATTCGATAAACAATAGTATTAGTCACGTGATAGATGTGCTGACTTGTTACATCAATATTACTGTATCTTATAACCTTGAAACCTTACAGATATTTACGAATAATTTATTACATGCACATAGTAGCCTACATAAAATTATTGTATTTTGTATATCCTATTATATTAAAAGAGCAATTCTGTATATCTGTATATATTTTTTACTTGCTGGTTATTTATATTTATTTATGGTTATTTATGTTCAACGGATCTCGAAAACGCCTCTAACAATTTTCACAAAATTTGGATCATAGTAGATTTATGTTATAAAAATTCAATTTCACTAGGTCCCATCCCCTGGAAAAACTCGCTGAAGGACATGAAAAGGATAATAATTATTCATCATTGGAAAAAACTGATGATAATTTCGTCGTCTGTCGATAACAGAAGATGCGTGTGCCTGTGTGGGAGAGCGACAGAATATTATGTTCAGTTGTGTAATCAATCAGCTTATCTCACGAGAAATATTATCTAGTAATTTTAATCGACTTGATCAAGATAATCTGATTTGTTGACATGACATGGTATATCATTCTAAATTAGAATATATACAAATTTTCAAAGTTATCATTATTTTACAGTTTCAAGTGATTAATGAGTGTTATTTTGTTATTCATTTTTGTTTGTAAACAATCTAAATTATAACTTCTCTGTTTTCAAATGCTTGGACTGAAAATTGGACCTGAATTCAAGTGTATGGAATATAACCTTCTTTTTGGACTATTTATAGTGTAAATCAAAATTTGGGGAAGAAACAGTTGTGGGCTGTGCCTGGTTATCCCTCCCCAATTATTTTAAAGAGTTGTGTTCTGTTTATCAATAAATAAATAACAAGCGAAGCTCGGTGCCCCGATATTTTTTTCACACAATACTCCTTCAAAGAATTCGTACTAGGAACTTTAAGAGGAAGAAACAAATGCCACAATTAAGTACGCTGGTAGCCTACTTTAATGTTTCTAGAATAGTTACAGATAAGTCTCCTTATGCTCTAAAAGCTTCCATTATATCTTCAGTAGTAAGATTAGTATCCTCTAGAATCTCTAACTTCAAGCTCTACACTCAAAAACGATTCAAAGTCTCTGTATACAAAAAGTTGTGGAAAAGCGTGAACATTTTAGATTAGTCTGCTGCCCTGAAGCCCGAAAACGACAAAGAAAGAACAGCAAGTTCTGACATGTACATCACTTTCAAGGCCAAAAGTGGATCATTATTTCTGAATTTAGTGGCTGGAAATAGGTCAGAAGATGAAATTTGGATACAAGTCTGTATAAGGATAACGAGAGAGTGAGCAAGTTACTTGAATTCATAATTATTTATAAATCGAACGTATTGTGAATACATGAGCAAGTCTCTATTCATACTAATTAGTTTCATATTCATATCATAAAAATTATCCAACTCCGCTATTTTAATTACCCTGATTAGGTATCAATCACTTTACTTGAGACGTTTTGCTTACTCGAGTATGAAGATCTTGAAACCTACACACACGTCTTTGTGACTCGGACTCACAGATCACAGATGAACCAGAGTTGTCAACTGAGTTTTCAACAACTATACCTACTATCTCCATACGATTTCTAGACAACAAAAAGCTGACGTTTGCATTTTTTTGACTTTCGTGTAAACGCAGCTCAAGATATCTAGGTTGAGTCGTAGACGATTTCAGAAGCTCAGTTCCCTAAGAGAACTGGAAGTTCTGCGGCTCCGATATTCTGGTATTCACATTCCATAATATTCAATTTACTTGATACTGTATGATATAAGCTATAAAAATTAGTAGGAAGCTATATTGCAATTGTTAAAGACATAATTGTAACTTCACATTTTTACAAATGTAAAAGTCAGTGGCCGAGTAGCCCCAATATTGAAGCATTCCTATCATCTAAGTTTGAAGGTACTCTAATCATTGAAGCTGATATGGGGGTTTTTGATTAGTTGTTGAGCTGAAGGGACTGCAGAAGCCGTTGTGTTTTCATATGACGAAATGTGAAGTTTGAAGGTATTTCCATCGTTTTGAAGTGGGCCATAGAATTACTGGAATTGAAACATTTCAGCAACAACATTACAGTTCTTGAATGAGAAGTTGAAACTATTTCTGACGCTGTGAAGCTGGTATTATCTGCTGACGTTGCTGGACTATCCTCCGGCTCAGAGTGCCGTCCTAATCCACTCATGATCAAAACTCGTGTCCGTATCTAGACCTAATTTAATCAGTAAGCTCAAACAACAGAATAGCCTGTTTGGAGCTGAGAATAATCAACCCTCGCATTCCTGGTAAACAACTTGACTGACTAATCATTTAGCCAATGATATTCCAAACATCAATATCAAGAAAACGATACACCGTTGCCATCGGCAATCATGTAACAACGAATAGTTTTTCAGAGGTTGGCACTCAATATCAGACTATACAAGGTTCCACTTCAAGTTGTAGTTGGATTAGTTTTTAATATTATAGAATTCAAAATCATAATAAATTGGAAAGAAGTTGTTAGTTATAAGAACATTTTTTACTGTCATCCTGGCGAACGGGAATAGAGACCACCGTACTGTTCATGAGCATTGTATAGATACCAAGATTTTGAGTATTGAATTGCCACTTGCAATTAAAACCACTTTTAACATTATTTCTGAACAGAGATTGAAAATTTAGAAGCGAAAGAGTTTTGTGGTGAATGCCTCCAGGGAGGATTTGTAAATATCCAATGAATAGTATAAGAAAAATATAATCATTGCAAGGAAAATAGTGTGCGTGTGCACACCAGATTTCCTTCTTCTTCTTTCACTAGTTCTATTTTTCTTCTTCTCCTTGCAGTAATATTTCCTGGAATATTTATTTATCTATTTAATCATTCTGACGTTATTTTTTAATGAATAACGATTTGCCTGGCTTGGCTACAATCGGTAAAGCATGAGTGCAAAAATATACAAGTCTGGTTGTGGCCTCTAGAACACAACTTCGATAAAATACTTTATTGGCTCGCTCAGGAGCTCCTGCAGTTTATTGTTCTCGGACAATTTATAGAAATCTTTGGAAGGTATTATTTCCAGAGATTTAATTAATAATGCAATATATTGATGTGTAAACCGGCTTATTCTATTAATGATAGAATCGGATGGTAACTTTCTTAATAATTCAATACTGACAATTTGATAAATAGATATGAGATTTGCCATGCGTGGTATTGGGGAATAAAATAAAGGATACACCATAAAACATTTGATACATATATTGTACAAATAAATATTAAAAGTCAGATAAATATGGAAACATATAGAGCAACAAGCACACACAATAAATACAAGAATAAATATATCAAAATAAAATATCACAGACTAGTACACTATTCTTTAGCTCTTTAGCACGAAACGTTACCATGTGCTTTTTTATTCATTGATAATATGCATTCATTTGTATGCAGCTTAGGTATCGACTTGCTGTTGCTTGTCGATTTAGAGAATCTCACTTTATATCTTCTTTCCAGAAATCATGAAATAATAAATTGATAAATCATAGATTATAAATATATTAATTTCTATAGGCTTTAGTATATTTCTCAATAATATATCTATATATCTCTTAGGGCGTAAGGTTCGGCCTCTGATGGAAGTAGATAAATTAATTTATCCAGTGAACAAGAGCTACATTATATCATTATAAATTGTTAAATAAATTGTTCTTATACCTTCTTAAGACTTGCGCAAGTTTTGTAATAATTTTCAATATTTATAACCTTTCCGACGAGCTAGCTTTTATATTTGTTTCACTCGAAGCACTAAGGGTGCCCTAACTTTATATATTTCGACAATTTATCACTCACGTGCTGAATTTTTATAAGCTGTTGGCGGCGATCCGAATTTCCTGGTCGTCCTGGATTTTTGGTGGCCGAAGTCGTCTTCTTCAAGGGAATAAATAAATGTTCAAATGACTTTCACTTTAATGCAGCACCACTAAGTCTTATGAAAAATTAATTAATGAATTTAAACTTTAAGTCTTTAAAAAGTACAATGTAATAAAGGGTCTTGTGCTCTACAAATTTTAGTGCCATTCCATAATGGTGTCTGGCAGGCAAGTGGGTAGGTTCTACTCTTCTTTCTACAATTTTCATTTCCGACTTACAAATTTACATAAATTTAAATAATTCGCTACTACGCCATTTAAAGGTTCAAATAGTCCGTGCCAATCTACTTAATTATTACCTATATCTTAGGTATGATATTTTATATTTTCTCAGACCATATCCGATACATAAACTGAGTAATAAAAATTTATAAAATCTTATCATTTATAGAAATATTTATAAATACATTCGAATCGGCTCTCTATTGCCGCCCATCGATTACTGCAATTTGATTGGTTCATGCAAATTCACTACTGTATACATGCGCCTAGGAACATCCCACTTCCTTAATATTCTAATTTATCTTTATTTGGTGGTTTAAGTATATTCATAACAGATAATAGTTTTTTATAGGGTTTATAAGTTGTTTCTCCCTTTACAACAATTAGCCATGTGCTTTCCAAAGTCCTCCAGTTGTATACCATTTGGTTACAATAAATTTTTGCCAAGGTGTCTGGCTAGATTTTCACGTTATGCGACTTGATCGTTTATTAGGTCGCCGATCAGTAGGTATTTTAAGCCTAACCTCAAATTTTCCAATACTTTATATAATATAATATAAGTAGCAAATAACTTTCTTTTTCTATTCGGCTGTTCTAATTTTAGCCATGATACCTGTTATTATCTAATCTTTTAATAGTTGTTATCGCATTTGGCGATAATAGACTAGCTATTTCACTTTAGACCTATAAAATTCTTCCAAATTGGGATTTTGCTTGCCCATCAGATTTTAATATGTTACATCATTCATAAACACAAATTACAGAAAAGTACCACAGGCTCACGCAAAAACGGTTCCAATTCTAATTTTCACAACAGTCCAAATGTAGCTAGGTTATGTGTCACTTCAACATTTTTCAATTACACACTCAATTTACAATTAAAAACACACAAAACTCATTTCCAAATTGAAAAAATACTTCTAAACTCAATTGAATCAATCAAAAAATATCCAGAAAACTCCAAACTTTGAAAAAACTATAAAATTTTGAGACCGAAAAGACAAACTCCAACCAATATTATTAGTCTTCTTCTTCTTCTTCTGACTCCCACGGTATAGGCATGATTGCCTGTTCCGGTCTTTAAAATAGCCTTGAAAATTAAAACTTATCAAAAATATAATTATTAAAATTTAACTTTATGATCGTGTCTAGTTTTAAGATCAAATTTTTCTTGATCTTCCAACGTCTCTCTCACCTGATGGTTTATAGTTGAGTGCTTCCACAGGGATTCTACCGGTTGGCATTCTTTGTATGTGCGCTTTCCATCTATTTCGAAGTTTTTTAATTTCTTCATTCAGTGGCTCAACCTTAAGCACCTTTCGAAAGTCCTCATTTCCAACTATTATTATTTCAATAATTGTTATCCATGACTACTTACAATACTCTAATAGGATACTCTCACTCTTTTACTCTGTTTCTTTTCATCCAATACTCATCAATAAAATCAGAGTCATTTGATTCCAATGTTGATTGGACGCCAAATAGATCCAATTTTAGAGTAGAAAAACAATTCAGAAGACATCCTGAATCAATTTATCCAAGTGGAGAGCTGTCGGTCGACCCCAAATAGAGTCAAAGATCGTCTCTATAACTTCTTCAACTAAATTCCGAGGAGGCCAGAACAAGATTTGTCAACGTCCCACTTTTTTCCCCCAGTAGTACTCGAAACAAGAAACTTCGCCCACCCTTCACCTCTCATAGCAACAGGTGACAGATTGGTGGTGCTGAAGCTGATCGAAATAAAATGTGATAGATGCAGACAAAAAGAATAAATAGGCGTTTCGGGGTTTTCCGGAAAGCGATTTGGCGGATAGAATTCATTTACGTATAGGATACGTCAACCATAAAAAGGCTGAATAATAATTATTTACTATTGAAATAAGCCTTCAAAAAATTATTTCGACGTATTATTTATCAATTTTATTTATTCACTTACAATTCATATTCTATCATAATGTTATAAAGACAATCTATAGCCTATCATACGCATAAGGAAAACCCTATCATACTTTTGCCTGCAGAGTTTAATTGTGGGATGAAATGCGACTTGAACACTGGAAAAAAGTATAATTACAATCACACCTTTGTAACAAATTTTCCTTGCCGAGGCTTTACTAGCCACATTACTCAGCCAACTCAATTCATAGCTCTTAGTAGACTTCCAGTAGTAAGAGTTTTACCTAAAACGTTACTACTGTAAATAAAGGCATTACCAGATTAAGCTTGTACGAAATACGTAGAAATTCAATGAGAATCTGTATGAAATTGAAGTAAGCTTATTGTCTTTCAATAAAATTAAAGTTTTCCATTATTCATGCGTTTCTTCAAATTAAAAAAATCATTCTTATAAACTAAATTAAATTGAATAAATTTTTATTGTCATTAAGCAACATTGGCAATAGACAAAGTCAAAACTATACTAGACATTATACAAAATGTAGTCCTTATATTTGAATAATCCATTCTTATTATCAATGTATCTTTACATATACCTTGGATATTTTCTTGTGAATGCTGGACACTTACTGGATGAAATCATTCCCCGTAATCAGTAGCCTATCGATCCAAAGCTCACCTCTATTAATTTGTCCACACCTAGCGAGTGTTTGACAAACAAGATGTGGTAGCAGTTTGCGCAAATACTATTATGCTGGACAGACAGTTTACCACTTTCACTATCAGACATTATTTGCCCAGACTTTTTAAAACTTTCCCTTTCCTTGTCAGAGATAAACAGTCATTTCATCAGAAATTTGCTGTAATGTTGATTGTGGGTCGAGCTCAATATAGAAATCAATAAAAGAGAAAGCTGAATCTAGTAAGTATAAGAACACAACGCTTTGGAACTGAAATTCAAGTTTATTGGATAAGAAGGCTCCATCTCAGTGGTTTTTCATTACATTCCCCTTACAAATTACAAATAATTCCCTCTATATATAGCTGAGGATAACGATTCGAATACAGGGTTGATAGTAAACAGAATATTTTTTACTATGCATTTGAAAATCAAACAATCGTCAATCTTGTCAGACTGTACGATCTTTTAAAATGATGATTAAGATATTACTGCTGTTGTTACTTCTGCTCTTGATAGTTCGATAGTTACGAGGTGATTACTATTTTGAAGTTTGGTACTCATGATGATGATGATCTGATCAATAGTGATGGTAATGATGACATGATGATGCTCATAATGATGATAATACAATAGTGATGAAAATCCACCAATTTGACGCTCCTATTGAAGATGATGAGTGCCTCACACTTGGGCTGTTGCATGGCGTTCTAATGATACATAAAAGGAGAGAAAGGCCAGCTGCCTCCTTCTTGTTAGCAATGTCTGCGGCCGGAAGCAAGTTTGAAAGGTCCATTTGGTGTGTGATCGTTTATTGGACCAAGGTGCTGCTGGAAGTGGAAGTGGAACAACGTTTGTTCTGTTCAATGAGTGTACATTAGTCGCTCCTGTAGGGGAGGGCTGGCTTCATATTATCAGTGTCGGTGGGGGAAAGAAGAACAAGGTCGGAATCAGATTCCATTCTGCGGGTGGTTGCCTTCAAGAATGCGGTCTTCTCGTTTTCCTCCTCCTCATCCTCCTCCTCCTCCTCCTCCTCCTCCTCCTCCTCTTCCTAAAGCTCCTACTCCTCCCCCTCCTCTTCCACCGTCGTCTCCTCCACCCTCTCCAACCACCCATTTCCCTCCCTTGTTCACATTTCTCTCGTTATCTCATCTCTTCATTTTCCTCTTCTTCTTCCGGAAAAGTTCTACCTTGAGTGAAAATACCTACAATATTTTCACACCTACCTAATCAAACACTTCTAGAAATCAAACTTGAAGTAGTCTAAATATTTCGTTACAATCACCATTCATTACAGCAACATTTATCATTGAGAATCAGGAAAGATAATTTCTGTATTTTGAATACATTTTATCGTATTTTCAATCAATGACGATAATTGCTCATCACTAAAATTATTAAGAAATATCAAACTCTGGCTTTAAAATACTGAACTATTTATTAAAATTCGATTATTTCGACTAGTGAGTTGTGTTTTTATGACTTTAAATTTTGTTAAATTCACGTAAAACATTTTTCAATTAAGGTTTTTGACATCATTTATGATATATGATTATTTGATGATATATGAGTATTAAGCTGACCTTCAAAATTTTCAAATCATTATTCCTGGACCGAAAATCAAGTGAAGAAGCAGTGTGTGGTTTCATGAACTTAACCTCTGGATAACAAAAACATTCTATTAAAACTTTTGGAGAGAAATAGTACAGGCTCAGCCTAGTTTTTCCTCCAATGTCATAACTATATTATGATTATAGTGTTTTGTACAATTTTGTACATTGAGTGATTACTCAGACCTAATTTGTGAATCTCCATGCCCTTTGATCTGGTAGACGAGTTCTCAGGTAGAAGATGACACCATTGGTGTTGAAACATGTTTGTAATTCTGCAATAAATTACTGATATTTTTGACAACAGCCCAGTGTTTTCATTATATTTATATGAGAAGTATTTAGAGCTTGGATTGAGAGTGATTTATAAGATATTGAAGAGTTCTCATTCCAAAATCCTCCATATACTGATCATTACCATAGAGAAACAATAGCGTTTGTGCTATGCTCATGCTATTGTTTCTCTATGCCATTACGTTGTGATGTGGGCTCTTCAGAACCTTACCTCACCCATGTTCTTGATGAACTAATATAATTTCGAAGTGCATCTGCTGAGCTCAATAGCATACCCAATTCGAGAAGTCGTCGAATGTTTATTATTTTTGAAATGTTAAAATTCTATATTGTTGAGATTTGCTAGATTATATTTTATTTTGACCTAATGGATAAATGATTAATGAATTTCATATTAATTGTGATAATTAATAAAACAAAATAAATCTTATAGCACCCTTCATCCAAATAAGATTTATTTTGTTTTATTAATTTAAAAGCAGCCCATGTCAATAAGTGTTTTAATTGTGATAATAAGTAGATAATATTCATCTATATATATATTATATATTTATGTATATATTAGATATTTTTATATATTCATATCACATATTTTGACCTGATGGATAAATAAATGAATTTATATCCCCTATCTCATTGAGGCTCGCTATCTAGTCTGGATTCTGTATTTAGTTGGATACGAATACAAGTCCTGTAGGTTCGTGTTGTCTAATCTAAATTTGGAGAACATTGTTCTATTGTAGGTAGCTTCGTGACATCTCACTACACGTTGTGGTAATATGGAGCTGAATAGAAAGGGAAATATAAGTTGCAAGCAGCCTATTCCCCAGTGACAGGATGGTAATCATCAGCTGAAAAAGCTACAACTGAAAATACTTTGCTATGAATATTGATGTGGTTTGCAATGTCACCGGGTCTCAGTAATCCATCATTCTGTTTTGAATATGTATTACACACGATTTCCGAGGAGAGAGTATTCAGCATTTGCAACTGTAGCAGTTGTCAGGAGGTTGGATTCCACCTGCAACAGATCACGTCAAAATTTGATGGAATTCTGGAAATAGTCCTGCTGTTGTGGTTTTTATCCGTCTCGAATTATTTCAGTTTCAAATTTCCTCGTTCTAGGTTGTTAATTAATTGGCAGCTCTAAACTTAGCAGCATGTTTTATTATTAAATTTTTTTATTGAGAATAACTTCAACTAATTTACTCCGACTAGTTCACATCGCATGCCAATCCTTGACCCAACACAAATTCCACATCATTTACCGTTAACATTAATCTCTTCTTTCTCAAAGTAGCTATGATACTATTTTTTCTTGTCTGTTTTTCACATGTACCATTTTAATCATTCTCTTTTATTACTTTTCTAGTATTCATTGTCACGTTATTCTTGATATTAAAATAACGATTAGCCTCCTGCTTGGCATCAGTCGGTAAAGCATGAGATTTAATATAATTAGGTCGTGGTTTTCTAATAGTATTCAGTCTTAAAAAATCTTGATAGGCTTAGGTATGAGCTTCTCCTATAACTCTTGTAATTCAATAAATAATAAATATATATATAAAAATGATACTTATACTATAGAGATGAGGAATAAAAAATAAATTGCACACCATGAAAATTTCACACATATATTACACAAATAATGCAAAGATCAATCGAGGCAAAAAATATATATAGAGCGATAAAAAATATAATATAAAAAATAGAACAATATTTGAAATCAATAAAAATATCACAGGCTAAACTTTATATTCTAGATTTGTGGCACGAATCATTACCATGTGCCTTTATCTTGAAATCATATGCATTCTTTGGCATGTAGCTGTGACATGTACTTGCTAATACTTGTCGGCTTGGATAATTCAATCAAAAATATGTGCTCTAAGATCAGCTTGATAAATTAGCCACTAATAATCCAAATATATATATATTAAAATCTCTAGTATTTAGTAGATTTATTTGTATCGAATATATATTTTTATCTCAGGGTGCAAGATTCGGCACCTGACGGAATAGGTAGAGCCATTCATCTAGTGAATTAGAACTATGATAAATTATCGCAAATTGTATTGCAAAAAATTAAATATTGTATGCATACGTTTGATAGCCTAGATTTCGTACTTCTTTGATTAAATAGAAATTTCTAAAATATTGATCTATATATTTTCTTTCAATTAAATACCTTTAATACTAATTTTTACTTGCGCAAGTATTACTCTTATTAATTTCTCAATTTATAATAACCCTTTCGGCGAGCTAGCTTTGATCATCAGATTATTTCGAAGCACTAGGGCGCCCATCACTAAATTCAAATTTAATCACTCACGTGTCGAAAATCTTCTTGTAAGCCGCCGATGTCGATCCAACTCCATGTGGTCCGGGAATATGGTAGCCGGAATCGTCTCCTCCAAGGGGTTATAAATTAATTATAATGAAAAATGACTTCTGCTTCACAATAGCATCACGAAGTCTTTTAAGAAATTTAATAATTTACTTTAACTTTAATTTTTACAAAATTATTAATAAGGTACTTCGCTCTAAAATATTTGGGGTCCTCTTATGGTGGCATCTGGCTGGCGAGTGCTGGTTCTTCCTTTTCAAGTTTTACAGATCCTCTTTCCGACTTTCAAATTAGCATAAAATTTAAATATCTCAATCCTCCGCCATTGAATTCAAATAG
Source organism: Nilaparvata lugens (assembly GCF_014356525.2). Taxonomy (NCBI): domain Eukaryota; kingdom Metazoa; phylum Arthropoda; class Insecta; order Hemiptera; family Delphacidae; genus Nilaparvata; species Nilaparvata lugens. The sequence continues at coordinate 15,930,610 of NC_052507.1, forward strand.
ATCTTACAAAGAATGCCAAAATATTGCTTAGATTATATGATTAATAATTTCTTTGCATTCGAGCCATATTGATAACATAGATTACACAAATTTTTACACAAAATCTACTACACTTATATAAATATATATAAATATTTTTGAAATGGCCTACAGTTGCCGCCCATTAACTGCCGTTTTACTATTGGTGCATGCAAATTTTTATTAGGTATTCATGCGCCTGGTAACTCTTATTTCCTGAATACATTAAATTATTTTTATTTGGTTTTTTATTCATGCTCTTTGCATGCTAGTTAATATTCTATATATTAATATTAATTCCATGCTAACTAATAATTAGCCACGTGGACGGGTGTTTTTTCACATTGCACACCATCCGAATGCAATAAAGCTCTGCCAAGGGGTTTTGGTCAGATTCTACGTTCTTCGGTTTGATCGATCTCTAGGTCACCGATCTGTGAATACATCTACCTAACCTCAATCTTCAAATATTTTATAAATAATCTATTTATGAGTAGTAAACTTCCTTCAAATCCTTTTTAAGTTCTTGTACCATTTAGCCAGAACAAGCTGATGCTATCTAATCTTGTTTATTATCTGCTTGGCGATATTAGCCAATTACTTTATTTTTAGACCTATTACTATTTCTGTTAGGGTTTTTCATCTACCCAGATTTAAATATGTTACACGCGCCCCTGGGTTTGAATTCAAAATATTTGAGAATCACAATGTTTTTAATGAAAACCCACCCTTCAATACATTGATATACACTATACTTTATTTATAAATTATACTCTCCTACTTCTATCACATTTCGCAGACATATTCGCTGCATCTCCTTTATACCTTTATCAAAAACAATAACAAATTCTCCTCTTCAACACACATAAAAATATCATAAATATAAACTTCTAAACGTACTCCTCCTGACACCATTTACAACACAGTAATTTTTGAATTCGCCGCTTGCAGGGCTGCCAACTTAACTACACACATTTCATAATTCTCATAAATGATTCCTTTTAGACAATAATTTCGATTCATAAACTTCTGGGCTTATATCTTATAGTATTTCTTAGGTCTTAATATAAATAATTTTCTATACATCAGGTACAATACTTTCTTTGCTAATGGCTCTTTGGTTTTGGTAACTGGTATTCACTTTAAGTCTTTTCAGGTAACAAACGTGGCATAATTAAAAGTAATAAATATAAAACATATAAATAAATATATCGACATTAATAAATATAATAAATAACAATAATAATAACTTTTTGGGTACAGTATTTCTTTTTATAAACATATGTTCAACAGACATTACATTCATTTGATTTGGGTGGCTTTGTCAGCTGGTCGCTGTTCTACAATTCATAGTGCTACATGTTACATCAGAATTTGCTATCGACTTTCATAACTAACCTAACTGCTCAATTTTTTTCTTAAAAAGGTAATTAACAAATTTTAATTTTATTATCCCCGCTTGTGTCCTTTTTTATCTGATGTATATAATTTAATTACATATTTAAAAATTGTTCTTTTCCTTATTGCAGGCTTCTAACGGCTGGAAGGAATTAAAACATTGGATGGTTGCCACGAGGTCCTATACCAATATTAAATTTATTAAGGAAGGTCAGTAATCGGTTTGATAATAATGTTTTCCTTGATTTCTTATCATATTTATTTCAAATTCTGTGATGTGGTTTGTAGAAATTTCGTGGCTTTCCCGTATCTTTTGGTTTTCTGCTTGTAGCTGTTGTAGGCTGGCTAGGTTATCTGCTGTTGATTTGTGAGGCTGTCCTATTGATAATTTTTTCATCATAAATTTAAAGCCCTTGTATCTCGTGTATTCTCTCTTCAAATAACTCCTTGTTCCTTTAATAATAATTTCTTTTAATTGATTCAAAACCTTCCATTTATTTTCTTTCAATACTATCCACATAGTTTCTTTATAAACAACCTTAATCCTATCAGGAAACAGTTTCGTAAAGCGAGATTTTTCATAGGCCATAAACTTCTTCAATAATATTATCCTCTTCATTATTTCATTAATATCACAATTTTTAGCAAACATCACAGCCATTATAACAAATAGTATACAATATATAAGAACATTTATTATCTCCTTAATAGTATAACCTCTCAACATATAGCCAGGTACTTCCACTTTCTTAATATTATTTTTTAATTCTTCCAATCTTATTAGCTTTCTATCCTTTATCAACTTCCATAAATAGTCCACTTTATTTTTATCCAGGCATGAATCAGTAGTAGTCATAGTAGTAGCTCCGTTTTTATCCCATTCATTCGATCCATTTTGCCGGTCACCTCGCTGATTGTAGCCTTTAAAGCGTATGTGCCGCGGATGCATGCCGTCGGTCCGCTCCTGTCCTCCTCGGTGTCGGTCCGGTGTTCTTTTCGGGCGTTTGAACCGTGCATGCGGCCGGTATGCGCGCGCGCGGTTCCTCCTTCGTCGCTTCTTCCGCCTCCGGGCCTTGCGGTGCATGCTCTTCTCCCGAATGTCGTCCTCCTCGTCCTGATGTCGGCCGTCCCGGTATCCTCGGGCGCTTCCGTCTCCGGGCCTTATGGTGCATGCCTCTTTTCTCCTGCATGCCGTCCTCTCTGGTGTCGTCCTCTTGGTCCGGGTCCTTGGTCTGCTGTGGGGTCAAATGATGCGCGGGTGCGGTGGCGGTCTCTTGATGCGCGAGTGAGACGTTCAAAGCGGATAGTATGGTGACGGTCTCCTCCTGGCAACTGTTTATTTTTAGCAGTGATTCTTCGGTGGCAGGTTGCTCTTCGGTGGGGAACAGGAAACTTAATAGAGGCTGATGCTTGCGGCTGGCTTTAATTGCATGTTGGGCGGCGGTTTTTTGTGATAGGCTGTCTTGTATGGGATCCTGTGTGTCTGGTGGTGGGTTATCTTGTGTTTCTTGTAACAAAGTCTCCGGTAAATCAATTCTGAATGTGGTGTATGACGTTGAAATATCCTGCTTTTCTTGGTTGTTTCATTTGAGCTTGTGCTTGTATATCGGGGGTATCATATAGTCCTGGTTTATTAGCTGTAGTTTTCTGTATATCTGGTGGCGGGTCGTTGGGTGCTGGGTTCCGGATTTTTTGTTGATTCAATCCTATTGCATGTGCTAATGTATAGTTTGTACTTATTTGATGAGGTGGCGGTTTGTAATTCTATTATAATTATTCTGAGTGTAATCATTATTTGTGTTGAATCGATCATGGCCATAATAATAATTTCTTTCATAGGTTTGCTGTGGATAATGATTTGTTTGACGATTCTGAAAACTTCTATTATTCCAGCTGTTATTATGATTATGATTATAGCGGCGTTTAAATTGAGGGGTAGATCGTGAGCAATCATATGGTACTGATTCATAGTTTTGGCTGGTATACTGATTACTTTTCGAGTTATGTTGATTTTGTGTATATCTCTGGTCTGAACGGTGGTTTGACATTGCCATCACAGACTGTATGCCATATAAATGATTTATCAGCTGCTTACAATCAGTAATGGGTTGTGTGGCGAGTGCCATTCTAACTTGATACGGTAGCTTCTTTAAAATAATACTTGCTAATGCCGATTCATTAATGGGCTCGCTCAATTGAGAATTTTTAAACTGTAGGGCAGTGACGAAAGTGGTACATGCACCGTCTAAGTTAGGGTTGAAATCGCATGATATGATGTCCGCTAGCACGTCCAACTGTTTACTTCTGCTCCAATACTGTTCCAGGAAGACAGCTACAAACTCATCCAATGATGTAAATTCATGGACTCTACTCCGAAAGAACATCAGGGGTTCGCCAATCAATAAACTAGTCAAACGAAGACGCCAAAAATTCCAAGAGGTGGGTGTTAATGATTGAACTAGTTTTATCTGATCTATAAATCTTTAGGTTGGAGATAGCGGTCTGTATTGTCAAAACGGCCTAATTCATTGAAACTGTGTAGTGAATCAAACGTTGCTATGGGAATAGGCTCTATATTCTCGTGCGGAAATTGATGTATTTGACCTTCAAGTTGTACTATGTTTTGATTTGTATCAGAATTTGGGTGAGCTATTTCATGAATTTGCGAAGTGTTTTGTGCTGGTAGGTTATCTATTCTTTCGTTTAACTCACAAGTGACAGTATCTATTTTTGCTGTTAAATCGGTTGTAATTAGTTCTTGATTTTCAGCGGTAGATGCTGATATTGTGTCCGCAGTTTCCTTACCCGTTCTTACCGATGTATCCTTCAATGATTCCCGCATTTCCTTCATTTCCGCCTTCAAGTCCTTCATTACCATGGTCATTGTTTTTTCTAAACTATTAGAAAATGACTTGATCATCCCCTCTACTATAACCCTTTTATTGCTTCTTGGGAGACATTTAACGGTTTATTACTGTTCACAGGATTCTTGGCGGTGATTGAAGAGATCTGGGCGTTGGACTCCATCGCGCCCCCCTCAGCGTCGATCTCCGCTACTATCGCCGTCTGCAGTGTGTCTGCTACCTTACTTTGCGTGGACGAAAAGAGACTCATATTTTAAAAATGGATTAAGTGTCAAGTGTTTGTTAAAAAAGTGAAAGTTTTGGCCAACAAGGCATTAATAAGGACACAAATGAGGATAGGCTATGGATATTACAAGCCAGGTAACCTATTTATTACTTAAGCTCTTATAATATAATAATACTATTCATTGATTTCTGACTAGCAGTTTAGGCTTATAAAATATAATCTCTCTCTATAAACAGGTAATTTTTTACAGTACTAATAATATAAAATTTTCTTTAAAACATATAATTTCTCTTTATTTAAAGCTATTGTTTCCCCAAAAAGTAATACAAATTTTCCTTCGCCAGTTTTCCTCACAACTCGTATAAGTTATCTATAATTTTCTGTAAGGTTATTGACTTAATTTCAAATAATTATACAATGGGCTTGGCTCTCATCGTCAGTCCCACGTTGGTACGACATGTCTTTCTGTCGTATCCGTGGCCTATCACGTTGGGCGACATGTCTTTCTGTCACGTTATTCTTGATATTAAAATAACGATTAGCCTCCTGCTTGGCATCAGTCGGTAAAGCATGAGATTCAATATAATTAGGTCGTGGTTTTCTAATAGTATTCAGTCTTAAAAAATCTTGATAGGCTTAGGTATGAGCTTCTCCTATAACTCTTGTAATTCAATAAATAATAAATATATATAAAAATGATACTTATACTATAGAGATGAGGAATAAAAAATAAATTGCACACCATGAAAATTTCACACATATATTACACAAATAATGCAAAGATCAATCGAGGCAAAAAATATATATAGAGCGATAAAAAATATAATATAAAAAATAGAACAATATTTGAAATCAATAAAAATATCACAGGCTAAACTTTATATTCTAGATTTGTGGCACGAATCATTACCATGTGCCTTTATCTTGAAATCATATGCATTCTTGGCATGTAGCTGTGACATGTACTTGCTAATACTTGTCGGCTTGGATAATTCAATCAAAAATATGTGCTCTAAGATCAGCTTGATAAATTAGCCACTAATAATCCAAATATATATATATTAAAATCTCTAGTATTTAGTAGATTTATTTGTATCGAATATATATTTTTATCTCAGGGTGCAAGATTCGGCACCTGACGGAATAGGTAGAGCCATTCATCTAGTGAATTAGAACTATGATAAATTATCGCAAATTGTATTGCAAAAAATTAAATATTGTATGCATACGTTTGATAGCCTAGATTTCGTACTTCTTTGATTAAATAGAAATTTCTAAAATATTGATCTATATATTTTTCTTTCAATTAAATACCTTTAATACTAATTTTTACTTGCGCAAGTATTACTCTTATTAATTTCTCAATTTATAATAACCCTTTCGGCGAGCTAGCTTTGATCATCAGATTATTTCGAAGCACTAGGGCGCCCATCACTAAATTCAAATTTAATCACTCACGTGTCGAAAATCTTCTTGTAAGCCGCCGATGTCGATCCAACTCCATGTGGTCCGGGAATATGGTAGCCGGAATCGTCTCCTCCAAGGGGTTATAAATTTAATTAAAATGAAAAATGACTTCTGCTTCACAATAGCATCACGAAGTCTTTTAAGAAATTTAATAATTTACTTTAACTTTAATTTTTACAAAATTATTAATAAGGTACTTCGCTCTAAAATATTTGGGGTCCTCTTATGGTGGCATCTGGCTGGCGAGTGCTGGTTCTTCCTTCTCAAGTTTTACAGATCCTCTTTCCGACTTTCAAATTAGCATAAAATTTAAATATCTCAATCCTCCGCCATTAAATTCAAATAGATCTTACAAAGAATGCCAAAATATTGCTTAGATTATATGATTAATAATTTCTTTGCATTCGAGCCATATTGATAACATAGATTACACAAATTTTTACACAAAATCTACTACACTTATATAAATATATATAAATATTTTTGAATTGGCCTACAGTTGCCGCCCATTAACTGCCGTTTTACTATTGGTGCATGCAAATTTTATTAGGTATTCATGCGCCTGGTAACTCTTATTTCCTGAATACATTAAATTATTTTTATTTGGTTTTTTATTTATGCTCTTTGCATGCTAGTTAATATTCTATATATTAATACAACAGTTCACACACCTGATTTCTTTTACCTCTTCCACTAGTTTTCTTCTTCCACACCTTGCAGTTGGCTACTATTTCCTGCAATATTCAATCTCTATTCTTATAGTTTTTGATCATTGTTATTCATGACCACTTATAATATTCCAATAGGATACTCTCTCTCTCTCTCCCTCTATATATATATATTTTTTACTCTGTTTCTTTCTATTCAGCATTAAGAAGCTTGCTTCGTTTAAAAGTGAAGTCATTTGAATGCAATTTGAGCAATACAACAGTTTATGAGCGAGTTTTTCAACCCAGGGGTCACTAGTTATCTGGACTTTGTCCTGCCTAGTATAATATGAAGCTCCATTTTACCGTGTAGGCCTAGTCTACTACACTTTTTTAACCTACAGTCGACTTTAGCTCTGTAAAAGTTCAACCGTACTGTCCACTCTAGTTTTTATCGCCTTTATGTACCTTGTTGTATAAGTGTGTACGGACGTTTCATAAGATGAATCAGCCTGATTCTAACTCCTAAAATCTTGATTCTACACCATAGGCATGCATTAGTCCTACTCTCCCTCACTTTCCGACTTCCATTGAAGTTTGGAATGGTGTGTACAAACAAGTTTGACCACAACGAGAACGACAGCCAATGGTTTGTTATGGTCGGAGTCCGGAATTGTTTCCACGTCGCAAACGGTGTTCGTTCGTTGGGCGTTTTAAACGCGTCACGGACATGCGTAGCCTATCGACTGAGTGCGTATCAGGCACGCAATTATTGCCGGCTATAAGTCCAGCGTTGGCCTTTGTTTTCGGTACAAAACCGTTCATCTGCATTTCGGCTGCTCTTTATCAGGTTGCTGCATGAGTGCACCCACTACTACTACTACTACTAAACACAGACACAGACACACACACACACACTTACACACACACACACACAACACCTTATTGTTTCAGTCACTCTCTACCAGAACCGCCAGATTAGAACGTTTTTCATTCATGTTCGGCTATTATAATCTATTTTTGTTCACTAAAAATTCACTGATTCATGCTTTAGCTTATAGCTTATAAAGTATTCAATTCACGTTCAGCTAACGTAATATATTTTTACTTATTTATTCACTGAAATAATATCCACTTTTATACTACTCACTTATGAATTCATCAGTCGATGACGTGAATCATGCACGTTCAGCAATAGCGATCTATATTTACTCAAAATTTAATTCTATATCCTCCAATTTAATTAAGAGTATACATGATAATTTCAAATTATGAACTATAATTAATTTAATTTATAATTATATATAATTATCATGCTACTTCCTCTTCCATGTTCTAGGCGCTTCCCTTTTCCAACTCACAAAAGTATACATTATATCTACTACATTATACAGTATTTCTCAAATTAGGAAAAAACCAGTTAGAATTTAGGAGTTAGGATTTTCGTTAAATAATAATTATATATTGATTAGCATTTGAATAAATGCATTCTCTATTTAATTCCATCAATTCCACCTCCGTTTGGATAAAAATAAGATAGTTGATAGAGCTATTTAGAATAATAATTATTGTTTTTGTCCTACTGCCACAACTTTGTATTATTTGAGTGTATTTTGTGAAATGAATTGGCATTGAATTCCATCAGCTGCTACATATTTCATATTTTCCGAGGTATACCTATATTTTTTCCCTGTCGGGTTTGGGATCTCCAAGGGAATCCTTTTTGCTGGCATTCTGTTGACATGCTCCCTCTACTGGTTGCGATATGATATTCCTAACTAAAGGCCTATTTACACGGTGCCAGTCTGCTTGCCAGTCAAGGTAGCCAGTCACTGGATGCCAACGACTGGCACTGTGTAAACGGCTTACGCCAGTATCTGAAGAAGCTAGCAAGCCAAGGAAGCGCCAGCAGCTGGCAGTTCCAGCAGAATAAATATTTTTGTTTTAAAATTTTTAATATTTCTAGCGCGCCAGCTACCCCTCTACCGGGGAACCACAGTGGCGCCAGCCTACATGCACTGTCTGAACGGCAACAGTCGCCATCACCAGCCGGAACATTAACCACGTGTTTAGTAGTACTGCTTGTAAAATGGTTAATAAGTGACTATCAAATTTAATAAGTTTCTGCCATTTGTTTAAAAACCAAGATCTGCACTACTTTCACATAAACTACGCTTGCTGTGGAACTACACCAATACATCCGACTTGTTCCAGTAGCTGACAACGTGTAAACAGGTTACCGTTTTTAAGCTGGCATGCCAGTCGCCGCTTGCCAGTGACCTTCCAGTCAATATCCAAACTGGCATGCCAGCCACTGGCATCATGTAAATCAGCCTTAACCTTTTTTACATTTTATAACCTTTATGATATAATTAGCAAATCAATCTATCGGTGTATATCACAATATTAAAAGCTAAATGAATATGATTTGATTTGATAGCTTGTGGATATGATTTCAATTTGATGAAATTTACTACTCCAGTGGTAGTCAGTAGTAGCAGTAGCATTAGCGTAATTAGCATAGTGAGTTCACTACTGTTCTATTCTGGACTTCAACAAACCAAACTTCTCCGACGATCCAAAATCTCTCAAAATAGATTTACTCTGTGACGAATTCAGAAGTTTCCAAATCCGGGGTGAAATTAATAAGAGGGGGCTTAACAAGTCTGATTACTAGTCTTCAGAAGGAGACTGAATTAATGTGACGGCCAACTGTTGACATTTAACAAACAACACTATTACCATAATAGTAGCCCTCATCAACCATAATAGTGGCTATTCTCAGGTGACCAACTTCATATTTTGTTAATGAAAACTGTCGTGATGCGATTAAACAATTAGCAGTAATTGATATAGACACGTCTCATAAAGGGGAGAAGACCTTTGAATCATGGAAAATGAACTACAACGTTAGTAGACTGACTTAGTTGAATGAACAAGGCTAGGTAGTTTGTACTACTAGTTAGTTTGTACGATAGTCAACAGGCGGGTCAATGCATAGCTTTTCATTGAAAAACGGGTTCAAATGAGTTTCTTAGGAAAGGTTAGCATGATGAGAGATTCTTTTGAAACGTTATCTGTATTTTTGTTGAGATTACAAATACTGTATATTTTCTGTAAAATTGAGTACTCAGATGGCAAGAAATGTCATATGAATTATGTTGACTTGATAAGATCGACTCTGGTCAATCATTGGAGATTGGATACCAATGCTTGAAAATAATTTCTACTTTGTAGATCAGTATATTGTTTAATGAAGAACATGATAAAAAGACTCAAACTACTAGTCTATATATATCAATGGATTATTCAAACATGAATAATCTTGTATAAGGGCCTATTAAAATAACTTGAATTACAGTAATATGAATAATGTGACACAATATAATATAATTCAGGTTATATTGAGCTCAACACACTCGTAAATTATTAATTTTATTATTATTATTGTCATTTGTTACGTGAAGCGCAAAATCTGAGCAGAGCTCAAGTGGCATTCGTATCCAAGTCTGATAGTCTTCTGAATATTATTATTGTGTGAACGCGTGTGTACGAGCAATTGAGTGCTTGAGCTTGTGTTTTCCCTCGAGTAAGTAGTGAAAAAAAATCATTGGGATAGTGGATTAGTGGGATTAACGGAAATTCGTATCCAAGTCTGATTATCTTCTTGAATATGATTCTTGTGTGAACAATTACGTACACAAGATTGAGTGCTTGAGTTTGTGCTTTCGCTGAAGCAATAAGTGAGAAAAAATCATAGAATCAATGGAAAGAATAAAGGCTCTGTACACACTACGAGCTAAAGCAAAATCAAACCCCTGAGAGAACTCATATCTATCATGGAATAATCTCTACACTCGTGAAACAATATGAAGTTCTATCTCAATACTTTCAAGTGACAGGATATTTTCTTCATGGACTGAACTGTAATAAATAGTTTAAGGTTATTGAAAAACAATATTAAATTTCTCATCGCTCATAGCACAGTAGCACAGATCGCATTGTTGAAGCGATCCTCACTCAGACACACAGAGTACATCCTTTACTCACAGTGCAGTACTTACTAAATGTGAAACATCCGTTCCTTAGCTGCCTTGAAAAAACTACTTGATAAGGATGCGTTTCCAAGAAGCAACTTCTCTACTACAGTGCCAACAGGGAAACTAGAGTACATACCTTTGTTGTTAAGAGTCGACTATCTACAGAGTCATTTCCGGTACGTCATAGCCAGGACGCTCGAGAATGGCATAGAAACGAGAGGAATGCTCCCGGAATCGTGGGTGACTGTAGCCGTTGTATGAGAGCGCTGAAGCCTTGGTCCTTTTGATTGATTCCCGTGACTTTCTTCCACTCAGTGCTTCCTGCGAATACACACGCACACTCAAGCGCGCAACCGTGCGTGCACACGCGTACACACAAGCGTCGAATCTCTCGAATCAGTTGCAGTGAAGCATGACTTGCAAACGAGCGGAACCGATAGGGTAAAGTCGAGGCGGCTGATGCAAACGCCGAAAGATTTGTGAATAACGCGCTCCACCAACCCATATATGAGCAGAGCTCTGCTGTTGCTGTGTCACACAACCTTGACAGCAATTTCCGGCCCACGATGACGATCGACTTGCTATCCTCAAAATCAAAGTTTGTTGCGTTGATTGAAAACAAAAAACGTTTTCGAACATGAAATCACGGTTTTTCTTGGAAATGTCAACCGATTTCGGATATCTCTGACCAGCTGACCCAAACCCGAATACACGCATACGGCCTCACTGTTTCTCTTGAGAATAATTATTAATATTCCTATTGGACCAGTATTCTTCAACTGAACCTCAACACTATATTAATCATTCTATGATTCATGTCAATCGATCTAGGACTTTTTTTAGCTGGAGTCTAATTAGTCTAATTCAGCTGGGAGAAATATTAAATTCTACAATATCCTCTGTATACACTTTGCACACTTGTATGCATTTGATCTCCAATAGCAAATATGAACAACAATAATTCTCAATTCATGATGCAAGCCTTGTGTGGAAGAATGCTTTTCTTGCATCATGAGAGTTCCACATCAGGGTAAAATTTTAACAAGGGTGTAAAATCGACAGAGGCATTTACATACATGAAGTGAGTAACATTACACATAATGCAAGCTCTTTCGAGCATGACCGCATATGGGAGTATCGAATACATACACATCATATAAATTATGAATTTCACATGATACTGATTAGAAAAAAAAAAATATATATATATATATATTATATATATATATATATATATTGTGATGAATCTTTCAAATAGATCTCATGAAAAGAGAGAAAAATTGTGATTACCTTTTAAAATGAAAGAATTTGCTAAAGGAATAGTTAGCGACCGAGCGATAAAGCTTACTTATCAATAACTGTATATTTGATAAGAGTACCGTTCTGTACTGAATATTTTTCTAGGAAAATTATTCAATAAAATTATAATTATTTTGCAAATAAAGCACAAATTGTTTATGAATCGCTCACTGATTTTGAGGTTACACTTTGTTTACTATCGATCAGATGTTTTAAAAACAGTTCGAACGCAGCTGACTGATTCGAAGTATCGTCAAATGTCACGCTGGCTTCACGTAAGATATAATACCATCTCTAAAAATCAAAACTATCCATAAAGGATCAAGAATTTCAAATAAAAAAATAAAATGTATGTGTTATCGTTGAAATTATTTATTATTTAAGAAATTATATTATATGTCAGGTCTTATTGTAACTAAATAGGTCATAGCATGAAATTATATTATCGATAAAATGGCAGAAATTAATTATAATAATCTCAAACCTAATAAAAATTGTACAAGAATATTAATTTATTAATAATTTAATTCAACTGAACCACATGGTAATTAAATCTCTATGGCAGGTCTAAGCCAATCACAGTGCATAGAAATAGCACCAAGACGGTGATCGTTTGAAAGCAACACATGTTAATCTATTATCAGACACCAACCCTGCCTTATCAGTTACACTAGCACGTGTACATTGTATGAGAGAAACTATGTCTAGAAGATTAAGCAGTTTTAAGGATTACCTAAATTGAATCATTATTGTAATTAAAAGAATTGTATTCTACTGCTTGCCACTGACGTCATGTTTACGTCACAAGCGTTCTACCAATGGCAAATTTTTATGCAAATTATTACATTGAGATTCTGAGAAGCAAGGTCTAGCCTAAAAGCTTAGAGAAAAGAGCAGCACTTCCCTTTTGAAATCCTTACCGTGTAGATCTCTTTTTATAGTTACCAAAGACCTATTTGTGAAAATTTCTTGTTCAATTTTAAATGTTCAATTTGTGAGCCGATATTTTTAGGCCAATTTATTTGTTATTTGTAAATTTCTGTTTTCGCCAATCGATAAATTTAAAAGCTTAAAGTAAATTATCCCTTAATTAATTCGGTGAAGGAGATATTTAAATTAAAATTCCCCACGTGCTGAAACCGAAGCCTGGATTGCCGCCGATCAAACGATTTTTGATCTAGAGAAGAAAACCACGACTACCAAGGAATTTCACGTGAGTTATAAGTCATAAGGGGCCCCCATCTACGCTTCGAAAATATTTCAGTGCAGAAAAACATAAATTTTTCTTCGTTAAATTATTGGCCACGCCGACAAGCGCTTTAGCATTTAAGAGCCTAGAATTTACTCATATTAAATTTATAAGAATTTGTAGTTGATTAGCTATCCTCCGCTGCCTGAACCACGACCCCGAACATTTTAAAAATATTTTCTATAATTCATTTTTCACTATTTTTTCAAACTGTTAGATCTTATCAATTGTAAAATTCTGTCGAATCACGCATGGTATCATGCAAGCACAAGAAAATTTTTAACTATTCTGTTAATGCCAAATTATTATCAACCTGTAAATCAAATTCTGAACCTGCACTGTATGATTGCATATTTTATTGTAATATATTTCAGTTTTGTTAATTCGCTTTCTGAGTTCGATTATTTCTTAAGCCTGTCAATTATTGTGTCTGATACGTTCTATATCATCAAGAACCGATCAAATACGATCATTGGAATAATTGAATCAAGCTGGATATTGGAACAGGTCTAAGTGGATGTAGCGAGTGGGGTCAGATCGAGATATTTATTCTTTGTCCTTACCTGCTCATACATCAGCTTTTATCTGTTACCTACCTCGACTTAGGAACGAATGCATCAATTGTACAGCAGAGGCAGCCATAGATCATATAAATTCCTACAATAGAGCTTAAAACCCGACAAGACTCTGTTCTCAAAATATATTCTGAACGATATTTGGTTCAAATACCATATTTCTTTAATCCTTCAGAACTTATTAGAGACGCAGTCCCGTAAATTAGCTACATCGGGATTTTTGCTCGACCTGTATGATTTTGTATGCTCATTCTTCACAGGTAATAATTTTAAGGTATCCGTATTCAGTGTTTAGCGTCCGCTACACTACTTATAAAAGTTTCATCATTATACAATCTGTCATTAGAAGAATCAAGGGTGAGCGAGCGTTTAGGCCTCCCGCGATTCCGACAATTGTATGAATCTTGTAGTGAATCAATCAGTCTGGTGTTCATTCAGCGTCCACACACGCATTGCAAAATTTATAGCCTCTACACCATTGACTCAGTACAAGATTCACCCTACATGTGTGAAGCCATCAAATACCGCTCCACATGATTTGCCGGCCCAACGTGAGGCATTTAGATTCAGCACTACATGATTTGGCAAATCTCTCTACATATGTGAGGCGAGTAAAATACCGCTCCACATGATTTTGGCGCCCAACAGTGATAGGCATTGAAGAGGTGGATAATCGACTGCGAGGATTATTTAGTTGCTCAGTATACTATAGCGCTGACAACGGGAAAATTTTTTGAAAAATTCATGGTTGTGAATTTCTTCAATTTTAATATTAACTGTTCACTATTATATAAAATAACAAGAAGTACCATACCCAATTTTTGAACAGAAAAGAAATTTATCGATTGATGAATTTTTAGAGAAAGAATCGAACTCAGAATTTTATTATTGTGTTATTCGAAAATTGGTCATACTATAAGTCATAGGTATAAGAGATATCATAAGAAAGGTCATATTATTTGAAGAATATTAGGTCTATATTGAAACAATTTATAAATATTTACAGAAAAGAGGATTGAAGTTATTTACATTTTTAAAAGTTTTTAAAACATAAAGAGGGAAGTAAAATTAAATCACGGATATATTGCGGAATAATTCAAACAAAACACTGCCCCTTTTTTATAAAATTTTGCAAAGAACACTAGCCTATATATTGAATTGCGGCAAGAAATTATAAAAGTAAGATATTTATAATAATAGTAATAATAAATTATAAGAGGCGTACCTGTATTACCGCATAAGTGTTCACTGTGTATCCTGTGTGTCCTTGTCATTTTTATGTTAACGATATTGCTAACTTGACTCATTTTATCACTGAACACATTGCTAAACCACTTTTTCTGTATTTCACTCACTACGAAGCTATAACAATTTCTATTGGATTTCTTATTAATTATTTTATATATCACATCAACACTTTCACGTTTTTTATTCACCACACACGTTCGTCGCATTATTCTCTCACAAACTATGGCAGGAAACGACCAGGTCAATCCAAGTCTGTCGGACACCGAGGACATCTCACCCGATTGTTCGCCGCCATCCGCATCTGCCACCGCATCTGCCGATTTCCATCCAAACGTACTGGATGATTTATCTTCGACGCAGGTTGAGGAGAGCTGCATCCTAGTGGAGGATCCATCGGCAGCCCAAGAGCCAGAAGACGAAACATCGGGAGAGCATACGGACGACGACGCCCCAGAAACAGGAACCCCCATCTCTCGTACTGTCGCTCGGATAAAAAACCAGAAGATAACCGTTCGCCATACGCCCACTCCCACACTGGATATGGACGCCCTCCTGAAAGCAATAGCCAAGATGAATGAACAAACAAAGGAAGAATTAAAAGAAGACAATAAACAAGCAAGGGAAGAATTAAAGAAGGAAATTCAAGAAATAAAAGAAGACAATAAACAAGCAAAGGAAGAATTAAAGAAGGAAATCCAACAGTGGAGGAAAACAAGTGAACAAGGTTTTGAGAAACTGGATCAACAGTTGAAGGAAGCAGCAGAAAGAAGCCGGATGTTAGGACAGCAAATCGAGGAGAAAAGTCGGACAATTAGAATCAATATCGGACCAATGATCGAGCCCATGCATGCGAAGGCAAACATACTCGAAGGAGAGGTCGTAAAACAGGCAAGCGAACGTGACACATGTATGGAAAACCAACCCACCGAGAATGTCAAGACTGAAGTCGCACCGCACCCTGCAGAACGCCGAGAGGGACCGGACGACATCGCCCGCCAAGCTGAGGACGTCATCCAGGGCATAGAGGGACAGCCCGTACCACCGCGCGCTGGACACCAGGAGTCCAAGGATGTTGCCCACCACGTTGAAGAGCAGCCCGGACCGCCGACCGCACGTATCTCCCATCCACCGAGGACAGCACCTGCAACACATCAAATCAGTATCCATAAAAAACAATCAGAAAACAACATTAGAACAATTAAAATCCGCATGAAGTCAAGATCACACACAAGCAGCAAAACCAAAACAATTCAAGAAAAAAGAAGAATATCTAGAAGAACCTACAACCACCGCCGTCATGTTAGGCTAAAATCTGACATCAAATCTTTTACCAGCATGCAAGAAAAAAGGAAGACGGTATCAGAAAGGACCTACAATCACCGCAGTCATGTCCGGTTAAAATCAAGCCGACTGTACACCAGCATGCAGAAAAGGAAAAGATTATTTGAAAAAACACACAAACACCACCGGCATGTCAGGTTTAAAAAGATCAAACTGCATGTTACCGGCCGACAAAGAGGAAATACGTTTGTAAGAATTGATTTACACCACCGGCACATTCGTTTTAAACCAAGTTTGATAAAACGGATAGTTGCAAATTGGAATTGGACCTTAAATGACACCGAATCAAATTTAGATGGGGGCTTGAGGAAAGAATAATACTATAATTAACTGAAACTACGTTCGTGGATTGTATCAATCATCAAACTTGTCATAATCACAGCCTACCCACCGAATCATATCTTTGCAGACTAGCATCTTTCTACTGCAGCCTAGTTAATCAACATAACCTAAACTTCGCCACATCTCAGCTAATAAGGAAATATTATTAATTCACTTCAAATGAAGAAAATCGAAATCAACTTTAATAACAGAAGAAATTAAAACTACGAAACAACTTTAAAAAATTTACCAACCTAATCAAGCCATCCGCCTCATGTTACAATCATCACAGAAACAATCGCCTGGTACAAGCCGCACAACTAAAAAACAGAAACAAGAATTATATTATCCACAGAAAATAATTATAAATTAGAAATAACATGAAGTTAGTAGCGAATAGGAGGAAAGAAAATAAACAAAGTTTATTTGAAAAAAATATGTCAATATAACCTCGAAATACAGAATCGATAGAAAAAATCTATCCAAAACCAAAGCCTGTTCGATAATTTTCTTCGTCCCACCAACCAATGTGTGCGAAGTCATAGAGTCAATGTATAGAATCAAAGCAATATCGTTATTTAATTAATGTAACATATTATTTAATGTGAATTATAAGTAAAAAACGCAACCAAAAATATATGTTTATGTTAATTTGCACGAAATGCGCATGTTCTGTGTTACATGAATGTATCTCTAAAAAACTCCAAAGAAAATGAAATTCTTACCTTCAAATGTGAAATTTATTACTGTTGCATCAAAAGATCATGAATTGAAATTCAAATTGATAAATGTAAGACTTAATATTTGTAACCAACATTGATAAAAATCAAGAAAGCCATTTCAAGTGTAACCCTGTTTGTACGCGACGTACTAAGCGCAAATAAGAAATTGCTCGAGTCAAACAGTAGACGATTGTCAAGTCACCGAAGTAAAATCACACTCTCACCCAATTTATGTAAAAGCCAAACCAAAGAGTCGAAACTTGTAATAACCATGAAAAATGATGAAAGTCTATATTTGTTGCAAATACTGTTCGAATCTTAAGAAGTAATATGTGAAATTTTGTATATTTGTTATAGTTATGGGTCTGCTCATAAGCCACCCGTGAATGGAAGTTGTGGAGTTGTTTTAATGAAGGATCCAAAGAGACCTCATTAATTATTATATTTCGATTGTATCCAATGGAAGGAACAATCAATTATTTATTTTCTCGTAGCCAAAAGTGCACGATATATTGTTTTTAGTGTTAAGTGTTGAGTTTTCGTAGAAGTAAGGAGATGAAATGGTGTATTCATCACAATATCGGATTTTTCAAATAGTCATTGTTTCGACTCGTCTCCCAATTACCTATTTAAAATATCCTGGGGGCTTTTGTGTGATGAATCTTTCAAATAGATCTCATGAAAAGAGAGAAAAATTGTGATTACCTTTTAAAATGAAAGAATTTGCTAAAGGAATAGTTAGCGACCGAGCGATAAAGCTTACTTATCAATAACTGTATATTGATAAGAGTACCGTTCTGTACTGAATATTTTTCTAGGAAAATTATTCAATAAAATTATAATTATTTTGCAAATAAAGCACAAATTGTTTATGAATCGCTCACTGATTTTGAGGTTACACTTTGTTTACTATCGATCAGATGTTTTAAAAACAGTTCGAACGCAGCTGACTGATTCGAAGTATCGTCAAATGTCACGCTGGCTTCACGTAAGATATAATACCATCTCTAAAAATCAAAACTATCCATAAAGGATCAAGAATTTCAAATAAAAAAATAAAATGTATGTGTTATCGTTGAAATTATTTATTATTTAAGAAATTATATTATATGTCAGGTCTTATTGTAACTAAATAGGTCATAGCATGAAATTATATTATCGATAAAATGGCAGAAATTAATTATAATAATCTCAAACCTAATAAAAATTGTACAAGAATATTAATTTATTAATAATTTAATTCAACTGAACCACATGGTAATTAAATCTCTATGGCAGGTCTAAGCCAATCACAGTGCATAGAAATAGCACCAAGACGGTGATCGTTTGAAAGCAACACATGTTAATCTATTATCAGACACCAACCCTGCCTTATCAGTTACCTACCTCGACTTAGGAACGAATGCATCAATTGTACAGCAGAGGCAGCCATAGATCATATAAATTCCTACAATAGAGCTTAAAACCCGACAAGACTCTGTTCTCGAAATATATTCTGAACGATATTTGGTTCAAATACCATATTTTTTTAATCCTTCAGAACTTATTAGAGACGCAGTCCCGTAAATTAGCTACATCGGGATTTTTGCTCGACCTGTATGATTTTGTATGCTCATTCTTCACAGGTAATAATTTTAAGGTATCCGTATTCAGTGTTTAGCGTCCGCTACACTACTTATAAAAGTTTCATCATTATACAATCTGTCATTAGAAGAATCAAGGGTGAGCGAGCGTTTAGGCCTCCCGCGATTCCGACAATTGTATGAATCTTGTAGTGAATCAATCAGTCTGGTGTTCATTCAGCGTCCACACACGCATTGCAAAATTTATAGCCTCTACACCATTGACTCAGTACAAGATTCACCCTACATGTGTGAAGCCATCAAATACCGCTCCACATGATTTGCCGGCCCAACGTGAGGCATTTAGATTCAGCACCACAATATATATATATATATATATACAGAATCAACAAGAATGAACTTCGAAGGTTTGCATCATTTATCAACCAGTAGTAGCATGTGAACATATTTTTGTTGAAACGTATATATCTGGTTCGAAAAATAATTTTCAATAGAAAAATGCAATTCAACTTGATTGAATAATCTCATAAAGACCTACTCCGAACACTACAGAGAATTAAAACTGTTATCCCTGGAAAACCAATCTAGATTACATAACTTCCTGACCTAGTCCTCTGCTAAGGCTGAAAAATCGCCACAATTATTTAAAAGTTCAGTGATCATTAATATTTCTGAGAACAGTTGTAGGGCGAGGTAACACACGACATATTCCTGCATATGCTGTCCTAATCCCAGGCAGACATTAGTGTCTAGTCTGAGTTGGACAGGCTTGTGTTAATTCCACATAATGTGGCACAACCATTGTAGGCCTCAACCGCCATATCTGCGCCATTCTTTATCGCGCCGGCCTTTTTTCCCATTTCGTTGCCTTCCCTCCTACAAATCAATCTTGCTTGCGGAAGCGCTTTTCCTCGACTGCAGGATTTCTGTCCTCGCTTAATCTGGACATTCTGCCCTTGCTTAATTCCCACGAAGAATGGGAACGCACGAATACGAGTAATGTAAGATATTACTCGTGTTAGGAATTGTGAGCAAAGGGATCCACTCCCTTCACACTCCCTTTATTGAGAGAAATACTACTTATGTGATTGAAGTCCTACTTGTAAGAGGATAACATAAGTCTATCTATATAATTTTCTACAAGTGATTGATTGTAGCAGCTCTGTTTAGAGGTTCATGATTTCAATAATAAATATTCATCGATGAAATAACCATGAAATGATGTATTTCCTTGATGATTATAATACATTTGAGATAAAGATATCAATTTTCTACAAGAATCAACATCATTTAATACTATTTCAGATATATACGGGTAGTAGCCGTCAGGCTCGCTTCGCTCGCCATATCCGTCTAGCCAGGGGGCTCCGCCCCCTGGACCCCCGACTGGATCGTCCGAGAGTGAGATCAGCAGGCTCGCTTCGCTCGCCTGCATTTTTCATTTGAGCATTTTTATCATATGTTAGGACAATTCAGTCGGGGAACCAGACTAAACGTCTGGCTAAACGGATATGGCGAGCGAAGCGAGCCTGAAGGCTAGAAATATTATATTCCCAGGATTGAAGTAGCAGTGCCCAATCAATTTTTCCGCGATAAATGCATTCAAATCTTCAACTTGGTGCCAACCTAACAAAGTCAACTCAACTTAATGCCAACCTGACAAAATTATTAATTTAGTTGCCAGTTAACAACTGTTTCGAGGAGGTACTCTATCTAGATTATAGTTCTATAGTAACATATGATATGGAAATTTCAATTATAATTAAGATATTGGGAGAAGAAGAATATACATGCTAAAAGATGAACTTTAAACCCTTAAAAACAACCCTTAGAGTTAAGATATTACTGCAAAAGTATTCGAGTATGTACTGTTTGAGCATATTTTCAATAATTTTAAAAACATTATAACGGTTAGTCAGCATGGTTTCCTTAAAAAACGATCAACTGTCAGTAATCTTCTCCTATTTACTAATTACATTTCAAGTCACCTTGATAAAGGCATACGTGTTGATGCAATTTACCTCGATTATTCCAGAGCTTTTGATAAGGTAGACCACAAAATCCTTCTGCAGAAAATGTTTGCCTTTGGTTTCACATCCGAAATGGTTGCCTTCTTTCACTCATACCTCAGTCAGCGTTTATTCTTTGTGTATTTCAATAATATTAGATCAAAATGTTTCACGAGTGGTTCAGGTGTGCCCCAGGGGAGTAATCTTGGGCCTCTTTTGTTCCTTTTACTTATTAATGACATTCCAGAGTGTATTAAAAACAGTAATTGTCTCATTTATGCAGATGATGTTAAAATTTATCGAACTATACAGGATGATCAGGACTCTCAGATGTTACAGGAGGATTTGGGCAGGTTGAATGATTGGAGTGAAAAAAACAATCTGGCATTAAATGTGAAGAAATGTAAATTTATTGTCTTCACTAGACAGCAACAGATTTTTGCTGACTACAAATTATCAGATGAACATCTTGAAAGAGTTTATGTGATTAAGGATTTGGGTGTCTACATAGACTCCACTCTCACCTTCAGGGATCACATTAATTACATCCTTAATATTTCAAATAAGATGCTAGGATTTATCATAAGAAATGTCAGACACTTCACAGACATTGATTTAATCAAGATGCTGTATCTGGCCCTGGTGAGAAGTAGACTTGAGTATTGTGCAGTTGTTTGGAGTCCTTATCAAGAGATATATATTAGTAGTATCGAACGCATACAAAATAAATTCCTCAGATTCATGTATTACAAGAAGTATGGACATTCATGCCCGTATGACTTTTCTATGAGGTGTCTGAGAGTCAGTTTTCAAATTATGTCGTTGAAGAACAGGCGGGATTTCGTATCATTAATTGTTTTATTTAAAATATTGAATAATCATTTAGACATTCCGAATATTATCGAACTCTTTAGTATCTTTGTTCCGTTAAATAGACCTAGATTAAATATGTTTTTTGCTTTGGATAGAATATACACTGTACATCATGCAAATTGCTTCTTACAAAAAACTGTTAGATTGTACAATTCTTTGAATACGATTCTAGATATATTCGCTGATAATTTGCGCAATTTTAGTGAACAATGTTATCAAGCTCTTAAATTATAAATGTTTAATCAATTTTCAGACCATAAAAATTTAAAATTCAAATTCTTCTTCTATAATAGGCTTGCTACCTATTCTCTTTTTTCAATTTGCCTTTTTTTTCTTTAGTCTTTTTTCTATTTTCTATTGTGTCTTGTGTTATTTCCTATTTATAATCTTTCTTCCAAACTATTTTTATTGCTATTTTTAGTTTTTTTTTCTTACTAATTTAGTTTCAGTTTGTGTATACAATTGATTTTCAATGAGGCTTGTTTTGGCATAAAGCTGTAAGCCTCTATATGTTGTTGTAATTTTTCTATTCATGTAAATAAATAAATAAAAAAGATTTCTTAGTGCGCCTCTAAAGGGCCAACTGAACATACCTACCAAGTTTGAACGTTTTTGGTCCGGTAGATTTTTAGTACTGCGAGTGAGTGAGTGAGTGAGTGAGTCAGTCAGTCAGTGAGTGAGTGAGTGCCATTTCGCTTTTATATATATAGATGACTGTAAAACTTGTAATTGACCTACCGACCGAGTTGACGGTTTGGCATTTCTCTTAATGTTCAAATGTTTTTATGTTGCGCATTTACGGCGAAACGCGGTAATCGATTTTCATGAAATTTGACAGGTATGTTCCTTTTTCAATTGCGCGTCGTCGTATATACAAGGTTTTTGGAAATTATTCATTTAAAGTATAATATAAAAGGAAAAAGGAGCCTCCTTCATACGCCAATATTAGAGTAAAAATCAGACTATAGAATTATTCATCATAAATCAGCTGTCGAGAGGATTATAAATCGCATGCCATGAAGCATGCAATCCAATATCTCAATGTAACTTGGTAAAGAACCAGCAGCTGTGTAGACTATAAATTGCATGCCTCATTGCATGCCTCATTGAACGCAATTTTGATATACTATTAAATAGGATGCAAAGAAATTATAACAGCTTTTCTGGGCGCCTAGATGTCTTCTGGTTTACTCGCGCTAAATTCCGGAAAGTGTTATATGATAATTAAATCTTGTGTAAGCATGATCTGATCAAATAAATAGTTGTTGTATCAGTGTGGATGTGTATATGGTTTGGGACGTCGTTCAGTTATAAATGTTATTTATTCTATCGATAATTTTTTTTTCATTATTTGTTATTATATTCTTCAATTTTTATAAGTTTTAGAATTTTGAATTCTCAATTTGTTTTATTTTTAATCATTTCATAAGTATTTGAAATCTTTGTATTTTCATTTTTGAATTAGGTGGTATTTTTGTTGTGTGTATTATTTATTATTGCATAAGTTCGTATTTTTTTATCATTATTTTTCTTTTTTTATTTGTATCTGTACAATTTTTATTGTTAAGGAGACATATTTGGGGAAACCTGTTGTCTCCATTGTGAATAAATAAATAAATGAACTATTGATTGCGTGCAATAATGCATGCAATTAATAACTAAAATAAGATAGTATTGTCTGTCGAACTTTCTCTGCTTTGAACTTGGGCTGTCCTGTTGTCAGTATGTCTTGAAGGTGATTAGCTTTTGATGTTAGCATTTTTGATACACCAACCCCAACAGCCAACAGCTATTAGCCGATTTCACACCGATTTTCTCGCCGACACGACATACAGACAGGATTTATTCTGATGGACAGTATAAAAGGATGCTGCGGTTTATAACTGCGCGAGGTCTACTGTTCACAGAACTACTAGTATGCAATTCAGGTTTACGCACAGGAATTTTTGCCCATGCAGACCATTTTCTAAATATTTTATTTGGCTTAGTGTATTCATAAGGTTGAATTCATTTTTGTTGTTGTTTTATATTGAAAAGGAGTACATACGATTTTTAGTTTGTAAATTGCACTTTTTTTTAATAAATATATTTTGTCTGTTTGACTTGATTAACAACTATCTACTATAGGAGGTGATGGGAAAAGAAACTTGGCAGAAATGCTCTGCTATCAACACCAGTGACTTTTTAACGTGAATTCCATTATAGACAGTTGGTTCCTTATTATTAAAATACCATTTTTTGTCGGCCTTATACTCTAATTAGCATCCGCCGAATCCTATGAATAGATTGAAATACATTCAATACCAGAGTGTGAACAGTAACTCGAAACACCAAACATAGGTATAATTGTTTACGAGATACCAGTTGCAGATACCACCTGCATCGGTTCAGATGCTGCGTAGGCTCTTCTATATTCTCCACATAGATGAATATTTCTATTTCTAAACACAAAATACCTTCCAATTATAACACACAATACCACGCTAATAAAGCTATTACTCCCAACTCAGCCCTTTAAACGCCATCGAGCTGAAACTTTTATGTTTTTCTATCTTTAGTTTTAATATTCATCATTATAATAAACTTAGTTATTATTCTTTTAAATTCCATTATTATTCATAGTTTGTGATTTATTTTATTATTGCCAGTGTTTTGCTTTCTGTCTGATAATTTGCGACTCCTCCCTGCACACGGTCAAATCATACAGGCTGGGAGAATTCATGTAATTCATAACACTTTCATATTTTTGTAAATATGTCATATTTTATGAATAAACTAATTTGAATCTTGAATTTAAGTTTGATTTTGAATTTTCCCTTTCCGTAGATATCATTGACCAAAATATGAAGTATTGTATAGGCAACACACATTACCAATTGAATTACAATCCCTATTAAACCCTTGGATAGGAAGGTTGTGAAGGAGCAAGATAGGCTACCCGCAATACACGTAATATTGCATAATATCAGCCTCTACTGATTTCAATTCTACTTTATCCATATCTTCATGATTTGTTATCATCTATCAATTTCTTCACGTATTTTGATTATTTCTGTAATGTTTGTTGTTGAAGAAAACGTTTATAGCGATTCGTATGCCATTCCAGTCTATTTTGTAGAGATCCATTCTATTGATCTTCCATTCATCCATACTATATTGTCGGAATCAATTGAGCATCGACAATCTATTCCATTCTAGTTCCACCCTTTCGATATGCACATAGTCGGATGCACATTGGATTGTTGCATGAAAACCAACATAACAGTCATGCCGAAGACAATGGACTAAGCTTCTAGCCTGGAGCTATGAAGCAGCGTCATTATCGTAGATCCTTATACGCTGTGCTTGTGGGTTCAATGTGCCGATATAGATATAGCCAATATAGTCATTCACGCCTTCAAGGGCTCATATACAGATATATGCGACAATAAAAGGCGCCATCTCTATTCATACGTCCCCGGAGGTTGGACAAGTGTTGTCGTTTATGTACGACGGGATAATACTTGAAAACAGGCTAATACAAAATGTGCAGCTACTTTGAAAGCGCTGCTACCCGACCATTTGTGTGCTGGTAAATAACCTGCGACATAAATGCATTTCGAACCGCGCTTTTCCACTGCGTTTAAGTGAACATGTTTGTTGTGTCGCATTTCAAATTTGGCACAAGTGTACACTGGCGAGAGAGCGAGAAAGGCATAGTATCATTTGAAGTTGCAACCTATCAATCGAGGAATAAACAATGGTGTGAACAGATTTTTTTTCATTAATGTTGTTTTTTATGATGTTCTCCTGACGAAGCACTAAGAGCCGATTTCCGAGCTCGAGATTTGGGTAAGTTCTAAACTTTAAACAGCTGGAGCCAGAAAATTGGCTTTCCAAAACGGACAGTAATTGGTTGCAATTTATTGGAAATGTTCTTCCTTGACGAAATGAAACATTCCTTAATAATTCATTCAAAATAGCTGAAACCTCATACTATTTTCTCTTTATTTTATTTTGTGTTCAATTTTATAGATTTCTAAATTCAATTCAAGCATGACTTTGACTATGACTACGACTACGTCTCGATTCGGAAAGCCAATTCTCTGGCTCCAGCTGTTTAAAGTCATATTCAAATTCAAATTTATTCACACTCATAAATACATATACAGAAACCAAATAGAGTCTAGCTTGACAAATAGAACAATAATCCATCTAAAATTTAATAATAGATTGTAAGTAATAGTATATAATATAATATTAATGTGAACAATAACTGCTCACAAAGTGCTTCATACAGGCCCAAAATTATAAATAAATAAAAATAACAATCTCAGTACCCTTTATGAATTATTTAATCACAACATGTTTCGGACATTGATGCCATTTTCAAGTATAATTATGATAACTTTGTTGTAGCTTTGCTTAGTTGTGTTCTACTTGATATTCCTCAGTGCCATAATTGCTAGGCTACTTACAAACATGGAATTCCTGAAATACTTACTAGCATGAAATTACTAGAATGGACTAGCTGTGGATTCCATGATACTCTACGTTTGTTATGGGAAACTCGGTGATTCAAACTGGTATATTTACGTTAGTCAATATTATTGTAATTGATCGGACGGAGTAAATCAGTAGTCATAGTTTAGATTAACGTAAAGAAAGAGTAATAAGAAATGTGTCCTTTCAATTACAAACATTAGGAGAGCTCATGGGGGTTGTAACCTGGACACTTCCTCTCCGCTACGCCACTGATACTAGATTATGATATATTTTCTTAATGTTCACAATCAACATTTATCATCGCTCAACATTTGTTCATCCATCAGGATGAAATCGCGAAGCTGATACTGAATAGAGAATTTTAATGAAAAAATGGATGAGAAACTCTGAAACCTGGAACTTGCAACTTTATAAACTCTGAATTATTGAGATACAAACGATTGAAATCTGATTCCTAGAACATGATATTTGGCGTCGTACAATGCCTCAGATGATGGACAAATTTCAAATACCCCATTTTTTGAAAAGAATGAATTCCGCACCAGTCATGGAAAAACAAAATGTGTTTCCCAGTATAGTATGTATCAGTCATGAAAAAACAAAATTTTCCTCCACAGTACAGTATGTTTCTCCCTATACAGAAGGTGGCATTCCGATATAATATGGAAGTTGCATCGTAAGTCACACTTTTTCGAATTTAAAGTATATTAAAATTGAGATTTTGAACAAACAAAGTTGGATTCTCAGAATAACAGAGCAATGAACAGTATTCTTGTTTTCTTCAACAAGATGAAGAGAGAATTCAAGTGGAAAAAAATTACAATTGGAGTGAACGTTTAGTCTACAATGAATGTGAAGGAGAATAAGGAAATACCGATCGTGAAGAAGTTATTGATTCAATACCAGGAAAAATGCACAGCTGAAAAATTCTCTCCAAACGGAAGTACAACAATGAAAATTGTTCAAAACCTTTGCGTTCTGTATTATTTTCCAGCTCCGGACCAATGTTGCCCTAAAACTAGACAAGTCTGTTTGTCATTTACATTTCAAACTTTCCGGAAAGCTCGTAATTTTTCCAGAGAAATTCCATTTGTGATTTTTTTTAATTACAGTATCAGATCCAACATCAAAGAAAATCTCTTGTTGAGGAAAACTGCAGTTGATTATGATTTCGGAAAAGTATACTAATGAGTTTTCACTTTGAAGTGAACAACAAGAAAATATCGATTGTTATTCCAGGTATACAGTAATATTATGAAAAAAAGGTATCTTTTAAAAGTTTAATGAGCTTCATTACTGCGATAGAATTCCCACTGAGAAGATATGATTCGTCTCAAAGATTTGTAAAAGGAATTGGTCGTTGGTAGTGCAGAACTCATTAATGAGGATAAGGATTCATGAGAGAAACCTGATGCAAGTTTGGAGCTCCAGGTGGCAAGAAGAAGTATCAGAGAGAAAAAATAAATTGTTAATCCAAGTTGATCAAGAAGAACTTGACTCAGTAGTGCGTTGATTTTTGGAGAATCTGGTTGACTTCCACTGCTCAATCGATTAATCTTCAGAGTGCACTGGTTCGTAATGATAAATGAATGGGAAATGAAGATTCAGATTTTGTCGCTTCGAATCATAACTTCATCTTGGTCTCTTTGAGATTGGACAACTTTTGCCTAATTCGCTGAGAAGAGGAAAGGGGACGAATCAAAACTTTCTACTTTTCCTTATTTGTTCTCGTACCTTTGCAGTGCTCAATCTTCCCTTGTATCACCGGGAGACATTTCCCTTTTCATTGGCAGAAAAGTAGACCGGATATTGTCGGAATAAGATGGAAAAGAGATAACAAAATTGATACTGAAACGCCAACAGGGCTGCAATAATACCCGTGTCGGTTTTTTCAGGTCTGTCTGTATACCCAGGATTTTTCTAACAATATTACTGGACAAATCTCTCTATAAAGCAAATAAAAAAAATATCGAAGAACTTTTAGAAGAATTTTCTTGTAATTTGAATACATCTTCAATCAGCTGCAGGACTAAAATTGGTGAATTTGCCTGTCTATTTCCTTCTCATAGCCTCCCAAAGGTTTCGTGAAAAATAATACTTCTTTGACTAAGTACTTGATCACAAATTCCAGTACAGTATTGACAATATTGAGTTCTACTCCCATCAGACCACTTCAAAAACCACTATATTATTCCATATTATTATTATCCTCATCATTTAATATATCTATAATCTATAAATAATATATATCCATACATTTCTATTTTATCGAATAATTCCCATTATAATCAATTATACACCATAAAATTCGTTCTAAGGATATAGATACTGATATTTTATTGTATAATGAATATTTCTTATTTTGAATAAATTCAATTCCAATACAAAATGAACCACAATGGAAAGCGGTCACAAAATGTATGAGAAGCCACGACATCTCTATCAACCGATATTTCTTCTAATTTATTTTTATTAATTATTATTATAATAATTTCAACAAGACAGCACTAAATGGGAGAGAGAAACTAAGGATACTCGTTGTACTATTTCCAGTGAATGATTATACTGATTTTTTCTGAGACATATGTTTAATATGGCATGGGTAGTAATATGTAGGATTCGGCCTGATAATTCTCGTGAAACATTTACAAGGACTCTTCTTAGACATTGACTCATGGCTATATGAGGATCACGACTCACTAGAACTCCGTGAACTCATTTGGTTCGAGATTACATTTTTAGTCGGGTATGATTTATAATAGAAGCGACACAAATACAAAAGCATTATGGCGACTCATTTTGAAGGCGGACAGGATAGGAAAGCGGATTGCGTTAGCAGCGCTGACTTAACCACTGAAACTGTCAGCAAGAAGTAGAACATGAATTTCTTTCCTTCTCTTTTTTTCAGCTAGCGTTCTCTGACAATAACAGGCCGTTTCATTTCACAAAGCTTCTTGATTAGAGCTATTCAGGTCCGGGGATGCGATTGTGCCTCCTTGATGACTTCTTCCGTTTTTCCTTTGCCACTCCTTCTCCTCTTCATCCTTTCCTTTTCCACGCAAGCCTGTAACTTTTCCGGTTTCCAAAGGATGTTTGATTTACAGTGTTGTGATCAAGGCTTTGCACAAAACAAAAACTGCTCAACCAATCTTCCGTACTGAAAAAATCTTATCACATCAGAAACTCTATTGATTAGATCATGAGGTTCGTGGATTACATACTTCACGTTTAATGAGTATCTTGAAATCATTTTATCATCAATTTCAATCAATTATCATTGGTTTTTCCTGACTACAGATTGAATCTTCCGACTACGCACAAGTCAAGGTCCAATGTGCGGACCATCTTGAACAAAAAATTAGTACTGTATGAAGAGTATCTGTCATGCTCGCTGTTTACTTATTAAGGTACGCTCATACTCATGCGCCACGAACACGCGCTTTTCACTTCTCATCAGCTGGAAAGCTTCTTAAAAACATTCTGTTGTATTTTTGTACTGTTCCTGTATAAATACAGACATAATTATTATATATTATTGTAGTACATACATTCTTTGGACTCAAAATAGTGTGTGCATTGAGTTATCATTAACATAACCTCTAGAGATAGAACATAAAATAATTATTAAGTCTGGGCTTACTATAGTGTAGATGAATTTCTGAATGATGACACTTGAACTCTGCTGTTGTATTATGAATGTATTCTTACCATTGTTATATACTTAATTTTTAATTTTACATTGTTATTCTGTCTATTTTTATGTTTTGACTTGGTCTGTATGTTCTTTTTTGGCTCAATAAAATGAATTTGAATTTAGACTGTGTATTCCAAATTAAGGTTTAAAGCAGTTTTGAGCGAATGCCTGTTGTTTTTACCTGCATTGTATCTATTGTCTATGAATAAATGAAATGAAATGAAATAATAAGCTTAGCTTATGATGATAAGCTTATCTAATTGAATGCGTGCGATAAAAGTGAAATGCGGTTGTTTGTGGAGCTCAAGTCTGTATGCACCTTTAGGCTAGGCACACACCAGTTAGTCAAGACAAGACAAGACATGATCAGACACGTTTAGTCACAATACTTCACATTGTTGCTTATTAATCGTTATGAAGACATGTTTAATTGCAATGACTGATCGGTGTGTGTTGCGTCATAAGCAAGTATGTGAAGTATTGTGACTGAACGTGTCTGAGCATGTCTTGTCTTGTCTTGACTAACTGGTGTGTGCCTAGCCTTAGGCTTAATTGTGAGCTCATTATATCATAATGGAATGAATATCTGCATACTCTCCAGTATTGGAGAATTATAGTTAAAGTAGTTATCCAGAAAGTTACAGAAAATTAACGACAGATGAAACGACAAAAGCTGATGAAATCTTGTAGAATGAGCCGAGAGTTCGATTCCACCATGGATGCGAATAGTTGTTTGTTCCTGTCATTTTCCCATTTCATTTTTAGAGTACAAGTAACAAGCTTATATGGTCATCATCCACCTACAAGATTCAATGTTTTCTTTCATGTTCGGTGAATAATTCAATCGAGATTCTAGATGTAAGATCCAAGTTTGAGTATTAATCGTTAAAGTTCTATTCACAAATTTAATTTACAACCATAATATAATTTGTATTTTATGTAGAATAATAAACGCTAAGAAGAGAGGAAAATTAATATTTTATGATCACATTTACATGAAGTAGGTTCTGTATTTATAATCCTTCTTTAAATATCGAGAGTTGCAGTAGGACCAGAATTAGTTCAACTACAAAATATTCTTGAATACAAGTTAGGGCTTGAGGGATTCCAAGGAAATCATAATATAGGAATAGAAGGTGTTGAGAATGTTCACTAGAGTAGGTTCGTGCCATGCTGTTGCTTATGTCAGATTAATACAGGTGTTGACAGAGAGACTGAATACTATTAGCACGTTAGACAAATATTATTATTCATTTAGTAAAAGGTGTCAAATTCAGAAGGCGTTGGAATAGAATAACTTGAGTGTTGAGCCCTCAACATGATAGAAATAAATTTCTCATGCTCAGATTGCTTATCAGCAGACTATCAGTAGATACGTTCTTGTCTCATTAAGACATCTATAGAGATATTCAGGTTATGAAGTCATAGAGTCAGGTTATAAAGTTCAGGCTATCTAGGATGGGAGAGACAATAGCTGACTTTTGCTTAAAATATTCAATTCCTTTCAATTCGGGGAAGGCCAACCACCAAAATAAAGCCACACGAAAATTTCCTAATAAATATCTATTGCAATCTATCTCTAACCATCCATTGACGTTGTCTTTAGACAACAGGATGGGTCATGGGCATTTAATCTTAGCGAAAACCAGCTTCTGTTCTGATCAATTGATACCAGTTCAAGGAGGAAGACTAAAATCTTTTCTTTGAAATGTGCATACTTGAGAGTAGAAGAGCAACTAAAGGTGGAGTGGAGTGAACACTTGATGGATGAGTCATGAGCATTGGAATTTAACAAAAACAGTTATGCCAGGTTATCTCTTCTGTTTCGATCTCTTGATAGTCGATTCCTGTTCGAGGATGAATACTAAAATCTCTTCTTTGAAATGTGCATACTTGAGAGTAGAGTAGCAACAGTGAAGTGGAGTGAAAGTGAGTCGTGTGCCGTGTGTGAAGGAAGTCAGAAGAGTGGTGGCTCGAGGAGCAGAACACAAGTCTCCGGGGGAAATGAACCGAGAAAATGTCCGTGACATGTCCAATTTGGCCGACTTTGAGAAAAAAGAGCTTGCAGCCGGAAGTGGGAGGAGAAGGAGAAGCAGAAATTGAATTCGATAAAAGATGGCCGCCAGTAAACGGCGATTGATATATTTCTTGCAAGTTAAATTCGAGTCGAGCACAATGGGCAGAGGTCCCCGAACGTGTGGAAATGGAAAGACAAAGCAGTTTCGGCGGGCAGAAAGAAACTTGAGGAGGGAATAGAGTAACTATTTGGGGGAGAATCGAACCGAACGACATGACTTTCTTCAGGACGGTAACTGCTGCTCTGCTCTCACTCTCTCTCTATTTCTATCTCTCTCAAATAACTCGAATTCGGCGAGAAATGAGGCGTTGGAGTGGCTGTTGGAGAAAGTAATCAAAATTGCCGGCAACAGTGCGATGGTAACTGTGATTTCAACTCTATCAATGTTGCTGGTTGCTGCTGCTAAGTTATTGCCATGTGACGAAGTGCTGCAGTTTGGTTTCGATTCGATCCTGCTACAGAATAGACAATATCATTCCCGTTTGAGAGGAATATGAGCATGGAATTTGATCGATCGAATACCAACATTTCCTTGACATCTCCAGTGTTGATCAAGTTCAACTCAACTTTTTGAAGAATGTCTGGGTTTGCTGCAGTTTGCAATGTTCTCTCTGCATCTCCAGTTTTGATTGAGTTTATTCCTTGCTGTTTTCTAGATTTTTGTTGAGGTTCGCTGTAGCAGCATCTCTGGCTTCTATTCATGAATTTATGGTTCTGGTTGTTATTTTTGAGGTGTTCTAAGATTTGCTGCATCAACCAATGTTTTCTCGACATCTTCAGTTTTGATTGAGTTCTGTTTCAGTAGCTTTTGCTACTTACCAGATTGAGGTTTGTTGCAGTTGTAAATGTTGTCCAAGTTCAGCAAGCGCCTTCCAGATTGTACTTCTGTTTCCCTTGTCTTGTTATTGATTTCATTTTAGCTGATTGCTTCTCGAGAATAGAGAATTCAAATTTCATGTTATTAGTGAATGTAAACAGAGCTGTAGCTATATTGAGCTCTGCAAGTACTGCAATGATTATTTCTAAAAGTATATATTGATTCTTCATTACTTACACTTACCACACAAACATGCAACCAATGATTATAATAATTCACAAATATGATAAAATATGAATAATAGTTCTCCGTTTGATAAAAACTCATCCTATGCTTTTTCCAGGTATGATCGGTTCGCTTTTGTTGACATCTCAACAATTTTAATCAATATATCGGATGACCTGATTGAATAAGCCCTCCAATTCCAGGTGAGTTAGTCTGATTTTCGAACTCTGATTTGTCTCATAATTCTAACGAGTGATATTTCTACCAAAAATGATTTTAACCGCTATGAAACATTAAAAATCCTGAAATTGAAGAATTCTATAACAATAATGAAATTTGCATGAGATTGATTAATTTAAAGTTTCTGTACAGAATTGAAGATCTGTATCGGTATAGTTGGTGTGTAATCTGTTGTACAGAGCAAGGTTCACAGTGAATAGTTCCGGATGAATTAACAGTTAAAGCCGTTAGGAATTCAAATAGATGTTTGATTAAATTTTCTGCGGACTGTAAATTCGCGCGTCAGCCTGTATTGTGCGTTACATGGAGTGAGAGAGTGTGAGAGGTGCAATAGCGACCTGCAACCGTAAATTAATCTCAAAAACCTTCTCGATTTCATTTAATTCATGAATGCCGTGCCTGCAACACATTGCGTGGGTGTGTGCGCGAGTGCATTCCTCGCGGTAGACCTGCTGCTTCGTTTCTCTCTCTCTCTCCTCTGCACCAAACTCAATTAAGTCTCGACACAAATTCTGAACAATGATGGAATCCTTCCATATGTTGAACTCTGGCTGCGCTCCACCTCCAGACAGGTTGCCATGCAATGATTGCTCCGTTTATTGCACCATAAGAGCAATATTAAATCTGGTTATAATATAATTGGCAATCCTCAACCCAAAAGAATCTGTCCAACAAACAACAGTTTGATGTGATTGGATTAACTATGGAATTTCATTTGAAAAATAAATATTGATAAAAGTGTATAAACAAAACAAAGTTGCAATATTTTGAGTTGAAGCAACATTGATATCGAGACTCCGCCATAGTCGAAGAATGAAATGAGAGAACATTATACTTGTACATAAAAGCTTCTGAGAAATGTGATCATATAATTGAATCATGGAATCTTGAACTCTCAACCCAACAGAAAAAGAGATATGATATGACAACAAAGATATATTTTTACTTTATTTCAGTGAATCTCCCTATTGGCAGGATATGTTATGTCCGAAACATTATCACAATAGGGAACAAGAGACTACTTAGACGCTGTACGCCTGTACACCGCGCTTTTGGAAACGGTTTTGCTAATTAAATAATATCCGAATCGAAATACTTTAAAAAATGCTATTGATCTGCTATGTCAGAGACTTCTATGATTGTGAGCTTAGGTCTTGCTCCGAATTTCCACATATTTATACATATAACATCCATTGTTGAAAATGTCGATTATAATTATTTGAATTCCATAATTATATCAATTCAATAGACAATGGTCAACAGTCAAGAAGAACACATAAAAATTATCACTCCAACCTTCTATCTTGTCTCC
Organism: Nilaparvata lugens; assembly: GCF_014356525.2. Lineage (NCBI taxonomy): Eukaryota > Metazoa > Arthropoda > Insecta > Hemiptera > Delphacidae > Nilaparvata > Nilaparvata lugens. The sequence continues at coordinate 15,965,340 of NC_052507.1, forward strand.
AAGGCTACACAACCTGGGGATGACAACCCAGCCGGAAGATCTCGTTGTCAAAGTAAGTAACTTTCAATCAAGAAAGTTATTAAAAAATGACTGTTTGTCTCTGAGTAATTGAATTTCAAGTGAATTTTTGCAATATAAGAGACTGCATGTCGGTGATTCAACTAAAGAATGAATTTTTCAAGTTGAACCATTTGATTGTTGAAAAAATCACGATTATTATGAATGCGTCTTCAACAGGCAATTTAGCCAATTCACTTCTATTTCATAATAATTCACTATCCAGTGATCGATGATATGAATGCCACACTTTGAGTGCTGATTTGCACTTCGCACTATGAGGTTATTTAAGTTTTTGTAGACCATTCATCCATTCCCTCAACTAGGGAATAATATAATATTCATCTTCTCATATGAAGCACATGTGGGACACTTTATCATTCTAGGAAGGATGGAAGAATGAATTGGCTACAGTAGAGTGATTTCAGAGCTTGCAGTGGACTTCTATAGTTTATATCACCCTTGCTGGTGTTTTATGTATAGTTACACCAATTCAAAAACCTTTCTATCGAATACGAAAACCAAACTTGATTCTGAAAAACTGGAAACCCATCTCGCAACTATACTTGATTCTGAAAAAAAACTGGAAAACCATCTCGCAAACTATACTCGCTTGATAAATGGGGACACAGATCGGTCGCGTACCACCAATTGAAAATAATAATAAAGTTATACAGTCACATCGCGGCACTCACATGGATTAATTCTGGTCGGACTTCAATTATATTAAATTGACCATAACTTTTTCGAATAGCCACATCGGGAACGAGTGCTATGCTAAGCATTGCGGCTTTTAATACAGCACATATGCAAATTCAACTTGGGCACCCTTTTCGCTTTAATTTCTGCTTTAACCACGTCACCAAAGATCATTTGTCACTATAACGACTGGCTATTAAAGGCTTCGTCACTGGTCTGTCGCGTATTCCACTGGCACTGATGGAAGAAAATAAAGAATTATCCAATAATGTTGAACATGACTCGCAAATAGCCGGCCAGATCGATATTTAGTGGCGTTGTGGTGGAATTTTCGTTACAGATAACAATATTCACTACATGAGTATTATTGATATGCTTTGCCTTCATTTTTGTATGGTCACAGGTGGGGATTGAGGCTCTTGTGAAAAAATCTCCATATTGGAGAGTTTGATGATGTAAAGAAATGTGTACCTGTATTCGTTGATCCAGTTGAACATAAATTGAACGGTATCACAATTTTTTCTATTGTCAATTCGTTTGTTCCCTGTCAATCAGTAATCAGTGTTTGAAAAAGAATTATATAATATTAATCATCATATTATATCATGTACTTGCTTCGGCAGTACATATACTAAAATTGGAAAGATATACCAATTACTGATTGAATACTCGAATAACGATTCTAGATTGGTTTTCAAATAAGTGAATCATGTTACATGGGTTTCTGACTGGATACTAATAAAATAAATATTTAAAGCAATTGGGGTTTCAATCCATTGCTTGTATTACATCTCTGCTATGCAGTACTGATGAAAATAATTTCGCAAATTTTTCCACTGACGAGGACATTTCAACGAATTAACGAACATAACCATGAATTGTTGACGATGACGATGAATTGATGAATATGACGATGAATTGTTTTTGTGATTTGATGAGATAAAGACTCATCACAAAAATAATCAGATAAATATTCAATTTGCTATTTTTAGTGGGAATTGTAGAGAATAAAGTTTTTATCAATCAAGATCCAAGGGAACTGAGTAAATGTGAACGGTGATTCTCACTATAGATGGGCAGAATCTTAATAAATATTTCAAGGGAACTTTTCGATACGTTGTACAATATTGTGATTACTTCATATCAGTATTATTTTCTAACTTACGTTTCTCTTCAAAAACAATGTTGAAACTCAATTACCACTTCCACTGCTGCTTTTCAAAACTGATGAAAGTGAAGATATGGCGATGATCATGACATTACACATAATTTATCCAAAAAAACATTTTTAATTCATCTAATCAAATCGAAAAATAATTCCATCATCGATTCCCAATGTTATGTTCCCGATCAATTCTCCCCATCCAAATATCATCCTCATATTGAATTTCAATCTCATCTCTCCTCCAAATTGATTACAACATATATCACCCAAAAAATATCCGATCATCTCCACAAGCCAATTAACTTTGTAATATTCTGAATTCAGTTGGCAAGTTCGATTTTGACTGGCCAAAACTCTAACCTAATAATGGGCGAATACATTCGACGCGGTTTATCGCGCGCCAAATAATACTACTGGTCAGTTCGAGAAAATGGTAATTATGTTAATGAGTGGGCAGTGCTGAATTCGGGACGACTCAAATATCATGATGGTCCAGTTATTTGGGAAGTGTGTGTTGGGGGGGGGGGAGTTTCCAATGTTTGGGGAGGGGAGAGTGGTTTGATACTGTGCGAGATTATAATTGCAATAGGTTGGCTGGTGGCCGTTGTATACAGGTACCACACACTCGAGTCGACCGTGGGCTGTGAGTTGATTACGCTACACGATACGGGACTTAAACATTAAAATAGCGCCGGATCGGTGATTATTGCGAGCTTTCCCTGTTACAGTCACCATCCATGTGGCTGTGAACAATGTGGCGTTGGCCAGTGCTGAACGGCGGACCAACAATCATTTACCTGATACATAAACATGAGTCGAAGCACTTCTAGTTCTGCTGGTGTGAAGCAATCTCTTGCAGTTTCTGGACCGACGTTATCATTGCGGCTGGCACATACCCCACATACCTCCCTTCATCACTCTCACACTGCTTCTCCATCCACCTCTCCACCCTATTCAGTTTGAAATAAATATCAAAGATCCACCTTGGAATCATTGCCTGTACTTAGGGTGGAGTTAGGACTCCAGGGCCTCTCCGCCACGCTTCTCCTTCACCTCTCCTTCCTCTTTCATGAGAAATAATTGATAATGAGAAAATTATTAATGAATTATCGGATGGGCACGTAAAATTGTCGGTCCCGACTGAAGTATGACAGTCGTAAGGCCCTTTAACAGCTCAAATGATATATTGAGGCGAGGTGGAACTTCCGTCAGGAGCTCCCCACCAATAAAAGCCATACGATTATTATTAATGAGAAATAATGAAGATTCTTCAATTATGGTAAATTTCGATGTTGAGTGGTAGAGAGGACTTAGAAGTCCTAACTCCGCCTAATACTGAATTTTTTCATCTCCATTCTCATTTAAAGTTCCACAACATCAATATCCACTCTACACACTTAATCAAATATACACCTTGAAATCATTGCCGCCTCCATTTAGTACGAGGTTAGGACCCTAGGTTCTCTGCGCCACACAACCCTTCAGATATAGAAACAAAGAAATAGAAAGAATGTATTGTCTAAAAGCAGTATCTACTTTCTTCGTATACAGTCCTTTTGTATCTATAGTATTTCTACCTACCATATAATCTCACATCTTGAAAATATCTTCAATCAATATAAATAATCGCCCAAGAGCAATATTACACAATAGAATCAGCTTTGATTTTTGAAATGAGTTTAGTTCTGTATTTTTTGGTCTCTAAATTTCTAAATTATTCAATGTTTTCAAGGTTTGAAAACATTACAGTTTACAGTTTGGTGCAATATTTTTATTCTTTTCGGTTTTCAATCTAATTAAATTCTAAATTTTGGTCTGTATATTTTTGAACTCGAAATTTGATTCATAGTGAAGCAACATAACCTACCTTTTAGACCCTACCTTAATTCGGAAAGGGAACAGTTTTGGGCTAGGCCTGTTGGTCCTTTTCTAATCATGTATTTGATTTGTGCATTGCTAAATGTAAATGAATTGAATGTAAATTAATATTCTGCATAAAACACTTTCATATATGCCATACCGTACTAAAATATCAACAGATTCTGTTAAAACTAAACAAATTTAGACCTGGTTTCTAGGACTCTTAACAAGTCTAATGGTCAATTCTCAATGAACTCTTTCTTCGATTCCATTGGTTTAATGGTCCAATAGACTCAATAAGTGTTCTAGAAACCGGGCTCAAGAGCCAATTATTATATCACTTGAATGAGTGGAGAAATTGTGTTAATATCTCCCGTGGAAGATTAAACTTGATTATATTGAAGAAGTGACTTACAGACCAGTCATCGCTTTAATTCGAGATGCGATACTCTACCAGTTCTCTTTTTTTGGAAGTGTGATTGCTTCAAGCCAGCTACGCTCAATGACAATAATAGCATTATAGAAAATATATCAATACTCCATCTTCTAGTTTTAAGCTCCAAAATCACTTCTCAGTTGAAGCACTAAAACTGTTGTTTCAGAAATTTCTTATCATTATTTCCTACTTTTCATTACTCATGCAGTAACAACGTATGAGGGAATGTCACATCCTTTGCAAAAGAAATATCAGATACGTTTTAGTCTTATAGAAGGTATTAATTATCTTTGCAGTATACTGATAAAAAATAAATATGTTATAAGACATACATTTTGATTTTACTGATAAAGAGTAACATCTTGACAAAATCAATTAATATCGAAATCAATCCACATTAATAAAGCTATTCAATCTAATCTAATTTAATCTCCCTAACATTATCACAATCTTGAATCTTCATCATCACTATCTTCATCCCTCCTAATGTATAGCGTCTGAATTTGTCTTCCAGTTGATTACTATAACGAAGCATGTTGAAACATTTCTGTTGGGAATGAAATGCATTCCCAGTCTCTCAACGCACCTCCCAACCTGACCTAACTACTCATGCTTCATGTTTCTTCCTCACTCCTCATCTCACTTGCTCCTCTCATAAGATACTCTCTTCCTCCTCTCTCTCTCACTCATCACGTGATTGTCTCTCCCTCTTTCTCTATCCCTCATCTTTATGGCTCTTCTCTTATGTGATTGTCTCTCCCTCTTCTCTTTCTTGCTCCTCTCTCTCATGATTGTCTCTCCGTCTTGCTCGTTATCAGCTCGATTCGTTGTCAGCTGCTGTCAGGCACACTATCTATGAGTACACAATGACGCCAAGCATCGTGTAGCACCAAGCGCCAAGCCACTGTTTGCTCTGCCTGGCGCTCCGGCTCGGTCTAACCTCAAACCTGCCTACATTTCCAAGATGAAATCAAACACTAACGTTCGCCTAGATACTCCTTCTTTGCACCTTCAAACTGTCTCTAATAAGATAAGGCCTTCGACGAACTACAAGCTCTGCCTGCGTGAACGTAGACTTCCCCTCTCATCGAGATAACTTGTCAGCATCGTCTATAATAGTTGTTTTTTCTATCAAACTACTATTTGAGTTATTCAGACCCGGTTTCTAGGACACTTATTCATATTTTTTCTAATTGAAATTGAAATTCATTTTCAGAAGAAAATTAGTCACAAACATCATGAGTAAAACATGAATGGGCTATTCTTCTTTTATTTATTTACAATGCAAATGACACTAATGTAATAATATCGGTACATAAAATAATAAGGTAGCCCTTGTACTATTTTTCTTCCAAATTTATAGGTGATGACAAAGTCCAAGATAAGGTTAGAATTTCACGTGTACAATTTTTATAAGATTTTAGTCAAAAATAAACAAAAAAATATGAATTTTGAATTTAGATTGCTTGAATTAATAAATTAATTAGGAATATTCCACTCAATTATCACTTGTAACGAATAATATTTAGCTATTTAAGGAAATTTGGAACCATTGAAGAAACACACACTTCTAAACACTATAGCTCTAATTCAAACAATTGAATGTCCAATTAGATACAATAAGTAGTATCCTAGAAACTGGACATTAATTGATCAAAGATGAGGGCTGTAGTGAACAGAAAAGATATGAGCGATTTGTTTGGAAAAAATTGATTTTGGGTAAATGGTTGAAGTAAGCGTTAAAAAGCGTGAAGTAATTTTCCTGATGGAAAATATCAATAAATACGGTTCCGATTGAAAAAATACTCCCTTACAACTCGTCTTAAAAGCCAAACAATTCCATGTTCAACTAACAATATTTTGCTTCCCTAGAAAGAATATTGTGATATTCGTTTCGGTTTGAATACGGATTTCGCATGTGAAATTCGTGTATTTCAATAGTTCTTCCCAGGTAAGAATCCCGGAAATGAAAAAGAATCAATTTGCTTGATTTTTCAGAGACTTTTTTTCACAATATAGGGAAAAACTGAAAATATAAATATTGTGAGTATATTTATTTCTTTACACCGTGTTTTTCATGGATTCACATCAGGCAAGTGATATCTTCCAATTAGTACTTCATCAATCCAACATGGACGTTGTAAACGGGTAGCCTTCGAGTGACTGGATAATTGAAACAATGGCCACGTTGAGGGAATAAGTGAACTCCCTGGTCCCTGGAGTTGATACCTGCAAGCATTCAAGGCTGCTTCGATTAGATTTATGAAGCCAACTGCAGTGGAATTCCATTGGCACGTCATTTATGCGATCCCAGCGCAGTCGATTTGCTCCAAGTTCACATGGTTAAATGAACGACCATTTCTCCTCTGATAAATTATCATTAGCGGGTGTGACCGATGCCGGGTCTTGAACTCTGCGAGACTCTTGGCCAAGGTAAGTGATGGAACTGATGAATTTGTTGAATATTATACTGTGAAACTTCTCCATAATTATTGAGAAAACATCACTGAAGCCCTATAATTGAATTAATAGAAGTAGAATAGACAATTTGTTCTCTATTCATTCATACAATTAGTACATTATCAAAATTAAAGGGAGAGGAAAAATAAGGTAACCTTGTGCTATTCCTCTCCCAAATTCAGATAACTTATAGAACACTGTTTTTTAAATGATGTGATAGGCTACAACCTATACTTATTTATTGGATTCGAATTGGAAGATTCCTCTCATACCAAGAAGCAACAAATAAGCTTGAGTTTCTCTTCAAGTTTTAAAATTTTCAATTATTAATACAGTATTTTCCAGTTATCAGTGATGATTAAGTGAAGTATTCTAATTAAATTTGTTTTTCAACTTTTCTAAATTCCAAATTCCTAGTTTATATATATTTTGGACTCGAAATTGGACAAGAATTATGAAGTGTGAACATAACCTATTTTTGAACAATTTCTAGCTAAATTTGGGAAAAGAAAAGTTTTGGGATTTAGGCCTGTTGTTCCTTTCCCAATCATTCATAGTCGAGAATGATATTGTAACTATCAATGTATAAATAAATAGATGAATAAATGAATAACTGATGAGGACTGTTGAGGAATTGGAATTGAAAATTACTAGTTCAATTCTTCTTTTTAATTCACTTATGATTTCAAAAATGCTTCAAGTTTGCCTCCTCCATACTATTTTCCTTTTTCCATCCATTGCCAGGGTCTGTTCAAAAATTTAAAATCAATACAGGCGAAGAGCACTACTCGAATCCAATGTTTCAAAAAATCGAAGATCGATTATCCATCAAGCAATCTACAATAATTGGAAGATTCTAAAAAATGTGTGATCCATGATTTTTATTATGATGTAGAAGTGCTGAGAAATCTTCTAAGATTGGATCCAGTAGGAATTGGAACTGTTTGGTAGTTCAAATGAAAAACACATGGAAATGGGGCAAAACTTTAGGTGTATAGGTATTATAAAGAAAAGATAGCATATCTTAAGCTATATTTCCTCTATGGAACCATATTGTACAATCATATAGAGCGTCGATTTGAGACTTCTGTAGTGATGATTATTTTGATGGACAGAAAATGAATAATTATACTGTATTTTGTTCTCAACATATCACTTATTAAGCCCCGCGCACACACACACACACACACACACATCGATTTTTGTTCGTACAATATTTTGCCGTCCTTATGAACTCTATCAGATAAAACAGAACTTGACAAACATCATCTGTTTGAAATCATTTGCTAAATCTAATAGAATTTATAAGGACGGCAAAATACCGTACAAACAAAAATCGATGTGTGTGTGCGAGGCTTTACTGTAGTGGAACTGTGCTCTTCATGTTTTTATCATGTAATCTGTTGTATTATACGATTGAGAAGAAATAAAATTCATCCTGATAACTAGATATTATATTATTAGAACTGTGCTCCTCATGTATTTATCATGTAATCTGTTGTATTCTACTGTTGAGAAAAAATAAAATTCATTTTGATGAATAGATATTATATTTCCTAAAAATTTTGATCTTGTTCGTTGTCAGGGCTTAAACATTTTTCAATTTTTCACAAAGGTCTTTGTAGTTCATTATAGTGGGCACATAGGAGAATGTGGGGTAGCCCCGGTACGCAGTCTATATGTCCCTATAATATAATATTTAGAAGGTTTAAGTTTGTTTTTCACAAGAAAATTATGAAATTCGTTTTATTTAATCTACTATTTTAAATACATGGGGAATATTCCTACTGTCATTACCCCAATGGTTGGGGTAATACCGGTACGTGTAAGGGTTGAGAAAATATTTTTTTTTAGGTTCTCATTTTGTCACAAAGTATCTTCAAAAAATTTATATTGTAGCCTGATACGTGGAAGCCACAAAAAAATTCTACCAGGCAAAATTAGGAGTTTTACCAAAAACGAAAAAGAATGCTGTTTAACATACCGGCATTCACCCATTCTCCCCTATATTCGTTATCCAGCAGGTATGTACTATTGAAAAATAATAATAAAATATTCATTCATCTTCTTTCTTCTTCTGACTGCCACGGTATAGGCATGATTACCTGTTCCAGTCTTTGAAATAGCCTTGGAAATTAAAATTTATATTCTATAAATAGTCATTCATATATTCCATATATATAGAATATTTTCCTATATAATTATAGAATATTCATTAGATAAAAGTATGACTAAAGATGATCTTATTCTCTTGGAATTTCGGATTAAACTGAAATAACAAACAGCTTCCACATCCAATTACAAGCAGCTCCCAACTCGGTACGAACCAGCCTACACAAACGCAATAAGGGTTTTCTTGACGACAATCACTTGAGCAGGCAGTTAAGGCTAGATTGATGTCTAGGATGCTGCTGCATCCTCGGAACTAATGGTGCTTCCCTCTGTCTTGCAGGCATAGGTATGTTCGAATGTTCATTACAGCAGACAGGGGAATGTCAAGTGTCCAACCGGCTGTGAAGGGAGGTCTAAGCATAGGCCTGTGCCCCAAATGCCCCCTCGCCCCACGACTAGAATGCACGCATTCATTGCCAGTCAAGCATTCCTCTAGGTGATGCCCATCAGTGGTATTCGCACAGCAATATCTGTATTAAAATTGGTTGCAGATTACTATCGTATATGTAGGCCCAATCAGTCAGAATGATAATGTTCTCGAACCTACAGATTTATACTGACATTTGAAAATTTACAGATTCATATTGAATCAGTACAGTATTTAGTCAGATTCCCTCAATTCCTACAATAACTTCTCCTTTGGTTTCAACCATTTTGCAGTCCATGTCTTCAATATTTGTTTTGGGTCAGATTTCCTCAATTCCTACAATAACTTCTCGTTTGGTTTCAAACATTTTGCACTTCAATATTTGTTTTGGGACAGATTTCCTCAAATTCTACAATTAATTTCGTTTGATTTCAACCATTTTGCACTCGATGTCTTCAATATTTGTTTTAGGTCAGATTTCCTCAATTTATACAATAACTTCTCGTTTGGTTTCAAGCATTTTTGCATTTTCCATGACTTTAATATTTTTTTTTGATTTTCTCTCGCTTCATATCACTTTTCTCCCTCATACATATCCTGTACTTCACAGACTTTGATTTTCTTCTTAGTTCACTTGCATAACACTGTAAAATCCATACTGATGAAACTTCCAAGGCTAGGCGCACACCAGTTAGTCAAGACAAGACAAGACATGATCTTGAATAATAAGCCATTGCAATGTCTTCATAAGCAACTGTGTGAAGTTTCGTGACTAAACGTGACTAGTCTTGTCTTGACTAACGGGTGTACGCCCAGCCTTAAAGTTTAAATGCATGTCACTTCACAAATTGAAAGAAATATCTGAGACTCATAGCATAAAGAAATGATAGCATAAGTAGATATCCCATGGTACAGGGCGTTTATGTCGCAACTTTTACTGTTATCTCAAGCTGATAGTTCAAGTAGTTCTTTTCCATGCAGCTGTGACGCTGGTAGTCTCTCAAATTGTGCCGTTCCTACACTCTCACCCCAACAAAACAGTAAAAATTGAAAATAATCGACTGTAATCGGCTTGAGATAGCAGTAAAAGTTGCGACATAAACGCCCTATACCATGGGATATTTACTTACGCTATTGTTTCTCTATGCTCAAATACGGTGATTTTTGAATACTAGTTTGATACATAAAGTGGTTCTTATGAACAACTATTGGATTATTTTATTCTTTGTATGAATACTAATCTATTTGAGACCAGCGTTATTGTTGAATTTCAACTGAAATGCAAAGATTTGAAAGAAGATACGAGGCTAGTCGCATATTGAGACGCGACGCGACGTGACATGACGTGACCCGAGTTTACTAGATGAGTGTTGATACCATATTATGTAGATTATTACTATTATGTTCAGACGTGTTAGCTTTGTCTCAATGTGAACATTGAAATATTATCATTCTACGATATCAATTCATCTGGCAGACTCTGGTCCTGTCATGTCACGTCGCGTCGTGTCTCAATATGCGACTAGCCTCATAACTTCTTTCAAAACTTTGCATTTCAGAAGAAATTTAATATTAATGCTGGGCTCAAATAGATTAGTATTCATTCATACAAAGAATAAAATAATGCAATAGTTCTTCATAAGAGCCACTTCTTGTATCAAACTAATATTCAAAACTCTCCACTCTTGAGTCTCAGATATGTCTTTTATTTTGTGAAGTGACATGCATTCAAACTCTAAGGCTAACTTCTTTCAAAACTTTGCATTTCAGAAGAAATTTAACAATAATGCTGGTCTCAAATAGATTAGTATTCATACAAAGAATAAGATAATTCACAGGTTGTTCATAAGAACCACTTATTGTATCAAGCTAGTATTCAAAATTCACCACCTCGCGTCTCAATATGCTACTAGCCTGAAAGATATAGAAGAAGTCTTGAGTATCATAGTCTTTCATCACAAGCAACACAATCAATAAAGTAATCCCGGTTTTTTGAACTTGAGGAATAAACATGCAACTCCATTTATCTGTTGTATTTAAAGTAGAAAATACACCCTCCAAACAATAAAACATTCAGATTTGAACTACAAGTTTTCACGGAAGAAACCAATTTCCCTGGGAGCAATCCGGTCTGCCGGTTCCAAGTAATAATAATGAAATCTTGAGTTGGAGTTGCTGTACTGTGATTGCATGCGTCGTGGAGCCATTGTTGATATGTAGAAATAATAAGTTAGCACTATTTCACGTCTTTGTGCTGCTCCGTACTCCACTTGCTATAAAATTCGAAATCATGGTGGTGTGGAGATTTATGATCTGGAATGTGATCCTAGTATGGTGGATGGTGGTACGAGTAGTGTCATTCGAAACTACTTAGCTCGCTGTCTCTTCTGTTTCTTTTCATTTCTCATACTCATTCATAGTCTTTAACTTCAATCATTATAAGATCTACATTGTTCAGAACGATTTCACTATATTTGTGACTATTCTACCATATTATATATTTACTTCATGCTTCTACTCTTCTATATTCGTTCTCCTATTCTCTCTCAATTCCCCCCCCCATTTTTCCAGCCTATTCTCCCTATTTCACAATTCTCTATTTCTCTACTCCATTACTTCAGTATTAATACTCTCTCTCCATCACTCTATCTCTTATGTAGATGCATAACAATATAATTATTATCTATAGTTATTATATTACAAATTGCGTTTTCATATCATATACAGTTCAATAATTATTTTCTTAGTCTATATCATGTAAATTCATCTATAATTTTGCTGTATTGTAAGCTATTGTATATAAGTGTATAAGACAGTATATATTGTAATCTACATAAATAAAGTACTCAATCAATCAATCAATCAATCAATCTCTTTCTCCAACAATCTCCCACTTCCCGTATACTTGCACCGTTTTTCAGTTTTTATTAGCCATTAAAAAAAAAACTTGCTGGCAATGCAAAGCTTTGAGAATCTTATACATACAGTATAATTTCAAAATACAGATTCATAGAAGAACAGAGCTACTTTCGTTCATCAGAATATGAATCTGAATTCACAATATGGATAGATTTTGTACAGGATCTCACAACTTGATCGCAGCTAATCCTCAAAAATGATGAGCAGTAATGCTTGAGTTCATCCCAAAGATTTTCTAAAGATGTGTGTAATAAACCTAAACAATATAGTTCAATGATGCTCTTCAGAGAACTGTCAATATTATCAGTGAGACATTCTTTTCTATTCAAAGCATTGCTGGATTTAGCTGAAAATAATTTCGATATTCAACAGATGAGAGAAAGAATAAACCTCAGGAATTCACAGGACATTAACCTCCCAAAACCAAGATTAGAACATTCCAGACGACACTTCAAATACATAGCTATAAAAATATTCAATTCACTTCCAGTAACAACAAGGAAAATAACGTCACGTCAGTTATTTAGAAAAGAAATCAAGAAATTCATTTTACAACTAGACAACCCGAATGATTTTTTTACTAAATTAATATAGGTTGTCACGTTATTCTTTATATTTAAATAACGATTAGCCTCCTGCTTGGCATCAGTCGGTAAAGCATGAGATTTGATATAATTAGGTCGTGGTTTTCTAATAGTATTCAGTCTTAAAAAATCTTGATAGGCCTAGATATGGGCTTCTCCAATAACTCTTGTAATTCAATAAATAATAAATATATATATATAAATGATACTTATACTATAGTGTTGAGGAATAAAAAATAAATTGCACACCATGAAAAAGTCATACATATATTACATAAATAATGCAAAGATCAATCGAGGCAAAAAATATATATATAGAGCGATAAAAAAAATATATAATATAAAAAATAGAACAATAATTTTATATCAGCAAAATATCACAGGCTAAACTTTATATTCTAGATTTATGGCACGAATCATTACCATGTGCCTTTATCTTAAAATCATATGCATTCTGTTGCATGTAGCTGTGACATGTACTTGCTAATACTTGTCGGCTTGGATAATTCAATCAAAAATATGTGCTCTAAGATCAGCTTGATAAATTAGCCACTAATAATCCAAATATATATATATTAAAATCTCTAGTATTTAGTAGATTTCTTTGTATCGAATATATATTTTTATCTCAGGGTGCAAGATTCGGCACCTGACGGAAATAGGTAGAGCCATTCATCTAGTGAATTAGAACTATGATAAATTATCGCAAATTGTATTGCAAAAAATTAAATATTGTATGCATACGTTTGATAGCCTAGATTTCGTACTTCTTTGATTAAATAGAAATTTCTAAAATATTGATCTATATTTTTCTTTCAATTAAATACCTTTAATACTAATTTTTTACTTGCGCAAGTATTACTCTTATTAATTTCTCAATTTATAATAACCCTTTCGGCGAGCTAGCTTTGATCATCAGATTATTTCGAAGCACTAGGGCGCCCATCACTAAATTCAAATTTAATCACTCACGTGTCGAAAATCTTCTTGTAAGCCGCCGATGTCGATCCAACTCCATGCGGTCCGGGAATATGGTAGCCGGAATCGTCTCCTCCAGGGGGTTATAAATTTAATTAAAATAAAAAATGACTTCTGCTTCACAATAGCATCACGAAGTCTTTTAAGAAATTTAATAATTTACTTTAACTTTAATTTTTACAAAATTATTAATAAGGTACTTCGCTCTAAAATATTTGGGGTCCTCTTATGGTGGCATCTGGCTGGCGAGTCGTTGGGTGCTGGGTTTTGGGTTTTTTGTTGATTCAATCCTATTGCATGTGCTAATGTGTAGTTTGAATTTATTTGAAGAGGTGGTGGTTTGTAATTTCTGTTGTAATTGTTTTGTGTGTGATTATTATGTGAGTTTAATCGATCACGGCCATCATAGTGATTCTTACGATTGCTCTGCTGGGCATAGTGGTTGGTTGTGCGATTTTGAAATTTTTCATTATTCCAGTTACCATTTTGCCTGTGCTCATAGCGGCGTTCAAATTGAGGAGCAGATCGGTAGCGATCATATGATACCGGTTCATAATTTTGGCTGTTATACTGATTAAAGTTTGAGTTATGTGGATTTGGTGCGTATCTCTGGTCTGAACGGTGGTTTGATATTGCCATCACAGACTGTATGCCATATAAATGATTTATCAGCTGCTTACAATCAGTAATGGGTTGTGTGGCGAGTGCCATTCTAACTTGATACGGTAGCTTCTTTAAAATAATACTTGCTAATGCCGATTCATTAATGGGCTCGCTCAATTGAGAATTTTTAAACTGTAGGGCAGTGACGAAAGTGGTACATGCACCGTCTAAGTTAGGGTTGAAATCGCATGATATAATGTCCGCTAGCACGTCCAACTGTTTACTTCGTAGTGAATCAAACGTTGCTATGGGAATAGGCTCTATATTCTCGTGCGGAAATTGATGTATTTGACTTTCAAGTTGTACCAACTTCTCTTGGGCCTGTTTCCAATGACTAGAAGCTTCTGTTTCATTATCTACTACTTCGGCATTTAATTCAGATGAAAATAATTGCTGTTCTCCAACGGCTGTCTCCAATGAATTAAGTTGTACTTTGTTTTGATTATATCAGAATTTAGGTGAGCTATTTGTGTAGATTTACTATTCTGTTGTTTATTTATGGAAATAAGTTGACTATTGTTCCTGTTTGTAGCTATTTCATGAATTTGTGAAGTGTTTTGTGCTGGTAGGTTATCTATTCTTTCCGCAGTCTCCTTATCCATTCTTACCGATGTATCCTTCAGTGATTCCCGCATTTCCTTCATTTCCGCCTTTAAGTTCTTCATTACTGTGGTCATTGTTTTTTCTAAACTATTAGAAAATGACTTGATCATCCCCTCTACTATACCCTCCTTATTGCTTCTTGGAGACATTTAACGGTTTATTACTGTTCACAGGATTCTTGGCGGTGATTGAAGATATCTGGGCGTTGGACTCCATCGTGCCCCCCTCAGCGTCGATCTCCGCTATTATCGCCGTCTGCAGTGTGTCTGCTACCTTACTTTGCGTGGACGAAAAGAGACTCATATTTTAAAAATGGATTAAGTGTCGAGTGTTTGTTAAAAAAGTGAAAGTTTTGGCCAACAAGGCATTAATAAGGACACAAATGAGGATAGGCCTATGGACATTACAAGCCAGGTAACCTATTTATTACTTAAGCTCTTATAATATAATAATACTATTCATTGATTTCTGACTAGCAGTTTAGGCCTATAAAATATAATAGCTCTCTCTATAAAATATATTTTCTTTTTTACAATAACAATAATAAAAAATTTTCTTTAAAACATATAATTTCTCTTTATTTAAAGCTCTTGTTTCCCCAAAAAGTAATACAAATTTTCCTTCGCCAGTTTTCCTCACAACTCGTATAAGTTATCTATAATTTTCAATATGGTTATTGACCTAATTTCAAATAATTATTCAATGAGCTTGGCTCTCATCATCAGTCCCACGTTGGTACGACATGTCTTTCTTGCCGTATCCGTGGCCTATCACGTTGGGCGACATGTCTTTGTGTCACGTTATTCTTTATATTAATAACGATTAGCCTCCTGCTTGGCATCAGTCGGTAAAGCATGAGATTTAATATAATTAGGGCGTGGTTTTCTAATAGTATTCAGTCTTAAAAAAATCTTGATAGGCCTAGATATGGGCTTCTCCAATAACTCTTGTAATTCAATAATAATAAATA
Organism: Nilaparvata lugens; assembly: GCF_014356525.2. Lineage (NCBI taxonomy): Eukaryota > Metazoa > Arthropoda > Insecta > Hemiptera > Delphacidae > Nilaparvata > Nilaparvata lugens. The sequence goes on from NC_052507.1 coordinate 15,981,273, forward strand.
TATATATATAAATGATACTTATACTATAGAGATGAGGAATATAAAATAAATTGCACACCATGAAAATTTTACACATATATTACATAAATAATGCAAAGATCAGTCGAGGCAAAAAATATATATAGAGCGATAAAAAATATAATATAAAAATAGAACAATATTTGAAATCAATAAAAATATCACAGGCTAACTTTATATTCTAGATTTATGGCACGAATCATTACCATGTGCCTTTATCTTGAAATCATATGCATTCTTTGGCATGTAGCTGTGACATGTACTTGCTAATACTTGTCTGCTTGGATAATTCAATCATAAATATGTGCTCTAAGATCAGCTTGATAAATTAGCCACTAATAATCCAAATATATCTATATATTAAAATCTCTAGTATTTAGTAGATTTATTTGTATCGAATATATATTTTTATCTCAGGGTGTAAGATTCGGCACCTGACGGAATAGGTAGAGCCATTCATCTAGTGAATTAGAACTAGGATAAATTATCGCAAATTGTATTGCAAAAAAATTAATATTGTATGCATACGTTGGATAGCCTAGATTTCGTACTTCTTTGATTAAATAGAAATTTCTAAAATATTGATCTATATTTTTTTCTTTCAATTAAATACCTTTGATACTAATTTTTACTTGCGCAAGTATTACTCTTATTAATTTCTCAATTTATAATAACCCTTTCGGCGAGCTAGCTTTGATCATCAGATTATTTCGAAGCACTAGGGCGCCCATCACTAAATTCAAATTTAATCACTCACGTGTCGAAAATCTTCTTGTAAGCCGCCGATGTCGATCCAACTCCATGTGGTCCGGGAATATGGTAGCCGGAATCGTCTCCTCCAAGGGGTTATAAATTTAATTAAAAATGAAAATGACTTCTGCTTCACAATAGCATCACGAAGTCTTTTAAGAAATTAAATAATTTACTTTAACTTTAACTTTTACAAAATCATTAGTAAGGTACTTCGCTCTAAAATATTTGGGGTCCTCTTATGGTGGCATCTGGTTGGCGAGTGCTGGTTCTTCCTTCTCAAGTTTTACAGATCCTCTTTCCGACTTTCAAATTAGCATAAAATTTAAATATCTCAATCCTCCGCCATTAAATTCAAATAGATCTTACAAAAATGCCAAAATATTGCTTAGATTATATGATTAATAATTTCTTTGCATTCGAGCCATATTGATAATATAGATTACACAAATTTTTACACGAAATCTACTACATTATATAAATATATATAAATATTTTTGAATCGGCCTACAGTTGCCGCCTATTAACTGCCGTTTTACTATTGGTGCATGCAAATTTTATTAGGTATTCATGCGCCTGGTAACTCTTATTTCCTGAATACATTAAATTATTTTTATTTGGTTTTTTATTTATGCTCTTTGCATGCTAGTTAATATTCTATATATTAATATTAATTCCATGCTAACTAATAATTAGCCACGTGGACGGGTGTTTTTTCACATTGCACACCATCCGAATGCAATAAAGCTCTGCCAAGGGGTTTTGGTCAGATTCTACGTTCTTCGGTTTGATCGATCTCTAGGTCACCGATCTGTGAATACATCTACCTAACCTCAATCTTCAAATATTTTATGAATAATCTATTTATGAGTAATAAACTTCCTTCAAATCCTTTTTAAGTTCTTGTACCATTTAGCCAGAACAAGCTGATGCTATCTTATCTTGATTATTATCTGCTTGGCGATATTAGCCAATTACTTTATTTTTAGACCTATTACTATTTCTGTTAGGGCTTTTCATCTACCCAGATTTAAGATGTTACAAATCAAAACATAGTACAACTTGAAAGTCAAATACATCAATTTCCGCACGAGAATATAGAGCCTATTCCCATAGCAACGTTTGATTCACTACACAGTTTCAATGAATTAGGCCGTTTTGACAATACAGACCGCTATCTCCAACCTAAAGAATTTATAGATCAGATAAAACTAATTCAATCATTAACACCCACCTCTTGGAATTTTTGGCGTCTTCGTTTGACTAGTTTATTGATTGGCGAACCCCTGATGTTCTTTCGGAGTAGAGCCCATGAATTTACATCATTGGATGAGTTTGTCGCTGTCTTCCTGGAACAGTATTGGAGCAGAAGTAAACAGTTGGACGTGCTAGCGGACATCATATCATGCGATTTCAACCCTAACTTAGACGGTGCATGTACCACTTTCGTCACTGCCCTACAGTTTAAAAATTCTCAATTGAGCGAGCCCATTAATGAATCGGCATTAGCAAGTATTATTTTAAAGAAGCTACCGTATCAAGTTAGAATGGCACTCGCCACACAACCCATTACTGATTGCAAGCAGCTGATAAATCATTTATATGGCATACAGTCTGTGATGGCAATATCAAACCACCGTTCAGACCAGAGATACGCACAAAATCAACATAACTCAAAATTTAATCAGTATAACAGCCAAAATTATGAATCAGTACCATATGATTGCTCACGATCTACCCCTCAATTTAAACGCCGCTATAATCATAATCAAAATAACAGCTGGAATAATAGAAGTTTTCAGAATCGTCAAACAAACCATTATCCACAGCAAACCTATGAAAGAAATTATTATTATGGCCATGATCGATTTAACACAAATAATGATTACACTCAGAATAATTATAATAGAAATTACAAACCGCCACCTCATCAAATAAGTACAAACTACACATTAGAGCATGCGTCCAGATCAAATCACCAAAAAACATGGAACCCAGCACCCAACGACCCGCCACCAGATATACAGAAAACTACATCTAAACAATTATGTCTACATGATAACCCCGATACAACCCACACAAGCTCAGAAAAAATAGATAGAGAAAATAAAGATACTACAGCCTCATATACCACCTTTGTGAACGGTTTACCGAAAATATTAGAAAAACAGATGTTAATACAAGATAAATCACCACCAAAAACCGCCGCTCAACATGTAATTAAAACAGCCCGAAAACATCAACCCCTCTTGAGCCTTATATTCCCCGCCGACGATCCATCACCGCAGGTAGAGCAGCCCGCATATCAAGGGACCACCACCATACTACCTGTTTTGAACACCACCATGCATCCGCACACAGAGCCTACACCCGCGCATCATTTGACCCCACAGCAGACCAAGGACCCGGACCAAGAGGACGACAACAGGGAGGACGGACTACCGGACAAGAGGAGCGACCACCGTAAGGCCCGGAGACGGAGGCGCCCGAGGACACCCGGCCGACATCAGGACAGAGAGGACAGCATACAGGATAGAAAAAGGAGCATGCATCGTAAGGCCCGGAGGCGGAAGAAGCGACGAAGGAGGAACCGCGCGCGCCGATGGAGGCCGCATGCACGCTTCAAGAGGCCAAGGAGGATTCCGGACCGGCACCAAGGAGGACAGGAGCGGACCGACGGCGTGCATCCGCGGCACATACGCTTCAAGAGAGATATTGAGCGATGTGACCGGAAGAATGGGCTAAGGAAACGGGATAAAAACGGATCAAATAAATGGGATAAAACCGAAACATGCATGGATGATAGTGATAACGTGGACTACGTATTGAGTGTGATAAAGGATAAACGGTGGCTAATAAGATTGGAAGAATTAAAAAATAATACTAAGAAAGTGAAAGTACCTGGATATTATGCTATTGAAAAGATGATAAATGTTTTGTTATGGTGTTTAATGTTTGTAATAATGGCTGTGATATTAATAAAAGACTGTGTTGTGGATAGGACGAAAAATATTGTATTGTTGTTGTTAAATGGATCTATTATTGATGATTGGAAGTGTTATATTATTGAATTGTTTATTATGATGATGAAGCCTAATAATGAATTTAAGTGGATAGTCTTGAAAGAAAATAAATGGAAGGCTTTGGATCAATTAAAAGAAATAATTAGTAAAGGAACAAGGAGTTGTTGGAAGAAAGAGTATACAAGATACAAGGGTTTTATATTCATGAAGATAAATTATCAATTAGGACAGCCTCACCAACGGATAGCAGATAACCTAACCGGCCTAAACCATGTCAACAAGCAGAATGCAAGAAGATGCAAGTAAACCACGGGATTTCTACATGCTATATCGTCAAATTTGAAATAAATATGATAAGAAATCAAAGAAAACATTATTATCAAACCGATTACTGACCTTCCTTAATAAATTTAATCTTGGCATAGGACCGCATGGCAACAATCCAATGTTTTAATTCCTTCCAGCCGTTAGAAGCCTGCAATAAGGAAAAGAACAATTTTTAAATATGTAATTAAATCATATACATCAGATAAAAAAGGACACAAGCGGGGATAATAAAATTAAAATTTGTTAATTACCTTTTTAAGAGAAAAAATTGAGCAGTTAGGTTAATAGTTATGAAACTCGACAGCGAATTCTGTAGAACCAGTGACCAGCTGGCCAAAGCCACCCAAATCAAACGAATGTAATGTCTGTTGAACATATGTTTATAAAAAGAAATACTGTACCCAAAAAGTTATTTATTATTGTTATTTATTATATTTATTAATGTCGATATATTTATTTATATGTTTTTATATTTATTACTTTTAATTATGCCACGTTTGTTACCTGAAAAGACTTAAAGTGAATACCAGTTACCAAACCAAAGAGCCATTAGCAAAAGAAAGTATTGTACCTGATGTATAGAAAATTATTTATATTAAGACCTAAGAAATACTATAAGATATAAGCCCAGAAGTTTATGAATCGAAATTATTGTCTAAAAGGAATCATTTATGAGAATTATGAAATGTGTGTAGTTAAGTTGGCGGCCCTGCAAGCGGCGAATTTAAAAATTACTGTGTTGTAAATGTTGTCAGGAGGAGTGCGTTTAGAAGTTTATATTTATGATATTTTTATGTGTGTTGAGGAGGAGAATTTGTTATTGTATTTGATAAAGGTATAAAGGAGATGCAGCAAATATGTCTGCGAAATGTGATAGAAGTAGGAGAGTATAATTTATAAATAAAGTATAGTGTATATCAATGTATTGAAGGGTGGGTTTTCATTAAAAACATTGTGATTCTCAAATATTTTGAATTCAAACCCAGGGGCGCGTGTAACATATTTAAATCTGGGTAGATGAAAAGCCCTAACAGAAATAGTAATAGGTCTAAAAATAAAGTAATTGGCTAATATCGCCAAGCAGATAATAAACATGCAACTCCATTTTTATCTGTTGTATTTAAAGTAGAAAATACACCCTCTAAACAATAAAACATTCAGATTCGAACTACAAGTTTTCACGGAAGAAACCAATTTCCCTGGGAGCAATCCGGTCTGCCGGTTCCAAGTAATAATAATGAAATCTTGAGTTGGAGTTGCTGTACTGTGATTGCATGCGTCGTGGAGCCATTGTTGATATGTTGAAATAATAAGTTAGCACTATTTTACGTCTTTGTGCTGCTCCGTACTCCACTTGCTATAAAATTCGAAATCATGGTGGTGTGGAGATTTATGATCTGGAATGTGATCCTAGTATGGTGGATGGTGGTACGAGTAGTGTCATTCGAAACTACTTAGCTCGCTGTCTCTTCTGTTTCTTTTCATTTCTCATACTCATTCATAGTCTTTAACTTCAATCATTATAAGATCTACATTGTTCAGAACGATTTCACTATATTTGTGACTATTCTACCATATTATATTTACTTCATGCTTCTACTCTTCTATATTCGTTCTCCTATTCTCTCTCAATTCCCCCCCCCATTTTTCCAGCCTATTCTCCCTATTTCACAATTCTCTATTTCTCTACTCCATTACTTCAGTATTAATACTCTCTCTCCATCACTCTATCTCTTATGTAGATGCATAACAATATAATTATTATCTATAGTTATTATATTACAAATTGCGTTTTCATATCATATACAGTTCAATAATTATTTTCTTAGTCTATATCATGTAAATTCATCTATAATTTTGCTGTATTGTAAGCTATTGTATATAAGTGTATAAGACAGTATATATGTAATCTACATAAATAAAGTACTCAATCAATCAATCAATCAATCAATCTCTTTCTCCAACAATCTCCCACTTCCCGTATACTTGCACCGTTTTTCAGTTTTTATTAGCCATTAAAAAAAAAACTTGCTGGCAATGCAAAGCTTTGAGAATCTTATACATACAGTATAATTTCAAAATACAGATTCATAGAAGAACAGAGCTACTTTCGTTCATCAGAATATGAATCTGAATTCACAATATGGATAGATTTTGTACAGGATCTCACAACTTGATCGCAGCTAATCCTCAAAAATGATGAGCAGTAATGCTTGAGTTCATCCCAAAGATTTTCTAAAGATGTGTGTAATAAACCTAAACAATATAGTTCAATGATGCTCTTCAGAGAACTGTCAATATTATCAGTGAGACATTCTTTTCTATTCAAAGCATTGCTGGATTTAGCTGAAAATAATTTCGATATTCAACAGATGAGAGAAAGAATAAACCTCAGGAATTCACAGGACATTAACCTCCCAAAACCAAGATTAGAACATTCCAGACGACACTTCAAATACATAGCTATAAAAATATTCAATTCACTTCCAGTAACAACAAGGAAAATAACGTCACGTCAGTTATTTAGAAAAGAAATCAAGAAATTCATTTTACAACTAGACAACCCGAATGATTTTTTTACTAAATTAATATAGGTCTAAATTTAGTATAATTTACACATTACACGACATGAACACTGCAACAATCAAAGATCATTGAACTCACAAATCCCGTCCGGTATGCGTAAACAGTAAGACAGTATCAAATTTCAATCACTGTATCTTTCTTCAAAACGCATTCATTTATGGTATAATTACATCAGCACTTTGAAAAAAAAACGAAACGTTAACTATGAATAAAATTGAACTAAATATGAAAAAAAACAGCAACCACTCCGTACATAGTTTTAAGTTTTATGTAAGTGTGTGTGTGTGTGTGGTGTGTGTGTGTGTGTGTGTGTGTGTGTGTGTGTTGTGTGTGTGTGTGTGTGTGTGTGTGTGTGTTGTGTGTGTGTGTGTGTGTGTGTGTGTGTGTGTGGTGTGTGTGTGTGTGTGTGTGTGTGTGTGTGTGTGTGTGTGTGTGTGTGTGTGTGTGTGTGTGTGTGTTGTGTGTGTGTTGTGTGTGTGTGTGTTTGTGCGCATGTGTGAATGTGTGTGCGTATGAATGTGTGCGCATATGTGAATGTGTGTGCGTATGAATGTGTGCAAGAATGATTATAAATATTGACATATTGATTTATTTCAATATAATACCATATTCAATTATTATGTTCTTCATGATATAATATTTAAATTTGTATATAAATATTTTATTATATATATTCAAGTGTCCCCACACAGGGTAGCCTATAGGGAACACATATTAGAAATTAGGAAACAATATTGTATTTGATTTTTGGAATGCATTTGATTGTATAATTAATTTTTTTTGAATAAAGAATTTGAAAGAATTTGAATAAAGAAGAATTTTATTCAAATCAAGCAGCTCCATTCTACATAGATATCTTAGCAGTCTTGCACAATATCAAAGGTGATACTAAATAAAAAATTGGTAGCTTTCTCTAAACGCTAACACCAACTACAGTCAGTTACGCATACATTGATTTTTTGCCTTACTTTTCAATTTTGCCAGATCAAACGGAACTTTACAAGCATGATCAGTTTGAAATCATCTATTCAATCCAATATAATTTATAAGGGCAAAAAATCGATGTGTGTAATTGGCTTACCCACTCAGTCATTATAACTCTCCCAAATGACTCTTGAAAAAACTTTTAAAATCTATGAAATGATTTTTCTCCGTCAAGATTCACATCCATCTGTTCGAGTCTCCCCTAGGAAAGTTATGGCATGCGGTTGGTGGCTGCGTATTTATCTTTCGACTGCGGTTGCCTGAATTATTGAAAGTGTGCTGAGGATGGCAGCAGCTAGCGATCGGGTTGGAGTGAGTGAACAGCCGCGAATTCTTCCACCGGCAAACAGCGTCTATATATTATTTCAGGGCGACACAGGGCTGCCAGACCGCATGTGTGACTTACTAACAGATCGCCGGTCATATGAAATGCCAGCGCTCGAATCGACGAATAAATTCTGAGGCAGGCGCCACACGTTTTTCTGTTCAGGCTACGTTTTCTCTCCACAGCTTGAGTTCGTTGTAACTAGTCCAAGATTCGCAGCTTTCGGTTTATCATGTGAGTTTATTTCGTCTTTCACAGTCGTATTTGAAGTTTTCAGCAGCCAATATAAACTTGAATCATGGAAAATGATCATAATCATTGAAAAAATGTTTGTGAGGAACAAATTTAATTATTCCGAGTATTCTGAATCATTCCAGTGAATTTCCATTAGAAGTAAGTCCGAATTAAGGTGAAAAATGAATCTTGGACTCAACCAAGGAATTTATAATACATTTACTACAGAATCATTTGATTCAACTCGTGCAGCATGATTATTATATGCATGGTCCTACGTGCAATGATTGGAATCAATCCTGTGTCGAATGATTGAAATGTATTTACTATGGGATTTCAGGCTTTTCCACTGATTTGAACTAAATATCGGGGCACCGAGCTTCGCTCGTTATTTATTTATTGACTATTGATAAACCGACACAATTCTTTAAAATGATTGAGGAAGGACTAAGAGGCACAGCCCAAAACTGTTTCTTCCCCGAATTTTGATTTATACACTAATATCGGGGCACCGAGCTTCGCTCGTTATTTTTATTTATTGTCAAACAGAACACAATTCTTTTAAATAATCGTGTTTATATTTTACAGCTGGCTATACGTCAGCTTATGAATTTCGGGGATGAGATATTTTGATTTTCCAAAGACCGAGTGCGTCTTACTCACTTTTTTATTATCCACAGACGACGAAAGTCTCAGCTGTTTTTCCAAAGATGAATTATCCTTTTAATATTGTTCAGCTAGTTTCCCCTGGGATGAGACCAAGTGCAATCGAATTTTTATATCATAAACCTACTATGTTCCAATTTCGTGAAAATCGATAGAGCCGTTTTCGAGATCCGTTGGACATAAATATACATAACCGAATATAAAAATATAAACAGATATAAAGAAATTGCTCGCTTAATATAATAGGATTATTGTAAGTAGGATGATAAAAATCGGAAATAAGTTAGTAGATTAGATTACTCTTACCGATTGATTTTAATCGAAAATAGAATGTATCACAATTTGGACTACTCATAATCAGAGTTCAGGTAAATAGTAGATTTTTTAACATTTATGTTATCGCTGAAGAAGTTTTGTAAGTGGCTGGTTCTTCATCCTTTTACATTACATTTTATAAATTTATTCTCAACTAAATATAAACATTACCTAGACAAATGTACGAAAATAAGTGAACTAATTCACTTTTCGAGAAAAATGAATTGCATTAGAAAATTAGATAACTTTCCTGCTCCACAGATTCAGTACCATAATCCATTAATTTACGATTCAGTTAAAAATCGATTAATTACAATGATGGAGTAAAAGTAAATGATGGAGTAAAAGTAAATGATGGAGTAAAAGTAAATGATGGAGTAAAAGTAAATGATGGAGTAAAAGTAAATGATGGAGAAATGAGGAGTTCATACTGGTTGTTAATTGTTGATAATGGTCTCGTATTGTTTGTCAAGAACTAATGTAGCTACCGAAAAACCTTTCATGAATATGAAAATCTTCCTGAATTTTCCCTGTGGAGCATTACAAGCAAAATATTGCTGTGTTAGGAAAGACATCTTTGTTCTGTGAACAAACTAATAGCAGCTCACAGCCGTTGGCACTAGTTTTGCAGACTTTGCACTAACTGGATATGGCCAGTTCTAAGGTGACTATTTTACCATTGTGAAACTATTCCTTTTTTGATCTTCTACCAATATTTACATTACTCAAACCAGAAAAATACTTGTTCGGGTTGTGTACTTTAGCTAACAAGATCTTACCAAATATAACTCCACAACCAACCCATGCCTCAGATCTTATAACGAAATCGACATGCATAATATTATTCTAAGAGTTTTCCGCTAGTGTATCAAAACAATAATTATGATACACAAACTATTTATCCTAGTTGTAAAACACTTCTTTAAAAGCAGCCAGGACTCATATGCATATTATTCTTCCATTTTCCATTATATTATTCTAAGAGTTTTACCGCTAGTTTATTTTGAAAAATCAGTCCGATGTTTCCAGAATTTGGCTGATATTTTCCCCCTGATAGTGATTGTAGGCATGCAATGATTCTCAATGTAGCTATAGTAAGTTAATCAACAGGGTGGACAAGGTCCCTACATGGAAAATTAGATAAAAAGTTCCATCACTTCAAGAGGGTGCACAGTTTTATGTGTGCATTTCGCTTTTTATCAGCTGATGTTATGCTTATTATATATCTGTATTTTATTGTTTCTGTACGAATACAGATTAGCATCAGCTGATGAAATGGGAAATGAGCATGCTCGTGAGCATAAGTCTGTACACACCTTCAAGGTAAGCGCACACAGATCGTCATTGGACGATTAGATTTGATGCATTGTTTTCAATTGGAGTGCGCATACCTATCCGCATCATACGCATCGTAGAGGAGTATTGAAGCCGACGGCTCCGTTCTGATTAATTGACTCAATGGCTCAATCGCACGGCGATAAGTGGTGTTCAGTTTAACTATATGTTGTCTGAGGACATTCAAAAGCTTAAAAAAAATTACTTGCGACATGCGGAAGTAGCTGAAAAATTGTATTTCGTCTTCGATTAAATCAGGAAACAGATGATTCAATCCTCCGTATTCTATCCTTTTCTGATCAATTCTATGGATCCACATTTTTAGTTTTCTCTTCCTACGTCGCTGTACCTCCTCTCCATCTTCGGCTAACAAACAAGTAACAATTATCACTTCTTCTTCGCTACTGCTATCCATAACTTATATACTATAATATTTGCTTATTAAATTTCTAATTCGCACACGACTCGACATAACGTCGCAATGAACTAAAATGCAAATGCTCCGATCACGACTAGTGTGCGCAGCACCTACAAAAGGAAGATCCGTCCGATGCGTTCCGATGACGATATGTGTGCGCCTACCTTAATGGTTAGGCTAATCTGTCTGTTGTTCCTTTGACCTCGCTAGTAATATACCTTTCAAGGCTACTCATTTATTTGAACATCTCTGATATAAGTAAACATGCCCATTTCAAGCTTCAGTTACATGAATTATCATTCAAAATTTTGATTTAATTGAAATATATTATATCCCCTACATCACTTGTCATTCCCATTCACCCATCTAGCGTTGTCAATCACAATTATACGAATGTACAAAACTTTTCATTCTCCATCAGCCTGTGAACCGGAACCTATTATGTGAAAGTATGTGCATACGATGTGTGTTGTGTATACCTATGGAGTTGAGGCTATCAAACTTGTGAGATGGGGTTGCCGAGCATTTCTGCAAATTTCAGACAGCCTATCACTTATAAGCAACCGGGCTGGATATTCATTAACAGCTTGTTTAACTTGATATTGTCTGAAAGTGTTGAAAGCTTTGAACAAGGCATGTTGTTACGACCAGCTGTCAGTTGTTTAACTAAGCACGGGATAATGGGCTGTCAGGTCCCAAACTATTGTAAGGTTCGCACAAACAGCGGTCCGCTCAACTTGAGTCAACATTGGTCGTTTGTAAATGGTCTGGCCAGAGGGCAAATTCTACCCTCTGATTCCATAATTATTAAAGAAAACTGTTGTTGCTAACAATAACCAGCGACGTTCCATGTTCAAGTCTCAATAGTTGTCCTTTCTCATTCATTGATACGATTTCTGTGACAAACGTTTGAATGGGATAACCACTGTCAATTATCTTTGTTCGGCATGTTTGTTTGTCACTTGTTGATCGTGTTCCTAAGTGGAGCCGCTCTCATCAGTTGGTTCTAGTATTTTCCACATCCTGTCAACTTTGGTTAGACTGAGTTTAGACTAGAAAAGGTCAACATCAATTATCATCATCATGTTAAGTATTTGTACACAATGTGATTAATGAATAAATAAATAGAGCATTGTTTACCAAACACATTTTCTCATATAACCGGCTATTTCAATTTACCTAGAATACATTATTATATAATGAATTATCATTATTTTCATATTTATTATCAGAATAAATATATTACAATAAATATATTCTGGGTACATTGGACTATTTTTTACTAGAAAATAATGTTTATAACACAGCTCATTCATATGATAATTTACTATTTGTTTCCATATAAAGCCTATTGACGAATATAGATAAAACTACCGATACCATAACTACGAAAACTACCAAATTATTATATATAACTATATATAACTGAGTTATTAAGAGGGCAGTCCATTCAATTGAAATAAGCAGCGATTGAAATGTAATTCATATGTTAATATTATACGTTTTCTCCCAGAAGTTAAAATTCCTGGAATAATTCCGCATGTACTACTGACTGTAAAGTAGAGCGTGCACTGGGTCGGTGGAGCGGCGCGACGCGGCGCGGAGAATTTCCGACCTGGAATTAAATACATGTGATCAAGTGTACCTCCGTGCACTAGGAGCGCGGCGTGCAGCTCGAAAGGTTTCTGGACTTTTGGGGTCGGATCGGCGTCGCGCCGCGCTCCTAGTGCACGGAGGTCAGGACGGAAAAATTCCGCGCTCGGGTAACTTCGTGAGGGCTCGGCTGTTTCCGAGCTCTGCTTCTTTCGAACATGGCCAGGCTACATTAACTATATAACCATAGTTGTTGTAATTGTTCTGTTGTATATTGCTTTTTCTCATTGTATGTTTGTGTATTCTGAATAAATTGAATAAATAAATACTGGTTATTGAACGAGCGTTATCGAGTTCTCACTTTTGACTTACTGAAGATGAAAGTCGTTGTCCATCTGTTTGTATGTTCTACAATAACTTCAGAAAGGATTGATCAATCAGCTTCAAAGTTTGAACACGTATTCTCCGAACTGGACAAGTTCGTTAAACAACAAAATTGACACACTCCTCCGTCAATCTTCAGGATATAAAAATAACATTGAAAGTGCATAAGGAAGAATTGTTATGATTTATCATTTAGTCATCTGAAGAATTTATTGCATGCAATAAAATAATTATACTACAGTTTTTCCATTCATTCATAACATCAGCTGAGGCAATTTAAAAGCTATCACACGCTCTGACACATGATTTCAGCTGGATAATATACAACATAATCCACAACTTTCATATTTAAGATGTTAAAGCGACAGAGCAAGTTAATATTTGAAGAGTAATTATAAATTTCAAATTATAACTTCAACTTCAACAACTAAGTCTTAATTCAAATCGCAATTGACAAGTCTACGTCACGACTATCTAGTCCAAAACGGCGCCGCGCCGCGTCGCACCACCCCACCGACCCAGTGCACGCGCAGCTTACGATGCCCACACAAGTTTCACTCAATAGAGAGTAAAATAAGCTCATCTATTCATCGCAATTCATTTCTGAAATGAACAACTATAATGTTCTACTACTGAACATTTAGGGCCGGCTCCCGAGCTCGGGATTTAGCTAAGTTCTAGACTTTAAACAGCTGGAGTCAGAAAATCGGCTTTCCGAAACGGGGCATAGTCGGAAGTCTTTAATCATAGTCAGTCACCTTTGAATTGAATTTCGATATCCTAGAAAGTTGAACACAAAATAAAATGAAGAGAAAATACTGTAAAGTTTCAGCTACTTCCAATTATTCAGGAATGTTTGATTTCGTCAAGGAAAAACGTTTCCAATTATAGAAATGAGAAAATAAAAACTGCGACTACTGTGATAAAAACTGCGACTATGCCTCGTTTTGAAAAGTCAATTTTCTGACTCCAGCTGTCTAAAGTGTAAAGCCATAGAGAAACAATAGCGTGTTTCTCACACTATTGTTTTTCTATGCTAAAACTTAGCTGAGTCCCGAGCTCGGAAACCAGCCCTTAAAATTGATACTATATTGGAATTGAACTATATGTGAGATCAATTGCAAATTTGAACCCTATTCACGGAGTACACATTATCAAATCAACTCTTCAAGGCTGTTTGAGAAATGCTTCATCTCCATGACTTTAATTTCCACACATATCGTGACATGAATTTGATACTACTGTATTTCAATGAAAGAGGAGACTGAAGACTGGTGTTCAAAATGTTTGTCTATATTTAGTTGACATGAGATGCTACCGTTTTCAGTGAGCACTCTCATCATTTATGTATGTGTCCAATGACAAGTACTCTCAACGTTTATGATCTGAAAAACTGATATTGATACTGAAGCCGTAATTGGAAGCCGAAACTCAAAGAGAACCTTTCATCTGTCTCTGTGCACAGTTAGTATTTAGCTGCAGCAGTTCCTCTCTATATATTATCTAGAAACAGAACCCTATCTCTGAATAGACCGAGCGTGAACCAACGAATATATTCACAGCTTTCAGGTTGCTGATACTAGCTGCTGCTGTTGATGTTGATGATTCTGTCGCTCCCTGCCTTTGTCGCTGACAGAATTTCTGATTCGAGCAATGAAGAGCGAGACAGATTATAATCAGCGTTCACATACATACGTATGTGGCAGTGAGAACAATAGCAATACGCACATCAACCAAAACTAGATTTTATGAAGTTTTGCCAGTTCAAAGGACTTTCGGTGATGATGGAACGTAGGTGACAGCATACTGAAAAACAAGCAAACTACAAAAATTAATTGGAAATTCAAGCACTCGAACAGATATACGTCAAATGCAAATGCAGGACAGAGAGACTGCAATGGTCGCCATTAGAAACAATAAATGAATCTATGTTATCTGCCTGCGTTGCTCTTAATTGAATTTCTGTGTGCGTGGTGAAGGTGGTGCGTGGGAGGTGGTGAGCGGCGGGGAGGGGAGCCTCTCTGGTCGACCGGTGAGAGCCCGGTTGTAATCGAACTTAAATTATATTTTCTCCTACTTCGCTCACATCTGTGTGCAGGCTTCGAGAGAGGTTTTTTTGCAACTCGCTCATCTGGTTTTGCTCACCTTCCGCTGTCGCAGCAGTGGAAAACCTATTCTTGGATCTGCTCGAATTTTTCATCATTGGCCGAGTATCAAAAATTCAAAAAAGGTTACATCAGCTTGGCTTCAAAATATTTTTGGTTGCTTTTGTAGCTACTGATTGTTACGACGGACATACTCCTTAGAGATAAGTGAGAGACGACATTTATTAAAATGCCAATGATTATTATTATAACAGTTGATGAACGAAAATCTAAATCAAATGAAATAAAAACACACATATTTCATTATGAAACGGTTGTACAACATTGACAGTGACTCTGTGAATTCCCAAATCATATGATTTCAACCTCGGCCCGGACATGCAGATAACTTTTAGATGGTAGCTCTCATGAAATTTACTTCGAGATTTTTCTCAGTAGCTTTTGCTCATTGAAGTGACAGAGATCTTCGAGGAGGTTGGCACCATTTGTACTCTGGTTTAATAATAATGATTTTGAGGGACACATTTGATAGAGAATGAATTTGATAGACAGAATTTTCTTCTAAGAATGATGCATTCAATCCTGAACCTGTTTTTTGATCATTGATGAACTTGATGGGGAAACATTTTTGCTGAGTGTGATATATCCTTAACTTTTGAGAAAGTGTTTGAAAGAATGATTGAAAGGATGTTGAGTAATGGTTCTGAGAAGTTAGGTGAGAGTATAAAATCAGTATTTATCTTGTTCCTCTATTCAAAATAGTATAAATTGTAGTATCACCATTGTAGTATTGTAGTATTGTAATTAAGAAAACATGATTAAGAATATCAACCAAACAATGGAAACAAGTATGAATCTTCAATTGTCTTTTCTTCTTTAGGGCTACTTTTGAATATAAATAAAAATATAGATCTGAGTACTTTTTTAAATTATTTTGTCGAAACATGTCGCTTTGTCGATTTATATTTCTATTTATATGAATCTTCAACTTTGAATAATACAATTTAATCCTTTACAAGCTCATGATTTTGACAAACGGCTTCACCCTTCACTTAGTCTCCATGACCACCTAGCTCATACTCAATTATTTCCATGTAGTGAGCAAATGGAGAGTACAGGTCAACAATTAGTTTTATTATACCCATCTGAGAGGAATACTACTCAATTTTAATTTTGTGTCCTTGGTCATTCAAGCACTCTTACGCCAATTTTGTTTGAGTGCAAGTTTTCCCCATTCTCTTTATTCTCCTCTCATCTTTCGCTCTTCCTTTCTACACAAGCACGCATATACACAGTAATTGAAGCTACTGGAGAGTAGCACGTTGATCATATAGCGCCTCGTCTGAAGTTTATCTGGTAAGCCACGGCAAAGGGGAGTAAGTGAAGGAAGACCAGTGACCCTTAATTACTGGCAACAATGAATTTTCTATCCGGGTTGTACGTTCAGGAATAATGGAAAATCGTTAGGAGCATCTCCCTTTGTGCACCCTCGTGTTATAACTTGGAAATACTATACCTCTCTTTCACCTACTGGATATGTTAGGCTCAGATTCTCTCTCCACTCGTTAATGCATTTACGGATCATATTATACACACAACCTGAAAAGGCTTCATTTAATTCTAAACAGCTTCCTCGTTGGTCAACGTTAATGCAGGTTTGATGTTCAGGTAACATATTTGTTTCAAAACACAGAATGGGTTTTATCCATTTGTTATAATTCACACAATGATTATTGGGGCAAATAAAAATTTGATTTGATTCCGATAAGATCTGGCTTTATTATAGTTTTCGGCAATACCATTTTGATTTGGAATCAGAAATGGACAATAATCCACAAAAAATAAGATAATGATACATTTTGATGATCAATCATTAATTAGTATCAATAGAATGTTACGGTATAATAAGAAATCTAAAACTTGGAGAGCGGATTCTACAGATAAAAAAATGAAAGAAATGAGGACCTGATCCTTTTATAAAATCCTTCAATACTCAATCTGGAAACATTACTTCAGATAATTATTGAATGATAATTCCAGGAGAAATTGATTACGGCCATTAGAAGCTATAATCTCTGCTCAGCTTGATATCTACCTCACCTAGTAGCTAGTGCATATGGTTGAAGAAGGTCTGATGATTGGAAATATATGAAAGTACATATCCATTTGGGTTCAAAGAATGGGTTAACAATGGACAAATCTTCTTCAAGTTCACATTATGTAGAATGGTGAGCTCTACTTAAATGTTGAACTGTACAAATGTGAATTCTCATGGAGTAGTATTGTTGTTCCATTCATCTCTCAGCATCATCTTTCCTTCCATGCAATGAGATGATCAGGACATCATCATTACATATTTGTGTGATAACAACATCACTAACATTCATGATTACTAAATTTTTATCATGCAAATCCATGATCAATTTGTTTCTCATCCTGCTTCAATAACATCATTACTAACATTCATGAACATCAATTTTATACTGCACTAGTCTACATAGAAACGAAATGGGAAAAGGACATTCAGTCATCCCAGAAAGAAAGTGACAGCCGGTGAATGATATTTCGAAATATCTGTTGGAGACCCACCCACCGCTTTTTGGCCATGCGTCACATTTAACCTTGACTGCTGAACTCATGAAGTTGCAGCGATGATGTTGGCAACTTTTCGTTAGCGATTGGACGTGATTTGCTTTGCAAAACTGCAGCAGCACTGTATTGACGTCGGATGGGATGGTGGCGTTGGATGCTGTCTCTCTCCATCGAGCTCGCAACTTGTGGAGAGCTGTTGACAAATGATAGTGCCATACATATTCATAGCTTTTGTGCCTTGGGCGTGCGACTTTTATTCATGCTACACCGTCGAATCGTGTTCCGCCGCCGCTCCATGCAGCATTGTTGAATTGCCAGCTAACAATTGTGTCCGGCCGCGCGCTTCACGCAGGAAGAGATAAATTTCGGTTCTGAACGCACGCGGTGAAAAACGCTCGAAAAAAGCTATCCGCTTCATCACGCTACCAGGGCGAGCTTAACCTTTTCCATCCCTAGCGTTTTTTCGAGTACTTATGCGAATGATTACTCATTCGTTTCAGTGATCACGTTTGTTTCCGCTATTTTTCTCTCGATTGTTTGGCTGAAAATTTATGAAAATATCGGGTATCTCTAGTGGGCTGCGTTCAAGCACTCTTCACACGGCCTGTGCTTTCGTATAAATGTGAGCTGACATTCATTGAAAGAGACCAATAATCATTTTAATTTTTCATTGAGCCTGTGTTATTCAAACGAAATCATATTCATGTGTTTCGATCACATTCATGTTAGGCGTACTCGAAATTATTCATACCATAATAATAATTACTATTGGATTGATTAAAGTATTAAAATACACCCACGATAAATATAGAGGGAGAATAGCGAGTGGAAAGTGAACATGGAAAATTTTTATCAATTACTGTGATGTGACTAGAATAGAAATCCAGCAAAGGCTTTGATCATGGGATGCACATAGTTTTTCCTCAGCTTTATCACACAAAAATGTAATTGATATTTTTTCTAGTCATAGAAACCATACAAAATGAGGAAAGGGGTCTCTTGTTCGATTCTTCAACCTTCTAAATTACAAATTCAAATTAACATTTAGTTAATACAACACATAATAAAAATTAATATTTATGAACAATACAATCAAAAATACAAATCTCAAATGAAAATACATAAAACAGGCTTCATGGTGGGGTGTGCTGGATAGAATAAATTTTATATTGGATCGTACAAAAGTATAATCAAGAGACCAAATTTCCTTCAATCAAATTTTCTATCGATATATTGTTGTGCCAAATCCTTCGGTCCCAATTGCAGAAAACTTCATCAGGCAAGCTCAGTTTATTAAGTTGCAGAATCAAAAGACCTTCCTGACAATACAAGACGCTTGGAACGTATTACTTCTGGCCAGCTGGAGTGATTGAATGTGCGGATCTTTTTTCGACGGGAAGGTGGGAGGTGGGGAAGAGGGCTGCGATAACGGTTGGGGATTGAAGGATGGCGCTCTCTAAGTAGCCCTCAGAAATCTGGTCTTGAGAAATGCTATTGACTCTGGTGAGAAGAGTTATCTGTGTCCTTTTCGAAGGCGAGGAATGCCGAGTTATCTGTCCTTTTCCAAGCGGCAAGTAACTGATCCCGGGGTCCGGCAGCATAAAGTAGGCTCAGTTTACTACTGCTGGAGAGCGGGAGCTCACAAATCGTGAGCGTGACGGCCATCGAAAGCGCAGTTCGACGCTTTTAGAGTGAAGAACTCAATCTGCTGTGAGAGTTGGCCTTTGCCCCGACGCCGATCATCCGTCCGTTCGATCGCCTCGCGTTTTCCGCTTATGCGATTATCATTGGCTGCCATCTCTCTTTTACGATTCAGAAGGCCGTGACACACCTTATCGCGACCTCCCACCCCTTCCCTCTCACACCCCCTCACACAGGTCATCAAAGTGAATTGCATCCTTCACATGCATGTGCTCCACTTTCTATATGCTCCTCTAATTACTCCAGACGACCAGTGGATGTAATTCATATCTTTATTACTAGCTTTTTATTCATCTCCATTCCATGTTCAATTTCATTCCAACCAGAGTGGCACACTAGCTCTAGAATGGAATGAAGAAATTATATTATTCCATTCCCTCTCCCTATTGTGCAGTATGACTTGTTAAGATCAATCAGTCTATTCTATTTGCTACAAAAATTTTACAAGAAGCTTACAATTTTACAAGCTTTATTTTACAAACTTTACAAGAAGTCTTTGTAGGAAATGAAAATTATTGATTCTTGATTCTAACTCTCATCTCTCATTTGTGATTTATTCATTCGTATATTAAATGTCACTATTATATATACATCACTTTATGTACTATATTGGAATGTCAAGTGTAATAGAGGATCGGTCGAGCCCTAAATAAACTTCTTTTTAGAGAAAAACAGAGGCAGCCTATTCTATTCATAGATCTCTAGAAGTAATTTTGGCTTCCTCGCAAGCCTAATGCCTGAGCCTCGTGGTTAAGTGGTGGAGTGGTCATCACTGTTCAAACTTCGCCACGTCATCAAATAAGTCACTCATTCTATTATAGTTTAATTACTTCATTCTATCATAATTTATTTACTTTTGTTGTGGGCTATTCTCTTATTAACGCACAAAAAAAAAACGTTTTCTACCAATGATTATAAAAGTTTGAAAGGATAAATATACCAAAAGCATGAATATTCTTAGGAAAAACTAATGATAACTAATGGAGGGCCAAAGGAAAATCAGTTCCAGTTGTGTCTATGATGATACTGTTTAGTGATCACAGTAGTAACAAAATAATAATTTTCTTTATAAAAGTCTCAATTTTTGTTTAAAAAACGAGATATTTTCCAAAATCCTGGAAATATAAAGTGATGTTTTCAATAAAATATTTCTTTATCGAATACATTCAAAATGCAATATGCAATCAGTCAATATTCGTGATTCGAGAAATCCACTGCAGAATTTGGCACACGGAAATCATGTAGTAGCAATACTTATGTGAATCATATTACAGCAAATCAACCACGTTGATGCCTCGGCAACAATAGCGTTATCAATGTCAGAGCAAATTCACTCGAATTTCCGCAGCCAAGCCATGACTGATCAATTTTCTCCAACCGTTCTGAAAATCTGAAACGGTATTTTAGGAACTCTATCCACTTGGCTCTCGGTGGGTGAAGAAATATATGGGAGATTTTCGCAACGGCTTGAAAAAGGAAGGTGATACTTTCTATTTTGTCGATATATCGAGGGTATACAGTTGAATCGAAATAAATTGCCTCTTCTTTTCTGGCATCGTGGCTCGCGCGCGCACTCTTCGACCCATAAAATAAAATGGACTTTGGTTTTACTGAAGCTCTACAGCAATTTCGAAAACGTGTGCGTTGTATATCAACCTGCCAACTTTTCATTAGGTTTCATTCAATGCAGAATGGCTCTCCAACGTTCCAAGTACACTGAAAAATGCGTAACAAACTTTATTAAATCTGGTTTATCATTTTTCAAAATATGTTATTGCTCTTTCACAATCGGTTTCATTTCCACTCATCCATTCAGGTTATTCTTGCTTGTTATATCGCGATAAAGTGGTATTCATTCAGTTAGTAGACAGAGTAACTAACGTTCTATTCATATACCTTTTATAAAGTTTCCAAAATGTACCATTGGATACTTCTGCTGAATGCTTTGTAGAATCTTTGTTCACAGTTAAATATGAGAGTTATTTAATACCTTTGAGTGTTCATCATTGAATTCATTCTTCTGTTCCTATTGAATCAATTTGAAGTGCGAATCTCCCGTGAGAGTTCCCCAATCTTACCGATCATTTCTCCTGTTATACTGATACTCCGTGTATCTTTGTGTAAAGATTTTGTCTCCGTAAATCATCCATTCAAAAACATTCAATATAATATTCTGAATATCATAGTTATCTTAAAATCTGATTATTCATTGATAAATTAATCAGGGTATACAGAGTAGTTTCATATCATATGATATCAGCTTTTACATTTCTATCCCTTTGATAGATTCATTGATAAATTAATCAGGGTATGCAGAGTAGTTTCATATCATATGATATCAGCTTTTACATTTCTATCCCTTTGATAGATTCATTGATAAATTAATCAGGGTATGCAGAGTAGTTTCATATCTTATGATATCAGCTTTTACATTTCTATCCCTTTGTTAGAAATGTTCAGCATCAAAATATTAGCTTTATTCAGCATAGCTTCAATCTGTAGTTATTTTCGTATGAAGGAATAATACTTCTTCAAAGTGAGATTCTGTTTAAGTCTATTTATAAACCTTTCTTGCCACATAACAAACTTTAAGTTTCATCTCAATATTCAGGAAAACTCCCTTCGAATTAATTTTTCTCCTAGCCGTACAAACTAGAATACCATAGTACATGTTTTCCCTCCACTGAATTCTGTCCTACGTCTACTAGTTGACGTTTTCTTTATCATTTCTCTACCTCTTTCCCCGTTCCCTCTTTGTGACTCTTTGCTATCAATTTATTCTCTTCCTTTCTAAATATCCTAATATCCTTTCATGACATTTTTGTTTTCAAAATGCTCTCATATAGTATAGTTACCAACTTGCTTTGCATATTTTTCGAAATTTCTCAACTCATAAATATTTCTAATAAAGGATAAAGCGTTTAAAAAATAATTCAAATACTTTCTAAATCAAAATAATAATTCTATCGTAAACATTACTGGAGTTCAAACCAAGCTAGACTGCAAGATAAAATGTCAAATGTCAAAAATCAAGCAAGACTCAAAGTTAAAATGATGATCAAGTAAAAATGGGTGTGAAATACTTTTTCAACCCAAAATCTTGACCAAAAATAACACTATAGACCAGTACAATCACTACATAGTGGGAGATTATCTTCTGGATTCGATAAACACTTTTAAAGTGAAAACCCTTACTTTTTAGCAGTGATAGCGGGTCGATCTTCAGATCTTCAAACATCATGCAGAAAAGTAAGTGCTTCCACTTTGAATGATTTTCAAATTAAAATTATGAATTGATATTGGAGAAGCATGGATACACAACACAGTAAACGATTATTGTCTTGATACTCTATACTTGAAATACATCATCCAGTTCCCTTTCCATAAGAAAACTTGGAGACAAGAAGCTCCGTAATAAGTTCTCCTGTAAAGTAATATCAATGATTATCTTGATAATCGATTCAATCTACGCAGATAATGCTACGCTTGGAATTCTCATCCCAGAATATTTTATCATAATCATATTTCAAGAAATTCTCATCTTTCATGTACAAATTCGTATTTTTCAAAGAGAATAATTCTTCATGTTCCATCTAAGAGAGATATGTCGCCACCACAAACCCTACTGAGATCAAATAATGTATCTATAGGAGTAAATCATAAATGATAAAAATAAAATGATTGTTTTACAGCACGCATGTGATCATCGATACAATTACGGTATTTGAAGAATATAATAATGAGGGAATCAACATTGGAAAGAACCACTGCCAATTTCTTGTGGTTAAAGGTTATTGCAGAATTGTATGTACGGTATGAATTACAAAGAGAATATATGAATACTGATGAAAAAAGAAGGGATTTGAAGAAATTTTGCTGAATTCAGACGACAGAATTACCATTGTATTGCAATTGTTTCAAATAAGAAGCCAGGGAGTGAGTAGGACAAAAGAAAGGAATAGCGATGATTTCTATTTGCGAATTCACAAAGCCAACCAGATACGACTGGAGTTACGCGAAGTAACGGAGGCAACGAGAAAGCAGAGCGAATGAATGTCTTGGAAACATCTTAAACGTTTCAATTTGGAGTAACAGAGTTCGAGAATACTTGAACCGGATAGTCTCCAGGAGAGGATTCGATAATGCTTCTCAACAATAACCTCTTGAATCGTACCCCAGCTTTAATTCGACTCTCGAAACGTCGCTTTCAATTTAGATTGCCAGATATAGAAATCTGCAACAGCTATTTCCAGAAAACTTCCCTCCATTGCAGAGCGAATGTGGGGAGGGTGTGTGAGAGCTCAAGTGCCTTGGTGTCTAGTCTAGTGTCTAGACATGTAATCAAAACCACCACGCTTCGCAAACAAGAAAAAATAGCACTGAAACTATCTATGGTTCGAAATCCTTGCACTGCAGGCATTTACTTTGTGATTTCAATTTAAAATGACTGCTGTAATAAATTTATCATAATAATCTTCATTCTTCATTGATTCTTACAATAAGTACATCATAAAAATGATAGGGAGATAAAAAATAAAGTAACCTTGTGCTATTCCTCTCCCAAATTTAGATAAGGTTACATATAGCCCGAAATAGATTAAGTCTTGTAGTTGTTCACTTCACAAAATTTTCAGTCCACAATTATTTTCACAATGTAGATTTTTAAATTTAGATGCATCAAAACCAAACATAGAAGAATGTAATAATGCTGTTAATTTGTATTCGTATTTCAAGAGGACATACAGGCTACTCATAATATATACGAAGCTACAGAAGAAATTATTGGGGATGAGGCTTGATTCAGATGAATGAATCATCGTTGCAATCACTACACGAGAACAAGGTCTATGAATACAGGTCATGACACTCGTGTTCCTTATGGAGCGGCCATTTTATGTGGTCTTTATGGCGGTACATTTGAAAATCCAACCTAATTCAATTTGTTCGTAACAAAATTATGCATTTTAAATACAATATTCTAGTTCAAATAATATGTGAATTCAGGTTTTCAATAATTTAATAATGAAATTTCAATAATAAATGCCTCAATTATTCATTTATTTATTATTAAAAATTGTTCTTATTCTTGTATCTTGAGGATTATGATTCATAAGGTATTGGGACAACACAGAAATATGCGAGGCCAACTTCAAAAAAAGTTTCAAGTTCCCGATCAATTAAATCTAAAAATCAACAATTCAGTTCCTAGTTGGAATCTAAATATTATTATTCTGTCGGAACAATTTATTATACAACTCAAAGCCAAGCAATATCCTTTGAACAATATAACACATCATGTTGTTAAATCTATAATGTTAACAGCTGATGAATTTGAAAATTGGTGAACTGGAACCCCATAAGATGGCGATTTTGCAATGCATCACGGGATTGTGTCATGACCTGTATTTATAGACCTTGCACGAGAATTCGAAAACACGGAGAGAATAAGTAATACTGGAAGCCTCTTCAGAATTCCATTAATTGGAAGGTACAATAAATAAGTCAAATCCTTAGCTGACTTTACTGCGTTTCAACTAACAACATACGAAATTCATGTTGCAGAATTCAATTGAATTGGAATTGAGATTCAATAACTTGATATTGATATTGATTATATTATGAATTTGTTAATTTGAGATTATTAGAACTGTTGTAACATAGTCACAGGGATTGTGCACCGATCCGACCTAAGTGGACTAGACTTCCACTTGTACCGTTCTGATCACTCATTCTATTTGTGCATTCCACATAACAATTCCTTAGTTTAATGAACTAGAATGTGATTTCAGTATTTTTCTTGACAATTTACTAGAGAAACAGTTTTATATCGTCGAGAAATTCTAATTGCTTGACAATGGAATTGAGACATAGTTCTGTTTGATACGATTGTTAGCAGGGAAAGAGAGAGATTAAATGAGCGGGATGGACAGGAAAAAAAGAGATAAATATGAAAAAGATGAAAGGAAAGACAAGTTATTCAGGAAGGAAATGGTATGTAGGTGAGAGGTGAGAGAGGACAGTGATGAGGAATAGGAGAGTAATGTGAGAGGAAATGGTAGAGAAAAAAGAAGATGGAGATGGAAGAGTGTAGAGGAGAAGAGGGAGAGTTGAGAGATGGTACATAGGAGAGAGGAGATAGAAGAGAGAGAATGAAGAGGAAAAGAGAAGTGAGATAGAAAAAAGATAGAGACAAGAGGCAGAGGTAGAGAAAGAGGAGAGTGAGAGAAGAGAGAGAGGCAGAGATAGAGAAAGAGGAGAGTGAGAGAAGAGAGAGAGGAGAGAGAGAGTGTGATAGAGTTGAAATGGGAGTAAGGGAATGAAAAGGGGGAGAGAATAGGAAAAGGTTAGTGAGTAGTGATGTTGTGGATGGGGATTAGATGTATTGTTAGTGAGTGAGAGTGAGAAAGATGGAGAGAGATTGAATGAGAGGGTATTGAGGAAGGAGTGGGGATTGATTTATATGCGCGACAGACGACAAATCTGGTAGCCACGGTCAACGCGAGGACATCCAACCATCGCTGACTACTACTGAAAACAACTAGAAAAACATCACCTGCATCATCCGCTCCCCCCCCCCTGGGGGGCCCGAAATTTATTCATTTTGACAGCCCCCCGAAATATATAGCCCTCTTAAATTCTGGTCAAGTTACTGGCTGCTTTCCCCACCTTAGCCGCTTTAAATGTCACGTTGCGAGTTGCGTGGTCACATCGATACCCTGCTCGCTTGCAATTTGTAGCCCACCCTGTATCACTCATCATTGCTTTTTTACGTTTCCCCTGTTTCCGGTTAATTCTCACTTTTTCCCCCTATAATTCTTATTGGTTTGTGTCACCCGCAATCGTTACTGATTGAGGATTCTGTCAATCACAAATTGTTGCTTTTCGAATGAATGACCCTCCCTATGGACAGCTCACTATTTTTTATCATGACTTCTCGTAAATGTAACTAACTATCGAACTGATAATGTAGGCAATTGCGATTTCCAATATATATACAGTTGAAAGATAGATTAATAAAATTAATGATCATTGACATTAATTTGAAAATATTTCCTGAAGATGTTCAATAATGTGTGTTTCCCTAGCTAACTTCTAAAGTGGGGGTAATGGGAGTGCGATAGGCTGTTGATTTAGCCGTAAGAGATGCACTCTGATTTGCTAATTGTAATTTATAATTCTTTTGTCTTGGGGTTTATTGGAAATCATGCATTCCCATACATCATATACCAATAGTATAATATATTAATATTCAATAAAAATATTCTTTTTGCTGGTAATGCCTAGAATTTTATTGACCGAAGCGAAGCTGAGGTCTTAGTTTCTACTCAATCGGCTTTCGTCTGTTTGTTTGTTTGTTTGTTTGTACCGCAGTTACAGTCTCAGTTATTGTCCGATTTGGATGAAATTTGGTATGCAAGTTCTTTGAAACAATGCGCAGAAACGTATGTGTAACGATTTTTGATAAAACCTCTGGTTTTTTGTAATATTTAAAAAATCAAACTAACCTCAATCCAGAAAGGATGTGTCTTTCAAGATACAGCGATTTATTACCATACTTTTCGCATCTAATGTTACGAGCACATGGTGGGCGAGTCGGTTAGACCGTGGTCTGTCACTCTGCAGGACCCAGGTTTCAATTCTCGTTCCTGCCAGGTTTTTTTTGCAGATAATAATATTGTTTTATCTTATTCTAATAATATATCATTATAAAATAAATTATTATGATGAGATAGAATAATTAAATTGAATCATCTTATTATTAAATTGATTTAACAAACCAATTGGATAAATTATTTAAAAAAAATCTTCATTGTATTGGAGTCCAATACTGCAGTTGTAGAGAAAAATGTGTATGTAAAGGTATAAAGGTAATTTTTTTTCTTTTTGTGTAGTTGAGAAGTTGATATTGTGGTAATTATCAACATTGAATTAAAAAGACCAAGATATGTCAAAAAACCACAGAATTATTGATACTTAGAAATACCGGTTTCGGTAATTACACCATTGTCAATCTCTGATAAACTCTGATAATGACCAAAACCGGTTTTTCTGAGTATCAATAAATCTGTGTTTTTTGACAATTTCTTAGTCTTTTTCATTTAAAAGGTATGTATTTGATATAAAAGTACTTCTTGATAAGTCCGATGTCCCTGGAAACAGTGTCTCTAGCACTTTCAATGGAGAAAATAATAGATGACAATCATGGCTAAATCTTTACAATATACTGTACTTACTGTACTGGCCCTTTTCATCAGATTGAAAGTTGTATTTATGAGCGAGGTCTACTGTTTGCAGAACTACTAGTAATTGAGTTTTTCTGCTCTCATGTATATGCATATATGTGTAAAATTGTAATATGAACAATTTATTTTAATTTTTTCTCGTGTATGTGTATGTGTATGAGTAAATTATTGTTTGTTTTCTTTTTGGCAATAAATGAATTTGAATTAGAATAGTAAGCGTTTGATTTGGGTATTACCATCATGTAGAGAAGACAGAGAACACTTCCAATATTTGAATGTTGCAAACCAAGATCATTGAGTAAGTGGTTAATTCTAGTGATTCATCATCCATCAATATTTGTATTCTTTGATGCGTTGATTCTTTATGTCCTGTTTGTAACGAAATAAATTCTGTCCTACTCCATGGTATTCTCATGAATCATGGTATGAAAGCTTTTGTAGATTTGATGGAAATACCAATTGCAGAATACCATGAATATCCTTCTAATACCATGTTTTTAATATCTTGTTATACCAGGCATTGAATTCAAACGATTCCTCTCCATAATAACTATTCGCATCTAATACCATTTGCAGAACATTTCCTGCTAATATCATGGTTCACAGTCTCCTCTTCAAAGGCTTCTCCCATATATCTCCAATGTATGGTGTAGAATCTGGATCTACCAAAATACCGTTACATGATTCATCAGAGAGTCCAACTGAACGAACTTTTTTGTTTTTATAACATAGCAGCTCATTCAAGTGATTCAAAATCTCATCTTCCTCAATTTGTATCCTGCTGTCAAACTAGGTCTAGATCAATAGATCCAACTCATTCCTATCCATAATCATTATCTGTAACCATCAATCACAAGAGGCTGAAATTCTTCCCAGCCTCACTCAACTTGAATTCAGCCGATAAATTCATCCTGGAGACGATAACTATGATGTTATACGCATTACTTTTATCAGTCGCGCCATACCAGCAATGATTCCATGACTGGCAAAATAACTGCGGACATTCGCAAACAAAAGTTGAATCAGACAAAACAAACACACGGGCCAAGAGTTGAATAGAATTGTTTGTGTTTTAATCTCCAAGCAGCCGGCGCGCGCAGGTACCAGAAACCGAGGCAGCTTTATGAAAATATACCTTTATAAGCGCGTTGAGGGTGATTGTGACAAAATTCTCATTGCGCACTTTAATTTTTGTGGTTGGGGGGGGAGGTGGTGGTGGTTGGGTTGGGAGTTAGACAACGGTCGGGCTGCAACATAAATTACTGGAGTCCATGTTACCCTAATAAGAGATCAAACTAGATAGGCCCCTAACTGCAGAGGTACCCCCTCCGTTATTCACTGGTTCTATCTTTCTTTCTCTCATTATCAGACACTTCACCTTTCTCACTCCATCTATCTATATATCTCACTCTACCGGGGGAACCGAGGCCCGGGAAAGTCAACTAAGTGGTGTCACATATATTCATCAGCACGAGCACATGACCCACACGTTTGCGCCTCTTCTCTCTTCCACTCATTATTTCTCTCTCTCTCCTCTTCCACATCACCGCCTCACTCTTTCTTTGTCTACACCACTATCACATCCCCCGCACACCGCTCCTCCAGTCGACTGGCGTCAAATCCTACGAGTTACAGCCGATAAACATTTTCCTACTCAACGTTATCTACTGTGTACCTACTACCCGCGTCCCAGATACCTTACAAAATTGTCAACTCTCCTGAGTAACAAAATTACACGCCTTCCACGCATGTATATGCCTTCGTCTTTGCTCTGCTAAACACTTCATCAGACACTGCAAATTCGCCGAATTTTCCGCCTTGAATAGCATTATCCAGAGCTTTGAATTCAGGAAGCATTCATTATCCCGCTGGAGCATATCATGAAGAACTTGTTGATTTTATTTTGTACAACTATGATTGATCCTGACAAGATGAAGTGCGTCTTCAAGGAAATCATAACAAGAGAGATAATAATACTTTTATAACCAATGGCTATTTTTGATGTTTTATTCCATGAAGTACTGATTCTTGAGGACTAATTCTGACATGAACTTTGATCAGTAATTGATAGAGGAATGCTCCATTACACTTGAAATATTAAAGTATCTTTTGATCTCTTCAATTCTTTGATTAGTGTTCATTCGATTATTGATTATCATCACATAACAATTCCAACCATGACTTAACAGTCGATTCAGTGTCTATCATTGCTGACAATGAGAAGGTGTGGATTTTATATTCTCAAATTATTACTCCAGAATACTCCAATTATTCCATTTATTACTGGAATACTCTGTATTCCATTTAATCTAGAATATTACTCATTTTGAAGTACGACTACCCTATAGTTGAAATAGCATCTCTTCTTCCAGCAATGGCAATTTCCAGCACATTTACGAAAATGTGAAAAGTTTTCATCAGCTGCAAACAACGTGTACTCTGTACTCCATTTAATCTAGACTACTACTCATTTTGAAGTACCATACTTCAGCTTGGACCTAAAATCACTACCCTGTTGTTAAAATAGCATCTTTTTCCAACAATCAAATTTTTAGCACATAAACGAAAGTGTAAATAGTTTTGATCAGCTGTAAACAACGTGTTATTATTGGGTTACTCTGTACTCGATCTACTCTAGACTATTACTTGTTTCAAAGAACCATACTTCATCTTGGGCCTAAAATCACCACCCTATTGTTAAAATAGCATCTCTTCCTCCAACAATAAAAATTTTCAGCACATTAACGAAAGTGTGAAAAGTTTTGATCAGCTGCAAACAACGTGTTATCACTGGAGTACTCTGTTCTCCATTTACTCTAGACTATTACTTGTTTCAGAGAACCATACTCCATCTTGGGCCTAAAATTACCACCCTATTGTTAAAATAGCACCTCTTCCTCCAATAATAACAATTTTCAGCACATTAACGAAAGTGTGAAAGTTGTGATCAGCTGCAAACAACGTGTTATCACTGGAGTACTCTGTTCTCCATTTACTCTAGACTATTACTTGTTTTGAAGTACCATACTTCAGCTTGGACCAACAATCAGTACCCTATTGTTAGAATAGCATTCCTTCCTCCAACAATGAAAATGTTCAGCACATTAACGAACGTGTAAAAAGTTTTGATCAGCTGCAAACAACGTGTTACATCACTCATGACTTCCATAGCGTTTTAAAACGTGCTACGTCATTCTTGAAGAGGAGCCGTTGTACACAGTGGCTATAAGAGTTTGTAAACATTCATGGAGTGTGATCCTTATTCCATACGGCGACGGCATGCTATTAGAAGTGTCTGGAGGAGGTGGAGGGGATGGTGGATGGGTAGGTGGTGCAAGGGAGAGGGGGAAAAGCTGACTGGGTGTGCAGTGGCAGAGAAAAGTGGGTAGTTAAGAGCATGTGAAGAGGCAATAAATTATCGGATGTAGCGGCATTGGATAGTGAAGAAAATCCCCACCGGGATGGCACAGCGGTGTATGCTTGTAAGCAGCATGTAGCACAGTTCTTGTGTTGTAACTGGGGGATTTTTGGGACTTGTGAACTGAAACTCGGTGCTAGATCGCTCCTTTATCTCCCCACTTGCAAAAAATCATCTCGAAAAAGTCCCATCTTGATATGATTTAGAGTGATGAATTACTGTAATTAATTTTGTTGAGGATTTGTGAGAAATACTGCCGGAGAGTATTTAAGCTGGTGAGATTTTTGTGAGCTTACTCCTGAGTGTGAAGCTTATAAAGGGAAGAAGTCTGTAGGAAGTAAGAAGTGGGCTACTCACTGAATTGAGAAGTCTTCATTATTTATTGATTCAATGTTATACGTTCACACAAAATGGCGATTTAGAAGGCTATTAAAATTATGAAGCTCTGAGAACAAATTGGATAGTTTAGTCTCACTGGCAATAATACAAGGTTCGCGAACTCCATTCGAAAGTGATTGATCGACATAATCTTCATAGATTCATTGTGATAACTCGTACAAGAGGATTATTTGAATGCTGAATTAAATACATTCGTGAATAAACATTATGGAGCTCCAGAAGTAAATCAAACCTCCATAGTTGTAATTTTTTCCGGTTTTCAATGAAGAATTAGGATTACGAGTACCTAAGTCAGAAGATATGTTAGAAGTTACGTTTCTTCCACTCTCTGTGATATCATTATTCATCGAAGCTTGTTCCAGGTGAGGATACACATCTGAATTGGAAACTTACAAGAGTGGACAAAACTCTCAAATAAATATTTAATTGCCACTGCCAGTCACAATCCAAAATTATCGATAATAAAGTATTATTATAGAGAAGTATTAAATATAGCACACACCGGAAGGGTGTTTATGTTACAAATTTCAAGTCGATTTTTCATTTGCTCGAACCGATTACCGCTGACTATCGTTAATATCACTGTCTTGGCCGGGTGAGTTTGTATGAATGACATAGTAAATAGAAGTGAGAGATTGATTGATTGATTGAGTACTTTATCTATGTAGATTACAATATATACTGGCTTATACACTTATATACAATAGCTCACAATACAGCAAAATTATAGATGAATTTACATAATATAGACTAAGAAAATAATTATTGAACTGTATGTGATATAAATAAGCGATTTGTATTATAATAACTATAGATAATTATACTGTTATGCATCTACATAAATTGGCGGAGCTTTGGACATGTCCATTCTTCGGAAACAATATTAAAAATATCCTCTCCACTAACTCTCTACCAAACTCTTTACCAGAG